>NC_142441.1:91935000-92560000 GCF_059453495.1 Arachis ipaensis | reverse complement strand
TTTTAG
This sequence comes from Arachis ipaensis, assembly GCF_059453495.1. Taxonomy (NCBI): domain Eukaryota; kingdom Viridiplantae; phylum Streptophyta; class Magnoliopsida; order Fabales; family Fabaceae; genus Arachis; species Arachis ipaensis. The sequence goes on along the minus strand of NC_142441.1, from coordinate 92,559,994 downwards.
TGTCCACCATGCAGTGCCATATATGCTTGGAAAGCTCTCGATTCCTAATTTCCATTTCTTTTTGAATCACCTCATTTAGAGTTCTGTAGCTCAAGTTATTCTTGTTGGATGTATACCCCTTGTATGCCTTGTGGCGCCAACGTTTGCCAAAAAGCTTGAGGCAAACGTTGGCGCAAGCTTTTTCTCCCCTGGGTGTGTTGGTGTGGCGCCAACGTTTGCCAAAAGGTTTGAGGCAAACGTTGGCGCAAACTTTTGCTCTCCAGGGTGTTGATTTGTGATGCCAAAAGTTTGCCAAAAAGTTTGAGGCAAACTTTTGCTCAAGATTTTTGCCCAAAAGTTTGCACAAAAGTTTGAGGCAAACTTTTGGTCCAGCTTTTTGCCCAAAAGTTTGCACAAAAGTTTGAGGCAAACTTTTGGTCCAGCTTTTTGCTCCCTGGTTCATTTTCACTTATTCCAAAAGTTTGAGCTAAAGTTTGAGGCAAACTTTTGCTCAAACTTTTTGTCCTCTCTTCCTCCTAGCCATTCCTCCTTGCTTCAACCTTTCTCCAAGCTTTCTTCACCTATCATTAATCAACCAAACACATCAAAGCTATGCTCAAAATCATGAGATATTCATTCTTTCATAATATGTGACAATTATAGCATAAAACCTAATGAAATTGCATTAATTCATCTATGGTTGATTAAATCAAAGGAAACATGAAAATCTACCCAATTGGCTTGCTTATGGCTCAAGAAAGTGCATAAAACCTATTGAAAACAAATGAAAAAACATAGAAAAACATGACATGGTGACATGTCATCACGGACTATTATATATTGCAGAAAAGCTCTGGATGTTAACTTTCCATAGCCATTGAAAACGCTCCATTTGAACTTCTGTATCTCCAAAAAAGCTCTTTCTAGTGCAAGGAGGTCAGATCTTGACAGCATCTGCAGCACTTTCTCTATCTCTGAATTAAGACTTTTGCTCCAACTCCTCAATTTTAGCCAAAAAATACTTGAAATTGCATAAAAATACACAAACTCAAAGTAGAATCCAAAAATGTGAATTTTGCACTAAAACCTATGAAAACTTAATAAAACTTAAACAAACATACTAAAAACTATATGAAAATGATGCCTAAAAGGGTATAAAATATCTGCGCATGAGTAAAATAGGCTCAACATTGGGTTGCAAAGGATAATGAAGGGGTAAGGCCATATGGGTATGTAAGCTTAGTGAAACAAAGGCCCCAATCACGTAAGTGCATGTATACATCAAACAATGGAAATACAGAATCAAGCAAGACAAAATTCACAATTTTAGAGAGAACAACACACACCAAAACAAAGTATTGGTTGATAAAATGAAACCAATCAAATAAGTTAAAAAATATCACTGGGTTTGGGTGTTCAAGCTCTAAAACCATGTTCCAAAAATAAATTTTTTCAAGCAAGTTTAACAAAAATTTTAATTCAGATTAGTGAAATGCCTTAAAATAATTTCTTGAAAAGGAAATTATTACTTCAACCAAGTAGTACCTAAATGCGAGCAACTAACTACACATGCAATGCAATAACTAGCTAACAAAGAAAATTAAGAATTGGTGTTGGGAAAAAGAAATTGTTACCCACGGAAGTCGGTCTTGACCTCTCCACATTTAAAGATTGCACCGTCCTTGGTGCATGCAAAGATGTGCAAGTGGACGGGTTACTACAACTGATGCGCTTCTTCAAAAGATTGTGCGGTGGGACTTGTTTGTCGCCCCATTTAGAAGTTTTCCATTTCTCTTCTTGGTGGCCATCCTGAAAGGAGAGAAAAAGGAAGAAGAATAGCCCACAAACAAAGACATGAAAACAAATAAAATATAGGTGGGCTAATGCCAAATAAGAGCGGGGTTCTCAACTACATGGTAGCTACAACATGTGAGTGAGAAAATAATGTAAGCAAATGGCATGGCAACTAAATATCAAACAAGTCAAAAAGTACCAAGATGATTCGAGAATTATTCAATAGTCGAGTAAGAAAATTCAACACCAATATTAAGATATCAAACTTAGAAAAGAAAATAAGAACATGCATATAGTAAAAATGCATTGAATGAAAGTATGAAAATGCAATAAATGAAAGAAACGAAAGATAAGAAAAATGAGGAGAGAAATTTTGAAAAGTGGGAGAAGAAGAAAGTAAGAAAGGGAGAAAAGAAATGAAAGGAGGGAAAAAAGAAGAAGGGAAGAAAGAAAGAAAGAAGAAGAACAAGGAAAGAAATAAGGAAAGAAGAGACAGGGACGCGACGAGGATGCGTCGCGCATGCGTATGCATGGTGTGCAGTAGAAGGGAGGGACGCGTACGCGTGGGAAGTAGAAAGGCGAAGGTGACGCGTGAGCGGCGGTCACGCGTACACGTGATAAGTGTTCGTGCTAGACGCACGAAGCTGGCAGCATTCCATCACAACTCTCTGGCTTATGTACCAGGGATGGTAGTATTATCATAGGACGCATGCGCGTCGTCCACGCTTACGCGTGGGAGACTAAAAATGCAAATAACATGTGCGCGTCAACGAAGCCCATGCGTGGGTTGGGTTGTGCGCCTAGCACCCCACTCACATGGTTCCAGCACAACTTTCGGTTTGGCCATGCGGGCGCGTCGTTCCAGCACCGTTTTTGCATGGTGTATTTTTGAGGGTCTCACGCGTGCGCGTCAGCCATGCGCACGCGTGACAGGCTTCTTTTTTTTTTATATCAGAACCAAGGCAAATATGCATAAGTGAAAACTATCATAGACACCTAATGAAACAAAAATAAGAAAATAAAAAAAATAGAAAGCTATAGAAAAAGAAGATCATACTATGGTGGGGTGTCTCCCACCTAGCACTTTTAGTTAAAATTATTAAGTTGGACATTTTGTGGGGTTCTTGCTAGGGTGGTTTATGTGTGAACTCTTCCTTGAATCCCAACAATGTTTGCAATTCTAATAGCCTCCGGGATCCCAAACTAGGCACATCCAACTTCCAAGCAAATTTGAACAAGTGATAAGGCCCCAAAGTTGATGATTGTTGATGCATATTCCGGGGTCCCAAGTCTTGTTCTTATACCCATCTTTAAGTTGATCATAACAATTCTAATTGGGTGAAATTCACATAGAATTCTCATTTAAGTACCAAATTCTCCTCCTAGATCCATACAATTTAGCATTCCTCCAACCATGGAACCTATGCCTTGAGGGTTCAACCTTAATGAGCCTAGCATCATTTTGCCAACCACCACACAACTCTCCCTTACTATTCAATCCATAAAGACCTCTAAGTTGACCATCCGTTTCAAGCAACCCATATTCATGTGGAAAAGTAAAGCTTAGGAATAAGAGTTTTACTCTCTTGTGCTCTTCCTTGATCACCTCTTGACAGGCATCTTCCATGTCCCATTCTTGACAAGATTCTTCATATTCAATCATTTCCTCACCAACCTCTTCGAATTCTTCTCCATCCTTCATGTCACAACTTGGAGGTAGTGTAGAGCCTATCTCAACCTCAACCTCGGTTTTGATAAAAGAAGAATCCTCAAACTTAAGAGGATCATGTGTTGGTGTGGAATCATCATCAAGAGGAAGATTTGTTGCTCGCTCAACTTCTTCCAATTCTTCATTCACCGTATGCATCGGAGGTTGCACACCCTCTTCAACATCAAATTCATGCTCAGGGGAAGAAAGTTTAACAACTTCCACAAAATCATCAACAATATTACTTGGTGTGGAAGTGTCCTCAAGCTTGGAATCCACCTCTTGTTCAACTTCACCTAGGTCTTCAACCACTTCTTCTTCTTCAACAATCTCCATCCCTTCCACTTGTTGCACAACACACTCCATTTTCTTGTCCTCATGTTGAGATTCTAGAATCTCTTTCATGCTTCTCTTATGGGTTGATTTTCCACATTCATCCGTGGAAATGCTTTGCTTGTGGCATGAATCCCATGAGTCCAACCTTTGACAGATGGTTGCTCGAAGCCAATCCATTGCTTCCTTGAGGCGATCCATTGGCTCTTGTTCCACTTAGTTAAAATAGATAGGATCATATCGCTCTTGGATTGATGGATATGGACATTCTCCTATGGAGGGTTGTGGTGAAAAGGAAAATTCATCTTGTGGTTGAAATTTCTCATATATGGGAGGTGATTCATCTTGGTAATAGTATGGAGGTGGTGGTTCTGGGAGGTATTGATGTTGGAGTTGTGGTGGTTCTATGTATAGTTTATATGGCTCATAAGGTTGTTGGTGTGGTGGATATAGATTAGGGTCATATAGAGGTGAATGGTGGTAAGGGGCTTGTGAGGATGGGGGTTCAAAACTATGTTGAAGAGGAGGTTCATAGGCATATGGTGGCGGTTGTTGATAATCATAAGAAGGTCTACCATAGCTATCGGATTGATATGCATCTTGGAATGGCTCTTTCTCATAGTGCATCGAAGGAGGTTGTTTCCAAGAGGGTTGTCCATAAGCTTGAGGCTCCTTCCACCTTTGATTGTTCCATTGATGAATCCATATTTGACGATAATTTTTTGTTAGAATTGAGAGGATTTCATCATATAAACTAACACTTATTCCCTTAAATAGTAAGCTTTTGAGCTTTCCTCCTAAATTATGCTTGATTGAGAAAACATGATCTTTTATTCTTAATTTAACCTATTTTATTCCATTTGCTTTCCATTCAATACCATGATGTTGTTTGTGAGTAATTTTAGATGTATAAGGTAGGAATTGTTTGGTGAGAATGGAAGAGGAGCATGCAAGGAGGAGGAAGCATGAAGAAACAAAGGAAAAGAGCAAAGCAATTTATGCGTATGCACAGGCAGCAAAGCAAAGCGAAGTGTACGAGCGCACAGCATCTTGCGCGTCACACGATCATTCAAAGTATTGCGAAGTGTGCGTGCGCACAGCCTCTTGTGCGTACGCACAATGAAGAGAGAAATTTTGCGTGGTCTAGAATTCAGAATAAATTCTCATTGCAAGTATAGCTTCTAAACCAACAAAAATCTTTTCTTACAAACGTTTTGGTTGTCACAAGTAACAAACCCCTTTGAAATTGATAACCGAAGTATTTAACCTCGGGTCTTCTTCTCAAGGAATTGCAGGGAGGTGTGTTATTATTGGTTATGGGTTTTCTGGGAAATTTGGAGTTTGGGCAATGGGCACAAACATAATTATAAATTGAAGCAATAAAAATTAAAAGAGATCTATATATATATATATATATATATATATATATATATATATATATATATATATATATATATATATATATATATATATATATATATATAAAAAGCCTTGACTGGTAGAATGATTAATTGGAAGTTCTATCCTTGTTGGATTTTCCAAGTGTAATGGTAATTGGTTGTTGCTCTACTTGGTTATCCTTTACCAAATAAAGGAAAATTAAGTTAGGAGCCAATTTCTATTCACAAGTCCTAATCCTCTCCCTTGGGAAGGATTAATGTTAGTGGCCAGAGAGCCAATCACCAATTAACTCTGGAGTCTTCCAACACAAGGGTCTCCAATTTATCAATTCATCAATTAAAGCCAAGAATATAAAAAGCTAAGTAAAAATCATAAATCTGAAATACCTCAAATTGCATTAACAAAGGAAATAAAATCTAACATAGATATTCATAAATTATATTGGGAAAATAAATAAAAGGAAAATTAAACCTGATAAAAAGAAACAATCCTGAAAGCAAAGAAATCCTAAATCCTAATCCTAAGAGAGAGGAGAGAACCTCTCTCTCTAAAAACTACATCTAAGTACTAAAATTGTGTATTATGAGCTGATTATTATGAATAAATAGATTCCCCCACTTTATAGCCTCTAATCTGTGTTTTCTGGGCTGAAAACTGGGTCGAAAGCAGCCCAGAAATTGCTGGAGAAGAAAACTGCCACGCTGATTTTCGGAACTGCAATGTGTCCGCGTGGAGCGCGCGTTTGCGTTGCCTAGCATCAGGGCAACTATAGCATATTATATATCAAATCGAAGCCCCGGACGTTAGCTTTCCAAAGCAACTAGAACCGCATCATTTGGACTTCTGTAGCTAAAGTTATAGCTGTTTGAGTTCAAAGAGGTCAGGTTGGACAGCTTAGCAATTTCTCCAACTTCTTGTATTCCTTCCACTTTTGCATGCTTCCTTTCCATCCTCTGAGCCATTCCTGCCCTGTAATCTCTGAAATCACTTAACACACATATGAAGGCATCTAATGGTAATAAGAGAGGATTAAACACAGGGAACTTAAGGCCAAAGAAGCATGTTTTCAATCAAAGCACATAATTAGGAAGGCAAATGTAAAACCATGCAAATAGTATGAATAAGTGGGTAAAGAGTTGAAAAAAACCACTCAATTAAGCACAAGATAAACCATAAAATAGTGGTTTATCACACAACCTGAGATTTCGGCCAAGTTTTCGTGCGCACACGTTTGTGGGTACGCACAAGTACCTACACATGAGTTCATTAAAAATGCACGTGACTCACGTTTTTGAGGGATTGGAGGCCCAATTCTGATGGCCGTAGCTCATATTGCAAGGGGCAAACATTGAAGAAGCATAGCATATCATTAGAGTAGTTTTAGATAGTAGTAGGAGGCTTTAGGTTTAGTTTTTCTTTAAGTTTTCTCTCAACACCATTAAGGTTTATACTAGGGTTTACATTTCAAGTGCCATTTTCCATTTTTTATCTTAGATTTTTGCAAGCCTCTATTGTAAGTATTTCTTAATTACTACTTTTTATAGTTACAATTTTGATACTCTTTCTTGTAGTTAAACTTATAGTGTTAATACATATACTTTTTGCAATTTTGATCTCTGTTGATGATTTTGATGATTGATGATTGTTACATGCTTGGTTGAGTTGCTATTGTTGCTTTTGATCATTTGTTGCTCATAGTTTCAAGCATTTTCTCAATTTTGTCATGATTTGTGTTTATGCCCATCAAGTGTTTGTGGAAATATCAATTTTGACTATAGGTTAAATTTTCACCTCTTGGCTTGGGGAAAATGAGCATATGGGTTCCTAGAGTTAGAATGTCTAACATTTAGTGATTGTCATAGTTGTGGTTGCAACAAGGAAAGGGTCCCTAGCTCATCCCAAGCCAAGATTCCATTTAGGCTTTGAATCACACACACATACATACATCAATCACTTTTATATCTTACTTGTTCATATTACGTAGTTAGTTCTTTAATCCCTTTATTACTTCATTAATTGCAATTTTGAATGTTCTTTTATTCCTTTAATTGTTTATCTCTTCATTGAAAACTCCCTTTGTCTTCACAACCAAAATTGTGCACTCATTGATCACTAGTCCTTGGGAGACGACCCGAAAATTGAAAATCCCGGTTTATATTTGTTTTGAAAAGTGACACTTTGTCCTTCTAAACTTTGGTGTCGGTCGATTGTCGGGTTGGGACTATACTTGCAAAGCTTATTCCATCATTTTATGAGGAAAAATTCCTAACCCTACTTTCGGTCAACCACCAAGTTTTTGGCGCCGTTGCTGGGGAAGCTAAGTGCAATGAGTGGTATAGTTTTGGTTGTTGTGAATATGTGAATAGTGTGAATACTTGATTTTTGGTTTGTTACTTGACACTAATTGGTAGATGGCGCCTCTATCTAACTTGTAGTAGTAACTAATATTTTTATTTGTTTAGTCCTAGGTAAATAGAGATAGTTAGGATATATATTCGTTTGTTCATTACTTTTGTTAATAGTATTGAGTCTTATCTTTCCTTTTCACCTTGAGCTATCACCCTTTTGGCTTGGAGTTTCACTGTTATCATGTTGTAGGGGATGACAATACCAACTTCGGGTCGCATCAAAGTATGGGAGGCCAAATTGAGGGAGGGTCGCAAGCAAGCAATTCTTGGCAACAAGGACCTCTGCATGGACCCTATGATCCTAATGCCTATCAACCTCTCAGTCCTAGTGGAACACACCATCATTACCATTTTTCTCGTCCACATGTTCATGCTCCATATCCTCTACATGAGACACAACCACTATGCTCTCAAGTCCCTTTGCTATTCCCACCACCAACTCCTTTTTATTTACCTTACCGATCACCATACTTGGAGCAACCTAACCTTCACCATCATCCCACTCACTTCAACTTTCCTCACGAGGAGAACAATTTTCAAACCTTCATTCAAGAATAATGGGAATTTCAAAGGAAACAAGACAATTGCATGGCAACTCTTGCCGAGGTCTTGTCCCATCCCTCCTACCTCTATTAACCTTACTCCTCCACAACTTGTGACACCTAGTGGTCCACCCTTGCCACCTCCATCAACCCTCAAGTCTAGCATCGATGCTATAATTCCAAAAGGAGGTGAGCTACTTGAGAAGATAGACCCTCAACCCACTCTTGCCAAGAAGGAGCCTAATGATGAATTGATTGATGAGGAAGAGAACTCTGTTGAAGACAGAGTAAAGGGAAAACTCATAGTAGAAACCCAACATTAGCTCCGAGAAGGTTTAATTGTTGAACGGAGCTCAAGAGTGAGAGAATTTGATAACGATAATGAAAGTACCTCACCAATCCCTCATGACCAAGAGGATAGACTACCACACCAAGAAGCAAGGGAAGATTTGAAGCCTCTTCCACCTCATGTTAAATATTATTCCTTGATGGGAAACATAAATTCCCGGTGACAGTTGCAACCGATATTTCCAATCAAGAGGAACAAAAACTCCTTGAGGTTATCCGGAAGTACAAGAAGGCGATTGGATGGAGCCTAAATGACATTGTAGGAATAAGCCCTCAAGTGTGCCTTTATAGAATTTTCTTGGAAGAGGGTGCTAAGCCAATCCGTCAACTGCAAAGACGGTTAAACCCTACAATCCTTGATGTAGTAAAGAAAGAAGTAACACGCCTCTTGAAAGCGGACATTATCTACCCCATCTCAGACAGTGAGTGGATGAGCCTGGTCCAAGTGGTGCCAAATAAACCTGGAGTAACCATGGTGAAAACGGAAAGTGGAGAGCTTGTTGCAACCCGAATTCAAAATGCATGGCGGGTGTGCATTGATTACCGCCGTCTGAATCAAGCAAAACGGAAGGACCATTATCCGTTGCCGTTTATTGATCAAATGTTGGATCGCTTGGCAGGTAAATCCCATTACTGCTTCTTGGATGGATATACTGGATACTTCCAAATTCATATAGCGCCTGAAGATCAGGAGAAAACTACCTTCACTTGTCCCTTTGGAACGTTTGCATATAAAAGAATGCCGTTTGGCTTATGCAATGCACTGGCAATGTTCCAAAGATGCATGACAAGCATTTTTTCGGATCTTTAAGAAAATCTCATGGAAGTATTCATGGACGATTTCAGTGTTTATGGTAGCTCCTTTGATGATTGCTTAGGGAACTTAGCTAGGGTACTAGAATGGTGCACCAATACCAACCTTGTATTGAACTTTGAAAAATGTCACTTTATGGTGAAGTAAGGCATAGTATTGGGTTATATTGTATCTAGGGATGGAGTTTCCGTAGACCCAACAAAGATTGATGTCATTTCGAGTTTACCTTACCCCTCCTCGGTGAGGGAGATCCATTCCTTTCTTGGTCATGCAGGTTTTTATGGCCGTTTCATCAAGGATTTTAGCAAAGTTGCCTTGCCCCTCTCCCGCCTACTTCAAAAGGATGTGGAATTCCATTTCGATGAGGATTGCAAAAAGGCTTTTGACAAATTGAAGGACGCGTTGGCCACAACCCCTATTGTGCGAGGCCCAAATTGGAACCAACCTTTCAGGATCATGTGCAATGCCTCGAATCACACTGTAGGTGCCGCGCTAGCACAGCGCGATGGTAATGCTCCTTACACTATAGCATATGCTTCAAAAACCTTAGATTCGGCCCAGTCGAATTACACCACTACCGAAAAAGAGCTTTTAGTAATTGTTTTTGCACTAGATAAGTTTCGACCTTATTTACTAGGCTCTAAAGTAGTGGTGTATTCAGACCATGCCACTTTGAAATATTTGCTGAAGAAAAAAGAGTCAAGCCTAGGCTAATTAGGTGGATATTGCTCTTGCAAGAATTTGACTTGGAGATCAAGGATAGAAGTGGGTCCTAAAATTTGGTAGTGGACCATTTGAGTCGGCTTGAATATTTAACCTTGGACCTAACTCCTATCAATGATTTATTCCCCTTAGACACCTTGCAAGCAATATCCCAAAGTGCTCCTTGGTTTGCCCCGATTGATAATTATTTGGTAGCTCGCATTTTTCCCCTACAATTTTTGAAGCATCAAAAGGATAAATTAAAGAGTGATGTTAAGTATTACTTTTGGGATGATTGATGAATCCACATTTCATGGTATTTATTTGCTTTAATTAGGTGGATTTCATTGACTTTTCTTGCATTTATCAATTGAAATAGCATAGTTTCATGATGTCTTCCTAATTTGTGCTTGAAAGTGAAAACATGCTCTTTAGGCCTTTTTATTGCTAAATTTTATTCACTTTGATTCCATTTGGTGCCTTGATGTATTTGTCAAGTGATTTCAGGTTTTCAAGGCAAGTTTGGGTTGAAGAAGTGAAGAAAGAGCATCCAAAAGGGGAGAAATCATGAAGAAAATGGAATTTGGAAGCTACTGCAAAGATGCGTACGCACAGTGATGCATGCGTACGCATGATAAACCCATATTTCATGAGTTCCTTTGTACTTAATTAGAGTGATTTATTCAACTCTTCACCTACTTATTCACATTAATTGCATGGTTTTACTTTCCCTTCCTTATTATGTCATATTGTGAAAAACATGTTTCCTAAGCTTTAAAAATTAATTATTTTAATTACCTTTATTTCCATTCGATGCCATGATCGGTGTGTTGAGTAGTTTCAGATTTTCTAAGGTAGAATGACTTAAAAGATGGAAAAGGAAACATACTAAAATGGAAGGAGAAAGCAAAACGGAGCTTTAAGGAAACTGGTATCCACGCGATCGCATAAATGACGCGATCGGGTGCCAAGCACGAATCAGCAGCGACGCGGCCGCATGACTGACGCGACCGCGCACCTTAAGCAGAACGCACATGACACGGTCGCATGACTGACGCGACCGCGTGGCAAGAAAAAGCTCCAAATGATGCGACCGCGTGACCCACACGGACGCGTGACAGGGGCCACGTATCAGAATTTACGGAATGCGCCCCCAGCGAATTCTGAAGCCCTTTTTGGCCCAGATCCAAGTACAGACATCATAGACCAAAGGTTATAAAGTGTGGGAATGCACCCATTCAAAGAGAGCTCGCATAATTTTAGTTTTCAATGATTTAGATTTAGTTGAGAGGGAGATCTTCTCCTCTCTCTCTTTTAGGATTTAGGATTTCTTCTTGGTTTAAGAGTGACTCTCAATCCAGGTTTTATATTTCTTTGTTTTAAACTTCCCTTTTACTCTATTTATTTATTTCAGTATCTGAGTTGGCTATTTACCTTTATAATTGGATCTATGAATTCTTTCATGTTACAGACAGTTATTTGAATTAATGATATTTGAGGTATTTTTAGTTTATGATTGTTCTCTTTGATTTGAGTTATCATTGCTTCCCATCTAAGGACGTTTTTATTATTTCAGCAATTTTACTTTTTTCCCCTTTTGGTCCTGGTTAAGAATTCAGTAACTCAACAGTTATTAAACTCAACGTAATTGATAATCGTTATCTTGCTAATTGAGCTGAACTTAAATAATCCCAACCTTTTCTTAGGATATAATTAGGATTCAAAAGTCAATTTAATTAGTCCCTTGACTTTCCCTTGCCCTGGTAAAGGTTGACCAAGTGTAGTTTAGATTCAACTTTCATTATAGTTGAGAGAGATAACTAAGTTGGACCTCTAATTTCCCTTATCTTGCCAAAAGTTGTTTTACAGTTATTATTTATTTTTACTTGCCATTTAATTCACTCGTCATTTAAATTACTTGCCTCTCACCTTCTAAACCCCGATTACAACCTTTATAACCAATAATAAGAACATACGTCCTTGCAGTTCCTTGAGAAGACGACCCGAGGTTTGAATACTTGGTTAACAATTTTTAAGGGGTTTGTTACTTGTGACACCCAAAACGTTTGTACGAAGGGATTTCTGTCGGTTTAGAGACTATATCTACAACGCGACTGTTTTTATGACATTCTTTGCTGGCAAAAATCCTAACGTCAAAATGGCGCCGTTGCCGGGGAACTGCTAACGTGTGCCTTATTATTGGTTATTGTAAATATTTTTCTTTTGCTTGTTTATTTATTTTTGTTTTTCCTTTTTATCTTTATTTGCTACTATGAACTCTCACCCCTCTCGCTTTGAGTTTGGTTCTAATATTGTTAAAGGAAATAGAAGTTACAGCAGGAATGTGCATCAAGGTCAGACCAATCAAGGATGGATGGAACCAAAAGGATCTAATCAACCCTTTTGGCAGCAACACCCTCCGAGATATCCTGGACAAAGACCATTCTACCGTGCATACCCAGCTGAAAGACATGGTGGACAACCTTGTAACTACCAACAAGCCCCACCCCGTGCATATGAACCATCCTTTCAACATAACCTCAAACCACCACACTCACAAGCTTCTCTTCACCATTCGCCATCATATGATCTTTCCTTACTCCAATACCAATCCAATCGTTCCCAATCATCACCACTTTCCTTTGTATCATGTCCAAGTCCGGCAAACCGCGAAGCAGAGGATCGCCTAAAAGAAACAGTAATTAAATTTCAAACAACCATTCAACAACTGGAGCAAGCACTAATTCAATGGGCCATTAGGCGCTCAAATATACAAGGATCAACCATAGCTCCATGTGGACAGCCCGATGAAGAGCGTAGCATGAAAGAAATACTAGAGACTCCAGTGAACAAGACAGAGAATGAATTCATACTAGAACAAGTGGAAGAAGCTGTCATTGTTCAAGAAGAAGAGTTGGTTGAAGATCTAGGAGATGCTGAACTTCCTTGGGAATCCAGAATTGAGGAAAACTCCGTCCAAGATGCTACAGTTGATGCTAAGGAGGATACCGTACAATCTCCAAGGCAAGTCGTTTATGAAGAATCAGACGGAATAATCCAAGAAGCAAATTTCCTTGATGATGATAGTCACAAGTCTAGTTCTCCTAGTAATGAACTTGCGTCCGCAAGTGAATTCTCTGAAATCGAAGAATTTTCTCCAAGTGAATATGAAGATGATGCGAGGTAGATTTCTCTCAACCTCCAATCTATGACTCGAGTGATGAGGAAGACATAGAAGACTTTGACCAGGATAGAGATACAATTGAAGATCTTTGCAAGGAAGTGGAAGAATTCACAGAAGAGCACAAGGAAACGGAACTTGCAGAACCACCAAAAACACCTATCCCAAGGCCATTACCACCTAATACAAGCTTCAAGTGGGTACAATCCTTAACTTATAATTTTACTTATTCACTTGAATATGGTTTGCTTGAAACAGATGGCCAACTTAGAGCTCTCTGCGGCTTTAAGAGTAAGAGGGAATTGGCTCGTACTCAGAGCTGGTGCACCAGGTTCAATAAGGTTCCACGCTTCACCTCGAAGTACACGGATTGGTATCATGCTCAATTGCATGGATCACGGAGAACGTTTGGTCACCACGATGAGATTCTACTTTTTAACCCGCCCGAATGAAAACTTACAAATCAAAACGGAGGCGGATCTAAAAACACAGCTTGGGATCATGGACTATATTCTGACATTCGTCATCCCGGGAGGCTGAATATCTGTTTGAAGCTGCTCAGAAGCTATACATGCCTAGTTTGGGACCCCGGAGGCTATTGGCATTCCAAGCACTGGTGGAAATTTTTGGACGAATTTAAACATAAGCCACCATAACAGGATACTCTTCCAATGTCCAACTTAAGGACTTTAACTAAAAGTGCTAGGTGGGAGACAACCTACCATGGTATGGTCGCTTCTTTCTCAATCTATTTCTTGTTTATTGTTTTCAATTTACCCTTTTTTATTTTATTTTATTTTAACATTAACCTGAAATCATGCATAGCATTCATGTTAATCACTGCATCCTGCATTTTTCAGTTAAAAAAAAAAAAAGGTTGCACGACGCGATTGCAAGCCCCATGCGATCGCGTCATATCGCGAAAAATACCACCCATGCGACCGCGTGACTCACGCGGCCGCGTGATATATATATCGGCGTAAGGATCCAACGAACAGAAAGTTGGGCTAGAATCGTGCGGCTCTTGTGCGTTTTGCACAAATTGGCCCACGCGATCGCATGCCCCATGCGATCGCGTCACGTACCCAATACCAATCCCACGCGACCGCGTGAGCAACGCGATCGCGTCGCATGGATTGCATATCACCCCAAAAGGAGACAGAGAGTTGCGCTGAAACGGCGCTGGAGTCGTGCGTTTAGCACGAGTTCCAGCGACGCGATCGCGCGACCCACGCGATCGCGTCACCCCTCTTTCCCCCCTCTCATGCGATCGCGCGACCCACGCGATCGCGTCCCCCCCCCCCATTTTCACCCCAACCACGCGACCGCGTACCCCACGCGGCCGCGTGGATTCGAAAATATAACCCCCGCAGCCACGCGAACCCTATTAGTCGCGCAGCCCCCCCTTCACCCCCAACCCTCTTCTCCTTCTCTATTCTTCTTCCCCCAGCCACCGCCGGCCAGCCACCACGCCACCACCCCGACGCCGCCGCCGTACCACCCCCTCCCCTTCTCTCTTCTTCCTTCTTCCTCTCTCCTCCTCTCTCCACCACAACCACCTCCGCGAGCACCGCCCAGCCACCGCTGGCCATCCAGCCGCGCCCCCCTCTCTGCCAACCACCCCCTTCAGCCAGCAACACCCACCGCCCTCCCTTCCCCTATCCTCTTCCTCTCTCACTAACCCTAATACCTCCTTCCGCCACTGCCCCCTCAGCCGCCACCGCGACGCCGTGCACTACCACCGCGCCGGACGCCGCCGCAGCCACCTTCTTCCCTGTTCCACCCCTTCCGCTTACCAGGTTCCGCAACAAGCAACCCTTTTTATCCATTCGTCACTTTTCTGTATTTTTTATTCCATTTATGTTCATGATTAGGATAGCTAGACTTGCATGTTGTAGTGGATTTTTAGGTTGTTAGGTAGCTTAGGCTGTGGTTAGTGGATCTAGGTCTGTTTACTTGCACTGTTCTTACTTCTGTTTTATCCTATGTGCAAATCTGTTGCTGCTATAATCATGATTCATATGCTACTTTCTTGTATGTTGCTGCTGTTTACATTGAACTTTTATGTTTATTTTATATCTATGTACATGCAGCTTGATTTTTTAATTCATATGAACTGATATGATTGCTGTTTATTTTCCGGGACAATCCAATTTTAGCCGGAATGCTGCCCAAATTTTTTTTGCAAAATTGTTTTCATTCTTGTTTTGGTTTGGCATCTCTGTTTTACTCTGCTTCCCCCAAACCATTTCATGAATGCTAGGGCCACTCTCTTATCCTCTTTGATTTCCTGGTTCATAACCTGCAATTGTGATTCACTGATTCCAATTTCTGATTTCTTTATTTCTATTCGAATCAGCATCACCCTGTTTTCTTTATTCGATTATGAGTACTTCTATTTTTACTTGTGAATCCTTGTTATATGGAATTTTTTCTATGCCACTTACTTTCCTAACTCACTAATTTTAATTTACTAATTTCTTTTTACCATACTAACCCTCTTGATCTCTTTTCTGATCACTTTCACTTCCTCTAACTTTCTCACTATGGCATATTGATTTTTTTCTTTCCATTTAACATTAATTCAATCACATTTCAATTACTCATTTTCCTTATTCTATTTCTCCCTTACCGCTTTGAGTTTCCTTTGTTTAAATTGCCTATTTGCTTTCCTATTTTACCCATTTCCTGGTTTTCTGTTTTTCAGGATTTCTGCCTCAAAAAGGAAAGGCAAAGGCAAGGCTACTGGCAAGCGCAAGAGAGGAGATTCCTCCCAGTCCATTATTGCTCTAATGCACAATTCCTCATGGCGGGAGAAGAACTTCACACAGTAGGAAAAAGCTGACCAGCTGCTCCCTTCCACTGATCCTATAAAATTTGCAAACCGGTACTGTGAGCTAAAGTACCCAACTTTTGCAAACTCCAGAAATCTATACCTGGAATGTACCTTGAAGATTCCAGAAGCCCTCCAGCAATACACCACTGAGCAAATCAAGCAAAGGGGCTGGTTCTTTCTGGAGAGACCACTGACAGAGGTTAATGCATCTTGGGTCCGGGAATTCTATTGCAACTACTACCTTACTACCCTAGATGCAGTGAACCTGAGGGGAAAGCAAATTCTGGTCACTGAGGAGGCCATAGAGACCATTCTCCAGCTCCCAGCCAAGTCCGATCAGCCAGATGGTTATGCACAGGCTGAGGAGGACATGGGCCAGATGCGGTTTGATTGGGATGCTGTGAAGGCACGGATAGCTATCGACCCTGCTGTTCCTTGGGAGATGAGTCAGGACACCACTATGCCTAGAGGGATCAAGAGAGTGCACCTGAATGATGAGGCTTGGCTATGGCATCAGATCTTGAGCAACTATGTGATACCGAGTACTCATGAGACTGAGATCCCGGCTGCCATGATCACCCTCCTCTGGTGTGTGCTGGAGGGTAAGGACCTGTACTTGCCTCGTTTTATCCGGTATTATATGGCCAGGGTCCACGTCCGAGGCACCCTCCCCTTTCCTTATCTGGTTACACGGCTAGGCCGTCAGGCTGATGTGCCTTGGGAGGATGCCAATGAGTGACCACCAGCAGCGGACTGCAAGAAGATCATCCCTCACAGCAGGAACTTCCTTGCTTTGGGCTACAGACCACCATCTGTCACTGCTACTGATGAGACAGCCCCTCCGTCTGCTGGACCCTCTTCATCCATAGCTGCCCCAGCTGCCCCTGCTGCCACCACTGCACCTCCACCCGCCTCTGAGCCGGTTTATCGCCTCGTGCACCGTCTATTCCGCCAGCTTGATCAGATGGAGCGCCGTAACAGGCGCCGGTATGAGAGATTGGAGCGCCGCAGCAGGCGACGCTATTCCCATCTGAAGCTGATGATCAGACAGGGCGCCGACATTCCCTCCGAGCCCGACACACCATCAGAGCCATCAGAGGAGGAGGAGGATGAGCATAAGGAGGAGCCTCATTCCCAGGCGGAGACTCATCAGCAGGCAGGCACAGAGCACGCTACACCACAGCAGGAGGCCCCACATCAGCTTGAGGCTACAGATCCGGAGATCCCGATCCAGTCAGTCCCCCCTCTACAGCAGCCAGACTCTCAGCCCACCACCGCCACAGAGACCCCAGCTACCATCCCTACCAGTGATGACACTCCTTCACACCCGGCTTGATTGAGCATCGGGGACGATGCTTCATTTTCAGTGTGGGGAGGTCGCCATCTCTGGCGTTTATTTTGGTGAACAACTACATACTTTTTCTTTTATTTTGGATATTTTTCTATATTTTTCTCTCTTTCTTTTATTGTTATTTTCTGAGTACTTATACATTTCTACTTGTGTATTTTACTCTATTTTCTGCATTTTGCACTTTTGTTCATATTTTAGTTATTTAGTTCATTTTAGTTATTTAGTTTAGTTTGCAATTCTAACTTATTAGTGGATCAATTAGTATAGTTTACCCTTTTTTACATAAGATAGCTTAGTTATAGCTTAGTTTAAATTGACAAATATA
This sequence comes from Arachis ipaensis, assembly GCF_059453495.1. Taxonomy (NCBI): domain Eukaryota; kingdom Viridiplantae; phylum Streptophyta; class Magnoliopsida; order Fabales; family Fabaceae; genus Arachis; species Arachis ipaensis. The sequence goes on along the minus strand of NC_142441.1, from coordinate 92,542,272 downwards.
AAAAAAAAAAGAGTAAGCTAGGAACTTGAACATAATAGATTTAGATCCATAAAACCTTGTATATATAGCATTACATGATGTAGTTAAACTGACAACATTTCATCAAGGAGAAACATTAAAACTTCAAAGGCTACCCTAAATTACTTTTTAAGAGAATAATGAGAATTTTTAACTAAACCTGTATGACATACATAAGTGATAAATGATTTTTCAGCTAGAGAACACATAGCCTGTGAGTTTTGAGCTTAACTGTATGGTTACATTCAAACCATAATTTTTATTCCTGTGTGTTCCAACCTTCTTTCTTATTCTGGTGTTCTTTACTTTGTTTTAGTCTATATGTCCGATTATAGAATATAGGTACATCTCAAAATAATGATTGAGGCCATCATTTGATTTTAGCTCACTTACCCCAAATTAACCTACCTTTTACATCACCTTTGTTAGACTCCTTGAGCCTTTTAAAACCCCTTTATTCTATTTAGCCAAATTACTAGCCTTAAGCAGAAAAACAAAAGAAAATCCCAAGTAAATCCTTGGTTAGCTTAAGATAGAAAATCCTTAATAGAGTTAAATGTGGAAAACCTTTTGGGAACATGGATGATAGAAACAAAAGGTAGAAAAGTTAAAAGAAATAAAATAAATTTGGGAAGCATGTTCATGAAAAAAATCAAAGTTCTTTAATTACCATGTGCATTAAAAAAAAAAGTTATTTTTCAGCATTTAAATAAAAAGGGGATACAAAAGAAATTCCCCAATGCAAAATAAAAGCAATGCACATGGGATAAAAACAAGAATTGAAACATGAGCATGTGACATCAAAAGCGAGAAAATAGGGAGAATAGGTAAAGAAGCATTGTTTTACTAAGTATGTATGTTAGGTGAGATCTTAGTCTAATTAAGGATTTACTTATTAGCTCACTTAGCCTTATACATATATCCTTACCCTTTGCCTTAACCCCATTATAACCTTAATTAAAGACCTCATGAGTTTTGGTATGACTATATTCTATAATTGTTGATTGGTTAGACGAAAAACAAAGTTATAGAAAGGAAAAATAAAGAGAAGAATAGAGTGACTAACCCAATAAACACTGAGTGATTAGAGAGAAAACAAAAAATCCAGTGAGGGTTCAAAAGCTCATTAACATTTATCTCTAATTGTCTTGCAAGTTTTTTTTTTCTCATCTCATTTGCAAAAACATGCTTTATTATTTGAGGGTTAGCTATATATATATATTATCTCCTTGAGAATGTGAAATAATTTGACTACATGTAGGCTTTATATATGAGTGGATGAATTAGAATCGCATGACTCATTAGGTAGATGCATTTAGCATAGGTTGCATTTCATAACATTCCATCACTTTAAACCTTAATTATTTACCTTGGATTTAGCATGAGGACATGCTAGTGTTTAAGTGTGGGGAGGTTGATAAACCCATATTTCATGAGTTCTTTTGTGCTTAATTAGAGTGATTTATTCAACTCTTCACCTACTTATTCACATTAATTGCATGGTTTTACTTTCCCTTCCTTATTATGTCATATTGTGAAAAACATGTTTCCTAAGCTTTAAAAATTAATTATTTTAATTACCTTTATTTCCATTCGATGCCATGATCGGTGTGTTGAGTAGTTTCAGATTTTCTAAGGCAGAATGACTTAAAGGATGGAAAAGAAAACATACTAAAATGGAAGGAGAAAGCAAAACGGAGATTTAAGGAAACTGGTATCCACGCGATCGCATGAATGACGCGATCGCGTGCCAAGCACGAATCAGTAGCGACGCGGCCGACCGCGTGCCTTAAGCAGAATGCACATGACGCGGTCGCATGACTGACGCGACCGCGTGGCAAGAAAAAGCTCCAAATGATGCGACCGCGTGACCCACACGGACGCGTGACAGGGGCCACGTATCAGAATTTACAGAATGCGCCCCCAGCGAATTCTGAAGCCCTTTTTGGCCCAGATCCAAGTACAGACAGCATAGACCAAAGGTTATAAAGTGTGGGAATGCACCCATTCAAAGAGAGCTCGCATAATTTTAGTTTTCAATGATTTAGATTTAGTTGAGAGGGAGATCTTCTCCTCTCTCTCTTTTAGGATTTAGGATTTCTTCTTGGTTTAAGAGTGACTCTCAATCCAGGTTTTATATTTCTTTGTTTTAAACTTCCCTTTTACTCTATTTATTTATTTCAGTATTTGAGTTGGCTATTTACCTTTATAATTGGATCTATGAATTCTTTCATGTTACAGACAGTTATTTGAATTAATGATATTTGAGGTATTTTTAGTTTATGATTGTTCTCTTTGATTTGAGTTATCATTGCTTCCCATCTAAGGACGTTTTTATTATTTCAGCAATTTTACTTTTTTCCCCTTTTGGTCCTGGTTAAGAATTCAGTAACTCAACAGTTATTAAACTCAACGTAATTGATAATCGTTATCTTGCTAATTGAGCTGAACTTAAATAATCCCAACCTTTTCTTAGGAAATAATTAGGATTCAAAAGACAATTTAATTAGTCCCTTGACTTTCCCTTGCCCTGGTAAAGGTTGACCAAGTGGAGTTTAGATTCAACTTTCATTATAGTTGAGAGAGATAACTAAGTTGGACCTCTAATTTCCCTTATCTTGCCAAAAGTTGTTTTACAGTTATTATTTATTTTTACTTGCCATTTAATTCACTCGTCATTTAAATTACTTGCCTCTCACCTTCTAAACCCCGATTACAACCTTTATAACCAATAATAAGAACATACGTCCTTGCAGTTCCTTGAGAAGACGACCCGAGGTTTGAATACTCGGTTAACAATTTTTAAGGGGTTTGTTACTTGTGACACCCAAAACGTTTGTACGAAGGGATTTCTGTCGGTTTAGAGACTATATCTACAACGCGACTGTTTTTATGACATTCTTTGCTGGCAAAAATCCTAACGTCAACGCACAACGGTGACTTCATGCAAGGATGCGTACGCACCGTAGGTCATGCGTACGCACGCGTGCATGCACGTGAGGTCATTAATTGAAAATTGCTAGGGGCAATTTTTGGGCTTCCAAAGCCCAATCCAGCTCATTTCTGAAGCTATTTCAAGCCAAAGTGAAGAAGGATGAAGGGGAGAGCACTTAGATTTAGGTTTTTACATGTTTTAGCTTAGTTTTTCTAGAGAGAGAAGCTCCCCATTCTCTCTAGAATTAGGGTTTTTAGCTTAGTTTCCTTTTAATTTTAGCACTTTAATTCTTGTTTTAGTGTACTTTCATTTATGTTTCTATGCTTTCTTGTCTTTATCTTCTTCATCTCTTTTGTTATTTTCTCCTTTATGTTAATTTTCATGTTATAAACACTTTTGTTATTTTAATTCTAATTAATGCAAATTTATGTTTCCATGTCATTTATTACTTTCTTTAGTTGTTGTCATTGCTATTTTCTTGCCTTTGGTAGCCTTAGAATCTATTTTAATATATTTTAATATTATTTTATTTTCATGCACACCAAGTGCTTGATAAAATGCTTGGCTTAGTTTTTACTTAGTTTTTCTTATCTCTTGGCTTGAATTTGATGACTTTGGTGACCCTTGAGTCATTGATGTCCATTCTTGTTTGATATATTAGAGTAGTTAGTTGATTTGGTCTCCCTTGACTCTATGTGACCCCTTAGTGTTGACATAGGACTTAGGGATTGAAATTAACTATGCCTATTTGACTTATCTTCGATGTAAGGTTGACTAAGTAGGATTAACTCTTCATAATCATCATGTGTTTGTGGTTAATGGCTAAGATAGGTAACCTTAGCTCTCAATTGCTTGCCAAGAGGTTTTCTTGCATTTTAAGTTTCCTTCTCTTGCATTTAATTGCTTTGACTTTTAATTCCTTGCATGTTTATTTAATTGCTTTTATGTTTAATTTCTTGCATGTTTAATTTTCACACTCTTGGTTGAGAAATTGGGTGTTTGGGTGGAATTGAGTTGTGGATGTCCATTCCGCATTGTGTGAGAATGGTTAATTGGTTTGGTTTCCATTGAAGCTAGTCTTTTACTAAGTAATTAATGAGTTGACTAGGACTTATGGATTGAGATCAATTACGCTTTTTGACTAATTCTCAAGGAGGATTGACTAGTTTGGATTGATTCCACATATGTTTGTGGTCCATAACTAGGATAGGAATCCTAAATTCTCCAATTCTTGCCAAGAGTTGCCATTTAGATTCCTTGCATGCTCATTTACTTCCTTGTATTTTAATTTCTTGCTCTTTACAAACACAACCCCTAATCCCTCATAGCCAACAATCTAACATTTCATTGCAATTTCTAGGGAGAATGACCCAAGGTTGAAAGACTCTCGGTTATTTTCTATTGGATTTAATATTTGATCTTGAGAATTCATTGTTGGTATCTTGAGAATTCATTGTTGGTTTGGACTATGCTACTAACGAAATGATTCTTGTCTTGATGATTGATTCCAAACTATACAAGAATTCTCATCTTATCAATGATCCACATCTGTGGAGGCATGGAGCAGACCAAGTAATTAAGAAGTGTATGTCAGAATCCGAGTTTCAGTCTATCCTTGAATTTTGCCACTCATCTGAGAGTGGGGGTCATTTTGGCCCGCAGAAAATGACAAGAAAGGTGCTAGACTGTAGATTCTGGTGGCCCACTTTATTTAGGGATGCCAACCAATTTTGCAAATCTTGTCATCAATGCTAGAAATTTGGAAATACCTCACAAAAAGATGAAATACCCCAACAATCGATGATTTTTTGTGAGATTTTTTATGTTTGGGGCATAGATTTCATGGGGCCATTTCCAAATTCCAATGGGTTTGTTTACATTTTGCTAGCCGTGGATTACGTCTCAAAATGGGTGGAAGCAATTCCTACCCGTTGTGATGACGCTAATACCGTTGCTTTATTTTTAAGAAACAATATCATTTGTAGATTTGGGTCGCAACGAGCAATCATGAGCGACTGATAAACCCATATTTTATGATGTATTTTGTGCTCAATTTAAATGATTTATTCAATCCTTCACCTACTTATTCATGTAAATTGCATGGTTTTACTTTCTCTTCCTTATTATGTGATATATGTGAAAAACATGTTTCCTATGCTTTAGAAATATTAAAATTAATCATCCTTTGTTGGCATTCGATGCCGTGATTTGTGTATTGAATTCTTTCAGGATTTATAGGGCAAGAATGGCTTAGAGGACAGAAAGAAAACATACAAAAATGGAAGGAAAGCACAAAAATGGAGTTTTGAAGAAAAGGGCAGCAACGCGAACGCATGGACGAAGCGGCTGTGTGCCCAGCGCGAAAAGGCAGTAACGCGAACGAGTGACTGACGCGGACGTGTGCCTTGAGCAGAACTCAAATGATGCATACGCATGACCAACGCAAACGCGTGACATGAAAAACTCCCAGATGACGCGACCGCATGACCCACGCAGACACGTGACAGACGCTACGTGCAGAAACTGCAGAAAACACTCCCAGCGATTTCTGAAACCCCTTTTGGCCTAAATCCAAGTCCAGAAAGCACAGATTAGAGGTTATAAGGTGGGGGAATGCATCCATTCAAGGAGGGGATTTGATTATTCACTTTTCATATTCTAGATGTAGTTTTTAGAGGGAGAGGTTCTCTCCTCTCTCTTTAGGTTTTAGGATTAGGATTCCTCTTAAAGGATTTAGGATTTCAACTTCCTCTCAGGTTCAATATTCCTTTTACTTTATATTTCTCTTTTACTTTCAGATACTTTAATGCTTTTATTTAATTACTTATGTTGCCAAATTGGCTTATGAACCATTCATGTTAGGATTTTCTTTATTTGATATACATTGAGGTATTTCAGATTTATGATTCTTATTTAGCTTTTTATATTCTTGGCTTTAATTGATTAACTGGAGGCTCTTGAGTTATCAAACTTATCGTTATTGTTAATTGTTATTTTTGCTAATTGAATTGAATTCCACTAACTCTAGTCTTTCTTTAGGAGTTGGCTAGGACTTGGGGATTTAACTAATTAGTCCACTTGACTTTCCCTTGCTTTCGTAAAGGTTAACTAAGTGGGATTAAACTCAATTCTTATAAGGATAACTAGGATAGGACTTCCAAATTTTTATACCTTGCCAAGAGTTTTATTAGATATTAATTTATTAATTCCTGCAACTTATTTTCCTTGTTCAGACCTTTCAAAACCCAAAAAAACTATTTTCCATAACTAATAATAAGAACACCTCCCTGCAATTCCTTGAGAAGACGACCCGAGGTTTGAATACTTCGGTTTATAAATTTTATTGGGTTTGTTACTTATGACAACCAAAACGTTTGTAAGAAAGGACGATTGCTTGGTTTAGGAACTATACTTGCAACGGGAATTTATTCTGAATTCTAAACCGTCAATCATTCGTTCTTCAGCGACCAAAGAACCTATTTCTTCAATAGGAAAACTGAGGTGTTGATGAAAAAGTATGGGGTTCTTCACAAAGTTTCCACAGCCTATCACCCCCAAACCAATGGGCAAGTGGAAGTATCCAACAGGGAGATTAAGAGAATCTTGGAGAAAGTGATCAACCCATAGAGAAAGGATTGGAGTTCTAGATTAGGAGATGCATTATGGGCATATAGGACTGCCTACAAGACCCCAATTGGAATGAGCCCCTTTCCGCATTGTCTTTGGGAACCCTTGTCATCTTCTGGTTGAAATCCAACACAAGGCATATTGGGCGGTGGAGCATTGCAATCCGGATTTAAAGGAAGCGGGAATGGAACGTAAGCTCCAATTGGAGGAGTTAGAATGTCTTAGGCTAGAAACATATGAGAATTCTAAGTTTTATAAGAAAAAGGCCAAGACATTCCATGAACAAAATATTAGGAGGAAGAGCTTTAAGATAGGAGATGAGGTGATGGTGTACAATTCAAGGTTACGGTTGATGCCCGGAATGTTGAGATCTAGATGGGATGGTCCATTCAAAGTAGTGGATGTCAAGCCTTATGGGGTGGTTGAGGTGGTCCACCCTATCAATGGAACTACATTCAAAAACAACAGTCATAGGGTGAAACCTTACCACACACAACCCAAGCATGCTATGGAGTTGGAGATTTTCCTCCTTGGGGAGGTCCCAAATGTTGATCAATGAACTCATGCAAGTCCAACTTAGGACTTTAAACCAAAGTGCTAGGTGGGAGACACCCCACTATGATAATATTGTTCTAATCCTTCTCTTTTTGTTCATAGTTCTTTGACTTAATTAATTTTTGTCATGTTGATTCACCTAGGATTAGTTTAATCTTTGAGTTAGATAAGTTAATTTTCTTGTAGGTCATGAATATTTGAATGTTTGTATGTTTGGGGTTGAAATTTTGATTGAGCTAAGATTGAGTACCTTCGAAATTGAGAAAAAAATTTTGAAAAATAGGGCATTTGTGCGTACACACAAAACCTCTATTTTCTGTGTCCTATGCGTGCACACCTAACTGTGTGCGTACACACTCATGTTTATGTCTTTTGGTCGCAGCGCCCACACGGCCTGTGCGTGGGTGTTACCCTGTTTCTCTTGCAATCTGTGTGTGCACACCTGCTTGTGCATACACACGCACCACCCTTTTGGCACACTCTGTGCGCCTGCACAGAGGTGTGCGTCCGCACACCAGCTTGCAACCATTCTGTTGGGAGCGCTGGCACAACCTGTGCGCATGAACCCCTGCAACTTTTCACCCCTGTGCATGCGCACGGACCTGTATGCGCACGCACACATGACCCTTCCCTAAATAAATATATAAAAAAAACTTTTTAATCATCTATCCATGCGCACCTACTTTTGCGTACGCACACATCCATCTTTTCGCGCTCATTGTGCGCGTGCACAATGCTGTGCACCCACACACTCCTTTACATACCTTCTGCCGGTAGCATTCACACGCTATGTGCGTCTGCATTCCCCTCTCATTCGCTTCTTGTGCGTGTGCACAGACCTGTGTGAGCACGCACAAGCCTCGACCTGGGCATTAAACAGGGCAGACACCCTGTTTATCCAGCAGCTTCTTTCTCTTTTCTTCTGCCTTTGCTTCTGCATTGCTCCGCCCAGCCTCTTCCAGCGACCCTGCCGCCGGCGTCCTGCCGCCATCAGCCACTACCACCCTTCTTTCTCTCTCTTCTCTCTTTCTTCTTCCTTTCTTTCTTCTCTTTTTCTTTTCCTTCTTTACCAGTAGAGAGCTTCTTCACCTTTGTGGAACTCTGGTGTGTCTCCGGCAAAGCTAACCGCTGTAAACTCGCAGTGGCTATAACACGTGCCATTGTTTCATCTTCTCATCTTGCTTTCTTCATCCTTTGATTTTCAGGTTTTTATTTTCTTTTCATGTTACTTTTTGAATTTGTTTTTATTTTCTTTTCATGTTAATTAGATTGAGTTTATTGTTTCTTTAATTATCTTTGTATTGCAAGTGTTTAAGTTCTAAGTTATTGGGTTGCTTTTGATTGAAATCGAGCTTAAACTTGAAAAGTTTGCACAATGCACATTAATTGTTTGATGAAATGCCTAAATGAAACTTTTGTTTGATTCATATGAGATGGCCATCATATGCTCTCAACTTATCCCTTGTTTGGCATGTTCTATGATTTGTGCAACTTCAAATATGATTTTTGATGATGATTAACTTGACATTACCAATGCATTTTCTTGTTTCTTGAACTTGAAGTTCCAAACACCCATATCTTACATGACTTTTAATCCTTTGATTATTGGGTGATTTATTCGCAAATGCATTGTTCTTAATTGAATTCAAATTTTTCATTGTTCATCTTAGCAATTGAATTGAGTAATCACATTACAAGTGTTCATTCTTTGTTGTCTTGATCAAACATCTTTTGCTCTAACTTAAGCACATTATTTATGTGATTCTCACACTTTCAAGTTGAACATATGACATTTCACTTTACTTAAATGATTATTGTTGTTGTGCACCTTTTTTAGTAATGAACTTTCATGTCCATAACCACAATACCCATTTCCACAAAGAATTCAATTAAGTCATTTTGTGCTTGTTTAAGTTTGCATGGATCTTAATTCTCCATGCTTGCAACTTAAACACTTGATTGAGAAGCATTGAACTTTGATTATTTTAATAGTGCGATTGCAGTTTCAACCAGCTGGTGTGTGTGTTCTAATCGCGTGCACATTTGGAATACACACATTGTTTCATCTCAAATAACACTATTTTGAAAGCTTCCAATTAAGAATTTAAATTTTTCTTCACTTTATTTGTGCTTCCTTATTGATCTTAATTATTTCTTGCCGGATGATCTTGAAATATTTTGTTTTTAATTCTCCTTTTTAGGATGCGCAAGAAGGGTAAAGCACCGGTCACATCACCGGTTGTGCAGCCAATAACTCGCCCTCCTAATACTTGGTTCATGGATCACCAAAGTGAAACACCAAGTACCTTGGTTAACCAAAGAGCTGACTCCCAATATGAAGTAATCGAGAAAAGAACAATCCATTGGGAGAGGACACTAAAGGTTCCAAACAAGTACAAGGCCATCATCCATGAAAGGATTGCCTCACTTCATTGGGGATTTCTTGAGCAAGCCCCCATTAAAGTTAATAAATCTATAGTGCGGGAATTCTATGCTAACTATCAAGCTTGGAAAGCAGAGTCGGTATTCCTCCGAGGGAGAATGTTGGACACTTCCAACAAGGCTCTAGAAGCTCTTCTGAAGATTCTCCACATTCTGCCTGCGAATGATGATTATTCAAGGATCAAAGCGGATGTGTTCAAGGGGAGGATGTCCTTGGCTCCTATTCTTAAGAAGATTGGCCGTCCCAGTGCGTCCTGGGAATATAGCAAGGGAGGAAAATCTGTTCCAGCTAGCATTGCTTATTCCAATTTGAATGCCGAGGCGCGTATTTGGTATCAAATTGTGGCTGACTATATAATTCCTAGCACCCATACTACCCATGTCCGACTTAGAGCTGCTTTGCTAATTTGGGCAATTTTGGAAGGAAAAAAAATAGCCATTTTGCCTTTGATACACACATCGATTTGAAAACTCATTGAAAAGAAAAAGATTAACATTCCTTTTCCATCGATGGTGATGCGTCTGGCTATAGCAGCGGGGGTAGAGAGGCAACCGACAGATGTCATGTTCAAGATATGAAGAGGCAACCAATTCATTCCACGTGGAGATTTGGATGGATCAATAAAGAATCCACCCTCTAAGAGGAAAGCACGTACAACACCATCATCAAATCCACCAACTTCATCAACTCCTCTACCGTTTCTCCGGTCTCTTCCGGACTTCTTCCAAGACATATTGCATGATATGCACAACATGGAGCGACTTGAGCACAAGCGTTTCGAATGGATAGCAACAAGACTACAAGGAAGAGACCCCTGGCCCAACTCCAAAAGCTTCATCAGAGTTAGTTGGGGAGGAGGATGATGGAAGTCATCAACCCATGTTAGTGACCACCAGCTGAAGGTGGAGCCCCAAGTTATCTACCTCCTGGATTATGAGCACGCACGGGGGACTGTGCATTAATTAAGTGTGGGGGAGGATCAGCAACTTTAAGGGGGTAAAATTCTTTTCTTAGACACTTTGCAATACCTTCTAGTATTTTTCTTCATTTTTGGTAATTTTGTTCTTATTGCACTTTGTTTGGTTTGTTTGTATATATTTTAGTACTTATAGTTTTATGGTAGTAAATATTTGCATGTTACATGGTAGAGTAAATAAGTTTGGTAAAACAACAAGAAATTTTCATGAAATCTTTCTTAGGGCGTGCCATTGATTGAATTGAAAATTTTTTTTTTCAACTTGCTTGATGTATCCTTTTTATATAACATAGAAAAAAAGCTAGAACAACATACCTTGTGAGATTTGAGCTCTGATAGATGGTTGCACAATTTCAACCATAAAGTTTGTTCTTGTGTGTTATACTCCTTTTTTATTATGATCTTAGATTTATGTGAATCTTTATGTCCTATATTTGGTGTTTGAATGCATTTAGGATGATTGAGGCCATTTTTTGATATTGAACTCACTAACCCATATGGTCAACTTTAAATTCAGCTTTGTAACCCTTTTTTGAGCCTTTAAATCCCCTTTTGTTCTGATTCTAAGCATATTATTCTCCCTAAAGCGAAAAACCTTTGATGTCCTTGGATTGCTTCTTTGATTAGCTTGGGTGGGGTAGTGTGTGTTACTCAAAGTGTGGGAGAAAATTGTTGGGAAACATTGGTGATGAAGTTACATGGGATATTCATTGTGAAAATTTTGAGAATGGGTAATTACTCATGCATTCATTGTTCAAGACATGTGCATCTCTTGTTGTTGACAAAAATAAGAAAATTTTAATTCTGTAATTAAAAAAAAATCAAATATTGTGCATAATAGCATATGAAATAAAAAGCTAAATAAAAGGATGCATATGTTTGTATTTTGGAAAGAAAATGCATGAGTGGATGTGAGATAGGAGATAAATGGGTAGTTAGGTTGTTTTGTTATGTGTATATAGGATGGTATAAGATTAGGTGGACACTTGAGCTAATTAAAGATCTAATCCACTAAGTCCACTTAACCATATTAATCTTACCTTAACCCTAACCCCATTACAACCCTCTAAAGACCTCATGATATTTGTTTTCATGCATCAAAAATTAGTTGATTGTTAGATGACTTGCAAATCTTTGAAAAATATGATTAAAAGAGAATTGAGTGATTAAGCCCTAAACACTAAGCGAATAGAGTGAATACACATCCAGTGAGGGGTTTGATCACTCAATTATATGTTCTTATCTCTTAAATTGTATCTTCTCGCAAGTTGTTTGTTAGTTTTGAAAATCTCAATTCAATTCTTTGGACATTGATCAAAGTGCATTGACTCTTTGCCTTAGCCCTAAGTCTTTCTTGGGATTGATTGAAATTTCATGGTTTGTTTCTACTAAATTTCAATAGAATAGATATTAGTAGGTAATATCTAGGATAGTTGCATGCATATAGGTAGTACATAAAATAAATTGTTTGCCCTTTCATTCATCTCCTTTGATTGTGATTAGCATGAGGACATGCTCGTGTTTAAGTGTGAAAAATTTGATGAATCCATATCTGACGATAATTGTTTATTAGAATTGAGAGGATTTCATCATATAAACCTACACTTATTCCCTTAAACAGCATGCTTTTGAGCTTTCCTCCTAAAATTATGCTTGATTGAGAAAACATGCTCGTTTATGCTTAATTCAACCTATTTTATTCCATTTGCCTTCCATTTGATACCTTGATGTTGTTTGGAAGTGATTTCAGATGTATAAGATAGGAATGGCTTGGTGAGAATGGAAGAAAAGCATGCAACGAGGAAAAAGCATAAAGAAACAAAGGAGAAGAGAAAAGCGATGTGTGTGTGTGCACAGCCTCTTGTGCGTACGCACAGGCAGCAAAGCAAAGCGAAGTGTGCGAGCGCACAGCATCTTGCGTGTCGCACGATCATTCAAAGTATCGTGAAGTGTGCGTGTGCACAGCCTCTTGTGCGTATGCACAACCTGAGATTTCGGCCCAGTGTGCGTGTGAACACGTCTGTGCGTACACACAAGTACCCGTACATGCCATCATTAAAAATGCACGTGACTCGAATTTTTGAGGGATTGGAGGCCCAATTCTGATGGCCATAGCTCATATTGCAAGGGGCAAACATTGAAGAAGTATAGCATATCATTAGAGTAGTTTTAGATAATAGTAGGAGGCTTTAGGTTTAATTTTTCTTTAAGTTTTCTCTCAACACCATTAGGGTTTATACTAGGGTTTACATTTCAAGTGCCATTTTCCATTTTTTATCTTAGATTTTTGCTAGCCTCCATTGTAAGTATTTCTTAATAACTACATTTTATAGTTACAATTTTGATACTCTTTCTTGTAGTTAAAGTCATAGTGTTAATACATATACTTTTTGCAATTTTGATCGCTTCCTGATGATTTTGATGATTGATGATTGTTACATGCTTGGTTGAGTTGCTATTGTTGCTTTTGATCGTTTGTTGCTCATAGTTTCAAGCATTTTCTCAATTTTGTCATGATTTGTGTTTGTGCCCATCAAGTGTTTGTGGAAGTGTCAATTTTGAATATGGGTTAAATTTTCACCTCTTGGATTAGGGAAAATGAGCATATGGGTTTCTAGAGTTGGAATGTCTAACATTTAGTGATAATTCTTGGATTGTTAATTGTTCTTGTTTCTACTAACGCTAACTTGTTGCTAAGACAATTAGCAAGTGAGTTAGGATTTGGATTAAGAACAACTATGCTCACTTAACCTACTCTCCGATGTAAGGGTTAACTAAGTGAGATTAATCTATTACAATTGTCATAGTTGTGGTTACAACAAGGAAAGGGTCCTTAGCTCATCCCAAGCCAAGATTCCATTTAGGCTTTCAATCACACACACACATACATACATCAATCACTTTTATATCTTACTTGTTCATATTACATAGTTAGTTCTTTAATCCCTTTATTACTTCATTAATTTCAATTTTGAATGTTCTTTTATTCCTTTAATTGTTTATCTCTTCATTAAAAACCCCATTTGCCTTCACAACCAAAATTGTGCACTCATTGATCACTAGTCCTTGGGAGACGACTCGGGAATTGAAACTCCCGGTTTATATTTGTTTTAAAAAGTGACAATTTGTCCTTCTAAACTTTGGTGTCGGCCGATTGTCGGGTTGCGACTATACTTGCAATGCTTATTCCATCATTTTATGAGGAAAAATTCCTAACCGTACTTTTGGTCAACCACCATCCATCCTTGATGCATGTTCTTATTGTAGCTTTCATTCCCTACAACATAATTTGAACCAAACTCATAGACAAAGGGGTGAGAATTCATAATAACAAGAGAAAATAAAGGAAAAAACTAACAAGAAAAAAATGAAAGTAAACTCCTAAATCTAGCAATAACTAACAAAGAAACAAAAGGAAAACATATTCACAATATTCACAATAACCAATAATAAGGCACACATTTGCAATTCCCTAGCAACGGTGCCAAAAACTTGATGGAGGAAAATTGTCAATAAAGATTTTCACAAAAATATCGCATTGCAAGTATATTTCTAAACCGACAGTTAAACCTCAATCAATGTTTAATTAGGTTGTCAAAAGAACAAACCCTAATAAAAATTAACCGAAGTATTTAAACCTCGGGTCATCTCTTAAAGGAATTGCAGGGAAGTGTATTTATTATTGGCTATGGGATTGTATATTTTTGGGGTTTTGTAATAAGAAACAAGAAAGTAAAATGGCAGGCTAAGAAAGCTCTTAGCAAGAAAAGAGAATTAGAAGTCCTATCCTCATTATCATCGTCAATTGTGATGGTATATGTAAATTGCTTTCACTTAGTTATCCTCTAACAAATGAAGCAAAGTCAAGCGAGCAAAATCGACTTAAGTTCACAAGTCCTAATCAAAGACTAGATTTAGTGAGGCTCAAGCCAACTAGTAACTTTCACTCACCAATCAATAAAAGAATTTTGATAACTCAAGAGTGTCTAATTAATCAATCCAAGTCAAGAACATAAAAATCTAAATTAAATTCCACCCAAGCATTTTAACAAATAGTTGGAAGGCATAAAATAAAAACATAGAAAATTGACAAGAAATAGGAAATTCTAAAACTAACCAAAGCAAAGAAATAACAATAACAAAGCAATTGAACAATAAGAACCATGAAAGATAAATTGCATTAATGGAAATTAAGAGTAACAAATGAACTCATAAACTAAATTAGCAAAATAAAGGAATCAATAAGAGAAGTAGATAACTAAAGTGTTAGAACAAATAAAAGTAAGAGAAAACTAAATTAAAATAAGACTGAAACCTAAACCTAAGAAGAAATTGAAAGAAGAAACCCTAAACCTGGAGAAAGGAGAGAGCCTCTCTCTCTAGAATTCTACATCTAAAACCTAAAGTGTGAATGAATGAAAAGTGTATGAATCCCCCTTCCAACTTCACTCTGCAGCCTATTGTCCTCATTTTCGGGCCTGAAACTGGGTCAAAAGCAGCCCAAAAATCGCCCCCAGCGTTTTCTCGTAACTGAGGCATGTAATGCTTGTCACACGTACACGTCAGCCACGTGTACACGTCGATGGGTATTGAACTGGCCACGCATACGCGTCATCCACGCGTGTGCATCATTTTTCTGCTATACCAGTCACGCATACGCGTCGTCCATGCGTGCGCGTCGGCTCCAGCTTCTCAAATCTCCAAATTCTTGTGTTCCTTCCACTTTTGCATGCTTCCTTTCCATCCTCTAAGCCATTTTTGCCCTACAAAACCTGAAAAAACTTAACGCACATATCACGGCATCGAATGGTAATAAGAGAAGATTACAAATTAGCAATTTTAAGGCCAAAGAAGCATGTTTTCAATCATAGCACAAAATAAGGAAGGAAACTTAAAAACATGCAATTTACATGGATAAGTGTGAGAATAATTGACAAAATCCACTCAATTCAATACAAAATAAACCATAAAATAGTGGTTTATCAGTCAGTTAATTAATTAAAGAGGTTAAGCACAAAAAATGATTTAGGTTCTAATAAGATTTAAAAGTAGTCATTAGGTCAAATTATATGTCACGTATTCAAGCTAGTCCTATCCAGTTAAACCTTGGAAGAAAATGCAATTTTCAAAAGTTGTTCTAATCTGAATTATATGTCACTTATTCAAAAGTAGAGTGACTGAAAATCATGCATGTGTCGCACACTAATTGAACCACTATCCTTAGATGAATTCAAAGAGTCATCTAAAAGTGTTTTCAAGATTTAATTCAAATATCAGATTTTTCAATTATAATAAAAGAATTCAAAGGGATGAGCATACTAATGTGAGAATTATCATCGGTTAGAAATTTCACAAAGTAATTCCGTTGCTAGTATAGTCCAAACTGACAAATAACTCTCAATTAAAATTTAGTTTGGTTGTCATAAGTTCAACCTAATAAAAATAACTGAGAATATTACTCCCAAGTCCTTCTCCCTAGGAATTACAATCGAGTGGTCAATTATTGGTTATGAGATCAAGGGGTGAGTTGATGGTAAGAAGACTAGAAATTAAATTACAAGAAAGGAAAGCAAACAACTAAATATAACAATTACTAAAGAGACATTCATGGCAAAGATTGAGAATCAAGGCTTTCTATCCAAGTCATTAATCATAACACAATAATTATCAATAGATAATCCTATTTTGTTATCTCCAACATCGGGAGAAAATCAAATAAAACTAGTTAATCTCAATCCATAAGTCCTAATCAACTTACTAATTGAATTAGCAAAAGATTAGAGTCAACGGACACAATATTAACAAACAACTCTAGATCACCAACATAAGTTGGGTATTAATGACTCAAGAGCACCTAATTTCTCTTTTCAAGCTAAGAGTGTACAAAATCTACTCTAAAATCTACAACTACCAATTGTAAGAAAATAATAACAACAACTCAAACAAATATTAAAGAAACATAAAACATCAAATTACATTAAATGGAATTAAAATTAACAAGAGTTCATAAACTAAAAGTAATAAAGTAGAGAAATTAACAAGAGAACTAAGAAGATTGAAGCAAATCAACAAGGAAAAGTAGATGAGGCTAGATCAAAGACAAGAATCAAAACCTAAATATAAGAGAAATCAACCTAATTTACCCTAATTCTAGAGAGAAGAGGGAGCTTCTCTCTCTAGAAAATGACCTACAACATGATACTAAACTACCCTGATTGCTTCCTCCTTCATCCTTCTTGAATTTGGCCTTTAATAGCTTCAGAAATGAGTTGGATTGGGCTCCAACAAGTCTAGAAATTGCCCCTAGTGTGTTCCTTTAATGAGGTCACATGACAAGTGTCATGCGTACGTGTGGGTCACGTGTATGCATGGCCTGGTAGATTTCCTTCCTCACACGTATGCGTGAGGCATGCGTACACGTGGCCATGCTTTCCACCAAGTCCTCATTTCTTCATGAATTCTCCATTTTGCATGCTTTTTCTTCACTTCTTTAATCCAATATTTGCCTTCTAAGCCTGAAATCACTAAACAAACACATCAAGGCATCGAATGGAATTAAAGAGAATTAAATCTAGCAAATTATGGGCCTAAAAAGTATGTTTTTAATCTTAAGCACAATTTAGGAGAAATTCACAAAACCATGCTATTTCATTGAATAAATGTGAGATAAGTTGATAAAATCCACTAAATTAAACACAAGATAAACCACAAAATTGGGGTTTATCACATACCTTCTGATACCTCTAATCCGAATGAAGAATGAATAACTTAATCATGAAATAGATCAATACAAGACTTTAAAATAAAATAAACTTAGATTAATAATCCATAGAAAACATAAACAGAGCTCCTAACCTTTTGACAGAGGATTAGTTACCCATGGAATGAAAGAAAAACAAGAACAAAATTGTTCTTAGGAACAGAATGTGCTCTCTATGAACAAGGTTCATTTATTTATATCCTAATTCTAGAATTCAAATTCAAACTATCCTAATCTCATCTTTTGCAGCAAAAGATAAAATAACTAGTTATTGACTTTAATAAAAAATAATAATTTAAATCATCTCCTAACAACCAAATTTTTTATATTTTTAGTAAGAATTAATAACTAATCTTCTAGAGTCTTGAATGTTTTGGATGTGATTAAGGTTTCTAATGATGTGGATAATTAAGTTTGGGTCTTAATTGTTGCATCTTGAGAGTTGGAATTATCTTTACGCTAGGCCTGTTCTAGAGGAATTTGGGCATAAACCCAAATGCACCTTCCAAGGAGAACGCACGCCGGGCATGTGACCTAGAAGCTTGAGGGACTCCCAGTGGATGAAGGGAGAAGGCAGGACCACGGGGAATTTAGATTGGCTGCCGGTCGTGTGAGGAGTGAAGGCGAGAGGCCGCCAAGCGTG
The DNA here is from genome assembly GCF_059453495.1 of Arachis ipaensis. Lineage (NCBI taxonomy): Eukaryota > Viridiplantae > Streptophyta > Magnoliopsida > Fabales > Fabaceae > Arachis > Arachis ipaensis. The sequence continues at coordinate 92,524,315 of NC_142441.1, read as the reverse complement.
CAGCATGGTCTCCGGGCATGTGGGCTTGGTTGCCGGGTGTGCCTATTGGGTGCAGTTTTGGCTCCGTTTCTCTTTTCCTTAGGAAACGCTTTTGTTCCTTAAGCCATGCTTTTGCTGTAATTGTATTTTTCTTATAGAAAAACTTTAATTCTTGCTTATTTTGAGTTTAAAAATTCCTTAAAACACTTATCCAACTCAAAATATTTGATTATTTATGGAATCCTATTAGAAAACATACGAAATTTGATTAAAACCTAAGAAAACGAATGAAAAAGAACCCTAAAAATCACTTAAGATGATGTGTCCTCATCTCTATCTTTAACTTGTATACTATGATTCAATCCAGTTATTTTTAATAGAAGTATAACTATGTTAATTACCTACAAATCTGTACCAAGTTTTTGTAGATTTTGATGATCGATGACAAATTTTCATGTTGACATTTTATATTTGGATATTTCTTTTTGTTATTTAACTTTTGCAATTGTATTTTGATAAGATTATAAGATTTTGGTCAATGACATTTCACGTAGCGCTCTAAATTTGGAAGATAATTTTAAATTTATTTATTATTTTATTATAAAACGATTTTTTCGGTTGAACCACAGTTAAACTAGTTATACCAATGTACAACAACAAGAATTGATCGGTCCGATTATCAGAACCTTGGTTATAAGGTCAATTGTAACTACTTGTCTCATTTAATATCTATTTGTCGCGATATTTAATTGCTTACTAAACATTACTACACATCTACGCCGCAATGGGAGCTTGAAATTTGGATTTAATATTATATTTAGTGATTTTGAATTAAAATTTCAATTTCTTTAACATTTTCAGAAAATAGCGACATAAATTATTAAAAAGATTTATCTTACTTGCATTCTAAAGACATATATTAAGATTATAAATTAATTTTTTTTTAAAAATACAAAAAGTTTAAATTTTCAAAAATTTGTTTTTCATTTATTAAATAAAAAAATTTAAAACAATATATTAATAGTAGTGTTATCATGTGCCTAGGGCACATGTTAGCTAAACCTTTATTATAATTTTTGGAACTTAAGACTAAATCTTTGATAATATTTTTTTTTGTAAAAATATTTTCATTTAATCTTTTAAATTTCATATCTATCATTCAATGTCTATATTTATCTTTAATCAAATATCATATATAGATATAACTCAGTCAAATATATTTTATACCAACATAATATAAAGACTTAATTTAGTCTTTATTTCTGTCTTTTAATTTCTATATCTCAATTTTAGTCTTTCTTCTAAATACAGCCTAATAGAACAAATAAAATTAATTAAATATAATAAATACTAAATTACTGGTATTTATTAAGAGATAGCCTTTTTCATAATCGTTTGCTCAAGCCACCTTGGATAGAAATAAGGAGACGCAAGGATGTAAAAAACTAAAAGAGAAAGTCTATTTTACCAACGAAATAGGCAATTTACCGACTGCCAACTATGATACAGATACATACGTTAATGTACAAAGTCCGTTTTCTCCTTCGATTGAAACCAACACATCTGCTCTCTCTCTCTCTCTCTCTCTCTCTCTCTCTCTCTCTCTCTCTCTCTTTCTCAACCTCCCGATTTGATTGTCTTCTACTCAAATTCAAAAATTCTAAGTGCTAACCACCAAAAATCTCTATAAATATTTCTCTGTCTCTCTCCAACCATATTCTGATTTTTACTCTATTTTCATGCCCACCGATTTTGAGTCTCCATCATTCCTCTATTTTTACAATTTTCACTCATTCATTGCCATTTTACACCCTTTTTCCTGTTTTGGCATTCTTTACCGATTCGTCATCCCTCGAAGAGTCTCCAAGTCACTCCCCATTCACCGGCGATTGGAGAAAGGGGACAAGTTCACCAACAGGGTTTATGAGGTTCTTCACGGGTTGTGCACAACTTTTTCATGGGTCGTGCAAGCTCCTCCACGGGCAAGGTTCCTGTAATCACGGGCCGTGTTACTCTCGTCATTCCCTTTGTGATTTCTCTCTTCTTGTTGTCATAAGAGCTAGGTTGTGCGACTTTTTTCATTGTTCGTCTGAAATCTACAATAACAAGTATTGCTTACTGTCGCCATTAATTATGGTAAGTCTGCCACTTCACTTCTCCTTTTTCTCGATGTCACCCCCTTTTTTGGGTTCTTCTAGACTTAGATTTAACTTTGATACACTGAAACTTCAACTTTAATGTGGATTTTTTTCCTTTTTTTTTCGAGTATGAAGTATCTGAAACGATTAATGGAATGATTGAAAGTTGTACTAAATTTTTATGTTGTTCTTTATTGATGTTGTTGAAATTAACTTTGTATTTATGCAATTTATTTCAATAAATTTCCTGATGTGTGTTGTTATTGTAATTTGAAATTAAGTTTCTATTTGTGCAATTTGTTACTGTTTTCATGATTTGTGAATTGAACTTGTTATGGGTGAGTTAATTTATTTGAGACTTGTTTACATGTAATCTGCAATTTGTATATAGCTAGCTATATTCGCTCTTCAAAGTTCTAATATAAATAGATTAGCTTAATTGCAGTTCTACATACATAATACAGAATGCAAGACATAGATATGAAGCATAGAAACAGACTTTAATGGACTATCATGTTCAATTTAATTTTATCATTTATAGAAATAGAATTATAGTATATTGCTAGTTTTAAACTATCTTTAAAGAAAACTATGAAGTATGAGTTAGTGAATCATTCTATTTTGTTTACATGATGAGGATTTTATAAGCCACCAAATACCAGCAAGTGTACCAAGTCGTATCAGGTAATAACGCAGGTGAGTGAGTGTCGATCCCACGAGGATTAACAAATTAAGCAAGCAATAATCAACTGATCAATCTAGTTAAACAACCAAATTAGGGTTTTGAACAGATATGATTAAGAAAGCTAAGGTTTTAGAAATGTTAAAACTTTCGAATCAATACTTGAAACTTTCCACCTTGATCATGCAAGATATTTCTATGGAAAATCATTAGTAATCAAACACCAATCTCTTGGTGATTCAATTTCACTTTAACCTAATTAATCACTAATCCTTTAGTCAATTACTTAAGAAAAGAGTTGAAAAACGTTTACTAATTTATAAAACCACACAATTCATAAGAATCTTCCCTTGTTGATTTTATGTCACATATCAAGTCTAGTTTCAAAACTTAAGAGTTGTGAGAATTAGTTTTCAAGCTTAATTCAATTAATCAACTTTTCCAACAGGTTAAGAGAATTCAAGTCAGAGAAGAATTGTTTTCCATCACATTCAAACCCTTTAAGATGAAGAACGAAAACCCTTTCTTAAGAAGAAATGAATGCATAAATCAAAGGTAAAGAAGTTAAAATATTAATCCATAGAATTAACAGAGCTCCTAACCTTAATCAAGGAGAATTAGTTGCTCATGTTCTTCAGAGAATCCTTGAAAAAAAACTATTGAGGGCAGAGGAGATCAGTCCCCTCTTCGCTTATATACTAATCCTAGTGAAATTCAAATTCAAAATCTAAACAGAATCAAAATTAAAACAAAATTAAATCAAACTAATTAATGATCACCTCTAGCAAAGCTTTCAATCTTATCTTCTTGTAAATCCTCAATTGATGTTGTGACTAGTGGGTTTTTAGTTGAGCTTTGAATTGACCAAGTGAATGATAAAGAGTTGGAGGTTTTGTGGCTTGATTTGAGGTCCTGGGAGTATTAAACAATCTCACGTGGTACGTGAGATGTTCACGTTGTACATGAAGCCTTCTTGATGGGGCAACTTGGTCCCTGGATAGCTCATGTTGTACGTGGAGTATCCCACATGGTACATGGTCTTAAAATCCTTCAATTGTTGCCTCGGGTTGCCCTTCAGTAGTTGTGCGTACACACGCATTCATGCATACGCACACTTACCTAAAATTCTCTCCTCGCGTGTACGCATACATTCATGCATACACACAATGGCCGCGTCCTACATGAAAGCCTTCACGTCCGACATCTAGTCTTCTACGTACCACGCTAAAATGGGGAGTCATGCGTATGTACAGGTCATGCGTACGAATGGATGAGGAAATTTACCATTTATGCGCGTACGCACAAGTCCAATTTTGGCGTTGTACGCCAATGCTCCTGCTGAGTTTCCCAAAATCCAAATCTTCATGTTCCTTCCTCTTGTGCATGCTTTATTTCTCTCTTCTAGGCCATTCCTACCCTATAATTCCTGAAATCACTCAACAAATACATCACGGTATCGAATGGCAATAAAAGAGGATTAAAATATGGCAATTTTAAGGCAAAAGAAGCATGTTTTTCATCATGGAGAAATATTAGAAAGGGAACACAAAATCATGCATTTCTTGTGAATAAGTGTGAGAAATATTGACAAAAACCCCCAAATTCTACATAATATAAACCACAAAATTGGGGTTTATCAGCTCCCATGTCCCACATGAAGTGCTGATGAGCTGAAGATTGATGGTTTAGAATTCACAATAAATTCTTGTTGCAAGTATAGTTTCTAAACCAAGCAATAATCCTTTCATACAAAAACTTGTTTGTCACTTAAGCAAACCCAATAAAATTGATAACCGAAGTATTGAAACCTCGGGTCATCTCTCAAGGAATTGCAGGGAGGTATGATTTATTATTGGTTATGAAAAAAGCGTATTTTTGGGTTTTTGAAATAATGAACAAGTAATTTGAATGGCAAGAAAAATAAATAAATAATTATAAAGTAAACTCTTGGCAAGGTATGAGAACTGGGAATCCTATCCTAGTTATCCTTATCAGATGTGATGAGAATTGCATTTTGCTCCCACTTAATTAACCCTTACTAAATAAAGGTGAGTCAAGTGGGCTAATTAACTTGATTCCTCAGTCCTAGTCAACTCCTATGGAAAGACTAGCTTTGGAGGGATACAAATCAATCCGCAATCCTAATTTTCAATCAACTACTGAGTTTGATAACTGAAGCGTTACCAATTACTTAACCAGAACCAAAAGGGAAAATAAATCTAAATTAAAATGAAAGAATCATAAATAGAATAAAACAATTCTTAATTCTGAAATACCTCAAAATATATTAAATATAACATTCAAATCTCAACATGGGAAAAGATAAATAATAATTAAAGTAATACAATAAATAAAAGTAGAAAATAAATTAAAGGAACATTGAACCTGTGATTGAAGAAATAACCATAAAATAAGAGGAATCCTAATTCCTAAAACCTAAGAGAGAGGAGAGAGCCTCTCTCTCTCTAAAACTACATCTAATCCTAAAATTATCAATTATGAATGTTGTGTATGTTATTTTTCGCGTTGTTGTTTGATTCTTCCATTCTCTGGCTTATATTCTGTGTTTCTGGATTTAGAATTGGGCCGAAAAAGGGTCCAGAAATCGCTGGGGGTGTTTTCTGCAGATTCTTGTACGTGGCGTCTATCACGCGAGCGCATGGGTCACACGTTCGCGTGGTCTGGAGTTTTTCCTTGTCACGTGTACGCGTCGGTTACGTATAGCATCAATTGCATTCTGCTTAAGGCACGCGTCCGCGTCAGTCACGCGTTCGCGTCGATGCCATTTCGCGCTAGGCACGCGTCCGCGTCGTCCACGCGTGCGCGTCGCTACCTTTTCTTCAAAACTCCATTTTGTGCTTTTCTTCCATTTTTGTATGTTTTCTTTCTGTCTTCTAAGCCATTCCTACCCTATGAAGCCTGAAAATACTTAACACACAAATCACGACATCGAATGGTAATAAAGCATAATTAAATTTAATATTTTTTTAAAGCATAGGGAACATGTTTTCACACTTATCACATAATAAGGAAGGAAAAGTAAAACCATGCAATTCATATGAATAAGTGGGTGAAGAATTGATAAAAACATTTAATTTGAGCACAAGATGAATCATAAAATTGGGGTTTATCAACCTCCCCACACTTAAACAATAGCATGTCCTCATGCTAAATCCAAGAGCAAGGGTAAAGTTAGAATGGTGGAATCTTATGCAATGCAATTTATTCTAAATGCAAGCTACCTATATGAATCATACAATTCTAATTATCATCCACCTATATATATAGAGCTTACATGTGGTTAATTTGATTCATACTTTCAAGGAATCCTATATGCATAGCCAAACCTAAATCATGTTAAAGCACTTTCACAATTGAGTTGGGTTAAAATATTTCACAAACTTGCAAGACAGTTAAATAATTAAATCTGGATATATGGAGATGAGCTATTGAACCCTCACTAGATTATTTGTGTTTACTCTCTATTCGCTCAGTGTTTGGGGTTAATCACTCTATTCTTTTCTATTCATGCTTTCTAAACCTTTGTTCTTCATCTAACCAATCAACAAATATACAATGTATACATACAAACATTATGAGGTCTTTTCAGGATTGTAATGGGGCCAAGGTAAAGATAAGGGTATATATAAGGCTAAGTGAGTTATAAGTTGAATCCTTAATTAGTCTAAGATCTCACCTTTGCAATAAATTCTCGTTGCAAGTATAGTTTCTAAACCAAGCAATAATCCTTTCATACAAAAACTTGTTTGTCACTTAAGCAAACCCAATAAAATTGATAACCGAAGTATTGAAACCTCGGGTCGTCTCTCAAGGAATTGCAGGGAGGTATGATTTATTATTGGTTATGGAAAAAGCGTATTTTTTGGTTTTTGAAATAATGAACAAGTAATTTGAATGGCAAGAAAAATAAATAAATAATTATAAAGTAAACTCCTGGCAAGGTATGAGAACTGGGAATCCTATCCTAGTTATCCTTATCAGGTGTGATGAGAATTGGATTTTGCTCCAACTTAGTTAACCCTTACTAAATAAAGGTGAGTCAAGTGGGCTAATTAACTTGATTCCTCAGTCCTAGTCAACTCCTATGGAAAGACTAGCTTTGGAGGGATGTAAATCAATCCGCAATCCTAATTTCCAATCAACTACTGAGTTTGATAACTCAAGCGTTACCAATTACTTAACCAGAACCAAAAGGAAAAATAAATCTAAATTAAATTGAAAGCATCATAAATAGAATAAAACAATTCTTAATTCTGAAATACCTCAAAATATATTAAATAGAACATTCAAATCTCAACATGGGAAAAGATAAATAACAATTAAAGTAATAGAATAAATAAAAGTAGAAAATAAATTAAAGGAACATTGAACCTGTGATTGAAGAAATAACCATAAAATAAGAGGAATCCTAATTCCTAAAAACTAAGAGAAAGGAGAGAGCCCCTCTCTCTCTCTAAAACTATATCTAAACCTAAAATTATCAATTATGAATGTTGTGTATGTTGTTTTTCACGTTGTTGTTTGATTCCTCCATTCTCTAGCTTATATTCTGTGTTTCTGGATTTGGAATTGGACTGAAAAAGGGTCCAAAAATTGCTGGGGGCATTTTCTGCAAATTCTTGTATGTGGCATCTGTCACACGAGCGCGTGGGTCACGCGTTCGCGTGATCTGGAGTTTTTCCTTGTCATGCGTACGCGTCGGTTACACGTACGCGTCAATTGCGTTCTGCTCAAGGCACGCGTCCGCGTCAGTCACGCGTTCGCGTCGATGCCATTTTACGCCAGGTGGTGCACGAAATTGTGATGTCCAGGCTCAAACTATTCCTGGCACGTGAGCAACTTGGTACGCATAATCGTGATTACACATTCATAATTTGTCACAACTTCGATACAACTAACCAGCAAGTGCACTGGGTCGTCCAAGTAATACCTTACGTGAGTAAGGGTCGAATCCCACGGAGATTGTTGGTATGAAGCAAGCTATGGTCACCTTGCAAATCTCAGTCAAGCGGATATAAAATAATCATGGAGTTTTCGAATAATAAATAATAGAATAGGGATAGAGATACTTATGTAAATCATTGGTAGGAATTTCAGATAAGCGAATGGAGATGCTTTTCGTTCCTCTGAACCTCTGCTTTCCTACTATCTTCATCCAATCAGTCTCATTCCTTTCCATGGCTGGCTTTATGTGATACATCACCACTGTCAATGGCTACTTTCGGTCATCTCTCGGGAAAATGATCCAATGCCCTGTCACGGCACGGCTAATCGTCTGGAGGCATCACCCTTGCCAATGGCTTCATCTTATCCTCTCAGTGAATAATATGCTCACGCACCCTGTCACGGCACGGCTATTCATCTGTCAGTTCTCGATCATGCTGGAATAGGATTTACTATCCTTTTGCGTCTGTCACTAACGCCCTGCAATCGCGAGTTAGGAGCTCGTCACAGTCATTCAATCATTGAATCCTACTCGGAATACCACAGACAAGGTTTAGACCTTCCGGATTCTCTTGAATGCCGCCATCATTCTAGCTTACGCCACGAAGATTCCGGTTAGGAGATCTAAGAGATATTCATTCTAGCTTATTTCATGTAGAACGGAAGTGTTTGTCAGGCACGTGTTCATAGGGGAGATGGTGATGAGCGTCACACATAATCATCACCTTCATCACGTTCTTGGGTGCGAATGAATATCTTAAAAGCGAAATAAGATGAATTGAATAGAAAACAGTAGTACTTGCATTAATCTTTGAGGAACAGCAGAGCTCCACACCTTAATCTATGGAGTGTAGAAACTCTACCGTTAAAAATACATAAGTGAAGGTCCAGGGATGGCCGAGATGGCCAGCCCCCAAAACGTGATCAAAGGATCATAAGGTAATCCAAAGATGTCAAATACAATAGTAAGAGGTCCTATTTATAATAAACTAGTCACTAGGGTTTACATGAGTAAGTAATTGATGTATAAATCCACTTCCTGGGCCCACTTGGTGTGTGTTTGGGCTGAGCCTGAGTGTTGCACGTGTAGAGGTCCTTCTTGGAGTTGAACGCCAGCTTTTGTGCCAGTTTGGGCGTTCAACTCTGGTTTTGGCTCCTTTTCTGGCGCTGGACGCCAGATTTGGGTAGAAAGCTGGCATTGAACGCCAGTTTACGTCGTCTATTCTTGGCCAAAGTATGGACTATTATATATTGCTGGAAAGCCCTGGATGTCTACTTTCCAAAGCAATTGGAATCGCGCCATTTTGAGTTCCGTAGCTCCAGAAAATCCATTTTGAGTGCAGGGAGGTCAGAATCCAACAGCATCAGCAGTCCTTCTTCAACCTCTGAATCTGATTTCTGCTCAAGTCCCTCAATTTCAGCCAGAAAATACCTGAAATCACAGAAAAACACACAATCTCATAGTAAAGTCCAGAAATGTGAATTTAACATAAAAACTGATGAAAACATCCTTAAAAGTAACTAGATCCTACTAAAAACATACTAAAAACAATGTCAAAAAGCGTATAAATTATCCGCTCATCACAACACCAAACTTAAATTGTTGCTTGTCCCCAAGCAACTGAAAATCAAATAGGATAAAAAGAAGAGAATATACTATAAATTCCAAACTATCAATGAAACATAGCTTCAATCATATGAGCGGGACTTATAGCTTTTTGCCTCTTGAATAGTTTTGGCATCTCACTTTATCCATTGAGGTTCAGAATGATTGGCATCTATAGGAACTCAGAGTTCAGATAGTGTTATTGACTCTCCTAGTTCAGTATGATGATTCTTGAACACAGCTATTTTATGAGTCTTGGCCGTGGCCCTAAGCACTTTGTTTTCCAGTATTACCACCGGATACATAAATGCCACAGACACATAATTGGGTGAACCTTTTCAGATTGTGACTCAGCTTTGCTAAAGTCCCCAATTAGAGGTGTCCAGGGTTCTTAAGCACACTCTTTTTTTGCTTTGGACCTTGACTATAACCGCTCAGTCTCAAGTTTTCACTTGACACCTACACGCCACAAGCACATGGTTAGGGACAGCTTGGTTTAGCCGCTTTGACCAGGATTTTATTCCTTTAGGCCCTCCTATCCACTGATGCTCAAAGCCTTGGGATCCTTTTTATTTTCCCTTGCCTTTTGGTTTTAAGGGTTATTGGCTTTTTCTGCTTGCTTTTCTTTCTATATTTTTTTTTTCTATTTTTTCGCCTAAATTTTTTTTTCTGCAAGCTTTGTTCTTTGCTGCTTTTTCTTGCTTCAAGAATCATTTTTATGATTTTTCAGATTATCAAATAACATGTCTCCTTGTCATCATTCTTTCAAGAGCCAACATATTTAACATTCTTAAACAACAACTTCAAAAGACATATGCACTGTTCAAGCATACATTCAGAAAACAAGAAGCATTGTCACCACATCAATATAATTAAACTAAGTTCAAGGATAAATTCGAAACTCATGTACTTCTTGTTCTTTTGAATTAAAACATTTTTCATTTAAGAGAGGTGATGGATTCATAGGACATTCATAACTTTAAGACAAAGTTACTAACTACTAATGATCATGTAATGAAGACACAAACACAGATAAGCACATAACATAGAAAACGAAAAACAGAAGAAATAAGAACAAGGAATGAATCCACCTTATTGATGGTGGCGTTTCCTTCTTGAGGAACCAATGATGTCCTTGAGCTCTTCTATGTCTCTTCCTTGTCTTTGTTGCTCCTCCTTCATTGCTTTTTAGATCTTCTCTGATTTCATGAAGGATGATGGAGTGCTCTTGATGTTCCACCCTTAGTTGCTTCCAATAATTGTGTGAAAGAAAATGAATCCCCTGAGGTATCTCAGGGATCTCTTGATTTGCAGTCAAATGTTCTACCACTAAGCTATAGACCCTTGATGGAAGCTTTTGTCTTCCCTTTCCTCTTTCTAGAGGTTTCTCTGGCCTTAGGTGCCATCAATGGTTATGGAAAAAACAAAAAAAGCTATGCTTTTACCATACCAAACTTAGAATGTTGCTCGCCCTCGAGCAAAAGAAGAAAGAATAGAAGAATAAGAAGAAGATATGGAGGAGATGGATGGAAGTGTGTATTCGGCCATATGGGTGGGATTGGGTGGGAGAGAGATGTTGAATTTTGAAGGTAGTGGGTGTATGGATGTGAGTGGTAAATGGAAAACAGAAGGGAAGATCATGAATGGAAAAAGAGATGATGAGGTAGGTGGGGATCCTGTGGGGCTCACAGATCCTGAGATGATCCTGTGGGGTCCACAGATCCTGGGATAATCCTGTGGGGTCCACAGATCCTGAGGTGTCAAGGCATTTACATCCCTGCACCAATTTAGGCTTGTAAAAATGTCTTTGCACCCAACTCTGGGCGTTCAGCGCCAGGTTGGTGGCCATTTTGGGCGTTCAACGCCCATTTGTGTGCCATTTCTGGCGTTGAACGCCAGAACCATGCCTGTTCTGGCGTTCAGCGCCCAGAAGCTGCCCATTTTGGGCGTTCAGCGCCAGCACCATGCTCTGTTCTGGCGCTGAACGCCAGACAGATGCTCCTCCAGGGTGTGATTTTTCTTCTGCTATTTTTGATTCCGTTTTCAATTTTTATATTTATTTTGTGACTCCACATGATCATGAACCTATAAAGACATATAACTAAGAAAAATATAGTTAGATAAATAAACATTGGGTTGCCTCCTAACAAGCGCTTCTTTAATGTCAATAGCTTGACAGTGGGCTCTCATGGAGCCTCACAGATGTGCAGAGCTTTGTTGAGACTCTCCAACACCAAACTTAGAGTTTGGATATGGGAGTTCAACACCAAACTTAGAGTTTGGTTGTGGCCTCCCAACACCAAACTTAGAGTTTGACTGTGGGGGCTCTGGTTGACTCTGCTTTGAGAGAAGCTTTTTCTGCTTCCTCTCCATGGTTGCAGAGGGAGATCCTTGAGTTTTAAACACAAGGGAGTCCTCATTCCATTGAAGGACTATTTCACCTCTGTCAACATCAATCACAGCTCTTGCTGTGGCCAGGAAAGGTCTTCCTAGGATGATGGATTCATCCTCTTCCTTTCCAGTATCCAGGACTATGAATTCAGCAGGGATGTAAAGGCCTTCAACCTTTACTAACACGTCCTCTACTTGTCCATAAGCCTGTTTTCTTGAATCGTCTGCCATCTCTAATGAGATTTTAGCAGCTTGCACCCCATAGATTCCCAGTTTCTCTATTACAGAGAGGGGCATGAGGTTTATTCCTGAACCAAGGTCACACAGAGCCTTAAAGATCATGGTGCCTATGGTGCAGGGTATTATGAACTTTCCAGGATCCTGTCTCTTCTGAGGCAATGTCAGTTGATCCAGATCACTTAGTTCATTGATGAACAAGGGAGGTTCAACTTCCCAAGTATCAATGCCAAATAATTTGGCATTTAGCTTCATGATTGCACCAAGAAACTTGGCAGTTTGCTCTTCAGTAACATCCTCATTCTCTTCAGAAGAGGAATACTCATTAGAGCTCATGAAGGGCATAAGGAGGTTCAATGGAATCTCTATGGTCTCTAGATGAGCCTCAGAGTCCTTTGGTTCCTCAGAGGGAAGCTCCTTATTGATCACTGGACGTCCCAGGAGGTCTTCCTCCTTGGGATTCACGTCCTCCTCTCCTTCTTTGGGTTCGGCCATGGTGCTTATGTCAATGGCCTTGCACTCTCCTTTTGGATTCTCTTCTGTATTGCTTGGGAGAGTACTAGGAGGGATTTCAGTGATCCTTTTACTCAGCTGGCCCACTTGTGCTTCCAAATTTCTAATGGAAGACCTTGTTTCATTCATAAAACTCACAGTGGCCTTAGATAGATCAGAGACTAAATTTGCTAGATTAGAAGTATTTTGTTCAGAGTTCTCTGTCTGTTGCTGAGTGGATGATGGAAAAGGCTTGCTATTGCTAAACCTGTTTCTTCCACCATTATTAAAGCCTTGTTGAGGCTTTTGATCCTTCCATGAGAAATTTGGATGATTTCTCCATGATGAGTTATAGGTGTTTCCATAAGGTTCACCTAAGTAATTTACCTCTGCTATTGCAGGGTTCTCAGGATCATAAGCTTCTTCTGCATAAGAAGCCTCTTGAGTACTGTTGGATGCAGCTTGCATTCCATGCAGACTCTGAGAAATCATATTGACTTGCTGAGTCAATATTTTGTTCTGAGCCAATATGGCATTCAGAGCATCAACCTCAAGAACTCCCTTCTTCATAGGCGTCCCATTACTCACAGGATTCCTTTCAAAAGTGTACATGAACTGGTTATTAGCAACCATGTCAATGAGTTCTTGAGCTTCTGCAGGCATTTTCTTTAGGTGAATGGATCCACCTGCAGAAGTGTCCAGTGACATCTTTGATAGCTCAGATAAACCATTATAGAATATATCCAGGATGGTCCATTCTGAAAGCATGTCAGAAGGACACTTTTTGGTCAACTGTTTGTATCTTTCCCAAGCTTCATAGAGGGATTCACCTTCTTTCTGTCTGAAGGTTTGAACATCAGCTCTAAGCTTGCTCAGCTTTTGAGGAGGAAAGTACTTGGCTAAGAAAGCCGTGACCAGCTTATCCCAAGAATTCAGGCTGTCTTTGGGTTGAGAATCCAACCATAATCTAGCTCTGTCTCTTACAGCAAAGGGGAAAAGCATGAGCCTGTAGACTTCAGGATCTACTCCATTAATCTTAACAGTATCACATATCTGCAAGAATTCAGTTAAGAACTGAAAAGGATCTTCAGATGGAAGTCCATGAAACTTGCAGTTCTGCTGCATCAGAGAAACTAATTGAGGTTTCAACTCAAAGTTGTTTGCTCCAATGGCAGGAATGGAGATGCTTCTTCCATGTAAATTGGAATTAGGTGCAATAAAGTCACCAAGCATCTTCCTTACATTATTATTATTTTCGGCTGCCATCTCCTCTTCCTGTTCAAAAATTTCTGAAAGGTTATCTCTGGATTGTTGTAATTTAGATTCTCTTAATTTTCTTTTCAGAGTCCTTTCAGGTTCTGGATCTGCTTCCACAAGAGTGTTCTTATCCTTGCTCTTGCTCATATGACAAAGAAGAAGGCACAGAAAAATAATAATAATAATAATAATAATAATAGAGATCCTTTATACCACAGTATAGGGATCCCTGTGTGAGTAGAAGAAGAGGGGGAGACAAAGAATGTAATATAATGGAAGAAACACAACTGTGAGGATGGCAGAGATGTGAGGTGAGATGTTAGGATATGAATGAATAAATAGAATAAGATGGGGAAGGGATAATTTTCGAAAATTATTTTGAAAAAGAGTTAGTGATTTTCGAAAATGGTTTTTGAAAATTGTTAGTATTTTTTTCGAAATTTTTTTTTAAATTAAAAATAAAAATAAGAATAATTAGTTAATTAAAAAGAAATTTTTTAAAAAGAGGGAAGATATTTTCGAAAATTAGAGAGAGAGAGAGTTAGTTAGGTAGTTTTGAAAAAGTTAAGAAACAAACAAAAACTTAGTTAGTTAGTTGAAACAAATTTTGAAAACCAATTTTGAAAAGATAAGAAGTTAGGAAGTTAGAGAAGATATTTTGAAATCAAATTTTTGAAAAAGATAAGAAGATATTTTTGAAAAGATATGATAGGAATTAGTTTTTGAAAAAGATTTGATTTTTAAAATCTCAATTAATGACTTGATTCACAAGAAATCACAAGATATGATTCTAGAACTTAAAGTTTGAATCTTTCTTAACAAGTATGTAACAAACTTGAAATTTTTGAATTAAAACATTAATTGTTTATGTTATTTTCGAAAATTTAATACAAAAATAAGAAAAAGATTTTTGAAAAATATTTTTGGAATTTTCGAAAATAACTAAGAATTTTGAAAAAGATTTGATTTTTGAAAAAGATTTTGAAAAAGATAAGATTTTCAAATTGAAAATTTGATTTGACTCATAAGAAACAACTTTGATTTTTTTTTTAAAATTTTTGAAAAAGTCAACTCAATTTTCGAATTTGATGAGAGAAAAAGGGAAAGATATTTTTTTATTTTTGAAATTTTTATGAAAAACATGAAAATTATGCAATGCATGAAATTTTTAGATCAAAACAATGAATGCATGCAAGAATGCTATGAAGGTCAAGATGAACACCAAGAACACTATGAATGTCAAGATGAACATCATAGACACAATTTTGAAAAATTTTTAATGCAAAGAAAACATGCAAGACACCAAACTTAGAATTCTTTAATGCTTACGCACTAAGAATTCAAGAATGCATATGATAAACATGAAAAGACACAAAATAAAAAATCATCAAGATCAAACAAGAGGACTTACCAAGAACAACTTGAAGATCATGAAGAACAATATGAATGCATGAAATTTTCGAAAAATGCAAGATGCATATGCAAGTGACACCAAACTTATGATATGACTCAAGACTCAAACAAGAAACACAAAAATATTTTTGATTTTTATGATTTTCTAATTTTTTTTTTTGGATTTTTATTTTATATTTTTCGAAAAATTATTTTGAAAAAGAAAATAAGGATTCCAAAATTTTTAATATGAATTCCAGGAATCTTATGCTCTAAAGCTCCAATCAGAGGGTCAGGCATGGCTTAATAGCCAGCCAAGCTTTAGTATGTAACTCAGACATGACACGCCTGACATTCCTTACATTCAACAGCCAATTGGCTAAGAAAGATAAAGAAGCTCTTCTCTTGAGTATAAGAATTGAGACATGGCTTTACAGCCAGCCAGGCTTCAACATGCTTCATGAAACACTAGAATTCATTCTTAAAAATTCTGAAGCCATAGAATAATTTATTTTTGAAAACATTTTTATTTTAAAATAAATTTTTTTTTTCGAAAACAAAGGAAGAATTTTTGAAAGATTTTTGAAAAATTTTTGAAAACAAAACAAAAAGAAAATTACCTAATCTGAGCAACAAGATGAACCGTCAGTTGTCCAAACTCGAACAATCCCCGGCAACGGCGCCAAAAACTTGGTGCACGAAATTGTGATGTCCAGGCTCAAACTATTCCTGGCACGTGAGCAACTTGGTACGCGTAATCGTGATTACACATTCATAATTTGTCACAACTTCGATACAACTAACCAGCAAGTGCACTGGGTCATCCAAGTAATACCTTACGTGAGTAAGGGTCGAATCCCACGGAGATTGTTGGTATGAAGCAAGCTATGGTCACCTTGCAAATCTCAGTCAGGCGGATATAAAATAATCATGGAGTTTTTGAATAATAAATAATAGAATAGGGATAGAGATACTTATGTAAATCATTGGTAGGAATTTCAGATAAGCGAATGGAGATGCTTTTCGTTCCTCTGAACCTCTGCTTTCCTACTATCTTCATCCAATCAATCTCATTCCTTTCCATGGCTGGCTTTATGTGATACATCACCACTGTCAATGGCTACTTTCGGTCATCTCTCGGGAAAATGATCCAATGCCCTGTCACGGCACGGCTAATCGTCTGGAGGCATCACCCTTGCCAATGGCTTCATCTTATCCTCTCAGTGAATAATATGCTCACGCACCCTGTCACGGCACGGCTATTCATCTGTCAGTTCTCGATCATGCTGGAATAGGATTTACTATCCTTTTGCGTCTGTCACTAACGCCCTGCAATCGCGAGTTAGGAGCTCGTCACAGTCATTCAATCATTGAATCCTACTCGGAATACCACAGACAAGGTTTAGACCTTCCGGATTCTCTTGAATGCCGCCATCATTCTAGCTTACGCTACGAAGATTCCAGTTAGGAGATCTAAGAGATATTCATTCTAGCTTTTTTCATGTAGAACGGAAGTGTTTGTCAGGCACGTGTTCATAGGGGAGATGGTGATGAGTGTCACACATAATCATCACCTTCATCACGTTCTTGGGTGCGAATGGATATCTTAAAAGCGAAATAAGATGAATTGAATAGAAAACAGTAGTACTTGCATTAATTTTTGAGGAACAGCAGAGCTCCACACCTTAATCTATGGAGTGTAGAAACTCTACCGTTAAAAATACATAAGTGAAGGTCCAGGGATGGCCGAGAGGGCCAGCCCCCAAAACGTGATCAAAGGATCATAAGGTAATCCAAAGATGTCAAATACAATAGTAAGAGGTCCTATTTATAACAAACTAGTCACTAGGGTTTACATGAGTAAGTAATTGATGTATAAATCCACTTCCTGGGCCCACTTGGTGTGTGTTTGGGCTGAGCCTGAGTGTTGCACGTGTAGAGGTCCTTCTTGGAGTTGAACGCCAGCTTTTGTGCCAGTTTGGGCGTTCAACTCTGGTTTTGGCTCCTTTTCTGGCGCTGGACGCCAGATTTGGGTAGAAAGCTGGCATTGAACGCCAGTTTACGTCATCTATTCTTGGCCAAAGTATGGACTATTATATATTGCTGGAAAGCCCTGGATGTCTACTTTCCAAAGCAATTGGAAGCGCGCCATTTCGAGTTCTGTAGCTCCAGAAAATCCATTTTGAGTGCAGGGAGGTCAGAATCCAACAGCATCAGCAGTCCTTTTTCAACCTCTAAATCTGATTTCTGCTCAAGTCCCTCAATTTCAGCCAGAAAATACCTGAAATCACAGAAAAACACACAATCTCATAGTAAAGTCCAGAAATGTGAATTTAACATAAAAACTGATGAAAACATCCCTAAAAGTAACTAGATCCTACTAAAAACATACTAAAAACAATGTCAAAAAGCGTATAAATTATCCGCTCATCACCAGGCACGCGTCCGCGTCGTCCACGCGTACGCGTCGCTGCCTTTTCTTCAAAACTCCTTTTTGTGCTTTCTTTCCATTCCTGCCCTATGAAGCCTGAAAATACTTAACACACAGATCACGGCATCGAATGGTAATAAAGCATAATTAAATTTAATATTTTTTTAAAGCATAGGAAACATGTTTTCACACTTATCATATAATAAGGAAGGAAAAGTAAAACCATGCAATTCATATGAATAAGTGGGTGAAGAATTGAAAAAAAATATTTAATTTGAGCACAGGATGAATCATAAAATTGGGGTTTATCAAGTGCCTTAGTGCCCTTGAGAGTGCATCTTCAGTAACCATGGCACGCTGCTTTCCCCATGTTGTATGTGAGGCTCTCTATTCAAATTAGGGGACATTCTGTTTCCATCAAGAGAGCTTTCTGTTTGCTACTCCATTCTTGCTCTTCTTGCTTCATTTTCTTCAATCTTTGAAAATTCTCTTCCAAATTCCATGAAATCAATGAATGCACACTAACTCAAACTATTGCTCAAGTAATCATGAAATCACTGCTTATCTTGCAATAACTCTTAGATTATTGATTGAAATTCTAAGAGAAAAAATACTAAAGATGCGTACGCATCACTATATGTGCCATTCCTCTATCTCTAGCAACTAGAAAGTGATAATGCATTAAAAATGTAAAGTTTCCTTGATTTTTTTTCTAAATTAAGAGAGTGCAATTGATATATTTAGGCTGAGATTCATGAAAGGGTATAGTCCTGGTGTGTGTTCAGAACAACTTTATACATGTTCGATTATTTCATTGTATATTGTCTTAGTGTTTAACAGATACATAGCTTTAACGAGGACCTCTCTGCAATTTCTACAATTTTATTGTACAATCTACTTATATAACATAATTTTATTCTATAATGATGAGCTGTTGTGTTTAGTAGATGCTAATGTACTAAAACTCTAAATAGATATTTTTATTGATGTACACAAAGTGTTTATCCTAATGGTTAAATAGTTGTTGTCACTAGAGCTGTGATTATCTTACTTGATCATTGATGATTCTTGATAGATTTTGTAATAATTGTTCTCTTATCTAGTTAGAAATTGTTTTCCATGAATTGGTGTTGATTTTGAGTATTTTATTCAATGTTTGATAATGCCGGCATGATGAGTTATCTTTAATCAAATTATTTAAAGGAAATGAACATATGGGTTGATGGCATATAATGTTTTCTAGTTAGTGTGCTTGATAAAGAACTTCTCGTAAGGAAGTATATTGTTTTAGTAATTATTTGTCCATGTTATGTGTTCATTATGATTTTAACCGTATCCTTTGATTGATGAAAAAATGAGGTTGTTGATGTTGTAAATTATGCAGAGGTTAGCGTAGGAGGCGCACTGTAATTTCAAGAAGACAATTGTGTAGCAAGGAGGATGCAAAGGCCAGGTGGAATAAGTAGGCTTGGGCTATGGGTTTTAGAGTGTTGGATGTACTAACTAAAATTTGTAGGTTTAACTTAGTTACTGGTTTTGTTATTTACTTGTGTTCTTAAAAATTTCATATAATTGGTATTACATTGGTGTAAAAGGGAGTTTACGATTGAGTTCAAATTTTTGGTGTATGTTGTCCTATTTTAGCTCAATTCTTTATACGTTATAATTATCCATTATTTTTCATGACCTTTGAACACTTTGCTATGGGTGAGAGATGACACCAATTGGTCATAAAACAACAAGCTTTCACCATCCAACAATTTTGACTTCATGAAAAATTCAACAATTCATCACATAAGGAAAATTGTCTCAATAGTTATGTCAAAGTAGCGGTATGAAAATCAAAATGTTAAATGAATTTTTTCTAGTGCGACAGGATAACTCCCAACCTATTCGATTTCAATGTAAAACAATTCATAAAGAGAAAGCCTCTTGTGCCTCATCGTGAAACCATAACCATGCGATGACAACAGAGAGCACAAAGTGAAACCGCTTAACTTATTCCTCCTAGGAGGGGGTTTTTCCTTCGTCGAAGACACGACACCCGGCGAGCTAGGTTCTAACCTCCATCTGCTGCTACTCTATCTCGGCCTATTTTTTACTCAAGTGGCTATCCCCGACTGCTAGATATGCACTTTAACGGGAATTTCAATGAATATTCCTTTCGAATAGGCCACATGAAAGTACTCCTTCACATGGCCAAGGAGAACATCCCGGTTAGTGTTCAACCCACTCAGAGTACATGATAGGATGAGATCTTTCCAGAAACTCAGAACTTCTTCCCAAGAATCTGGGAGATAAAAACTTTACAAAAACACAACGTTATAACTGAGACCGATGTTCAACCCCAAAATAATGTGTCGATTATTTAATCTACGATCAGTACTCATGTAAAGTATTTTATATAAAGATACTAGATTTAAACAAATTCATTCAACAAAATATTATTCGTACAACAAAGTCAATTATTAAAATCAATTCATGTATTGTGAATAAATATATAAATTTTATTTAATTTACTTTTAATATATATTTTATATTAATAACTAATTTTAGTATACAAATAACTAATAACAGTTGTTAGATGTGCTGAAGAGACAGAATTGTGCAGTGCCTTCACGGTATGTCGTGTGCAAATTGATACGTGCGTCTTGGAAGTGATTCAGGAGAGGATTCGTATCACTGTTGGTTCAAGGGGCTATGATGTTTTCGTGAAGGAGGTTGGTAATGAAGCGTGTAACATGCTATGTAAGAGGGTTATTATGGATAATGAAGTCACCAACTGTGGGCTCTCGAACCATGTGATAACAAATCTGAGTCCAGCAAATGAGGCATGGCAGCGAAGGCAGCCATCCCCATCAAAGGCGGACGACCAAGATGAAGGGTTGATGATGATGGTGCAACAGGGCGAGGAAGAAACCAAGGACAGAATTGTAATTTTGGATGATATTTTGAATAAATGGGTTAAATGAAGTATTAATCATAATCATGGAAAACTAGTAATGTATTAGTTAGTTAATAGTATCAATAAAGGAGTCTGTGATTTTAGTGGTGAAACTGGTGCTAGTTATGAGGCTGACTCAGATAGAACGGTTACTTGTGTGTATGGGGCTTTGTGTAACGGGCTGAGAAGGGGTACCAATAAGAGTAAACAAAAAAAGAAGGAAGTGATAAGGGCTGGGATAAGGAAAAATAACTGTTGTGATGTGGAGGCTCCCACTTTGGGCCTATATCCTCGGGCTGGCAATGACCCGGTTGAGGGAAGACGCAGCTGTGAAGTGGATGATGGCTCTTCATTGGGCCTTACTCCTTTGCCTGCCCACGACCCGGTTAGAGAGAGGAGTCTGAAGCGGTTTCTTTCTCCTGTGCAGCAACATCACGATCACCTAAGCTCGAGCTCCCTTGAATAGGTCGCTGAGCCAAGGGTCAGAGATGGCATCTGTGGGAGCTTGCGGACTGTCGATCGAGAAAGGCGCCTGGTCTGTAGGTGGGATGGTTGGGGCCGAGCCGGTGGAGAAGCTGGAGATGGGGAAAACGACGGGGATGGTCTTCGTGGTGGAGGAGCAGACACGCCTGGGCAGGCTGTTAAGGATGATGAACAATGCTATGCGGATCGGAGGGCGGTCGAGGTAGAAGCGACTGAAGAGGGACTCGGTCCTACGGCGAGGGCGGGTCGAACACAGGTCTGGCGCTGGAGATTGAAGCGGCAATCGCGTGCGGGAAACAAGTCGGAACCTGTGCTGGGGTAGGGGCTGGTCAAGGGTGCATTCTGGAACACAGTGGAGGCCGGGGGGCTATTGGACAGGCTGTGGTAGGTCGTGAAGTTGCTGGACCTGGAAAGGATGGCCGCGATCAAGAGGAGGGGGTGAGTGACTTTCAGTGCCTTGAGGACCAAAGGTTGGAAAACAAGTTGACCTGGGAGCTGGCTATGGAATCTGGTGCTATGGTGTGTAATGAGAAAGATGATATTATGGCAATTCTCCAGGCACAGAATGAAGAAATAGCTCAGAAGAGAAAACTGGCAAAACAAAAGGTGAAGATGAGGCGATGCAGACCCAAATCTAAAAAACAGGTGTGTAAAAATAATTCTAAATGACTTTCAGTTCTTGGAACGTTAGGGGGTTACGGGGTGACGGAAAGATGAGAATGGTGAAGGAGTTAAAAAACAAACATAACTTGAGTATGTTAGGTTTGATTGAGACTAAAAGACAGGTGGTGACGAGTTTTGACGTTGCAAAGATATGGGGGTCTATTGGGGCATGTTGGGAATATGTAGGGTCGGATGGTGTATCCGGTGGTCTTTTGCTGATATGGGATGAAAATTTTTTTAAAATGAATAACTGCTATAAGGGGGTAAGATGGTTATGTGTTGAAGGTTTCTTGTTAAATAATAGTTTCCACTGTGCTATTTGCTTAGTCTATAGTGTGCATAGTAGAGAAGAGAAGAGCCATGTGTGGGAGGAGTTGAGTTATATTGCGGGTCTGTGTCAGGTCCCTTGCTGTTTCATGGGAGACTTTAATGAAATAGTTAATGTGGAGGAACGGAAAGGTGCTGTGAATTTACCACTGTCGGCAAAAGAGTTCAAGATTTGGATTCAAGACATGCACTTAGTAGATCTGCCACTTACCGATCACAAATTTACATGGTTTTGAGGCCGTTCATGCAGTCGAATTGATAGAGCCATGGTATGTGTAGAGTGGTTGGAGGCGTTTCCTGAGACTAGGTTACGAGGTGGACCAAGGGGCTTGTCAGATCACTGCCCTATTATTGTGGAAGGTAATAAGGTAAGGGGAGGTCCTAGGCCTTTTCAAAGCCTTAATTCGTGGTTTACACAAGAAGGTTTTCTTGAAATGGTTAAGGAGGAATGGAGAGGCTTAGGGGAGCTACAGCTCACAGATAAATTGAAGGCGTTAACGGGTCCATTGGGAAGATGGCATAAGGACAACTTTGGTGAGATGGATAAGAGGATCTTGAAGTTTGAGGAAGAGATAAAAAAGGTTGATGATATGGTAAGTAATGGAGTGTATTATGGAACTATAGAGGCTAGGAGGAAGGCGTTAGTCACTTGCTGTGAAAGGTGGTATGTGAGGAAAGAAATTCACTGGAAGCAAATGTTTCGGTCTAGGCAAGCAAAGGAAATGGACAGAATCACAAGGTACTTCCACAATATAGCGTCAGCAAGAAGGAGAAATAATCGGATTGATACTCTGATAGTTAACGGCAGACTATTAAGGAATCAAGCTAGAATAAAGATTGCTATTAGAGAGTTTTATAAACATCTGTATTATTAGGAGAGCTCTCCATTGTTGGGGTTCAGAGATGGTCTTGTGGAAAGAATAGCTAAGGAAGATTCTGTGAACTTGGAGGCAATGCCATCGGCGGAGGAAATTAGAAAGGCAGTGTGGGATTGTGAGTCATCGAAGGCGCCAAGCAGTGATGGGTACAACATGAATTTCATCAAGAGGTGCTGGGATGGGATTAGGGCTGAATTTACGGCAGCAGTGATGGAGTTTTTTCAAACATCCAGGTTACCGGCAGATTCCAATATTACGTGGGTGGGGTTGGCCCCTAAGTTCATTGGAGCGAAGGAGATTAAAGACCTCTGACCCATCAGTATAGTTGGCTGCGTGTACAAGGTTATTTCGAAGGTTTTAGTTAGGAGGATGCGAGCAATGATGCCAGGATTGGTAGGGGAGACTCAGAGTGCTTTTATGAGGGGTAGGAAAATTCATGATGGGGCTCTCACAGTGTGTGAAATAGTGCACTGGCTTAAAAGGAAATCTAAGAAGGCAACCATACTCAAGTTAGATTTTCAAAAAGCTTATGACAGAGTCAAGTGGAGCATTGTGGATATTGTGCTGTAAAAGATGGGGTTTTGATGCAGGTGGAGGGCGTGGGTCATGGAGTGTGTAACTACAGCTTCCATGTCGGTCTTGATTAATGGTTCGCCATCTAAACCATTTAAAATGGTGAAGGGCTTGAGACAAGGTGACCCGCTTTCTCCCTTCTTGTTTGTGCTGGTTGTGGATGTTCTACATAGAATGGTTGGGGAGGTAGTTAGGAACAGATGTATTTCTCCGTTGGTGGTTGGTCAAGACAGTGTGGAGCTATCACACCTTCAGTTTGCTGATGATACTATCCTGTTTTGCCTACTAGAAGATGAGACTATGAAGAATTACAAGCGGCTGCTGCGTTGGTTTGAGTTGATGTTAGGTCTCAGTATCAATTTCAAAAAGCCCAGTCTGATTCCTATCAATTGTCAAGAGCAGTGGGTACAGAGTATGTGTCGGTTGTAGGGTTGTCAAGAAGGTGGCTGATGAGCGGATAATTTATACGCTTTTTGGCATTGTTTTTAGTATGTTTTTAGTATATTTTAGTTAGTTTTTATTATGTTTTTATTAGTTTTTATTCAAAAACCACATTTCTGGACTTTACTATGAGTTTGTGTGTTTTTTTGTGATTTCAGGTATTTTCTAGCTGAAATTTAGGGACCTGAGCAAAAATCTGATTCAGAGGCTGAAAAAGGACTGCAGATGCTATTGGATTCTGACCTCCCTGCACTCGAAGTAGATTTTCTGGAGCTACAAAAGCCTAATTGGCACGCTCTTAATTGCGTTGGAACGTAGACATCCTGGGCTTTCCAGCAATATATAATAGTCCATACTTTGCCCAAGATTTGATGGCTCAAACTGGCGTTCCAATTCAGCTTAAGAATTTTGGCGTTTAACGCCAGAACTGGCATAAAAGCTGGAGTTAAACGCCCAAACTGACACAAAAGCTGGCGTTTAACTCCAAGAAAAGTCTCTACACATGAAAGCTTCATTGCTCAGTCCAAGCACACACCAAGTGGGCCCCGGAAGTGGATTTTTACACTTAACACCCTAGCTTACTCATTTTCTGTAACCCTAGGTCACTAGTTTACTATAAAAATCACTTTTAGTAATTCATCTTGTACCTCATGACACTTTACACGTTTCATATTGTATCTTCTACGGCATGAGTTTCTAAACCCCATTGTTGGGGGTGAGGAGCTCTGCTGTTCTTCATGAATTAATGCAATTACTACTGTTTTCCATTCTATCACGCTTGCTTCTATTCTAAGATATTCATTCGCACTTCAATTTGATGAATGTGATGATCCGTGACACTCATCATCATTCTCACCTATGAACGCATGCCTGACAACCACCTCCGTTCTACATGCAATCAAGCTTGAATGTGTATCTCTTGGGTTTCTAATCTAAGATTGGAACCTTCGTGGTATAGGCTAGAATTATTGGCGGTCATTCTTGAGATCCAAAAAGTCTAAACCTTGTCTGTGGTATTCTGAGTAGGATCTGGGAAGGGATAACTGTGACGAGCTTCAAACTCGCGAGTGTTGGGC
Source organism: Arachis ipaensis (assembly GCF_059453495.1). Taxonomy (NCBI): domain Eukaryota; kingdom Viridiplantae; phylum Streptophyta; class Magnoliopsida; order Fabales; family Fabaceae; genus Arachis; species Arachis ipaensis. The sequence goes on along the minus strand of NC_142441.1, from coordinate 92,499,360 downwards.
GTAGTGACAGACGCAAAATGATCAATGGATCCTATTCCGACATGATCGAGAACCGACATATGATTAGCCGTGCGGTGACAGCGCATTTGGAACATTTTCACTGAGAGAACGGGAAGTAGCCATTGACAACGGTGATGCCTAACATAAAGCTTGCCATGGAAGGAGCCTTGCGTGCATGAAGAAGAAGACAGTAGGAAAGCAGAGATTCAGAAGACAAAGCATCTCCAAAACCTCAACCTATTCTCCATTACAGCATAACAAGTATTTATTTCATGTTCTTCTACTTTTTACAATTAAATCTGAGAATTATTGATATCCTAACTAAGAGTTATAAGATAACCATAGCTTGCTTCAAGCCGACGATCTCCGTGGGATCGACCCTTACTCACGTAAGGTATTACTTGGATGATCCAGTGCACTTGCTGGTTAGTTGTGCGAAATTGCAAAAGTGTGATTGTGATTTCGTGCACCAAGTTTTTGGCGCCGTTGTCGGGGATTTTTCGAGTTTGGACAACTCACAGTTTATTTTGTTGCTTAGATTAGGAATATTTTATTTTTGTTGGTTTAGAGTCTTTTATTTGAGTTTAGTTTCATATTTTAAGTTTGGTGTCAGTTGCATGCTTTTATTTTCTTTTAATTTTTCGAATTTGCATGTTCTTAGTTCTTTCTTGATCCTTAAAAATTCTAAGTTTGGTGTCTTCTTTGTGTTTTCCTTTAAATTTTCAAAAAATTTTGCTTGATTTTCTAAAACTTTTAAGTTTGGTGTGTTTTTGTGCTTTTATTTACTTAAAAAAAAATTTTTTCAAAAATTTGTTCTTGGTGTTCATCTTGATCTTCAAAGTGTTCTTGGTGTTCATCTTGACATTCAAAGTTTTCTTGTTTGTTCTCTTTGTTTTGATCTAAAATTTCTAAGTTTAGTGTCATTTTGTTGTTTTTCTCTTTTCTCATTAAAATTCAAAAATAAAAAAAAATATATTTTCCTTATTTTACTCATAAATTTTGAAATTTAACATTAAAGTAGTCAAAGATTTTCAAAATCATATCTCTTCTTTTTAATCAAGTCAAAATTCTAATTTCAAAAATTGATCTTTTCAAATATTTTTCAAAAAAAAATCAAATCTTTTTAATTTCTTCAATCATATCTTCTCAATCATATCTTTTCCAAAATAATCCTCAATCATATCTTTTTGATTGCTAATCTCAAAATCTTTTTAATTAATTAATTAATTTAGTTTTCAATTTGCTTTTATTTCATTTTCTTCTAATTTTCGAAAACCATATCCAAAATTTTTCAAATCTTTTTAATTAATTAGCCATTTTAGCATTCGAATTATTTATTTATCTTTTTACTTTTTCTTAAATTTTTGAAACTTTTATTTTATTTTTTATTTATTTTGTTTTATTTTTTTTCGGTTACTTTTAATTAAATAAAATAAAAAAAAATTCATATCAATTCACTTTTCTCTATCATGGACATAAGTGGAAGTGGACAGTCCAAAAGGACTCTGGGGTCATATGCTAACCCCATTACAGCTGCATATGGGAGTAGCATCTGTATACCTCCCATCAAAGCAAGCAGTTTTGAGCTAAATCCTCAGCTCATTATCATGGTGCAGCAAAATTGCCAGTATTCCGGTCTTCCACAGGAAGAACTTACTGAGTTTTTGGCACAGTTCTTACAAATTGCTGACACATTACGTGATAAAGAAGTGGATCAGGATGTCTACAGATTACTACTATTTCCATTTGCTGTAAAAGATCAAGCTAAGAGGTGGTTAAATAACCAACCCACAACAAGCATAAAAACATGGAGACAGTTAACAAACAAATTCCTGAATCAATTCTACCCTCCAAAAAGGATGACACAGCTAAGGCTGGACATCCAAGGCTTTAAACAAGAGGATCATGAATCCCTTTATAATGCCTGGGAGAGGTACAAAGGGATGCTAAGGAAATGCCCCTCTGAAATATTTTCATAGTGGGTATAGTTAGACATCTTCTACTATGGGCTTACAGAAAAAGCTCAGATGTCTCTAGACCACTCAGCTGGTGGATTTATACACATGAGGAAGACAATTGAAGAGGCTCAAGAACTCATAGATACGGTTGCTAGAAATCAATATCTATACTCAAGCAGTGAGTCCTCCATAAAAGAAGAGGCTATGACAGTAACTACTGATCCTAATCCTCAAGAACAAATTGTTGAACTTAATCAGAAATTACTCTTTGTGACAAAATAATTAGCAGAATTTAAAGAGATACTCCAGGACAGTAAAAATGCTAACAAAAATATGGAAGCACAATTGAATCAGACAAGACAGTAGCTATCTAAATAGATAACAGAAGAATGCCAAGCTGTCCAATTAAGGAGTGGGAAGACATTGAATAAATCAGCTCAAAGTAGCAGAAAGCCAAGAAAGGAACAATTGACAGAGGATGACCAAACCACTGCCCAAAATCCCTCTGAGGATAGCAAGAGCCCAGAGAGGAATAATTCGGGCGTTCAAATGCCAGAAAAGGGTGAAAGACTGGCGTTAAACGCCCAGTGGATGCCCAATCCTGGCGTTCAAACGCCAATGAGGGATCAGACACCTGCAAGTGCTGATAGTAACCCCTCTAAAAAGGCTTCTCCAACCACCTCTGTAGGGACTAAACCTACAGCAACTATGGTTGAAGAATATAAAGCCAAGATGCCTTACCCTCAGAAACTCCGCCAAGCAGAGCAGGATAAACAATTTGCCTGCTTTGCAGACTATCTCAGGACTCTTGAGATAAAGATCCCATTTGCAGAGGCACTTGAGCAAATACCCTCTTATGCTAAGTTCATGAAGAGATCTTAAGTCATAAGAAGGATTGGAGAGAAACTGAAAAAGTGTTTCTCACTGAAGAATGCAGTGCGGTCATTCTGAAAAAGCTTACCAGAGAAGCTTCAAGATCCAGAGAGCTTTATGATACCATGCACATTAGAGGGTGCTTGTACCAAGACAGCTCTATGTGACCTTGGAGCAAGTATCAATCTAATACCTACATCCACCATCAGAAAGCTTGGCTTGACTGAAGAGGTCAAACCAACTTGGATATGTCTTCAACTTGCTGATGGCTCCATTAAATACCCATCAGGCATAATTGAGGACATGATTGTCAAGGTTGGGCCATTTGCCTTTCCCACTGACTTTGTAGTGCTGGAAATGAAGGAGCACAAGAGTGCAACTCTAATTCTAGGAAGACCTTTCCTAGCAACTGGACGATGTCTCATTGATGTCCAAAAAGGGGAAGTGACCCTGAGAGTCAATGAGGATGAGTTCAAGTTAAATGTTGTCAAAGCTATGCAGCATCCAGACACGTCAAATGACTGCATGAGCGTTGATATTATTGGCTCCCTGGTGAAAGAGGTCAATATGACTGAAAGTCTTGAATCAGAGCTAGAGGACATCTTTAAAGATGTTCAGCCTGATCTGGAGGAATCAGAGGAAATAAAAAAACCTCTGAAAATCCCTCAAGAAGAGGAGAAACCTCCTAAACCCGAGCTCAAACCACTATCACCATCCTTGAAATATGCATTTCTGGGAGAGGGTGACACTTTTCCAGTGATCATAAGCTCTACTTTAAATCCACAGGAAGAGAAAGCACTAATTCAAGTGCTAAGGACACACAAGACAGCTCTTGGGTGTTCCATAACTGACCTTAAGGGCATTAGCCCAGGAAGATGCATGCACAAGATCCTATTGGAGGATGATGCTAAGCCAGTGGTTCAACCACAGAGGCGGTTAAATCCAGCCATGAAGGAAGTGGTGCAGAAAGAGGTCACTAAGTTACTAGAGGCTGGGATTATTTATCCTCTTTCTGATAGCCCCTGGGTGAGCCCTGTCCACGTTGTCCCCAAGAAGGGAGGCATGACAGTGGTTCATAATGAAAAGAATGAACTGGTTCCTACAAGAACAGTTACAGGGTGGCGTATGTGTATTGACTACAGAAGGCTCAATACAGCCACCCGAAAGGATCACTTTCCTTTACCATTCATAGACCAGATGCTAGAGAGACTAGCAGGTCATGAATATTACTACTTTTTGGATGGCTATTCAGGTTACAACTAAATTGCAGTGGATCCTCAGGACCAAGAGAAAACAGCATTCACATGTCCTTCTGGAGTATTTACCTACAGAAGGATGCCTTTTGGTCTGTGCAATGCACCTGCAACCTTTCAGAGATGCATGCTCTCTATTTTCTCTGATATGGTGGAAAAATTTTTGGAAGTCTTCATGGATGACTTTTCAGTATTTGGAGACTCATTCAGCTCCTGTCTTGACCATTTAGCACTTGTTCTGAAAAGATGCCAAGAGACCAACCTAGTTTTAAACTGGGAAAAATGTCACTTCATGGTGACTGAAGGAATTGTCCTTGGGCATAAAATTTGAAAAAAGGGAATAGAGGTGGATCAAGCTAAAGTGGAAGTAATTGAAAAATTACCACCACCTGCCAATGTAAAGGTAATCAGAAGCTTTCTGGGACATGCAGGATTCTATAGGAGGTTTATAAAGGATTTTTCAAAAATTGCAAAACCTCTGAGCAATCTGCTAGCTGCTGACACGCCATTTGTATTTGACACAAAGTGTCTGCAAGCGTTTGAAACCCTAAAAGCTAAGCTAGTCACAGCACCAGTCATCTCTGCACCAGACTGGACATTACCATTCGAACTAATGTGTGATGCCAGTGACCATGCCATTGGTGCAGTGTTGGAACAGAGGCATAACAAGCTTCTGCACGTCATTTACTATGCTAGCTGTGTTTTAAATGATGCACAGAAGAATTACACAACCACAGAAAAAGAGTTACTTGCAGTGGTTTATGCCATTGACAAGTTTAGATCCTATTTAGTAGGTTCAAAAGTGATTGTGTATACTGACCATGCTGTTCTTAAATACCTACTCACAAAGCAGGATTCGAAACCCAACTCATAAGATGAGTGTTGCTTCTGCAAGAGTTTGATATAGAAATAAGAGACAGAAAAGGGACAGAGAACCAGGTAGCTGATCACCTGTACCGGATAGAACCAGTAGCAGGGGCGTCCCTCCCTCCTACTGAGATCTCTGAAACCTTTTCGGATGAGCAACTCTTCGCCATTCAGGAAGCACCATGGTTTGCAGACAGGAAAGGGAAGAAGCATGAAAGGCTTCTCTCAATACCGAGTCAAATAAAACCCCCACATTCAAACTCTAAGTTTGGTGTTGGGAGGCCACAACCAAACTCTAAGTTTGGTGTTAAGAGGCCATCATCATGCTCTGAGTATCCGTAAGGCTCCATGAGAGCCCACTGTCAAGCTACTGACATTAAAGAAGTTCTTGTTGGGAGGCAACCCAATTTTACTTATCTATGTTAAATTTCTATTTTCCATTGTTATTTTATGATTTTTGTAGGTTGATGATCATGTGAAGTTACAAAAACAATTGAAAAAGCAAAAACAAACTGAAAAACAATGAAAAATAGCACACCTTGGAGGAGAAGCCTACTGGCATTTAAACGCCAGTAAGGGCAGTAGAATGGGCGTTAAACGCCCAGTCTGGCACCATTCTGGGCGTTTAACTCCAGAAATGGGCACCAGACTGGCGTTTAACACCAGAAAAAGGCAAGAAGCTGGCGTTAAACGCCAGAAATGGGCAGCAACCTGGCGTTTAACGCCAAGATTGGCAGCAAAGGGCGTTTTGCAAGCCTAATTGGTGCAGGGATGAGAAATCCTTGACACCTCAGGATCTGTGGACCCCACAGGATCCCCACCAACCTCAACTCACACTCTCTCTTCTTCACACCCTTTTACTCTTCCCCATATACCCTTCACCAACCACCTCAATACCTCTTCCCCAGAAACCCCTCACTTATCAAATCCTACCCTCTTCTCCATAAAACCTTCACCAATCCACATCCATCCATCACAAACCCACCCATACATGGCTGAACCTTACCCTCTCCCCACTCCTATAAAAACCCATCTTCACCCCTTCATTTTCACACATCTTTTGCTCAGCGACTAGCAAACCTTCTAAGTTTGGTATGGTAAAAGCATTGCTTTTCGTTTTTCCATAACCATTTATGACACCTAAGGCTGGAGAAACCTCTAGGAAGAGGAAAGAGAAGGCAGTGGCCTCCAACTCCGAGTCATGAGAGATGGAGAGATTCATCTCAAAAGCCCATCACTAGAAAGAGGATGGAGCAAACAAGAGAGCCCACTCATGGACCTCAACAGCAGCAACCCATTATCCTCCATGAAATTAGAGAAGACCAAAGAGTTATGAGAGAGGAGCAACAAAGGCAAGGAAGAGATATTGAGTAGCTCAAGCACTCCATAAGATCTTCAAGAGGAAGAACAAGCCGCCATCACTAAGGTGGACCCGTTCTTTAATGTCCTTGTTCTTTATTTTCTATTTTTTGAATTTTTATGCTCTATGTTTATTTATATTTGTGTCTTATTATATGATCACTAGTGTCTAAGTGTCTATGCCTTAAAGCTATGAAAATGAATCCATCACCTTTCTTAAATAAAAAGTGTTTTTTATTGCAAAAGAAAAAGAAGTACATGAATTTCAAATTTTAAAATAGATTAATTATTTTGATGTGGTGGCAATACTTTTTATTTTTCTGAATGAATGCTTGAACAGTGCATATTATTGAATTTGTTGTCCATGAATGTTAACATTGTTGGCTCTTGAAAGAATAATGGAAAAGGAGAAATGTTATTGATAATCTAAAAAATCATATAATTGATTCTTGAAGCAAGAAAATGCAGTGAAAAGCTTGCAGAAAAAAAAAGAGGCAAAAAATAAAAGAAAAAGAAAGAAAAAGAAAAGCAAGCAGAAAAAGCCAATAGCCCTTTAAACCAAAAGGCAAGGGTAAAATAAAAAGGATCCAAGGCTTTGAGCATCAGTGGATAGGAGGGCCCACAGGAATAAAATCCTGGCCTAAGTGACTAAACCAAGCTGTCCCTAACCATGTGCTTGTGGCGTGAAGGTGTCAAGTGAAAACTTGAGACTGAGCGGTTAAAGTCGTGATCCAAAGCAAAAAGAGTGTGCTTAAGAGCTCTGGACACCTCTAATTGGGGACTCTAGCAAAGCTGAGTCACAATCTGAAAAGGTTCACCCAGTTATGTGTCTGTGGGATTTATGTATCCGGTGGTAATACTGGAAAACAAAATGCTTAGGGTCACGGCCAAGACTCATAAAGTAACTGTATTCAAGAATCAACATACTGTACTAGGAGAATCAATAACACTATCTGAATTATGAGTTCTTATAGATGTCAATCGTTCTGAACTTCAAAGGAAAAAGTGAGATGGCAAAACTGTTTAGAAGCAAAAAGCTAATAGCCCCACTCATCTAATTAAGACTGATCTTCATAGATGTTTTTGGGGTTCATTGTATATTCTCTTCTTTTTATCCTATTTGATTTTTAGTTGCTTGGGGACAAGCAACAATTTAAGTTTGGTGTTGTGATGAGTGGATAATTTATAGGCTTTTTGGCATTGTTTTTAGTATGTTTTTAGTATATTTTAGTTAGTTTATATTATGTTTTTATTAGTTTTTATTCAAAAACCACATTTCTGGACTTTACTATGAGTTTGTTTGTTTTTCTGTGATTTCAGGTATTTTCTGGCTGAAATTGACGGACCTGAGCAAAAATCTGATTCAGAGGCGGAAAAAGGACTGCAGATTCTGTTGGATTCTGACCTCCCTACACTCGAAGTGGATTTTCTGGAGCTACAGAAGCCCAATTGGCACGCTCTCAATTGCGTTGGAAAGTCGACATCCTGGGCTTTCCAGCAATATATAATAGTCCATACTTTGCCTAAGATTTAATGGCCCAAACCGGCGTTCCAAGTCAGCTTAAGAATTCTGGCGTTTAACGCCAGAACTGGCATAAAAGCTGGAGTTAAACGCCCAAACTGGCACAAAAGCTGGCGTTTAACTCCAAGAAAAGTCTCTACACATGAAAGCTTCAATGCTCAGCCCAAGCACACACCAAGTGGGCCCCAGAAGTGGATTTTTACACTAAACACCCTAGCTTACTCATTTTCTGTAACCCTAGGTCACTAGATTACTATAAAAATCACTTTTAGTAATTCATCTTGTACCTCATGACACTTTACACGTTTCATATTGTATCTTCTATGGCATGAGTTTCTAAACCCCATTGTTGGGGGTGAGGAGCTCTGCTGTTCTTCATGAATTAATGCAATTACTACTGTTTTCCATTCTATCACGCTTGCTTCTATTCTAAGATATTCATTCACACTTCAACCTGATGAATGTGATGATCCGTGGCACTCATCATCATTCTCACCTATGAACGTGTGCCTAACAACCACCTCCGTTCTACATGCAATCAAGCTTGAATGTGTATCTCTTGGGTTTCTAATCTAATATTGGAACCTTCGTGGTATAGACTAGAATTATTGGCGGTCATTCTTGAGATCTGGAAAGTCTAAACCTTGTCTGTGGTATTCTGAGTAGGATCTGGGAAGGGATGACTATGACGAGCTTCAAACTCGCGAGTGTTGGGCGTAGTGACAGACGCAAAATGATCAATGGATCCTATTCCGACATGATCGAGAACCGACAGATGATTAGCTGTGCGGTGACAGCGCATTTGGAATATTTTCACTGAGAGGACGGGAAGTAGCCATTGACAACGGTGATGCCCAACATAAAGCTTGCCATGGAAGGAGCCTTCCGTGCATGAAGAAGAAGACAGTAGGAAAGTGATGAGCGGATAATTTATACGCTTTTTAGCATTGTTTTTAGTATGTTTTTAATATATTTTAGTTAGTTTTATTATATTTTTATTATTTTTTTTTAAATTCACTTTTCTGGACTTTACTATGAGTTTTTGTATTTTTCTGTGATTTCAGGTATTTTCTGGCTGAAATTGAGGGACCTGAGCAAAAATCTAATTCAGAGGCTGAAAAAGGACTGTAGATGTTGTTGGATTCTGACCTCCCTACACTCAAAGTGGATTTTCTAGAGCTATAGAAGCCCAATTGGCGCGCTCTTAATTGTGTTGGAAAGTAGACATCCTGGGCTTTCCAGCAATATATAATAGTCTATACTTTTCCCGAGATTTGATGGCCCAAACAGGCGTTCCAATTCAGCTCAAGAATTTTGGCGTTTAACTCCAAAACTGGCACAAAAGCTGGAGTTAAACGCCCAAACTGACACAAAAGCTGGCGTTTAACTCCAAGAAAAGTCTCTACACATGGAAGCTTCAATGCTCAGCCCAAGCACACACCAAGTGGGCCCGGAAGAAGATTTCTGCATTAATTACCTATTTCTGTAATCCTAGGCTACTAGTTTTCTATAAATAGGACCTTTTGCTATTGTATTTTCATCTATCTTTGACTCATACTTTGATAGACCTTTTCACGTTTAGGAGGCTGGCCTCACGGCCATGCCTAGACCTTGTTCTTATGTATTTTCAACGGTGGAGTTTCTACACACCATAGATTAAGGTGTGGAGCTCTGCTGTTCTTCATGAATTAATACAAAGTACTATTGTTTTTCTATTCAACTCAAGTCTATTTCTTCTCCAAGATATTCATTCGTTCTTCAACTTGATGAATGTGATGATCCATGACACTCATCATCATTCTCACCTATGAACATGTGCCTGACAACCACCTCTGTTCTACTAGCAATAGCTTGAATGCGTATCTCTTGGGTTTCTAATCTAATATTGGAACCTTCGTGGTATAGGCTAGAATTAATGGCAGCCATTCCTATGATCCGGAAAGTCTAAACCTTGTATGTGGTATTTCGAGTAGGATCTGGGAAGCGATGACTGTGACGAGCTTCAAACTCGCGATTGTGGGGCGTGTGACAGACGCAAAAGGATTAATGGATCCTATTCCGACATGATCGAGAACCGACAGCTGATTAGCCGATGTTGTGACAGAGCATCAGAACCATTTTCACTGAGAGGACGGGATGTAGCCATTGACAACGGTGATGCCCAACATAAAGCTTACCATGGAAAGGAGTATGAATGATTGGAAGAAGGCAATAGGAAAGCAGAGGTTCAAGGAGAACAAAGCATCTTCATACGCTTATCTGAAATCCACCAATGAATTACATAAGTATCTCTATCTTTATTTTATGTTTATTTTTATCACCTTAAACTCCATAACCATTTGAATCCGCCTGACTGAGATTTACAAGATGACCATAGCTTGCTTCAAGCCGACAATCTCCGTGGGATCGACCCTTACTCACGTAAGGTATTACTTGGACGACCCAGTGCACTTGCTGGTTAGTTGTGCGGAATTGTGACAAAGTGTGATTCACGTTTCAGAGCTCCAAGTCCTTTGGCACCATTGTTGATGATCATAATTTCGTGCACTAGAAAGCAGAGATTCAGAAGATAAAGCATCTCCAAAACCTCAACCTATTCTCCATTACTGCATAACAAGTATTTATTTCATGTTCTTCTACTTTTTACAATTAAATCTGAGAATTATTGATATCCTGACTAAGAGTTACAAGATAACCATAGCTTTCTTCAAGCCGACAATCTCTGTGGGATCGACCCTTACTCACGTAAGGTATTACTTGGACGACCCAGTGCACTTGCTGGTTAGTTGTGCGGAATTGCAAAAGTGTGATTGTGATTTCGTGCACCAGTGGCCTCCCTGTTAAATATCTCAGAGTCCCTTTAGGAGCTAATCCGAGGCTTGTTAAGACCTGAAAGCCAATCATCGATAAGGTGGAAGAGAAACTAAGCCTTTGGAAAGCAAAGGTGCTAAACAAAGCGGGAAAGCTGGTTCTCATCAAGTCAGTCTTAAATAGCTTACAATTTATTATTTGAGCCTATATAAGATGCCAAAGGCAGTCGCTGAGAAGTTGATTTCTCTACAGAGAAGATTTCTATGGAGTAAGGAGGATGGGAGGAATGGTATGGCGTTGGTTAGATGGGAGTTAGTGCAGGGCCCTAAGAAGCTAGGCGGGTGATGCGTGAGCATCTTGTCTATCTTTTCCTAGTGAATTTGCATCTAAATTGTTGAATTTAATTAAGAATTAATTATATTTTAGCCACTATGGATGCTATTTTGAGTTTTGTACAATACTGTTTATTTTAGGTAGCATTTGGCGGAATTTGATGGAGTTTCTGCAGAGAAAGAGAAGAAGCCAAGGAGATGACCAGCGAATACCGACGCGGACGCATGGCTCACGCGACCGCGCAGAATGGAGGAAATCGCAATGACGCGATCGCGTGCCTGACGGGATCGCGTGGACTGGAATCTGCACAAATGACGCGAACGCGTGGATGACGCGGACGCGTCACATTCGCCACGTGCAGAAAATGCAGAAAAATGCTGGGGGCGATTTCTGGGCTGTTTTAACTCAATTTTCAGCCCAGAAAATACAGATTAGAAGCTGCAGAATGGACAGAACAAGTGGTCCCCACCCATCAACTGAAGATCTGTTAATTAATTCAAATTTAAATTCAAATCTTAAATTAGGAAAAGATATTATCTTAAGTTTAATTTTAAATATTAGATTTTAAATTTATTAGGATTAGTTATAAAAAGGGATCTGATGCCATCCGATTGGAAGACGGTACATTTGGACTTGAATCCTTATTTTCTCTTTTCTATGAGTAACTAAACCTCCACTGTTAAGGTTAGGAGCTCTGTCTATTTCTATGGATTAATTTTATTGCTTTTACTATTTTAATTTATGTATGGGTTTATAATTTAAGAATTGTTTTCGCTCTTTATTTTATGAATTTGGGTGGAACGGAAGTATGACCCTCTTTTTATTTGAGTTCTTGTAAAACTTGGAAAAGCTCTTTACCTGAACAACAGCTTGAAAACTATTTCTCCTAAATTTTAATTATCTGAATTTAATAGGATACGTGACATATAATCCTTTTACCTCTTGGATAATTAGAGTTTTTGTGGCATATAAACTAGAAATTGATTATCACCCTCTAATTGGAATTAATTTACCAAGGAATTGGCAGTTAATGAATTTTAGAGGAGACTAGGAAGGTCTAAGGAATTAGGGTCTAGTCACATATCGTTTGCCATAAATTAAATCCTACATGATTAAAATAGTTAGTAAGAAAAATTAATCCGGAAAAATAGATAACTCAGAAACCTTAACTATCTTCTCCATATTTTATTCCCAACTTATTTATCTGCCTATCTTTAATATTTTTTATATTGTTTAATGTCTTTTATATTGCATCTCAACACTATTTTCTGTTTGTTTAACTAATCCTATCAAACGCTATTGTTGCTCAATCCATCAATCCTCGTGGGATCGACCCTTACTCATGTAAGGTATTACTTGGTACGACCCGGTGCACTTGCCGGTTAGTAAGTGTGGTTGTAAATTACCGCACCAAGCTTTTGGCGCCGTTGCCGGGGATTGATTGTGATTGACAACTACTCGTTGTTTGATTGCTTAGATTAGATAATTGTTTTTCTAATTAAGTTTATTAATTTTTATTTCTCATTTTTTTCCTTTACTTTTTTTCTTGCTTTTCGTTTCCCTTCCCAGTCCCTCTGCTTTCTTTTTTTTGTTTTACTTCCTTTTACTTTTAAAAATTTTTTTTCTTTCCAAATTCTCGTCCGTTTCGTATTTGCCTTTCTTTTTTTTATTTTATTTCTTTTCAATTAATTCTTATTTTTTAAAAAAATTTATTTTATTTTTGTCTTTAATTTCAAAAAAAACAAAAAAAATTTATTTTAGTATTAATATTTTTCTTTAATTCCTGAAATTAAGTTTGGTGTTACCCAGTTAATTTTATTTTAATTTTTCTGTTTATTTTTCTTTTTAAATTTTCGAATTTTTTTTATTTATCTATTTAGTATTTTTATTTTATTATTTTACACAGGTTACCTCACAGGGACTTCTCTGCACTCTGACGTAGAGAGTTCCATTTTTTCTTGTTTTCTGCTTGTGTATGCACAGGAATAGAGACAAAGAACATCTCTTAGACTTTGATCCTGAACCTGAAAGAACTTTCAGGCGGCGTTTACAACAAGCAAGACTTTGCAAGACTGCAGAATCCACTATGGCAAATAATAACGCTAACGCCAACGTGGTAAATCCTAATGGGGATGATCAACAGAGGAGAGTGCTTGGCTCTTATTCTGTCCCTACTGCGGATCTTTATGGAAAAAGTATTGTGGTGCCTCCTATAACTGCAAACAACTTTGAGTTGAAGCCACAATTGGTCACCTTGGTGCAGCAAAACTGCCAGTATCATGGACTTCCTCATGAAGATCCAAATCAGTTCATATTTGATTTTCTGCAGATATGTGATACTGTGAAGACAAATGGAGTGAACCCAGAGGTGTACAAACTCATGCTTTTTCCATTTGCTCTGAGGGATAAAGCAAAGCTATGGTTAGATTCCCAACCAAAGGAGAGTCTGAATACGTGGGAAAAGGTTGTCACATAATTTCTCACTAAATTTTTCCCACCAAGGAAGCTGACTAAGCTTAGGTTGGAGGTTCAGACTTTCAAGCAAAAGGAGGGTGAAACTCTTTATGAAGCTTGGGAGAGATACAAGCTACTGACTAGGCAATGCCCTCCTGACATGTTCTCCAAGTGGACCCAACTGGATATCTTTTATGAAGGCTTAGGAGAGATGTCAAAGATGAGCTTAGATACCTCTGCAGGCAGTTCATTGCACAAGAAGAAGACACCAGAGGAGACTATTGAGCTGATTGAATTGGTTGCAAGCAACCAATATTTATACTCATCTAATAGGAATCCTGTGAACTCTGAGACCGCTCAGAAGAGAGGCGTGTTGGAAGTAGAAGCTGTTAATGCTCTTCTTGCTCAGAACAAGCTTATGTCTCAGCAGATAAATCTACTTACTCAACAGATGGGTGGCATGCAAGTCTCAGCTATCAACACTCAAAATCCACCCCAAGAGACCTCCTATGACATGACAGGTAACTTTATGCAAAATGATAATTATGATTATGCTCAACCCTCTTCTGAACAGGTGAATTACATGGGGAGTGGTCCTAGAAATCCCAACAATGATCCATATTCTAAGACATACAATCAGGGATGGAGGAATCACCCAAATTTTGGGTGGAGAGATCAACCTCAAAGACCTCAGAACTTCAACAATAGTTCTCAAGGTGGTTTTCAACAGAATAACCATAATAACCGCCAATTTCAGTCTTAGCAACAACAACCACCTCAGCAGGTGATGAGCTGATAATTTATACGCTTTTTGGCATTGTTTTTAGTATATTTTTAGTAGAATCTAGTTACTTTTAGGGATGTTTTTAATAGATTTTATGTTAAATTCACATTTCTGGACTTTACTATGAGTTTGTGTGTTTTTCTGTGATTTCAGGTATTTTCTGACTACAATTGAGGGACTTGAGCAAAAATCAGATTCAGAGGTTGAAGAGGGACTGCTGATGCTGTTGGATTCTGACCTCCCTGCACTCAAAGTAGATTTTCTGGAGCTACAGAACTCGAAATGGCGCGCTTCCAATTGCGTTGGAAAGTAGACATCTAGGGCTTTCCAGGAATATATAATAGTCCATACTTTGGCCTAGAATAGACGACGTAAACTGGCGTTCAATGCCAGCTCTCTACCCAAATCTGGCATCCAGCGCCAGAAAAGGATCCAAAACCAGAGTTGAACGCCAGAAATGGATCAAAACCTGGCGTTCAACTCCACAAATGGCCTCTGCACGTGGAAAGTTAAGGCTCGGCCCAAGCACACACCAAGTGGGCCCCAAAAGTGGATTTATGCATCAATTACTTACTCATGTAAACCCTAGTAGCTAGTTTATTATAAATAGGACCTCTTACTATTGTATTTGACATCTTTGGATCTTTGGATTACCTTATGATCCTTTGATAACGTTTTAGGGGGCTGGCCATCTCGGCCATGCCTGGACCTCTCACTTATGTATTTTCAACGGTAGAGTTTCTACACTCCATAGATTAAGGTGTGCAGCTCTGCTGTTCCTCAAAGATTAATGCAAAGTACTACTGTTTTCTATTCAATTCTTCTTATTTCGCTTCTAAGATATCCATTCGCACCCAAGAACGTGATGAAGGTGATGATTATGTGTGACGCTCATCATCCTTCTCCCTTATGAACGCGTGCCTGACAAACACTTCCGTTCTACATGAAATAAGCTAGAATGAATATCTCTTAGATCTCCTAACCAGAATCTTCGTGGCGTAAGCTAGAATGATGGCGGCATTCAAGAGAATCCGGAAGGTCTAAACCTTGTCTGTGGTATTCCGAGTAGGATTCAATGATTGAATGACTGTGACGAGCTCCGAACTCGCGATTGCAGGGCGTTAGTGACAGACGCAAAAGGATAGTAAATCCTATTCCAGCATGATCGAGAACCGACAGATGAATAGCGGTGCCGTGACAGGGTGCGTGAGCATATTATTCACTGAGAGGATAAGATGAAGCCATTGACAAGGGTGATGCCTCCAGACGATTAGCCGTGCCGTGACAGGGCATTGGATCATTTTCCCGAGAGATGACCGAAAGTAGCCATTGACAGTGGTGATGTATCACATAAAGCCAGCCATGGAAAGGAGTAAGACTGATTGGATGAAGATAGCAGGAAAGCAGAGGTTCAGAGGAACGAAAAGCATCTCCATTCGCTTATCTAAAATTCCTACCAATGATTTACATAAGTGCCTCTATCCCTATTCTATTATTTATCATTCGAAAACTCCATAATTATTTTATATTTGCCTGACTGAGATTTACAAGGTGACCATAGCTTGCTTCATACCAACAATCTCCGTGGGATTCGACCCTTACTCACGTAAGGTATTACTTGGACAACCCAGTGCACTTGCTGGTTAGTTGTATCGAAGTTGTGACATATTATGAATGTGTAATCACGATTACGCATACCAAGTTGCTCACGTGCCAGGAATAGTTTGAGCCTGGACATCACAATTTCGTGCACCAAGTTTTTGGCGCCGTTGCCGGGGATTGTTCGAGTTTGGACAACTAACGGTTCATCTTGTTGCTCAGATTAGGTAATTTTCTTTTTGTTTTCTTTTCAAAAAAATTTTTCAAAAACCTTTCAAAAATTTCTCACTTGTTTTCGAAAAAAAAAATTGTTTTCAAAAATATTATTTTTCTTCAGAATTTTTAAGAATGAATTCTAGTGTTTCATGAAGCATGTTGAAGCCTATCTGGCTGTAAAGCCATACCCAAACTACTTTGGGATTGGCATTCAACTAATCACTCCAGTCCATGTAATTATATGCTAAAGCTTGGCTGGCTATTAAGCCATGCCTGACCCTTTGATTGGAGCTTTAAGACTAACATGGCAAGATTCCTGGAATTCATATTAAAAATTTTGAAATCCTTATTTTTATTTTTCACAATAATTTTCGAAAAAAAATAAATAAATAAATAAAAATACAAAAAAATTAGAAAATCATAAAAATCAAAAATATTTTTGTGTTTCTTGTTTGAGTCTTGAGTCATATCATAAGTTTGGTGTCGCTTGCATATTCATCTTGCATTTTTCGAAAATTTCATGCATTCATAGTGTTCTTCATGATCTTCAAGTTGTTCTTGGTAAGTCTTCTTGTTTGATCTTGATGATTTTTTGGTTTGTGTCTTTTCATGTTTATCATATGCATTCTTGAAGTCTTAGTGTCTAAGCATTAAAGAATTCTAAGTTTGGTGTCTTGCATGTTTTATTTGCATTAAAAATTTTTCAAAATTGTGTCTATGATGTTCATCTTGACATTCATAGTGTTCTTGGTGTTCATCTTGACATTCATAGCATCCTTGAATTCATCACATGTTTTGATCTAAAAATTTCATGCATTGCATAATTTTCATGTTTTTCATAAAAATTTCAAAAATAAAAAAAATATCTTTCCCTTTTTCTCTCATCAAATTCGAAAATTTGAGTTGACTTTTTCAAAAATTTTTAAAAATCAAGTTGTTTCTTATGAGTCAAATCAAATTTTCAATTTGAAAATCTTATCTTTTTCAAAATCTTTTTCAAAAATCAAATCTTTTTCAAAATTCTTAGTTATTTTCGAAAATTAAAAAAAAATATTTTTCAAAAATATTTTTCTTATTTTTATATCAAATTTTTGAAAATAACATAATCAATTAATGTTTTGATTCAAAAATTTGAAGTTTGTTACTTGCTTGTTAAGAAAGATTCAAACTTTAAGTTCTAGAATCATATCTTGTGATTTCTTATGAATCAACTCATTAATTGTGATTTTAAAAATCAAATCTTTTTCAAAACTAATTTCAATCATATCTTTTCAAAAATATCTTTTCAAAATATCTTTTCTAACTTCCTAACTTCTTATCTTTTCAAAATTTGTTTCAACTAACTAACTAACTTTTTGTTTGTTTCTTAACTTTTTCAAAACTACCTAACTAACTCTCTCTCTCTAATTTTCGAAAATATCTTCCTTTTTTTTCAAAAATTTCTTTTTAATTAACTAATTATTTTTATTTTTAATTTAAAAAAAAATTTCAAAAAAATACTAACAATTTTCAAAAACCATTTTCGAAAATCATTAACTCTTTTTTAAAATAATTTTCGAAAAATTATCCCTCCCCCATCTTATTCTATTTATTCATTCATATTCTAACATCTCATCTCACATCTCTGCCATCCTCACAGTTGTGTTTCTTCCATTATATTACATTCTTTGTCTCCCCCTCTTCTTCTACTCACACAGGGATCCCTGTACTGTGGTATAAAGGATCTCTATTATTATTATTAATTTTCTGTGCCCTCTTCTTTGTCATATGAGCAGGAGCAAGGATAAGAACATTCTTGTGGAAGCAGATCCAGAACCTGAAAGGACTCTGAAGAGAAAATTAAGAGAAGCTAAAATACAACAATCCAGAGATAACCTTTCAGAAATTTTCGAACAGGAAAAGGAGATGGCAGCCGAAAATAATAATAATGTAAGGAAGATGCTTGGTGACTTTACTGCACCTAATTCCAATTTACATGGAAGAAGCATCTCCATTCCTGCCATTGGAGCAAACAATTTTGAGCTGAAACCTCAATTAGTTTCTCTGATGCAACAGAACTGCAAGTTTCATGGACTTCCATCTGAAGATCCTTTTCAGTTCTTAACTGAATTCTTGCAGATATGTGATACTGTTAAGACTAATGGAGTAGATCCTGAAGTCTACAGGCTCATGCTTTTCCCTTTTGCTGTAAGAGACAGAGCTAGATTATGGTTGGATTCTCAACCCAAAGATAGCCTGAACTCTTGGGATAAGCTGGTCACGACTTTCTTAGCCAAGTACTTTCCTCCTCAAAAGCTGAGCAAGCTTAGAGCTGATGTTCAAACCTTCAGACAGAAAGAAGGTGAATCCCTCTATGAAGCTTGGGAAAGATACAAACAGTTGACCAAAAAGTGTCCTTCTGACATGCTTTCAGAATGGACCATCCTGGATATAGTCTATGATGGTTTATCTGAGCTATCAAAGATGTCACTGGACACTTCTGCAGGTGGATCTATTCACCTAAAGAAAATGCCTGCAGAAGCTCAAGAACTCATTGACATGGTTGCTAATAACCAGTTCATGTACACTTCTGAAAGGAATCCTGTGAGCAATGGGACGCCTATGAAGAAGGGAGTTCTTGAAGTTGATACTCTGAATGCCATATTGGCTCAGAGCAAAATATTGACTCAGCAAGTCAATATGATTTCTCAGAGTCTGAATGGAATGCAAGCTGCATCCAACAGTACTCAAGAGGCTTCTCCTGAAGAAGAAGCTTATGATCTTGAGAACCCTGCAATAGCAGAGGTGAATTACTTAGGTGAACCTTATGGAAACACCTATAATTCATCCTGGAGAAATCATCCAAATTTCTCATGGAAGGATCAAAAGCCTCAACAAGGCTTTAATAATGGTGGAAGAAACAGGTTTAACAATAATAAACCTTTTCCATCATCCACTCAGCAACAGACAGAGAACTCTGAACAAAATACTTCTAATCTGGCAAACTTAGTCTCTGATCTGTCCAAGGCCACTGTGAGTTTCATGAATGAAACAAGGTCTTCCATTAGAAATTTGGAAGCACAAGTGGGCCAGCTGAGTAAAAGGATCACTGAAATCCCTCCCAGTACTCTCCCAAGCAATACAGAAGAGAACCCAAAAGGAGAGTGCAAGGCCATTGACATAAGCACCATGGCCGAACCTACAAGAGGAGAGGACGTGAATCCCAAGGAGGAAGACCTCCTGGGACGTCCAGTGATCAATAAGGAGCTTCCCTCTGAGGAACCAAAGGACTCTGAGGCTTATCTAGAGACCATAGAGATTCCATTGAACCTCCTTATGCCCTTCATGAGCTCTGATGAGTATTTCTCTTCTGAAGAGAATGAGGATGTTACTGAAGAGCAAACTGCCAAGTTTCTTGGTGCAATCATGAAGCTGAATGCCAAATTATTTGGCATTGATACTTGGGAAGTTGAACCTCCCTTGTTCATCAATGAACTAAGTGATCTGGATCAACTGACATTGCCTTAGAAGAGACAGGATCCTGGAAAGTTCATAATACCTTGTACCATAGGCACCATGATCTTTAAGGCTCTGTGTGACCTTGGTTCAGGAATAAACCTCATGCCCCTCTCTGTAATAGAGAAACTGGGAATCTATGGGGTGCAAGCTGCTAGAATCTCATTAGAGATGGCAGATAATTCAAGAAAATAGGCTTATGGACAAGTAGAGGATGTGTTAGTAAAGGTTGAAGGCCTTTACATCCCCTGCTAATTTCATAGTGCTGGATACTGGAAAGGAAGATGATGAATCCATCATCCTAGGAAGACCTTTCCTAGCCACAGCAAGAGCTGTGATTGATGTTGACAGAAGTGAAATAGTCCTTCAATGGAATGAGGACTCCCTTGTGTTTAAAACTCAAGGATCTCCCTCTGCAACCATGGAGAGGAAGCATGAAAAGCTTCTCTCAAAGCAGAGTCAACCAGAGCCCCCACAGTCAAACTCTAAGTTTGGTGTTGGGAGGCCACAACCAAACTCTAAGTTTGGTGTTGAACTCCCATATCCAAACTCTAAGTTTGGTGTTGGAGAGTTTCAACAATGCTCTGAACATCTGTGAGGCTCCATGAGAGCCCACTGTCAAGCTATTGACATTAAAGAAGCGCTTGTTGGGAGGCAACCCAATTTTTATTTATCTAACTATATTTTTCTTAGTTATATGTCTTTATAGGTTCATGATCATGTGGAGTCACAAAACAAACAAAAAAATCAAAAACGGAATCAAAAACAGCAGAAGAAAAATCACACCCTGGAGGAGCATCTGTCTGGCGTTCAGCGCCAGAACAGAGCATCGTTCTGGCGCTGAACGCCCAAAATGGGCAGCTTCTGGGTGCTGAACGCCAGAACAGGCATGGTTCTGGCGTTCAACGCCAAAAATGGCACACAAATGGGCGTTGAACGCCCAAAATGGCCACCAACCTGGCGCTGAACGCCCAGAGTTGTGTGCAAGGGCATTTTGCATGCCTAAATTGGTGCAGGGATGTAAATGCCTTGACACCTCAGGATCTGTGGACACCACAGGATAACCTCAAGATCTGTGGACACCACAGGATCATCTCAGGATCTGTGAATCCCTCACCCACCTCACCCTCTCTCTCTCCATTCATGACCATCCCTTCTGTTCTCCATTCACCACTCACATCCATACACAGATCCCTCCATCTCCTCCATATCTTCTTATTCTTCTATGGCGAGCAACATTCTAAGTTTGGTGTGGTAAAAGCATAGCTTTTTTGTTTTTTCCATAACCATTGATGGCACCTAAGGCCAGAGAAACCTCTAGAAAGAGGAAAGGGAAGACAAAAGCTTCCATCAAGGGTCTATAGCTCAGTGGTAGAACATTTGACTGCAAATCAAGAGATCCCTGAGATACCTCAGGGGATTCATTTTCTTCCACACAATTATTGGAAGCAACTAAGGGTGGAACATCAAGAGCACTTCATCATCCTTCATGAAATCAGAGAAGATCTAAAAAGCAATGAAGGAGGAGCAACAAAGGCAAGGAAGAGACATAGAAGAGCTCAAAAACATCATTGAAACGCCATCATCACTAAGGTGGATTCATTCCTTGCTCTTATTTCTTCTTTTTTTTTTTTCGTTTTCTATGTTATGGTGCTTATCTATGTTTGTGTCTTCATTACATGATCATTAGTAGTTAGTAACTATGTCTTAAAGATATGAATGTCCTATGAATCCATCACCTCTCTTAAATGAAAAATGTTTTAATTCAAAAGAACAAGAAGTACATGAGTTTTGAATTTATCCTTGAACTTAGCTGAATTATATTGATGTGGTGGCAATGCTTCTTGTTTTCTGAAAGTATTCTTGAACAGTGCATATGTCTTTTGAAGTTGTTGTTTAAGAATGTTAAATATGTTGGCTCTTGAAAGAATGATGACTAGGAGACATGTTATTTGATAATCTAAAAAACCATAAAAATGATTCTTGAAGCAAGAAAAAGCAGCAAAGAACAAAGCTTGCAGAAAAAAAAAATATAGGCGAATAAAAAAAAATTTATATAGAAAGAAAAAGCAAGCAGAAAAAGCCAAAGCTCTTAAAACCAAGAGGCAAGAGCAAAAAGCCAATAACCCTTAAAACCAAAAGGCAAGGGAAATAAAAAGGATCCCAAGGCTTTGAGCATCAGTGGATAGGAGGGTCTACAGGAATAAAATCATGGCCTAAGCGGCTAAACCAAGCTGTCCCTAACCATGTGCTTGTGGCGTGTAGGTGTCAAGTGAAAACTTGAGACTGAGCGGTTAAAGTCAAGGTCCAAAGTAAAAGAAGAGTGTGCTTAAGAACCCTGGACACCTCTAATTGGGGACTTTAGCAAAGCTGAATCACAATCTGAAAAGGTTCACCCAATTATGTGTCTGTGGCATTTATGTATCCGGTGGTAATACTGGAAAACAAAGTGCTTAGGGCCACGGCCAAGACTCATAAAACAGCTGTGTTCAAGAATCATCATACTGAACTAGGAGAATCAATAACACTATCTGAACTCTGAGTTCCTATAGATGCCAATCATTCTGAACCTCAATGGATAGAGTGAGATGCCAAAACTATTCAAGAGGCAAAAAGCTACAAGTCCCGCTCATCTGATTGGAGCTATGTTTCATTGATAGTTTAGAATTTATAGTATATTCTATTCTTTTTATCCTATTTTCAGTTGCTTGGGGACAAGCAACAATTTAAGTTTGGTGTTGTGATGAGCGGATAATTTATACGCTTTTTGGCATTGTTTTTAGTATATTTTTAGTAGAATCTAGTTACTTTTAGGGATGTTTTTAATATATTTTATGTTAAATTCACATTTCTGGACTTTACTATGAGTTTGTGTGTTTTTCTGTGATTTCAGGTATTTTCTGACTGAAATTGAGGGACTTGAGCAAAAATCAGATTCAGAGGTTGAAGAGGGACTGCTGATGCTGTTGGATTCTGACCTCCCTGCACTCAAAGTGGATTTTCTGGAGCTACAGAACTCGAAATGGCGCACTTTCAATTGCGTTGGAAAGTAGACATCCAGGGCTTTCCAGCAATATATAATAGTCTATACTTTGGCCAATAATAGACGACGTAAACTGGCGTTCAATGCCAGCTCTCTGCCCAAATCTGGCGTCCAGCGCCAGAAAAGGATCCAAAACCAGAGTTGAACGCCAGAAATGGATCAAAACCTGGCGTTCAACTCCACAAATGGCCTCTGCACGTGGAAAGTTAAGGCTCGGCCCAAGCACACACCAAGTGGACCCCAGAAGTGGATTTATGCATCAATTACTTACTCATGTAAACCCTAGTAGCTAGTTTATTATAAATAGGACCTCTTACTATTGTATTTGACATCTTTGGATCTTTGGATTACCTTATGATCCTTTGATCACATTTTAGGGGGCTGGCCATCTCGGCCATGCCTGGACCTCTCACTTATGTATTTTCAACGGTAGAGTTTCTACACTCCATAGATTAAGGTGTGGAGCTCTGCTGTTCCTCAAAGATTAATGCAAAGTACTACTGTTTTCTATTCAATTCTTCTTATTTCGCTTCTAAGATATCCATTCGCACCCAAGAACGTGATGAAGGTGATGATTATGTGTGACGCTCATCATCCTTCTCCCTTATGAACGCGTGCCTGACAAACACTTCCGTTCTACATGAAATAAGCTAGAATGAATATCTCTTAGATCTCCTAACCAGAATCTTCGTGGCGTAAGCTAGAATGATGGCGGCATTCAAGAGAATCCGGAAGGTCTAAACCTTGTCTGTGGTATTCCGAGTAGGATTCAATGATTGAATGACTGTGACGAGCTCCGAACTCGCGATTGCAGGGCGTTAGTGACAGACGCAAAAGGATAGTAAATCCTATTCCAGCATGATCGAGAACCGACAGATGAATAGCGGTGCCGTGACAGGGTGCGTGAGCATATTATTCACTGAGAGGATAAGATGAAGCCATTGACAAGGGTGATGCCTCCAGACGATTAGCCGTGCCGTGACAGGGCATTGGATCATTTTCCCGAGAGATGACCGATAGTAGCCATTGACAGTGGTGATGTATCACATAAAGCCAGCCATGGAAAGGAGTAAGACTGATTGGATGAAGATAGCAGGAAAGCAGAGGTTCAGAGGAACGAAAAGCATCTCCATTCGCTTATCTAAAATTCCTACCAATGATTTACATAAGTGCCTCTATCCCTATTCTATTATTTATCATTCGAAAACTCCATAATTATTTTATATCTGCCTAACTGAGATTTACAAGGTGACCATAGCTTGCTTCATACCAACAATCTCCGTGGGATTCGACCCTTACTCACGTAAGGTATTACTTGGACTACCCAGTGCACTTGCTAGTTAGTTGTATCGAAGTTATGACATATTATGAATGTGTAATCACGATTACGCGTACCAAGTTGCTCACGTGCCAGGAATAGTTTGAGCCTGGACATCACAATTTCGTGCACCAGCAGGCAAATTCTAAATCCCAAGAAGATCCTAAATGGGAGATGATGATGAGTTTCATACAAGAAACCAGAGCCTCCATTAGAAACTTGGAGGTGCAAATGGGTCAAATGAGCAAGCAATTACCTGAAAATCTTCAAATACATTCCTTGGTGATACAGTAGTGAACCCAAGAGAAGATTGTAAGGCCATTCAATTGAGAAGTGGTAAGGTAGCTAGTTCTGAGACTAAGGTCAATGAAGATCTAGTTGAAAAGGAAGCTCTAGAGGAGAAGAAAGAAGAAGTAGAGCACGCCCCTCCTAAGCGTGTAGACAACCCGTTTCCTGACTCTCTTGACACTTATCCCACCTTACCAAAAGGCCCCTGAATACAAGCCGAAAATGCCATATCCTCAGAGGCTTCAGAAGGCGTCCAAAGAAAAACAATTCTCTAAATTTTTAGATGTCTTCAAGAAGCTGCAAATTAACATCCCTTTTGCAGAGGCTCTGGAGCAAATGCCTCTCTATGCTAAATTTATGAAAGAGTTGTTGACACACAAGAGGAATTGGAAGGAGCAAGAAACCGTGGTGTTAACCAAGAAATGCAGTGCTATTATTCAACACACCCTTCCTGAGAAGATGCCAGACCCAGGGAGCTTTGTCATTCCTTGCACCATTGGAGAAGTCGGCATTCAGAGAGCTTTATGTGATCTTGGAGCTAGCATCAACCTCATGCCACTTTCAGTGATGAAAAAGCTTCAAATTGAGGAGGTAAAACCTACTCGTATTTCTCTTCAACTTGCTGACCTTTCTATTAAATTACCTGTAGGTGTGGTTAAAGATTTACTTGTTAAAGTAGGACCATTTATTTTTCCTGTTGATTTTGTTATATTAGACATGGAAGAGGAGGTAAACCCTCTATTATACTTGGTAGACCCTTTTTAGCTACAGGTAGAGCTCTGATTGATGTACAAAAGGGTGAATTAACCCTGAGGGTCAATGAAGAACAGGTGGTCCTAAATGTTTTTGAAGCTCTCAA
This sequence comes from Arachis ipaensis, assembly GCF_059453495.1. Taxonomy (NCBI): domain Eukaryota; kingdom Viridiplantae; phylum Streptophyta; class Magnoliopsida; order Fabales; family Fabaceae; genus Arachis; species Arachis ipaensis. The sequence goes on along the minus strand of NC_142441.1, from coordinate 92,474,328 downwards.
GCACCCCAATGGTTCTAAGGGGTGTATGAAAATAGATGTTATTGAACCACTTGTTCAAGAAGTACTGGAAGCTGAAGTACTTGATGATGTTCTGGATCCTATTTCTGAGTGTGAATTAGTTGAAGTTGATGATTCACCACCCCAAAAGGAGCTGATGAACACGCCTATAAGGGAGAAGGAAGCCCCCAAGCCTGAGCTAAAACCCTTACCCCCTTCTCTGAAATATGTGTTTTTGGGTGAAAATGATTCATATCCAGTAATTATTAGCTCTTCCCTGAAGCCTGAAGAGGAAGAGGCGCTTATTTCAGTGCTCAGAAGCCATAAAACAGCTCTTGGGTGGACCATCAGTGACTTAAAGGGGATTAGTCCAACTAGGTGTATGCACAAGATCCTTCTTGAAGATGATGCTAAACCAGTTGTGCAACCACAAAGGAGACTCAATCTAACTATGAAAGAGGTGGTCCAAAAAGAGGTAATGAAATTATGGGAAGCAGGTATTATTTACCCTATTTCTGACAGTCCTTGGGTAAGTCCTGTGCAGGTAGTTCCCAAGAAAGGAGGGATGACGGTGATCAAGAATGAAAAGAATGAGCTTATTCCTACAAGAACAGTCACAGGATGGAGAATGTGCATAGATTACAGGAGGCTCAACACTACTACAAGGAAGGATCATTTCCCCCTCCCTTTCATTGATCAGATGCTTGAGAGGTTAGCTGGTCATTCTTTTTATTGTTTTCTAGATGGATATTCTGGATATAATCAAATTGCAGTGGACCCTCAAGATCAAGAAAAGACAGCATTCACATGCCCCTTTGGAGTATTTGCCTACAGGAGAATGCCATTTGGACTTTGCAATGCTCCAGCAACTTTTCAGAGGTGTATGCTTTCAATTTTTTCTGATATGGTTGAAAAGTTTATTGAAATATTTATGGATGACTTTTCTGTTTTTGGTAATTCTTTTGAATCATGCCTTAAACATTTATCTCTTGTCTTGAAACGGTGTCAAGAATCAAACCTTGTTTTAAATTGGGAAAAATGCCATTTTATGGTTACAGAATGCATTGTTCTTGGACACCGGATTTCAAGATTCTAGATTCTAAGTTCATTCCATACCGGACCAGACCAGAATAGGGTTATATACATTCTCATTATGAGAAAGGGGTCATTCGAGCGTATCTAAATAGAAAAAATAATCAATGCCATATATGATTGGTCATCTAATCGTGGTTATCTGGATGCTTTTTATGGAAGTTTTTTCATTACAAATGTAACAATAAACCTATTGATATTGGCAGAATCTTTTGAGTCTTCCAATGTATCATTTCTGAGTCCAATGGAATTCATAGGTATAGGAAGAAGCCCTGTCAAATAGAGATCTTTTCGATTTACCTAGTGAAAAAACATATAGTTAATAAAAAAGTTTATTGATATTAGATATGAGGTTGACAGAGCAAAGGTGGAGGTAATTGAAAAATTACCACCACCAACTAATGTTAAGGCAATTAGGAGTTTCTTGGGTCATGCAGGATTTTATAGAAGATTTATAAAGGATTTTTCTAAAATTGCTAAACCATTGAGCAACTTGTTGGTTGTTGATGTATCTTTTGTCTTTGATTCTGATTGTCTGCATGCTTTTGAAACTCTGAAAGCAAACCTTACTTCTGCTCCCATTATAGCTCCCCCTGACTGGGATTTACCATTTGAATTAATGTGTGATGCTAGTGATTTTGCTATAGGAGCCGTTTTAGGACAGAGGCATGGTAAGCTTGTACATGTCATTTATTATGCCAGTCGTGTGTTAAATGATGCTCAAAAGAATTATACAACTACAGAAAAGGAATTATTAGCTGTTGTGTATGCTGTTGATAAATTTAGGTCCTATTTACTTGGTTCTAAGGTTATTGTTTATACTGACCATGCTGCTTTGAAGTATCTTCTAACCAAACAGGATTCTAAACCAAGATTAATCAGATGGGTGTTGCTCCTTCAAGAGTTTGATATTGAGATAAAAGACAGGAAAGGGTCAGAAAATCAAGTAGCTGATCATCTCTCCAGAATTGAGCCTGAAGCAGGAGTACAACCACCCACAGTTGTGACTGAAACGTTTCCAGATGAGCAATTGTTTCTCATTCAGCAGGCACCATGGTTTGCAGACATTGCAAATTATAAAGCCATGAATTTTATCCCAAGGGAGTACAGTAGGCAACAAGTGAAGAAGCTATTGACTGATGCAAAGTACTACATTTGGGAAGAACCATACCTTTTTAAAAGGTGCTCAGATGGAATTATCCGGAGGTGTGTCCCAGATGAAGAAAAATAGCAGATTCTCTGGCACTGTCATGGTTCTGAGTATGGAGGCCACTTTGGTGGTGAAAGGACAGCAACAAAAGTCCTTCAGAGCGGGTTCTACTGGCTGACTCTCTTCAGGGACTCAAGAGCTTTCCTAAAGCACTGTGGCAGATGTGAAAAAGCTGCAAATCTCCCTGCTAACCATGAAATGCCACAGCAGGGACTTCTTGAGGTTGAGTTGTTTGATGTGTGGGGTATTGATTTCATGGGACCTTTCCCACCCTCACATTCAAACAACTATATCCTAGTAGCAGTCGACTATGTGTCCAAATGGGTGGAAGCTGAGGCTTTGCCCACCAATGATGCCAAGGTGGTAATGAGCTTTCTTCAGAGGTATATCTTTAGCCGGTTTGGCATCCCAAGGACACTCATTAGTGATGGAGGAAGTCACTTCTGTAACAGACAGTTGGACTTTCTTCTGCATAGATATGGAGTCCGTCATAAGGTGGCAACCCCCTATCACCCTCAGACAAGTGGACAGGTTGAAGTTTCCAACAGGGAGCTTAAGAGGATTCTGGAGAAGACCGTCAGTGTTTCAAGAAAGGACTGGTCTAGGAAGCTTGATGATGTTCTCTGGGCATACCGGACAGCATACAAGACTCCAATTGGCATGTCCCCATATCAGTTAGTCTATGGCAAAGCCTGTCACTTGCCAGTGGAGCTGGAGCACAAGGCTTATTGGGCAATCAGGTACCTGAATCTTGATTCAGAAGCTGCAGGAATTAAGCGGATGCTTCAGTTGAATGAGCTTGATGAATTCAGATATTCAGCCTATGAGAATGCCAAGCTCTATAAGGAAAGAACCAAGCTACTGCATGATAAGAAGATTGCCATCAGAGTCTTTGAGCCAGGACAAAGAGTGCTTCTGTATAATTCAAGGCTCAAATTCTTTCCCGGGAAGCTGAAATCCCGGTGGTCAGGACCGTTTGTGGTTACCAGAACCTCGCCATATGGTCATGTGGAAATACAGGAAGAAAATTCTAACAGGAAATTTACAGTGAATGGCCAGAGGTTGAAGCACTATCTTGGAGGCGAAATTGACCGCCAGAGGTCCACTCATCTGCTGAACTAGCAGAACTGACCGTCAAGCTAGTGACGTTAAAGAAGCGCTTGTCGGGAGGCAACTTGATAATTTCGTATCCTTCGCCATTTTTCGTAGTAGTTTTTCTTAGTTATTTTTTTTATCGAGTTCTTACTAATTCTCTGATCATGCAGCTATGTTCTTCCAGGAACCGACCAGCTCAAGCTAAAAAAAAAAAATACTACGCGACGCGACTGCATCAGCGACGCGTCCGCGTCGCAAGGGGAGAAGAGAAAAATAAAAACGAACAGAGAGTCACGCTGGAGCGTGGCTGGAGGCGTGCCAATGGCACAATTTGTTCCACGCGACCGCATCGCCGACGCGTCTGCGTCGTATGGGCGTAATGGCCTCCCACGCGACCGCGTGACCCACGAGGCCGCGTGCCCTGATTTTCGACGTAAAACGGGTGCACAGCTGAAAGTTGTGCTAGAGTGGTGCTGGACTATCGCTGGACGCGCAATTCCCTTCACGCGACTGCGTGCCCCCACGCAGCCGTGTCGCTTGCGCCGCCCAGTTTTCTTTCTCTCTCTCTCCCAATCCTACTTCTCTCTTATTCTCTTATCCTTTTATTTTTTCTTTCATTTTAATATTTGTCTTTTCTAATTTCAGTTCCTCTTTGCTTGAGGACAAGCAAACTATTAAGTTTGGTGTTGACGCTGCGCTTACAGGTTTTCTAGTACAAAAGGGAGGCGAATCATCTTCGCGAAGGAGCACAACCTGAAGAATAAAGCGACCGCTAGGATAATTAAGGTGGTTGAGTTCCTTTCATTTTTTATTCCTCCCCTCTTTTTCTATGTTATGTTCCAGTTTCCTGTTATTTTGCTTTGTTTGTTGCATGATCCTTTATTAGTTAGAATCCTAGGACTAGTTTAGTTTTTCTATTGCTTTAATTCTGAAAAGATGTCTCATGTATTACTCACTGAGCTTAAATTAAAAAAAATTTAAAAATAAAAATAAAAATAAAAATATAGGAGTGATATATTGCATGAGAAAGTGGGTCTATATTGAATAATAGTCTTATTTACTTAAATGTGGTGGTATTTTCTGTGATTCTGAATGCATGACATGAACAGTGCATATTTTTTGATAGTGAAGCTTATGAATGTTAAAATTGTTGGCTCTTGAAAGAATGATGAAAAAGAGAAATGTTATTGATAATCTGAAAAATCATAAAATTGACTCTTGAAGCAAGAAAAAGCAGTGAAAAACACAAAGGCTTGCGAAAAAAAATAAAATAAAGAAAAAAAGGAAAAAAAAGGAAGAGCAAGCAGAAAAAGCCAATAACCCTTCAAACTAAAAGGCAAAGGGTAAAAAGGATCCAAGGCTTTGAGCATTAATGGATAGGAGGGCCCAAAGGAATAAAATCCTGGCCTAAGCGGCTAAATCAAGCTATCCCTAACCATGTGTTTGTGGCGTGAAGGTGTCAAGTGAAAAGCTTGAGACTGAGCGGTTAAAGTCGTGGTCCAAAGCAAAAAGAGTGTGCTTAAGAACTCTGGGCACCTCTAACTGGGGACTCTAGCAAAGCTGAGTCACAATCTGAAAAGGTTCACCCAGTTATGTGTCTGTGGCATTTATGTATCCGGTGGTAATACTGGAAAATAAAATGCTTAGGGTCACAGCCAAGACTCATAAAGTAGCTGTGTTCAAGAATCAACATACTGAACTAGGAAAATCAATAACACTATATGAATTCTGAGTTCCTATGGATGCCAATCATCCTAAACTTCAAAGGATAAAGTGAGATGCCAAAACTATTCAGGATTGCAGTTGTAAACCCCACTATAAGAAGAGACATGAGCTTAATCGAACTCTCATTCTCATGCAAATTCACATCCTAAGCTTATATTAGTTTTGGTTACTTGAGGACAAGCAACAGTTTAAGTTTGGTGTTGTGATGCGTGAGCATCTTGTCTATCTTTTCCTAGTGAATTTGCATCTAAATTGTTGAATTTAATTAAGAATTAAATATATTTTAGCCACTATGGATGCTATTTTGATTTTTGTACAATACTGTTTATTTTAGGTAGCATTTGGCGGAATTTGATGGAGTTTCTGCAGAGAAAGAGAAGAAGCCAAGGAGATGACCAGCGAATACCGACGCGGACGCATGGCTCACGCGACCGCGCGGAATGGAAGAAATTGCAATGACGCGATCGCGTGGAATCTGCACAAATGACGCGAACGCGTGGACGACGCGGACGCGTCACATGCGCCACGTGCAGAAAATGCAGAAAAATGCTGGGGGCAATTTCTGGGCTGTTTTAACTCAATTTTCAGCCCAGAAAACACAGATTAGAAGCTGCAGAATGGGCGGAACAAGTGGTCCCCACCCATCAACTGAAGATCTGTTAATTAATTCAAATTTAAATTCAAATCTTAAATTAGGAAAAGATATTATCTTAAGTTTAATTTTAAATATTAGATTTTAAATTTATTAGGATTAGTTATAAAAAGGGATCTGATGCCATCAAATTGGAAGACGGTACATTTGGACCTGAATCCTTATTTTCTCTTTTCCATGAGCAACTAAACCTCCACTGTTAAGGTTAGGAGCTCTGTCTATTTCTATGGATTAATTTTATTGCTTTTACTATTTTAATTTATGTATGGGTTTATAATTTAAGAGTTGTTTTCGCTCTTTATTTTATGAATTTGGGTGGAACGGAAGTATGACCCTATTTTTATTTGAGTTCTTGTAAAACTTGGAAAAGCTCTTTACCTGAACAACAGCTTGAAAACTATTTCTCCTAAATTTTAATTATCTGAATTTAATAGGATACGTGACATATAATCCTTTTACCTCTTGGATAATTAGAGTTTTTGTGGCATATAAACTAGAAATTGATTATCACCCTCTAATTGGAATTAATTGACCAAGGAATTGGCAGTTAATGAATTTTAGAGGAGACTAGGAAGGTCTAAGGAATTAGGGTCTAGTCACATATAGTTTGCCATAAATTAAATCCTACATGATTAAAATAGTTAGTAAGAAAAATTAATCCGAAAAAATAGATAACTCTGAAACCTTAACTATCTTCTCCATATTTTATTCCCAACTTATTTATCTGCATATCTTTAATATTTTTTATATTGTTTAATGTCTTTTATATTGCATCTCAACACTATTTTCTGTTTGTCTAACTAATCCTATCAAACGCTATTGTTGCTCAATCCATCAATCCTCGTGGGATCGACCCTTACTCATGTAAGGTATTACTTGGTACGACCCAGTGCACTTGCCGGTTAGTAAGTGTGGTTGTAAATTACCGCACCAGCGGGCTGGGAGTTGGAGATGCTATGATTCGTAACACTGCACTGTTGTTTGAGTGGTGGTGGCGTTTTTCTAAAGAAGAATGCCCGTTATGGAAGAAGGTGGTCTATTCATGCAATAATCTGAGGCCAAATGAGTTACTGTCCACCCAAGTGTTGCCTACTAGAGGGGCCCTTGGAAGGATATTTGCCACATAAAAATTAAGGAGCAACATTTGAAGGATAAGATGATTACTGGCCTGGCTTTGGAGATTGGTGATGGCCAACGGACTCGGTTTTGGGAGGATGTTTGGTTACATGGTGGGTCCTTGAAAGAACGGTTCCCCCGACTCTTCTTTGTTTCAAACCAATGTGGTTCGGTTATTGGGGATTGTGGGTTTTGGGAGGGGTTACAGTGGGTTTGGAACTTCCAATGGAGGCGAGAGCCTTTTCAATAGGAGTTAGACCTCCTAAGTCAGCTACATGAGGCTTTGAGACCTGTCAGGCTAGTGAATACTAGAGAGGATAGAGTTGTGTGGAAATTTGATAGGTGCTACAAGAAGGAATGCTATCAGAGGAGATAACCAGTTACAGCTTTACGAAGGCCGTCTGAAAAGGTTTGGTTCCACCAAGAGTGGAGCTATTTACTTGGTTTGTCCTAGTAGACCGGGTGAATACCAAAGAATGGCTAAGTCGGTTCGGGATTATTAGCAAGATGATAAGCGTTGTGTCTTATGTACTAACGAGGTTGAGCAGGTCCATCACTTGTTTCTTGGCTGTGATTTTACTTGGCAGGTGTGGAATGGGTGGTTATCGGTGCTTGGCCGACGCTGGTCTCTTCCGAATTTGATGAAGGACCATTTCTTAAGTTGGACAGATGAGCCGCGTAGAAAAGAGGATCGAAAGCAACGCTTGAGGTGCTTCTGTGCGATCATCTCGCACATTTGGATGGAGAGGAATAGGAGGATATTTCGGAATAAAAGCAAAGGAGTTGACGAAGTCTTCCACATGACCATGCTTAGCTGCGACGAGTGGAGAGGGGTCCAGTCCTCGTATTGTTGATGGCTATGCTAGAGATGACATGCGGATTTCTTGTCATTGGCGTTGGGTACTTTTGGAGTTATCTGTATGTTTGTGTTATTTGACGACGTATGTTCCACTTTAGTGTGTTGAGCTCTTTTATTTAAAAAAAAAAACGTAGTTTATTCATTAGGGATCTCACATATGTTGATTGGATATTTGAATTCCCATTAAGTCACCTATTTCCAATGAAATTAATTGCACTTTTGAGAAACTGTTTATCAACAGTACTACGGTAATTGGATTTTTTATGTTGATATTTTTGCGATTTTAGGGGGAAGAGATCACGTACCCAAGAAAGTTTTAGATATATATATATATAGGTGAATGTTATGGTGCCTAAAACATAGTGCCTAACTTACTAAAAAAGGCAAAGAAATAATATTTAATAAACTTTAAATATTTTATGTTTACTTCATACATTTTATTTTTCACTTATAAAAATAAGTTAGACAATTTAGACACTACAGGCACCATAAAATCCATCATATATTTATGTGGATGAAGAAGTTGATGTGTAGAAGCAGAAGTGATGTGAATACAGGGAATAGTTGAGGTAGGATACTAGGATAAAGGGAGAAGGGAGAACTGAACAACAATAAAGAGAGCCTTGTGTAGTGGTAGCCTTGTCAGCACTCAGCAGTCAAATATTGAGCGCTGAGACAAAAACGTAGAGTATATAATTAGCTAATTACGGATTTGCGGTAACATTTAAAACATGGTTTACAACCGCTGGCATCCTAATCCAAATTAGTTACTAATGACCATAATCTGTAGTTGAGGAAGTGATTTTGTGTATTAGTATAGCAGTAGTCAGTATTTTGTTTTATGGAAGCAGCCTACCTAGCCGGCTAGCCCCCTCCTGGCTCTACAATCTACATACAGATTATAGAATACAGAATTTTAAATATTTGTTGTGTTTTGTATTGTCTCCCCCACCTCCACTCCGGAACATTATTCTATAGTAATTTGTTTACCATTCACCAACCAGTCTCTTCTCTTCTCTGCTCTTATAACCTGGATACTTTAACCTTTTCTATTACACTAGATTTGAATTTCCACGGCATTCTCTCTTTCTTTCTCTCTGTCTCTCTTCCCCCCAATGTTGTAGCTACAACACTCGCGTTCCTCAAACTCTGCTCTCTCCGTCTTGAACCAAAACTAACGTGATGGGTCACAAGTCCATGTTACAGGAGCTTCTGAAAGAAGAGCAAGAGCCTTTCCTGCTAAACAAGTACATTTCCGATAGGAGAACCCACATGAAGACCACCACTACTACTCTCGTCAACAACAAACAACGCAGCACAACTTTCCCACTCAATCTCTGCAAGAACGCATGCTTCTCCACCTCCACTACCACCACCACCACCAAATCCCCTCTCTTGGAATTCCCATCGCCCAATAATAACAAGAAGCCCATATTCCTTCACATTCCTTCTCGAACCGCCGCGCTTCTTCTCGAAGCCGCTCTCAGGATCCACAAACACAAGAAGACCAATCACGGCTTCGGCCTATTGGGCTCCTTCTTCAGGAGACTAAAGCAGAACCGCCGCAAGCACAAGCTCAAGGTGAGCTCCCTCAAAGATCGAGAAAATGTGATTAATAGATCCTACGAGTTGGGGTTTCGATGTTCATACTCTGTTTGGTCAGAGAGCAACGATGATGAGTCTCTCGACATGGAAACCTCAAGTAGCACTAGTACAAACTTTGATGACCACCACCACCACCATATTATTCACAATGGAGGATTCTTTGAAAGCCCATTCCGTTTTGTTCTTCAAAAGAGCCCCTCCTCCTCCTCCGGCCTCAACACGCCGGAGCTACCTTCACCTCCGCCCTCATCACCACAGACTCCCCACACTACGCAGGTTCGTTAATCAGTTTTTGTTTTCTGAGTCAACTAGTCTCTCAACCTTACTATATTAATCATTCAGGGGTTTAGTTTATTCTTTCTCGGTAATCTGCTATTTCATTTAAGATTTAGCTCCATGGACCGTGTTGTTATTATGATTATTATGCTTTTATGATTGTACTTTTCGATTCTGTTTCTGCCACATGCAAATCTTTTCTCCATTTTCTCACATCGAGTGGACTTTTTTCATAAAACATGACAAACTGTGATTTTTGTTTGCTCTTGCTTGCTGTCATTAGATCCCCACATTCGCGATTAAGCACATAACGGTTCCAAGTTTGTATTGTTCTTGTTCAATTTGTAAAGAGGGCATCTTGTACCACAATAAATAGCTAGCATCGTCACTCAATAACATTAATTTGAATATTTCGTTAGAACTGGAATTACCTTCCATATTAATTTATAACATATTTGCTGATGAACATTTTATCTTATCTTAATAGGACAAAGAAAGTAACGGCGGTGAGAGTGTGCATAAATTCCAATCGGGGGAACTAGAAGAAGAAGATAAGGAACAGTGTAGTCCCGTGTCTGTTCTAGACCCACCCTTCGAGGACGATGACGAAGCGCATGGAAACGACGAGGAGGACGAAAATGAGGAGCATGGTTTCGATTTGGAGTGCAGCTATGCCATAATGCAGAGTATGTCATAATTTCATTTATTTATTTTTGTACCATTCTCTCTGTTTGTTGTGCCGTCGTTTTCCCTCAACGCCCCATCCCACACGCCTCTTTCATTTGGTGATGGAGAAATGGTGGTGTCACTGTTTTTTTATTTGTGTTCATTCATTTCATACTCAATTATCTTATCACTGCAGATTAATAATGAAAACTGTGCACCTACTTAATTAGCCTAAGAGCAAAAAGAGATTCATCATTCTATGTGATGTGATTGTGTCGATATTGTAACCGCGCTATCTATGTGGGTTCCATTTGGAAGATCACATATGCTAAGCACTCAGAGAGCATTTCCTATTCAATGTGGCTTTGGCGTACTCTTTGTTTTTACAGCTAAGTTGAAAAGTATTTGTGCCATTTTGTAAATAAATTCTAACGTGACCCACATCTTTTCATGTTAGGAAATCTCTCCTAGATTGGGATATACTTGTATTTAATGCGCTGCATAACATTTGACCTATCTTAGCCCTTTGGGGTTTCATAAAAGTTGGTCCTTTTTGGTTGTTGCATACCAATTCTTAGTTACAGATCAATTTAACATGGCTATGGTAATTAAACTAGTGGTGGAACCCATTTTATGATCTGTTTCCGGTTTCCCACGCCTTAAATTTCCCACTAATAGCGTCTGAGCCTTAATGCATCTTGAACTCATTGTTTTCCATGTTTTGCATTGTTTGAACATCAATCATATATATTATTTATGATTGATAATTTTTTATTTTGATAGGAACTAAGCAGCAGCTATTGTACAAGCTTCGTAGATTCGAGAAACTCGCGGGGCTAGATCCGGTAGAACTCGAGAAAATAATGCTGGATCAAGAAGAGGAGGAGGATGAAACGGTCATGGAAGATGATGGATATGTATACGAGGCCAGTGAAGCATTATCGTGTAAAGAAAATGGCTTGATAGAACAAGTATTTGAAGCTCTCTTTGAGTCATCAAGACTTCAATTCCCAGAAGGCCTTAAGAGACTTGTATCTGATGTCATTGCAGAGGAAGAGAGGGAAATTGAGTGCTTAGAAGATTATAATCATAGGGACATGGTGGTGAGAAAGGTGTGCAAGAGAATGGAGCTTTGGAAACAAGTGGAGTCAAACACAATTGACATGATGATAGAAGAAGATTTTACTAGAGAAGAGGAAAATGGTTGGAAGAAGAAAAATGTGGATCAGATAAGGGACATGGCTGGGGAGCTTGAACTTGCTATCTTTGGGTTTCTAGTTGAAGAATTCTCAGAGGAGCTAGAATGTTAAAAATGTGGCCAAATTTTGACGCAGCTGAGCTAATTAAATTGTCAAAGATTTTACCTTATTCTTTCTTTTCTTTTTTCACCACCTTAGAATAGGCTTAGTTAGATATAAGCTTTAAAAAAAAAAAAAGTAAACCCAAGAAGATAATCTGGGTATATGTACATGACTCGTGTATGTAGCAAGTCATCTTTCTTAATATTTATAATTTTCACACTTAATGTTGATGTTATGTTTATTATTTATTAATTAATATTAGAAGAAGGAATTGTTAGATGTTAGTTGTCGGCGGAGAATAGTATGTAATGAGGATTGAGTACCACGCACTTCACTCAAGAAAGGATCAATTTGACAAGGACCAATCAGTCTAATCTTATGTTTTTTTCTTTTTCCAATGCCCCTTTTCTTTTCGTGCTTGGATATGACTTGTCAAGTCAAATTTGCATATTGTTTTTTTTTTTTTGGACTAAATTTGCATATTGTTTGTTTCTGGATTTCTTTTACTGATCTCCTTGTTGTGTTAATCAACCCAGATGGATTCTCTTCAGGTTATGCTTTTCCAGTGGCAGTGATCGATCGCTATCGTTTGCAGCTCTTGGTTTGTGTTGTGCTTTCCTGGGCCTATTTTGATTTCTGGGGATGAACGTTGTGAGACTGGGCTCCATCTATCAAGAATTCAACTTCCAAAATAGTCAATATTAAAAATATATCGACTAGTGTCCTGGCCCAATTGAAGCACTCTCTTTCTCTATGGAGGTACACTTGTTTGGTTTCTTCCCGTTCCACATTTACCCATTTAGTGGAACCAACGTATGCCTTCAGTTTGGGCCTACCAAAATTTTATCAAGTTGTGTAAACAGTTTTATTTTAGAGAAAGTATCAACCATCAAGTATCAACCCCCTACAAATTTAAAATACCCCTTATGGCTAGGAATTCTGATGTTCAAACACATACCAAATTGCTTGAACAAAAAATAAAAAAAACATTTTTATATGTGTTTGGTCTTCAAATGATGATCATAGTGTCTTAATTCCGAGGACATTCTCCAGTAATTTCTGCTTCCGTCCCCTTTTCATATGGTCCATCAAATAACAAAACTTTCAAAGGTGTCGGCTTCCCCAGTTGCCACATTAAAGAGCCTGGGCCAATGTCAATACGCCATCCATTCAATGCGTGCAAGTAATGTGTAATGCATGTCCCAACAAAATATAAATTAAAATCAACAGCGTGACGAACTAAATTATTGGAAGAAACTAAGCCACCACTCCCATCTATCACCGACAACCAAGTTTCACCATGGGAAACAGTTCCAATGAAGAAGATGGAGGAGAACCCAACAAAAACAATTACCACGTAATAGACATGTGCAAGTGGAAGTTTAACCAAGAGAGACTAGCTTCCATGCAAGCCAAGATCACAGGTAGCCCTAAACTTTTAAGTAAAGGCGCAGGCAAGAGAACCTGTTGCATCTTCAGGGTTCCACAGAGCCTAATCGACGCAAACGGAAAAGCCTACCATCCCCGAATCGTGTCCATTGGTCCTTACCACCGCGCCCAATCTCGCCTGAACATGATCGAGGAACACAAGTGGAGCTACCTCGCTTCCCTACTTGCTCGGACACACCTCCATGGGTTAACTTTAGAGGCCCTATTAGAATCCCTGGCACCCTTAGAATCCAGAGCCAGAGAGTGTTACTCCGAAGCCCTTCAACTAGACACCCACGATTTCATCGAGATGATGGTCCTTGACGGTTGTTTCATCATCGAGCTCTTCCGCAAGGTTGCAAGATTGGTACCCTTTGAACTCAACGATCCCTTAGTCACCATGGCCTGGATTTTACCCTTTTTCTACCGAGATTTCCTCAAGCTAGAAAACCAGATCCCGTTCTTCATCCTTCAACGCTTGTTTGAGGTCTCAAACATCCCCCAAGATAAGTCAACGTCCTCGCTCACCGCCCTCGCTCTGGAATTCTTCAATAACATTTTGCTGAGGCCAGACGAGGTGTGTCCTAGTTTATGATGCACAATTATATTTATATTTAATAATCCTACGTCTATATGTATTCAATATGTGCAATACAGGTAATAAGGCAGAAGAGCACGACGGCAAAGGGGATGCACTTACTGGACCTGATTCGGTCCAGCTTCATCCCGAACGACGAACAAGTGGCAGAGCCAAAAACGGTGTCAACACCAACGCACGTGATCCACTGCGTCTCCAAGCTTCGGTGCGCAGGGATCAAGATCAACCCAGGGAACGACAAAGAAACATTCCTGCAAGTAACATTCAAACACGGCGTGATAGAGATGCCGATGCTAACGGTAGACGACTTCATGAGCTCGTTCTTGCTCAACTGTGTGGCGTTCGAGCAGTGCTACAGCTCGTGCTCCAAGCAGTTCACCACGTACGTCACGCTTTTGGACTGCCTCATAAACACGTACAGGGATGTGGAGTACCTGTGCGACAGGAACATAATAGAGAACCACTTTGGGACTGAAGGGGAAGTTGCGAGCTTCGTTAACAACGCTGGCAAAGACGTCGCGGTTGACTTGGAAATGTGTTACTTGTCTCGGTTATTCAACGAGGTTCATCAGTATTATAGTAATAGTTGGCATGTTCAGTGGGCTACCTTCAAGTATAGGTATTTTGATACGCCATGGTCCTTTATCTCTGCACTTGCTGCCTTCGTTTTGTTGCTTCTTACTGTGGCTCAGACCTACTTCGCGGCTTATCAGTATTTTGATCCCCAAAAATTTAATTGATTAATTGACGCTGATTTTCTTCTGATCTACAATGACATACATACTGGCTCTGTCTGTAGAGTTGTTGATCTGGTGTGACCCCCATTTTGGCACAAATTTTTACATATCATCATCTACTTTATAAAAATAGCTTCTACTCTGTGTATCTTAAATAAGCATCGTTAGTCGTTACGTGTCAAAATCAAAGTTTCATAAACATAGTAAAAGAAAGAGGTTTCATATTGAAAATTCAAAAAGAACAAAAGGAGATTGTAAATCTGGAAATTATTTTCTAATCACTGCTTTATTATTCAGGAGATGAAACAAAAAACAGTGATTCTATACGCTTAATTTTCTTTTTGTTTGCGTGTTAGAATTTTTTATGTGTTGAATTTAAAGAGGTGTAATTTCCAACCATATGACTGAACATATATGTTGTATAAAATTGTGGGCAGGGGTGAGTAGGGTAGGGTGTAGTGGGAGTTTGTTTGTGGGTACTTTACCCACACGCTTAGTGTATATATATAGGGAGCTACTCAAATGAAGATGCAAAAAACATCTTTTTATGAAGATGCTTTGTATAAAAGTGTGATTTATTGATTTGGCCACACTTCAAATAAAAACAACACTTTTATAACATATCAAAATCTAACCCTACACTCCATTATCTAAGAGTTAAAAAGAAAAATCATCACATGAAGACAATTATAATATCTTCATGGGAGTACCCACCATATATATATATATATAGAGCAATGTTAGGAGCCAGCAACATTTGTGATTGGTAGCCATCAACTAGCCATCAATGATGATTTGATGGTGTGAGATTGGTGTGAGATATCATCCAATGGCTCACATTTCTCTGCTGGTTACATGCTGGCCAAAATGCAATAAAATTGCTGGCCCTAGACTTTTCCATATATATATATTTGTTGAGTGTTGTTACTCAATAGCCTATTAATAATGATTAAGTGCCGTAGGTTGCCAGAAAAAAACAATAAAATTAATAAAAAAAACAACAAAATTAATAAAAAAAAATAGTTAATTTATATTATTTTATTAATTTATTTAATTTATTAAATTTTTTTATTTATTTAAGATTAATTTTAAATATTTTAAAATAAAAAGTATAATTAATTATAATTTGTATCTTAAATTATGTTGAGTCCATGATATTTTATTGTGCTGCTAAAAGTAAAAATAAGATAACAAATATAATTTTATCTCTTAATTCAGTATATTTATTTATATTTTATACTTTTTTTACGATTAATTTTGTACGGTGTTGGTATATTAAATAAAAATACCTATTATAATAACAAAAAATAAAATAAAATTTTAATTAATAATTTTATATTCTTTACTTTTTTTTAATTTTATTTTAGATTTTAATTTATTACTAAAAGGTAGTGAAATTCTATTGATATTGAAATAAAATTGCAAAAAGGTCTATAGGGTAGAATAAGTAAAATAATGTGATACCCACATTACAACATCCAAATGAAACAACCTAAGATCTAAAATGTTTATCTTTCTCTTTCTTGCCGTCTATTATATTATCGATTCTATTATATAAAAATCAATTTTTTACATTTAATGATAGAGTCGTAACATGTTTCTGAGAGTGTTTCTTAATTTATTTTATTTAACTCATTAAATACAATTCATTATGATGCATTAATTATATCAACTAATTGATTTGATTAGATATTTAAGTATCACACAATTTAAAATTATGTATATTGATTTGATTTTTATGATATATAAATTTAAAGAATAAATTAAAATAATATAACTTATTACTTATTTAATTTGAATACAACAAATACAAAATTAATTTAGTCAAAAGTTTATTATTTTCTAATCTTCTATACATAAAAATGACAAAACAAAATTGTAAAAGTAATCTTTTTATCGTTTTTGCTATTTTAATTTTATTTTCTTTGCTTTTTTATGTGTAATTTTATTTTACATTAACTTTGTGTATTTAATAACAAAATATACTCATATTAATTCTATCATATAATAATATATTTTTCTCCTATGTTAATAAAAAAATTTCAATAGTTATCAGCTACATATAATAAAATGACTGAGAAGTGAGAACTACGACAAGTTAAACCCAGATTCAAAATGCTGAAATGAAGGAAAGAAAACAGTGGATATATGATTAGAGAAAAATATATAATAACGAGAAATATACTAAAACTAGATTTTTCCTCCAACTAATAAAAGTGAGGTGTCAATTTTTCATGAATTCATTTTTCCTTTAAAATGAAATCACTATTTTCTCTTCTAAATTTATTTTAGAAAAATATCTTTATTATAATTATATTACAATTAACATTTAACGAATAATGCATGATTATACTAATTTAGGAAAATTTCTTTATTATAATTATATAAAATCAATATTTAATACATTATCAACTAATAAAAGTAAAGTGTCAATTCCACGTCAATTCATTTTCCCTCCAAAATGAAAGCACTATTCTCTCTTCTAAATTTATTTTAGAAAAATATCTTTATTATAATTATATTACACTATTACAATTATATTACAAGTAGCATTTAATGAATAATGCATAATTATAGTAATTTAGAAAAATAAAATAAAGTCCAGTAATTTATCTTTCGACTGCACACGTATGTAGAATAACTTTTAAGAAGGAGTCACGTATAGTAAATACGGTCAATGATTGTAAAACTGTATACTAACATTGATATAATATTATTTCATGTATATGTTTTGCAGGTATCAAAGAAAAGTGTTGAGTTATTTTTTAGTGGGTTTAAATTATTTATTGTTTATTAGAGAATTTTGTGCATTAGAATTCTCTAATAATTTATTATTTATTTTGAGCTGATTTTGATATGTTCTTACTTGACAGTAAAATAACATATAAAAAATTGTTAGTGGGTTTAAGTATTACTAGGTTATTTATGGTCACATTGAGTATATATGTTTGATTTATTGAAAAAAATAAATTACTAAAACTAATTAATAACTATTTTAAAGTTAATACATTTAATACTAGATTAAGAAAAAATAAACAATACATAATATGTTACATTTTTATTAATCAAATTATTATAATTCAAATTAATCTTAACAAAAAAGAATTTAAAATTATAATTATAATCTTATCATGTGCATGGCACGAACTATTACACTTGTATATATATAAAAGTGATGTATTTAGTGAAAAAAAAATAAATGTTAAATTCACAATATTTCTTTTATAAAAACTTGAAATAACCATTAAATTAGTTGATAATCATATTATTTATAATTTTATAATAAATTTTTTTAAGATATTATTATTTTTAATTTTACTTTAAATTTAATTTTTTATTTTTTATTTTATTAATATGTATAAAATTTGAAATTATTGAATTTTATATTTGTTTACAAATTTTTTATTTCTCTGCAGGTAAAGTCGGGTAGGGTAGGGTTTAGAACTTTAGGGTGTGAGTAAGATTAACGTTGAGAGAATCTCAATTGGTAAATAGAGTTCGTAGAGCAAAATTTTAAAAATATTTTCAATTTGCGAGTAAAATTAAAATAGAGTCTAAACTCTACCCTACTTTATCCATTGTCAGTTTTATGGGAGAACATAATATTTCCAACTTTGTGGGAGAATATAATATGATATTGTCATTTTGATTTTTTTTATTAAATTAAAAAAACAATAAATGACAAAACGATACTGCAGTTTTATAATTTTTAAAAAATTAAAAAATAATAAAAATAAAATACCGTTGTAGTTTTGTGTTTTTCGAAAATTAAAAAATATAATAAATGACAATCCCGCAATGCCAAATTGAATTTATGTCAGATTTCTCCGCATAAAAAATCGCTGAACATTTTTTTAAAATACTAAACTTATCTCAATATTTAAAAAACTCTATACAAGAAATACTTGTGAATAGGTATCCATGAGGCTATAACCCGGGTCCACCGCTAAGACTTCTTCTATTCTTACTGTTTCGTAGACGTCGTCAACGTATTGAGAAATCCAAATATCACAAGCAAGGTGGTATATATCGACCGACTTAAGGGTGTCTACGGATCGGATCGGATCGGATCGAATATGACGAAAAATTCGATCTGATCCGCACAATTCTCATCGGATCGGATCGGATACAATATCTGCATTTTTTAGTGTCGGATCCGATCCGATCCGCAAGATTAAGCTCATTTTTTAATTATCTTTTTAAGTAAAAAGTTCAATAAAAAATATTTCTTTCACACTTTAAATCTATTTGTTTCTAAAATAAATTTAATCAATTTTTTTTAAATAACAAAAATAAAATAATACAATATATAAATAACATGCTTAACAACTACTAACTAAATTACTAAAACATACAAACTAAGAGATAAGTAAATATAATAACAAAGATTCCAACCAACACTTCCAATAAGTGAAAACAAGTAAACAACAAGCACTAAAATACTAAAAGCCTCATTTAAAATAAAACATCAACATAGTACCCCACTAAAATCTAAACAATCTGAATCTGCAAATGCTTATCAACTATCAGCAGAAACAAAACAACTTGATCCAAGATTATTTAAAATAAAATAGCAACATAGTACTCCACTAAAATCTAAACAATCTGAATCTGCAAATGCTTAAACAATCTGAATCTGCAAATGCTTATCAACTATCAGCAGAAACAAAACAACTTGATCCAAGTTTATTTAAAATAAAACAGCAACATAGTACCCCACTAAAATCTAAACAATCTGAATCTGCAAATGCTTATCAACTATCAGCAGAAACAAAACAACTTGATCCAAGATTATTTAAAATAAAACAGCAACATAGTACCCCACTAAAATCTAAACAATTTGAATCTGCAAATGCTTATCAACTATCAGTAGAAACAAAACAACTTGATCCAAGATTATTTAAAATAAAACAGCAACATAGTACTCCACTTAAATCTAAACAATCTGAATCTGCAAATGCTTATCAACTATCAGCAGAAACAAAACAACTTGATCCAAGATTATAAGACACTAAAATCTAAGATTGTTGAAAGAACATTGAGAATGAAGTTTCTTGCTACTTAAAAATTAAACTTGAGTCATCCCTTCTTAAATCAGCAGGCAGCAGCACTAAAATACTTATCAAACATGAATAGTGTATTCCTATTAAAATATACATATTGAAAAATTAGTAAAACATGTTAGAATAAATTGAACAAAAAACAGTCTAAGTTATTATACACTAATACAAGTACTTAGTTATAAACTTATAATACCTAAGATGGTTCAAGAGGATGTAATTGACTTTGAACTTCAGGATCTCCAGCACTAGTAACTCCAGAAAATTCTTTTCAATTAAACAATCAAATATGTCAAAGCCAATGGGATAAAATAAAGAATAAAGAAGAGCGAAAAATAAATGAACCAATTCATTATATACCTGAATCAACCGTAGCATCTCCTTCATCAAGCTCAACCAAAATCTTAGCAGGTTTTAACCAATTTTGAGTACAAATTAAAGCCTCTACAGTGGTGGGACTCAAAGCACTACGATAAGGGTCAAGGACACGACCTCCGGTGCTAAAAACTGACTCGGACGCCACAGTAGAAACAGGAATGGCTAATATATCTCTAGCCATGCAAGACAGAACTCGATACCTCAGAGTCTTTCCTCTCCACCACCTCAGTATGTCAAATCCACTAAAATCTTCCGCTACTTCATCTTCCAAATACCTATCCATCTCATTCTTCTTGAGCTCACTTAACTTTATCCTTTGTGTTTGTTTCCACTTGCTCATAGGGTCTTCAATCATAATGCTATCAATGTCACTCGTGTCTAAACTAGGATTTGGTGTAGTATCGGAAGAAAAACTAGTATCTTGAGTATCTTCAGGGGGGCGAGGATTCCATATGGTATATTGCTTAAACAATTTAGCAATAATATCCTTCAATTTTTTGAAGATCCTTGAAGACTTTTCACCTTCACCATACATCTCAGACAAAGTGAACTGAATATATTCCAAAGATGGTTTATTGGCTTTGTCACTTGAAGTGAAAGAGGAAGAAGAGTAACGGTGATCAGAATCATCCCAATACTTATCAAACTTAGCTTTCATAGCTGATGCCATCTCACGCAACACCAAATCATCACTTACAATCTATTTATTTAAAGTGCATAATATCTTACACAATACATGAAAAAAAGTATTTGAGGTGACATTCAAAGAACTAGAGAATAAAAGAGTTGCATGATAGAAAATTTGTAAAAACCGCATGAAAATACGAGCTCTACTCCAATCTTCATCAGTAGGAGGCCCCCTCATCGTCAACATATCTCTCAAAATGAGCATCTTTTCTCGCAAGCCGAGCAAATGCCCTTTCAAACTTTTCAGCCACTTCCAACATCATATAGGTAGAATTCCACCTAGTTGGCACATCAAGAATAATCATTTGACGACTAGTAATGTTTGCCTCAAGTGCGCACCTCCTAAAGGTTGCTAATCTAGATGGAGAGGACTTCACAAACTTACAGGAAGTTCTTATCCTAGCAATAGAAGAGCTTAAATCTTTTAAACCGTCACAAACAATTAAGTTCAAAATATGGGCAGCACATCTCAGATGGACAAATTTCCCACCCAACATAGTACAACCATTCCATTCTCGCATAATTCTAACCAAAGTATTCACAGCAACAAAGTTGGCACTAGCATTATCTACAGTTACAGTACAAAGCTTCCGAATACCCCAATCTTTCAGGCACTTCTCTAACGCTTTTCCTATGGTAGGACCAGTATGATCAGCAATCAAGTTAAAAGACAATATTTTCTTATTCAACGTCCATCCATCATCAATGTAATGAGCAGTTACACACATATAGTTCATGTTTTGAACAGACGTCCAAGTGTCAGTGGTTAGGGAAATCATCTGATGGTTCAACTCTAAGAGGGATTTAAGTTTGGTCTTTTCCTCTACATACAATTGCATACAATCTCTAGCAACTGTCTGACGACTTGGGATTTTAAATTGAGGTTGCATCTCACCACAAAAGTCCCTAAATCCAGTATTTTCTACAAACTTAAATGGGAGTTCATCAATTATTATCATCTTACAAAGTGAAAGCCTACACCGCTCCTGGTTAAAGTCTACTGCCTTCAATGTTGGTGGCTCATCTAAATTAGAATTTGTGAACACAAGGGTTTTTTGTTTTTTATCAACTTGATTATCTGGGTTCTTCGCACAAGTTCCAATGTGTTTTTTAGATTAGAGGTTCCATCCTACGACTATGACATTGTAACCATTTCAAGCAATGTTTACATTGAGCTTTAGTTTCTTCCGCATTTTTTTTTAAAGTGATCCCAAATAATAGAAAGGGGGCCTGCTAGCCTTTCATTTACCTGGCTAGCCTGTTTGTGTCTCTGTCCCAGCAGTAGGAGCATCACTTGAGGCTTGATTAGTCACTGATTCTCCTCTCCTTGCTGACTCAGAAGGTGTCGATGCAGCAATATTTGGTGGAGTAGGAATGCTCCCTACCTCAGATCCACTTGTATTGTTTGTAACTGCTTGCCTATCAGCCATTTCAAGCAACACAATCCTGCAAGAAACATCTCACATAATTACATAATTCATATAAACATAGAATAGAACAACAGCATCTCACATAATTCATATAAACAATAACATGAGCAGAATTCTTTAAAAAACACAATAACAGTAAGGGTAATTACAACAGGTTACTATTATGTATTGAAAATAAGTCAAAAAATCGAGTCCAAACACAGAATAGAGAAATAGAGCATTTCAATTCAGCAGGTTACTCATGAAAATTACCTGAAGACTAAAGTCCTGACTCCTGAATGTGGCGATGAGATTAGGGCCTAGGGGTGAGAGATTGTGGGCTTTCAACCAGAGAGGCAGAGAATCCAAGCAGCTGATGCTAGTGTTGCTCTAAACAGCCTGCTCAAGGATTTGAACATCGTCGTGAACGTTGAGGAGGAAGCCGACCAGCACAGGCAGGAACGGCGAGGGTGAACGGCGACCTGAACGGCATAATAGGTGAGACTCTCAGAGATTGGGAGTCACGGGGTAAACGGCGGGGTGAACGACAAAATAGGTGAGACCGTGAGAATCTGAGAGATTGGGGGTCAGGGGTTGAACGGCGGGGTGAATGGCAGACGTGCAGAATAGGTGAATGGGTGAGAGTGAGATTGGGGTCTAGAGATTTGAGTTTCACTTTGTCTCAGGCTTTCAGCGTCGTGAAGGAAGGAAGCAAGGAACAAGGAAGGGAAGGGTCCGAAGGGAGTCACTAGTCAGGGACGAAGGGTGAGCTGTGGTCTGTGTCTCTGTGAAGTGTGAAGTGCAAAATGAGATTAGGGTTAAGTTAGGTAGTGGCTGCAACACAAAGTAACTAACATATATATATTTTTTATTTTTTATTTTATAATTATTTTTTATGGATCTGCAGATCTGCGGATCGAATCCGCAGATACAGCACAGAAATCCGCAATCCGATCCCTAATAGGTGCGGATTGGATCCTATCCGATCCGATCAGTCTGCGGATCGGATCATATCCGCAATTATCGGATCGGATGCGGATAAATACCGCGGATCTGCGGATATGATCCGATCCATAGACACCCCTAGACTGACCTATTCAGGAAGAGGACTCAAGGCGAAACTTAGTTGAAATAATGGGGCTGTGCTCCTCCAAAAAATTTTATAAAAAAATTAGTAATACTTTTTAAAAAATAAAAAATTAATTCAGTTGGTTTAAATATTTTATTATAACTTAAAAGTACTCAGGTTTATTAGTAGTTTTTTTATTTATATTTTGTAACTCTCTATTTAACAAGTAATTCTCTTTGATTAATAAATTAATTAGTTTGATATTGATTCTTTCTGTTTCTACAGTTATTATAAAGCGATTATTCAGCAATAAAAATAATAAAAAAAATAAAAAAAAAATAGTTCTAAATCAATTATTCAAGATTTCAAGTTATTAAAGATTCTAAAGATATTATTATAAATTATTTTATATTTTTTATTTGTAAAATTATTTATTTATTATTTTATTAATAACAAACTTAAAAAATAATTATATTTATAAATTTTTAACCTTTTTAAAATTTTGTTTCAAGTTCTGCTAGGACCTGAAGTAATGATTTTTCCTTGCACGCTACATCACCTAAATCCAAACTAGGAAAATTTTTATCATATATATCAAATAAATGTTAATTACTTAAGAAAAAAAGTTAACAATCAACAATAATAAGTAATTACAACTTTATTCCTTTTTGAGTACGTACAAATACAATTTTTCTATCCTTATTTTAAGATACGTTATTATACTGATCATCTGTATATTTATATGAACACGCGTGGCAACATTAGCACGAATTTACTAATTTTAGCACAAATAGAACACAACTACAAGAATGGATGTTGGTTTTGTATTTAAGAAGAGCAGGTATACATCACCATCACCCTTTAGAGTAAAGGTAATGTTAGATGCTCAAAATATTAAAGATAATAAATAAAAAATATATGATCAATAATTTTTTAGGACATACTTAAACGCACCTAAATATCATTACATATTAGTGCGTCTAACTTTATTCTTAACATATATTTTTAAAATAATATATATTATTATTTATTAAGGTAAAAAATATTTTAAATATTTTATATAATTAAGAGAAGATATTAAAAATAATTAAAAAATTATTTCATATTTTAACATCAATAAAAAATTAAAATATTATTGTAATTTATCAAAAATATGTTTTATATTTTATATATATGTCGTGTTCTTGTGTCTTATAAAATTTTAAAATTTTGGTGTCCGCATGTCCCATGTCGTATTGTGTCCCATATCCATGTCAGTATTCATGCATCATATAGCCAATAACATTTGCACTGATAAGAGAGTATCGATCACTTTCCTAACTTAATTGACACAAATAATTTCTTTCTATAACTATTTTCTCTCGTTAATTACACCAAAAGTCAATTTCAAATTTAATGTCCCAATCTCAAAAAATTCTGTGTCATTATTACATTCATAATTCTATAATTTTATTCTCAAATAAAAATTTTAAATTCTAGTATTTTTTATCTTAAAAAATTCTCAAATTACCTCAATACATTTTATAAAAAATAAAACCATCTTAAATTTGATTAGTTTATATTTATTGAAAACTAGAAACAGTCAAAATTAGTAGTTTTTGTACTACAAAATAAAATAATAAATTAGTACCAAGTCATTGATTATAAATGTTATGTGTTTAAAATTATAGATATTATAAATATAAAATTATAGATGTTAAGTTAAAAAATTTTATCAACTTTTACTATACAACTCATATTTTACATATAAACTATTAGAAAAAAATATAAAATATAAAAAAATTAAAAAATAAAATTTTTAAAAATAATTATTAACTTATCATATTAAAATTAATAAATAAGCATATATATAATATTAAATAAAAAATATTAAAATAACTAAAATCATGATCCATTAGTAATACACATGAAATAATTTGAAGAATACAATAAGATACATAATTTAAAATTTGGAAATATTAATTATAAAAATTTATTAATTATGGACATCATATATATGAAATTATGAATGTTATGAGTATGAAATTATGGATGTTATTAATATGAAATTATGGATGTTACGTGTAACTTATTCAATAACTAAAAAATGATGTGTATTGTAAGAACCGGAGTTTTCACAAAAAATCGCTTAACTAGAATAGAATATATTAATTTTCCAGAAGAGGTTCGAAAATAAAAAAATGTTTTTCTTAAAATATAAACATGAGATTCGGATTCAATGGATTTTTCTAAGTGGACAAATGTTCTCTTTTGAAAATTTTCACGTAAAAACGCGTACCAATAGATTAGCTGACAATACTAGCTTAAGTCTATCCAGTACTGCGTAAGAGAGAGTGAAACAGTAGAAAACCTTAGAAGAGTTTTTGAAATAGCCAACCGGGTACTTATTCTAAAGGTTTGGCCCAAAGTTGAGACAAACGAACCAAAAACGCAATACAGTTGGACCGGGCCCGTTGGGCCCAAGCCCAACTTATATAAAGCCATAAATGAGCCAAAGAAGCTCATTTCAGCACAAAGAGAGAGAGAGAGAGAAAGAGAGAGAGAGAGAAAACTCAGATAGGGAGAAGAGAGGAGAAGGAAGCTATTGTCACTATTCATCTCCCCTTCAAAGTTCCATAACTTTTGATCCGGAACTCCGATTGACGAGCCGTATGCGGCTACGCGAAGTTCTCATTGACCTCTTCCATTCTAGCTAAACAAATTAGGTAAGAACTCGAATTTCATACTCCTCCTTTCAGCCTTAACAGATTTCACGTTTTTGGATATAGTATTTGAGTAGATTTTTGTGATTTTGGTTGTTTAGGTGAACTCTAGTAGCGGGTAATTATTAGGCTTTGCCCCAATCCCTTTGGACAAGGTAAATTTCCTCATATAACCTTGTAGTATTGTATGTTGTGGTTTCTAGGTTTTGATTTTGGTGATATATGTGTTGTTAGTTTGAGCTTTGGTGCATTCTGGAGTTGTCTTGGCTTTTTGGTGGTTTTGTGCATGGAGGATAATCGGCCAAGGTATGGTTTCAGTTTTCTCTATGTAATATATAATATTTTTGGACACTTAGGCTAGTTGACTTTAAGATAGGATTGAATTAAATAAATGGTGGATTGGATTATGTATGTGGCATGTGAATTGTGATGAAGATTTTATTTGTTGTGTATGTTAGAGTTTGATTATGATATTGATGAGAAAATTGATGATTGGTGTTGTTGATGGGAATTGATAGAAGATGTAGTGGTGTTGTGTGGAAGGAATTGGAATAATAATGATGATGAGTATATGATTTGATAATGAATGACGATAATTAGGTATATGGCTTGTATATGGAATAATGTTATTGTAATTGGGATCATGGAATGAATTGGGAAATAGAATTGTTTTGGGTACTTTGGCAGTGATGTGTGTTTGATTGATTAGGTACATGAAGTATAGGATAGGGAATTGGGTATGTTTTGTTTTGGGTTTTGGTTGTGAATTTTGGAAAGTTGAAAACCTTGTGTTTTTGGCAAAAACTAGTGTTTGGTAAACTTTGACAGATCATAACTTCAGCCTCAAAACTTGAAATTAAATGAACTTTGTTTTAAATTAAATATGGCTTTGAGAGCTTTAAATTGATATAAAGTTTGTAGAAAATAGATTTTTGTAGAGGAAGTTATGACTATTTAAAGTTCGGTATTTCAAACTGAAATTCTACAGCATTTAATTTTTCTGAGTCTGATGCAGCATGCGTACGCGACCACCTGCACACGACGCGACTAACCCTTTCGGGTATGATATCACGCGTACGCGAGCAAGGTGCATGCATATGCGAGCAAAGGAAAATGCACCCACACGTACGCATGACCCCTGCTTTGCTAAAAATGTATTTTTCTTCATTTTTAAGGGTTTTCTAGCTTTCCAAACTTTCTTAACTTCTCTTTGAGACTTATGGTTGGTAATTAGACTCTAAAATTGGGGAGGATGGGTTAATTAATTTGAATTTGTGATTTTCTTTGATATGAGTTTAGAGCCGGTGACTTAGGCCTTAGGAGGTTTACGGATAAGTGATAAACCCATATTTCATGATATATTTTGTGCTCAATTTAAGTGATTTATTCAACCTTTCATCCACTTATTCATGTGAAATTACATGGTTTTACCTTCCCTTCCTTATTATGTGATATATGTGAAAAACATGTTTTCTATGCTTTAAAAATAATTATTTTAATTACCTTTTATTTCCATTCGATGCCGTGATTTGTTGTTGATTATTTTCAGATCTCCTAAGGCGGGAATGATTTAAAGGATGAAAAAGAAACATACAAAAAATGGAAGGAAAGCACAAAATGGAGTTTTTGAAGAAATTGGCAGCGACGCGAACGCATGGACGACGTAGCCGCATACCTAGCGCGAAAAGGCAGTGACGCGAACGCGTGACTGACGCGGACGCGTGCCTTGAGCAGAACGCAGATGACGCGTACGCGTGACCGAAGCGAACGCGTGATAAGGAAAACTCCAGATGACGCGACCGCGTGACCCACGCGGACGCGTGACAGACGCCACACACCAAAAACTGCAGAAAATGCTCCCAGCAATTTCTGAAGCCCTTTTTGGCCCAGATCCAAGTACAGCACAGATTAAAGGTTATAAAGTGGGAGAATGCATCCATTCAAAAAGGAGGCCTTCAATTATTCACTTTTCATGATTTAGATGTAGTTTTTAGAGAGAGAGGTCCTCTCTTCTCTCTTAGGTCTTAGGATTAGGATTAGGATTTCTCTCAATTTTAGGACTGCTTATCTTCATTACAGGTTCAATGTTCCTTTTTTATTTATTTTTCCAATTTAATTTATGAACTTTTCCATGTTAGATTTGGATATTCTATTTAATATAATTTGAGGTGTTTTCAGATCTATGATTTGTTTCTTTTATTTATGATATAAATAATTTAGAATTTTTTCTTTTGCCTTTGGTTGATTAATTGGTAACTCTTGAGTTGTCAAACTCATCGTGATTGATAATTGTTATCTTTGCTGATTGATTTAAATTCCTATAACTCTAGTCATGGGAAAGAACACAGCAATGCCTAAGGGTATCAAGCTGATGTATCTGAATGATGAGGCTCAGCTCTGGCACCAGATTCTGAGCAACTTTGTTATGCTGAGCACTCACGAGATGGAGCTGCCTGCTGCTATGATCACTGAAGAATGGATGCTTGACGGTTTAGAATTCAGAATAAATTCCCGTTGCAAGTATAGTTTCTAAATCAAGCAATCATCCTTTCTTACAAACGTTTGGTTGTCACAAGTAACAAACCCCTTTAAATTTGATAACCGATGTATTCAAACTTTGGGTCGTCTTCTCAAGGAATTGCAGGGAGGTATGTTCTTATTATTGGTTATGAGTTTTGTAAATTAGGGGTTTTGAAAGTAAGGAACAAGTAATTTAAATGACAAGTAAAATAAATAAATAACTATAAAATAAACTCTTGGCAAGGTATGAAAATTCGGAAGTCCTATCCTAGTTATTCTTATGAGAATTGAGTTTAACCCCACTTAGTTAACCTAAAGCAAAGGAAAGTAAAGTGGACTAATTAGTTAGATTCTCAAGTCCTAGCCAACTCCTAAGGAAAGACTAGAGTTAGTGGAATTCCAGTCAATTAGAGGAATTAATCAACAATCACGATAAGTTTAATAACTCAAGAGCCTCCAGTTAATCAATTAAAGCCAAGAATATAAAAAAGCTAAATAAGAATCATAAATCTAAAATATCTCAATTGCATTTAATAAAAGGAAATTAACCCAAAAATATAAAGAATTCATAAGCCAATTTGGCAAAGAAGAGAATCAATAAGAAAAATAAGTAAACCAAAGTACCAGGATAAACAAAAGTAGAAGAGAAACTAAATTAAAAGAACATTGAACCTGTGATGAAGAAGAAATAATCCTAAATCCTAAAACTAAATCCTAAGAGAGAGGAGAGAACCTCTCTCTCTAAAAACTACATCTAAACTATGAAAAGTGAATAATGATCAGATGAATATGAATGAATGGATTCCCCCACTTTATAGCCTCTAATCTGTGTTTTCTGGGCCGCAAACTGGGTCGAAAACAGCCCAGAAATCGCTGGAGAAGAAATCTGCCACGCTGATTTTCGTCACTGTGTC
This sequence comes from Arachis ipaensis, assembly GCF_059453495.1. Lineage (NCBI taxonomy): Eukaryota > Viridiplantae > Streptophyta > Magnoliopsida > Fabales > Fabaceae > Arachis > Arachis ipaensis. The sequence continues at coordinate 92,445,232 of NC_142441.1, read as the reverse complement.
GCGTCCGCATGGAGCACGCGTTCGCGTTTCCTAGAGTCAGGGCAACTATGACATATTATATATCAAATCGAAGCCTCGGACGTTAGCTTTCCAACGCAACTAGAACCGCGTCATTTGGACCTCTGTATCTCAAGTTATGACAGTTTTAGTGCGAGAGGGTCAGGCTGAAAACTTTGCAGTTCCTTCAACTTCTTGTATTCCTTCCACTTTTGCATGCTTCCTTTCCATCCTCCAAGCCATTCCTGCCCTGTAATCTCTGAAAACACTTCATACACATATCACGGCATCGAATGGTATAAAGGGAGAATTAATATTAATGAAATTAAGGTCAAAGGAGCATGTTTTCAATCATAGCACAAAATCGGGAAGGAAAATATAAAACATGCAAATAGTATGAATACGTGGGTAAAGATTGATAAAATCCACTCAATTGAGCACAAGATAAACCATAAAATAGTGTTTTATCAACCTCTCCACACTTAAACATTAGCATGTCCTCATGCTAAGCTCAAGAGAAACTATAAAGGCGTGAAGAGGAATGGTAGAATGTATGAAATGCAACCTATCTATATGAATGCAACTACATGCAAAATGTTTCTACCTACTTGGTTAAAAGTAAATAAGCTCTTCAAGACAAACATAAATCAGATTTCACTAATTCAAATCATACAATAAAAAGCAAGTAAACTTGTAAGAAGATAGCTCATGAAAGTAGGGAACATAGAATTAAGCACTGAACCCTTACTGGTAGTGTATATCACTCTAACTCTCTCAAGTGTCTAGGGTAATTCACTCTACTCTTCTCTAGTCATGCTTTCTAAACTTTGTTCTTCATCTAACCAATCAACAAATATTTAGTATACCAATGCAAACATCATGAGGTCTTTTCAGGGTTGTAATGGGGCTGAGGTAAAGGTAAGGGTACATGTATGGCCAAGTGAGCTATAATATGAATCTTTGACTAACCTAAGCTCTCACCTAATATACATATATATACTATATACTGCTAAATTCATGCCTAGCTACCCATAATTTCCACTTTTTGTATGATTCCCATACTCATGTACCAAATTTTTGATATTTCTTTACTTTTATCACATGTGCATTGATCTTTTTATTAACTTAGCATTGGGGTAATTTTGTCCCCTTATTTAATTATTGAATATTTTTAGATTTTTTTATATATAAACACAGCTTATCAATGCACATAGATTTTTTTAATTTTTCTTTTACAGTTTCACATGAGTAGGTACCCAAATTTCCATTATATTATCATGATACATTCCCTTATTATCTTTTGTACCCACAATTTTCCCATACTTAATTAACACACAATTCTACCTCAAGCTAACCAAAGATTCAATTGGGATATATAATTATTTTTCCGCTTAAGGCTAGTAATGTGGTAAAATAAAGAACAAATGGGATTTAAAAGCTCAAAGTGGCTAACAAAGGTAACTTAAGGGGTAGGCTTAATTTGGATAAGTGAGCTAAACAAATAATGGCCTCAATCATATGCAAGCATATAAATATATTAAATATTGGACATATAGGATGAAACAAAATATAGATTACAATCATAGAGAAGTAAACACACAAGAATAAAATAATTATGGTTAAATAATGTAACCATGTATTTAAGCTCAAAGTCTCACAGGTTGTGTGTTCTTTAGCTCAAAAACCATGTTCCAAATATAACTTCAAGCAAATTTAACACAAAAGTTTTGATTAAAATTAGTGAAATTTTGTTATAAAAATAGGGTCTTAGAAGAAACTTATTGTCTTTTCAATCAAGTAGAACATGCATGCAACTAACCTATTACTGTGCAATTTATCCTATTCTACAAAAGAAAAACTAACTAAATATCCTATTTTATTGGTGTTAGGGAAGAGAAATTACCTCCGGAAGTCAGGTACTGACCGACCTCCCCACACTTAAGGCTTTGCACCGTCCTTGGTGCCATCTGTCAGGAACAAGGGTGGGCTGGTAGCAGTATCTCCACAGTCGGGACCATCGTGGCTCCCTGTGCTGGTAAAGGAAGTGGAGTCCGGGGTGTCAGAGTCTCTGTATTTTCCTTTAAGTAGCTCCTTGAGGTATGTGAATCGGCGCTTGTTACGGCGCTCTCTTAGCTTTGCTTTGTGTTCCTGCCGATCCAACCTTTCAAGTATCTGATGGAGCAGTTAATTGGTTGTAGGTGCTTGTGGTATTGAAGGAGGAATGTCTTCAGCCGGTTCAGTAGGCTGGCTTGCAGTGGCTGCTGGAGGTCTGATATATTTTCCGTTAGGGACATACTAATCATCCCGTGGAAGAATGGCTTTGGTGTCCCCAGCTCTGTAGGAGACTCCGGCTGCTGAGACAAGATCTGAGACCAAGGAGGGAAAAGGTAAGTTGCCCACAATTTGTACGTGTCCCATGGCATTCCGGATGTGTCTTGGTAGGTTCAGAGGCTGATCTGTAAGGATGCACCATAGTAGAACGGCCATGTCTGCAGTGAAGGAGGACTCGTGAGTGCTCGGAAAGACGTAATGGGACATAATCTGTGCCCATACGCGAGCCTCCAAGGTAAGTGCAGAAGCCAATATTCTCTTAGGACAGGAACGATGGTATCCGTAGATCCATCTGCTGTCAGGTAGTGTGATAACTCTGAGAACAACGTCCCAGTTAAATTGGTACATCTCGCGCTTGAGTGCGGCTTCTTGAAATGTGTCTAGTCCTTCTGGAGTAGGGAGAAGATGTAAAGCTCGTTGAATGGCCTCTTCTGTAATGGGGACTTGCTTCTGACGGACATAGATAGACTGCAAGGTTGGCAGGTGGAAATTAGAGTAGAACTCGACTACCCAAGAAGATTAACCTGCCGTGGCTGTCTCTGTAAGAAACCCCACTATCTTCGTGCAATTTGTGGCTCAACAAATTCAGCAATATGGGTCGGGAGGATAAGAAGGTATTCGTTGTTGTAACTCCTTTCTGCCAGGATGGGGAACATATGCTCACAGTAGTGATTGGTAAATCGCGCAGTGTCCTTTGCTGGGAAGGCTCTCTCTTTTTCATCAACCTTTATAATCCTCTTAATCCTTTTTGTTGAGGGTTTAACTGCAGTTGAAGATGGCTCTGCCACTAATGTTCGTTTGGTGCCTCTCCTTGCTGTTGATTTGGGAGTAGCTTTCTCCTTGCCTTTCTTGGTGGCCATCCTAAAAGAGAAAAAAGAGAAAGTATGTTAAAATGTCAAGGCATAGAGCAAGGAAGAGAACGAGAAAGGTGGTAATTAATGCACATTAAAAGATGAATGATGTTAACACATGGTCATGACTACATGTGAAAAATCATCAACGAAAATATAGCAAGTACATGTAATGACAATTAAATGCAAGATGTTTATTGGCATGCTGGCAAAGGCATGAGTAGCATAGATCAAGCATTCAATGTCCAAGTTAGATTACCAGGTCTTTCAAACTAACAACATGTTTGTAGTAACAATTATATTTACGTAATAAAATATAAAAAGGGTTTTGTGAAAAGCAAGCATTTAGAGTAGTAGATAGAAAGAAATAAAAAAATAGTGCACAATGCCATACGGACTTTTTCACAAACACATAGCAAGCATGGTAAATAAGCTATTGAAAGTATTAAATTGAACATGCAAGCAACCCTTTAAAAGGTAATATATAATTGTCAAACAATTCCTTTAATAATCCACAAGCAAAATATAGAAAATAATGACCCAAATAAATTTCTAACACCAATGAAAATAATGCAATGAATGAAAGTAAGCAAATAAATTAAATGAAATAGAATGGAAGTGAAGAGGGATGAGAAGTTAAAGAGATGAAGAAGAAGAAAGTAAGAAAAGGAAGAAGAAAGAAGAAAAGATAGGAGAAATTAGGATTAGAAAAGAAAAGATAAGATTATTGGCACTGATCTGGATAAGTTGTGCGGCGCAGGCGACGCGGACGCGTGGTTCACGTGTTCGCGTGATTGGCGATATTCTCAAGTGATGTGGACGCGTGGAGCACGTAGACGTGTGACTTGATTTGTGCTAGTGGTGCGAGAGCAGCCTCGTGTTCGCACAACTCTCTGTTTAGTTTGCTTATTGCCAAAAATATGGGGTGACACGTTCGCGTGGGTGACGCGATCGCGTGGATAGCCATTTTTGGAAAATGACGTGGCCGCGTGGGAAACGCATTCGCGTGGGAGGGCTTCGGCTTCCAGCACGAGTTCAGCCCCATTCCAGCCCAACATACTGCCATACACCCCTTTACGTCGATTTTACAGAGCCACGCATTCGCGTGGGTGACGCGGATGCGTGGGCATATTTGCGCCTAAGGCACGCCTCCAGCCACGCTCTCGCGTGACTCTCTGCTCACTTTTCTTTTCTTCCTAATGCACTTGTGACGCGGACGCGTCAGCGACGCTGCCGCGTTGCGTGCATGCTCTCTTTTTTTTTATTATAATAATGCAGTATGCATAATGCAATGCTAATATGAATGTTATGCATGATTCCAGGTTCAATAAAATGGAATAAAATAAAACTTAAAAACAAACAAAACGAAATAAAATTAAAATTGAAAAGGAACGATCATACCATGGTGGGTTGTCTCCCACCTAGCACTTTTAGTTAGAGTCCTTAAGTTGGACATTTGGTGAGTCCTTTGTTATGGTGGCTTGTGCTTGAACTCATCTAGGAATCTCCACCAATGTTTGTAATTCCAATGGCCTCCGGAATCCCAAATTAGGCACAGGAAGCCTTCAAGCAGGTTAAAGCAGGTGACAAAGCCCCAAGAGTGTTGATTGCCAGAATGAATTCCGGGGTCCCAAACCTTGCTTTTGCCCCCGTCTTCTTGTTGATCATTAGTGTTCCGACCGGGTGGCAGGCAATCTGAATTCTCACTAAAGCGGCCAAACAACTTCCTAGACCCATTTAGTTGAGCTTTACACCAACCTTTGCATTTAAACTTTGAGCTTTCCACCATATTGAATCTTGCATGACGACTCCTACCACTAACCATCTTCCTCTTACGCTTAATGCCACAAAGAGCTCTAAGCTGACCATCTGTTTCAAGTAAAGCAAATTCAAGTGAGCTAATTAAGCTTAGAGATGAAAGATTTACCCACTTGAATGAAGGAATGGATGGTGATGGCTTTGGGGGAGAGGTCTCCAACAGCATTGGCAAGGTGATTTCCAGCTCCATTCCCTTGAGTTCTTCCTTGACAACTTCCACCTCATTGTAAGCTTCTTCAATTTCAACCTCTTCCTCTTGGTAGCTTTCTTCCAATTCAGTCTCCTCTTCATTGCTTACCAAGGGCATGGGAGGTTGTGCTTCTGCTTCTTCAATCTCCATCTCTTGATCAACCTCTTCAAAGTCTTTAGCCATGATATGCCTTGGAGGTTGTACACCCTCCTCAACATCATTTTCAAACGTCTTTGAAGGAGGCTCTATAACTTGACTTTTCCATGGAGGTTCTGCATCTCCTAAATCTTCAACCACTTCCTCCTCTTTAACTATTATGGTTTTCTCCACTTGTTCCAATACAAAGCCATGTTCCTCATTGTCCACCGAAGTTTCTAGTGTCTCCTTCATGCTATGCTCTTCTTTTGATTCTCCACATGTAGCCATGGGAGTACTCTGAGTGCTCAGATGTCAAAAAGCTATTATATTTACTACCTCGTTTAAGGCAGTAGTGAGTTTCAGTACGAACCTTTGCATCTTCGCTTGCCCTTGAAGAAGACCACGAAGTTTGTCATCCATTGGAGATTGGGGTGGATATAAGGGTTCATTATTTTGGAGAAAGGGTTCACGGTAGGAAGGTGGTTCTTCTTGATAAGGATATGGGGATGGTGAATATTGAGGTGGTGGTTCTGGGTGTGGTTCATATGGTGGTTGGTATGGTGGATATAGGTTAGGGTCATATGGTGGTGTTTGGTGGTAAGGGGCTTGTGAGTATGGTGGTCCAGAGTTGTGTTGAGGAGATGGTTCATAAGCATATGGCGGGACTTGTTGGTAACTACAAGGGGGTCTACCATAATCATCATCTTGGTATGCATCACAGAATGGTTGTTGGTTATAGTGCATTGGAGGGGGTTGTTGCCAAGAGGGTTGATCAAATCCTTGTGGCTCCTCCCATCTTTGATTGTTCCAACCTTGATGCCTGTTCTCATTGTAATCTCCTCTTCCTACAACATAATTGTAACCAGACTCATAGCCAAAGGGGTGAGAGTTTATAGTAACAAATAACAATTAAAAACAAAAATAAAAATAATTTTAAATTAAAAGGTTATTTAAATTTTGATTTTGAAATTTGAATTTTGAAATTTGAAATTTGAAATTTGAAATTTTTTTAATTTGAAATTTTTTAATGCAAATTTCGAAAATTCAATTAAAATAAAGAGAAAAGATATTTTTGAATTAAATGAGGAAAGAGAAAAATAATAAAATGACACCAAACTTAACATTTTTAGATCAAAACGAAGAAAACAATTAAGAACAACTTGAAGGTCAAGATGAACACGAAGAACAAATTTTTGAAAAATTTTTAATAACTAAATAAAAACCAATAACCTCTTAATTTATGAAAAAGCAAAACTAAAAACAAAAATAAAAATAAATAAACAAGCAAAAAGCAAATATTTACAATAACTAATAATAAGGCACACATTTGCAATTCCCTGGCAACGGCGCCATTTTGAAGAACGGATGCTTGACGATTTAGAATTTAGAATAAATTCCCGTTGCAAATATAGTTTCTAAATCAAGCAATCATCCTTTCTTACAAACGTTTGGTTGTCACAAGTAACAAACCCCTTTAAAATTGATAACCAAAGTATTCAAACCTCGGGTCATCTTCTCAAGGAATTGCAGGGAGGTATGTTCTTATTATTTGTTATGAGTTTTGTAAATTGGGGGGTTTTGAAAGTAAGGAACACGTAATTTAAATGACAAGTAAAATAAATAAATAACTATAAAATAAACTCTTGGCAAGGTATGAAAATTCGGAAGTCCTATCCTAGTTATTCTTATGAGAATTGAGTTTAACCCCACTTAGTTAACCTAAAGCAAAGGAAAGTCAAGTGGACTAATTAGTTAGATTCCCAAGTCCTAACCAACTCCTAAGGAAAGACTAGAGTTAGTGGAATTCCAGTCAATTAGAGGAATTAATCAACAATCATGATAAGTTTAATAACTCAAGAGCCTCCAGTTAATCAATTAAAGCCAAGAATATAAAAAAAGCTAAATAAGAATCATAAATCTAAAATATCTCAATTGCATTTAATAAAAGGAAATTAACCCAAAAATATAAAGAGTTCATAAGCCAATTTGGCAAAGAAGAGAATCAATAAGAAAAATAAGTAAACCAAAGTACCAGGATAAATAAAAGTAGAAGAGAAACTAAATTAAAAGAACATTGAACCTGTGATGAAGAAGAAATAATCCTAAATCCTAAAACTAAATCCTAAGAGAGAGGAGAGAACCTCTCTCTCTAAAAGCTACATCTAAACTATGAAAAGTGAATAATGATCAGATGATTATGAATGAATGGATTCCCCCACTTTATAGCCTCTAATCTGTGTTTTCTGGGCCGCAAACTGGGTCGAAAACAGCCCAGAAATCGCTGGAGAAGAAATCTGCCACGCCAATTTTCGTCACTGCGACGCATCCATGTGAAGCACGCGTTCGCGTCGCCTAGCGTCAGGGCAACTATGGTATATTATATATCAAATCGAAGCACCGGACGTTAGCTTTCCAACGCAACTGAAACCGCGTCGTTTGGACCTCTGTAGCTCAAGTTATGACAGTTTTAGTGCGAGAGGGTCAGGCTGACAGCTTTGCAGTTCCTTCAACTTCTCGTATTCCTTCCACTTTTGCATGCTTCCTTTCCATCCTCCAAGCCATTCCTGTCCTGTAATCTCTGAAAACACTTAATACAGATATCACGGCATCGAATGGTATAAAGGGAGAATTAATATTAATGAAATTAAGGTCAAAGGAGCATATTTTCAATCATAGCACAAAATCGGGAAGCAAAATATAAAACATGCAAATAGTATGAATAAGTGGGTAAAGATTGATAAAATCCACTCAATTGAGCACAAGATAAACCATAAAATAGTGGTTTATCAATCACCCTCATCTGGTGTGTGATGGAGGGTAAGGACCTGTACCTCCCACGTTTCATCTGGTATTACATGGCCAGGGTCCATGTCAGAGGCACTTTCCCTTTCCCATATCTGATTACCCAGCTCGGCCGTCGAGCTGACGTGCCTTGGGAGCTTGCTGATGAGAAGTCACCTGCTGCAGATTGCAAGAAGATTATCCCTCACAGCAGGAAGTTTTGGGCCTTGGGTTACAAACCCCCATTCCTCACCGCTTCTGATGAGACAGCCACACCATCAACTGCCACTTCTTCCTCTACTGCTGCCCCAGCTACCACCACTGCACCTCCACCTGCCTCAGAGCTCGTTTACCACCTCGTGCACCGCCTATTTCAGTAGCTGGACCAGATAGAGCGCCACAACCGGCGGCGATATGAGAGATCTGAGCGTCGCAACAAGCGACGCTATGAGCACCTCAAGTTGATGATCCGTTCTGGCGACGACATCCCCTCCGAGCCTGACACACCATCAGAGCCATCTGAGGAGGAGGCGGACGAGCATGAGGATGAGACACATGCACAGAGAGAGGCTGATCAGGCAGGATCGGAGTAGGCTGCGTCACAGCAGGAGGAGCCACACCAGATTCAGGCTGCAGACACAGAGATCCCTCTCCAGTCAGCACCTCCACTGCAGCAGACAGATCTTCCTACACTTATCTAGTCTGCAGATCCTCAGGCCACCACAGAGACACCAGCAGCCCATCCTTCCAGTGATGAAACTCCTTCACACCCAGCTTGAGTGAGCATCGAGGACGATGCTTTATTTTAAGTGTGGGGACGTCGCCATCCCTTGCGTATTTTTTGGTGAACCACTACAGACTCTTTTTATCTTATTTTGTTTATTTTTCTGTATTTTTATCTTTATTTTTATTTTTATTTTTCAGTACTTATACATTGTTCTTTTGCTATATTTTTACTTTATTTTCGCATTTTACACTTTAGTTCATATTTTAGCCATTTAGTTTGGTTTGCAATTCTAAACCTATTAGTTATAGAATATGTGGATTAATTAGTATAGTTTATCCTTTTAGCATATGATAGTTTGGTTTAAATTGAAAATAAAAAGGAAGTAAACTAGAGACTTCAGTAAATTAAAACAATCCACACACCTTGTATATATAGCATTATATGTTAGTTAGTTAACAACATTTCATCAAGGAACAACACTAAGATTTTAAGGGCCACCCTAAGATTTACATTGAGAATAATGGGAACTCTTAATTTTTACTTGCATGACATGTATAACTGATATATGATTTTTGAGCTGGAGAACACACAGCCTGTGAGTCTTGCGCTTAATTGTATGGTTGCATTCAGACCATAAATTTCATTCCTGTGTGTTTTACCCTTCTTTTTCATTCTGATGTTCTTTACTTTGTTTTAAATCTATATGTCCAATTATAGAATATAGATACATACCAAGAGATGATTGAGGCCATCATTTGAATTCTTCCTCACTTATCCCAAATTAGCCTACCTTTTACATCACCCTTGTTAGCCCCCTCGAGCTTTTTAATCCCCTATTGCTCTATAAATCACATTACTAGCCTTAAGCAGAAAAACAAAATAAAAATCCCAAGTTGAATTCTTGGTTAGCTTAAGATAGAAATTGTGTATTGTTTAAGTGTGGGAAACTTTATGGGAACATGGGATGATAGAAACAAAGTAGGAATTTAAAGAATAAGATGTTTCAAAATAAAAATTTGGGAAACATGCTCATGTAAAATCAAAACAATTGAATTACCATGTGCATTGATTGAAAAAAAAAAGTTTTCCAGTATTTAAATAAGGGGATACAAAAATTCCCCAAATGCAAAATAAAAAGAATCAATGCACATGGGACAAAATCAAATTTAATACATGAGTTTGCAATACAAAGAGGGAAAATTTGGGCAAATAGGTTAAGAGACTTTGATTTATAAAGTATGTATGTTAGGTGAGATCTTAGACTAATCAAGGATTCGCTTATTAGCTCACTTAGCCTTATACATATGCCTTCACCTTTACCTTGGCCCCATTACAACCTTGAATAAGACCTCATGATTTTTGTATGTCTGTATTCTATAATTGTTGATTGGTTAGATGAAAAACAAAGTTATAGAAAGTAAGGATAGAAAAAGAATAGAGTGATTAACCCAATAAACACTGAGTGACTAGAGAGTAAACACAAAATCCAGTGAGGGTTCAATAGCTCATCACCATATATCTCTGCTTAAATTGTTAATTGTCTTGCAAGTTTGTGAAATATTTTTACCCATCTCAATTGTAAAAGTGCTTTAACATTATCTAAGGTTTGGCTATGCATATATGATTCCTTGAGGATATGAATTAATTTAACTACATGTAAGCTTTATATACAAGTGAATAACAATTAGAATTGCATGATTCATTTAGGTAGTTGCATTTAGAATAGATTGCATTGCATGAGATTCCACCACTTTAACCTTACCTTACTCTTTATCTTGGATTTAGCATGAGGGCATGCTATTGTTTAAGTGTGGGGAGGTTGATAAACCCATATTTCATGATATATTTTATGCTCAATTTAAGTGATTTATTCAACCCTTCGCCCACTTATTCATGTGAAATTGCATGGTTTCACTTTCCATTCCTTATTATGTGATATATGTGAAAAACATGTTTTCTATGCTTTAAAAATAATTATTTTAATTACCTTTTATTTCCATTCGATGCCGTGATTTGTGTGTTGAGTATTTTCAGATCTCCTAGGGCAGGAATGATTTAAAGGATGGAAAGGAAACATACAAAAAATGGAAGGAAAGCACAAAATGGAGTTTTTGAAGAAACTGGCAGCGACGCGAACGCATAGACGATGCAGCCGCATGCCTAGCGCGAAAAGGCAGTGACGCGAATGCGTGACTAACGTGGACGCGTGCTTTGAGCAGAACGCAGATAACGCGTACGCATGACCGAAGCGAACGCGTGATAAGGAAAACTCCAGATGACGCGACCGCATGACGCACACGGACGCGTGACAGACGCCACGCACCAGAAACTGTAGAAAATGCTCCCAGCGATTTCTAAAAGGAGGCCTTCAATTATTCACTTTTCATGATTTAGATGTAGTTTTTAGAGAGAGAGGTCCTCTCCTCTCTCTTAGGTCTTAGGATTAGGATTAAAATTTCTCTCAATTTTAGGACTACTTATCTTCATTACAGGTTCAATGTTCCTTTTATTTATTTTTCTAATTTAATTTATGAACTTTTTCATGTTAGATTTGGATATTCTATTTAATATAATTTGAGGTATTTTCAGATCTATGATTTGTTTCTTTTATTTATGATATAAAAAATTTAGAATTTTCCCTTTTGGCTTTGGTTGATTAATTGGTAACTCTTGAGTTGTCAAACTCATTGTGATTGATAATTGTTATCTTTGCTGATTTATTTAAATTCCTATAACTCTAGTCTTTTCTTAGGAGTTGATGACGATCGGAATTTTCTATCGGTAAAGAATAAAAATAATCGCGTTGTAAGTATTGTTTCTAAACCAACAGAAAATCCTTTCGTACAAACGTTTTGGTTATCACAAGTAACAAACCCCTAGATAAATTGATAACCGAAGTATTTAAACCTCGGGTCGTCTTCTCAAGGAACTGCAGGGAGGTATGTTCTTATTATTGGTTATGAGTTTTGTAAATTGGGGTTTTGAAAGTGAGGAACAAGTAATTTAAATTAAAAATAAAATAAATAAATAACTGTAAAATAAACTCTTAGCAAGGTATGAGAATTTGGAATTCCTATCCTAGTTATCCTTATCAGGTGTGATGAGAATTGGATTTTAATCCCACTTAGTTAAGTCAAGTGGACTAATTAGATTGATCCTCAAGTCCTAGTCAATCCCTGTGGGAAGACTAGCTTTAGAGCGATCTAGATTAATTAGGAATCTGCCAATTTCAACCACTGCTGAGTTTGACAACTCAAGTGTTACCAATTACTTAACCAAAGCCAAAAGGAAAAAAATTTAAATTATTAATGTAAATAAAGGAAAGCAATCATAATTCTGAAATACCTCAAATCATATTAAATAGAAAATCAAATCTAAACATGAATGGTTCATAAGCCAATTTGGCAACAAAAGTAATTAAAGGAAAGCATTAAAATATCTGAAAGCAAAAGGAAAATATAAAGTAAAGGAATATTGAACCTGATAAGGAGTTGGAATACTAAATTGAAATAATAAGAAATCCTAATCCTAAAACCTAAGAGAGAGGAGAGAACCTCTCCCTCTAAAAACTACATCTAAACTATGAAAAGTGAATAATTGGAGCTCTCTCTCAATATGGATGCATTCTCCCACTTCATAACCTCTAATCTGTGCCTTCTGGAGTTAGATCTGGGCCAAAAAGGGCTTCAGAAATCGCGTGTTCGCTTAGGCCATGCAGCCGCATCATCTGTGTTCTGCTCATAGCGCGCGTCCACGTCAGTCACACGTTTGCATCGCTGTCTTTTCGCACTGGGCATGCGGCCGCGTCGTCCATGCGTTCGCGTCGTTGCTAGTTTCTTCAAAAACTCCATTTTATGCTTTCCTTCCATTTTTGTATGTTTTCTTTCCATCCTTTAAGTCATTCCTGCCTTAGGAGATCTGAAACTACTCAACACACAAATCACGGCATCGAATGGTAATAAAGGGTGATTAAAATAATTAATTTTTAAAGCATAGGAAACATGTATTTCACATATATCACATAATAGGAAAGGGAAAGTGAACCCATGCAATTTACATGAATAAATGAGTGAAGGATTGAATAAATCTCTTGAATTGAGCACAATATATATCATAAAATATGGGTTTATCAACCTCCCCACACTTAAACAATAGCATGTCCTCATGCTAAGTCCAAGATAAAGAATAAGGTAAGGTTAAAGTGGTGGAATCTCATGCAATGTAATCTATCTAAATGCAACTACCTAAATAAGTCATGCAATTCTAATTTTTATTCACTTGTATATAAAACTTACATGTAGTTAAATTAATTCACATTCTCAAGGAATCATATATGCATAGCCAACCTTAGATAATGTTAAGGCACTTTTACAATTGATATGGGTAAAAATATTTTTTTTTAAACTTGCAAGACAATTAACAATTTAAGCAGAGATATATGGTGATGAGCTATTGAACCCTCACTAGATTTTGTGTTTACTCTCTAGTCACTCAGTGTTTAATGGGTTAATCACTCTATTCTTCTTTTTATCCTTACTTTATATAACTTTGTTCTTCATCTAACCAATCAACAATTATAGAATACAGTCATACAAAAATCATGAGGTCTTTTTCAAGGTTGTAATGGGGCCAAGGTAAAGGTAAGGGTATATATATAAGGCTAAGTGAGCAAATAAGTGAATCCTTGATTAGTCTAAGATCTCACCTAACATACATATTTTGTAATTCAAAGCTTCTTAACCTATTTGCCCAGATTTTTCTCACTTTGTATTGCAAGCTCATTAACTTAAATTTTTTTCTCATGTGCATTGATTCTTTTTATTTTGTAATTGGGAAATTTTTGTATCCCTTTTATTTAAATTTTTTTTAATGCACATGGTAATTCAATTGATTTCACATGAGCATGCTTCCCAAAATTTTTATTTTGAGATATCTTTATTCTTTTTAACTTTCTACCTTTGTTTCTATCATCCATGTTCCCATAAAGTTCCCCACACTTAAACAATACACAATTTCTATCTTAAGCTAACCAAGGATTCAACTTGAGATTTTTATTTTGTTTTTCTGCTTAAGGCTAGTAATGTGGTTTATATAACAAAAGGGGTTTAAAAGCTCAAGGGGGCTAACAAGGATGATGTAAAAGGTAGGCTTATTTGGGATAAGTGAGCTTAAACAAGTAATGGCCTCAATCATCTCTTAGTATGTATCTATACTCTATAATTGGACATATAGATTAAAATAAAGCAAAGAACATCAGAATAAAAAAGAAGGACGAAACACACAGGAATAAAAATTATGGTTTGAATGTAACCATACAATTAAGCTCAAAACTCACAGGCTGTGTGTTCTCTAGCTCAAGATTCATATATTAGTTATACATGTCATGCAAGTAAAAATTAAGAGTTCCCATTATTCTCAATGTAAAATTTCTTGGGTGGCTTTAAAGTTTTAGTGTTCTTCCTTGATGAAATGTTGTTAACTAACTAACATGTTATGTTCTATATACAAGGTGTGTGGATTGTTTTTGATTATGTTGAAGGCTCTAGTTTACTTCCTTTTTGTTTTCAATTTAAACCAAACTATCATATGCTAAAAGGGGTAAACTATGCTAATTAATCCACATATTCTATAACTAATAAGTTAGAATTGCAAACTAAACTAAATGGCTAAAATATGGAATAAAGTGCAAAATGCAGAAAATAGAGTAAAAACACATGAAAAGAACAATGTATAAGTACTGAAAGATAAAAATAAAAATAAAGATAAAAATACATAAAAATAACCAAAATAAAATAAAAGAGTCTGTAGTGGTTCACCAAAAAATGCGCCAGAGATGGTGACCTCCCCACACTTAAAATAAAGCATCGTCCTCAATGCTCACTCAAGCTGGGTGTGAAGGAGTGTCATCACTGGAAGGATGGGCTGCTAGAGTCTCGGTGGTGGTCTGAGGATTTGTAGACTGGATGTGGGTAGGTGGGTCTGTCTGCTGGAGAGGAGGCTCTGACTGGATAGGAATCTCTGTCTCTGCCATCTGTATTTGGTGTGGCTCCCCCTGCTGTGGTACAGCCTGCTCCGGTCCTGCCTGTGCAGCCTGGGTGGGTGTCTCCTCCTCGTGATTGTGCTCCTCCACCTCAGCTGTATCAGAAGGGGTGTCAGGCTCGAAGGGGAGGTCACCACCGGAACGGATCATCAACTTGACGTGCTCATAGCGTTGCTTGTTGCAACGCTACATACGATCCAAGCGGGCGAAGAGTCGATGCACCAAATGGTAAATAGGCTCAGGAGCAGTTGGAGGTGCAGTGGGTGGGGCAGGTGCAGCAGTGGAAGAAGAGCGGGCAGCCGAAGGTGTGGCTGTCTCATCAGAAGTAGGAAGGAATGGAGGTCTGTATCCTAAAGCCAGAAAGTTCCTGCTGTGAGAAATGATCTTCTTGCAGTCCGCAGCAGGTGGCTTCTCATCAGCATCCTCCCAAGGCACGTCAGCTCGACGGCCTAGCTGGGTAACCAGGTAAGGGAAAGGGAGGGTGCCTCTGACATGGACCCTGGCCATATAGTGCCAGATGAATCGTGGCAGGTACAGGTCCTTACCCTCCATCAAACACCAGAGGAGGGTAATCATAGCAGCAGGCAGCTCCGTCTCATGAGTGCTCGGCATAATAAAGTTACTCAGGATCTGGTGCCAGAGCCGAGCCTCATCATTCAAGTATATCCGCTTTATTCCTTTAGACATGGTGGTGTTCTTACCCATGACCCATGGGACAGTAGGGTCAAGGGCTATCCTCTCCTTGACAGCGTCCCAGTCGAATCTCAGAAAGCGCATGTCTTCTTCAGCCTTTTGGTAACCGTCAAGCTGATCTGACTTAGGCTGAAGGCGCAAAATATCCTCAATGACCTCTTCAGTGACTTGTAAATGTTTCCCTCCGAGGTGCACTACATCCAGGGAAGTCTTGAAATAATTGCAGTAAAACTCCCTTACCCAGGAAGCATTAACCTCAGTCAAATTCCTCTCCAAGAAGAACCAGCCTCTTTGTTTGATCTGATCAGAGGTGTACTGTTGTAGTTCTTTTGGAATTTTCAAGGTCCTCTCCAGGTACAGATTTCTGGAGGTAGCAAACACTGGATACTTCAGCTCACAGTATCGGTTTGTAAACTTAATTGGATCAGTGGCAGGGAGGAGCTGGTCAGCCTTCTCCTGCGGGGTAAAATGCTTTTCCCGCCAAGAGTCATCATGCATAAGCTCCAGGAGAGACATAAAGGATTCACCTCTTTTTCGTTTTCCAGTTGTTGCCTTGCCTTTTCCTTTCTTTGAGTGTCAGACATCCTGAAAAACAGAAATCTAGGATATAATAAAACCAGGAAAACAAGTAGGCAAATAACAAGATAAGCACAAAGTGGCAAAGGAGTAGTAGAATAATGAAATGAGTTGAATAATTATGCATTTTGGAGTGTTTTGGAGTTTAAAAAGCTGAGATGAGAAAGTTCAATCTAAAATATAATATAAATAGAATTCATGTTAATTAGGGAAAACCATAATCATGCCTCGAGTTAAAAAGTATAAGTAAAGAGTTAGTCAAAAAGCAGAGGGGATTGTTAGAAAGTTAAAAGTGGTTTTAAATAGAAAAAGAGGTTAGAAAGCAAAAATCAGTGAGTTAGTAAAAAGAAAGTTAGAGTAAGTGGCATGATGATTGGTTTTTAAGTAACAAGAATTTCACAATTTGAAGCAACAGATAACTCATATTCGAGCAAGGAAATCAAGTTGTTGATGACTCATATAGATATACCAATAACGAAAATTTGAAGTCAAATCATCAATAATGTGATTTATTAACCGGGGAAACAAAAGGAATAAGAATGTTGGCCCGTGCATTCAAGAATTGGTTTGGTGAAAGCTAAGGAAAGCAAAATTGAAAATGCCAAAACCAATACGTGAATGAGAATCAAAATGATTTACAGAAAATTGGGCAGCATTCCGGCTAAAATTGGATGTTCCCGGAAAATAAACAGCAAGCAGAATAGTTCATATAAATTAAAATAAACTACAAATAGATATAAATAATATGAACATGAAAGAGCAATCGCAATAGCAGCATGACAGTAAGAACATTATATGAACAATGCTAACATCACAGCAACAGCAGAATTGCGAAAATTATAAAACAAGTAGCAAGAACAGCGCAATTAATCAGGCCTAAATCCACTAACCACATCCTAGCTACCTAACCACCTAGAATCCACTATAACATACATCTCTAACTATCCTAAATTTAAACATAACTGAAAAAAAATATGCAAATAATTATGAATGAAAGAAAGGTGGCGTTCGACAGAACCTGGTAGGCGTATGAACTAAGCAAAGAAACTGAGGGATGGCGAGTGTGTGGTTGGGGTGGTGCTGGGAGAGGCACGGTGGTGCGGCGGCGGAACAGGGTGGTCAGCGCGGCAGTTGGTGGCTGTTTGGTGGAAGGGGGTTTCGGGTGGGGGTAATGGTGGTGGGAGGGTTCAAGAGGGGGAAAGGAAGGGGGTAAGGGTGATGGTGGTGGGTGGCGTGGCAGTGACGGTGCGGTGGGGGTGGTTGTCGCGGAGGGGGGCAGCGGTGGTGGAGGGAAGAAGAGAAGAGAAAGAGAAGGAAGAGAGGGAAGGAAGAAGGGGGGGCGTCGTGGTCGTGGCTGGGTGGTCGACGGTGGTGCGGCCGGTAGGGGTGGTTGGGGTGGTGGAGATGGGCACAGGGGAGGGTTGCAGAGAAGAAAGGGAGAAGAAGGGGAATGGGGGGCGCGATGGGGTAGGGTTTCGCGTCACAAGGGTTTAATAAATTTGAATCCACGCAAACGCGTAGGGCACGCGGTCGCGTGGCTTGGGTGGAAAAAGGGTTGACGCGATCGCGTGAGTGATGCGATCGCATGAAATAGGAAGAAGGATGAATGACGCGGTTGCATGATGCATGCGACCGCGTCGCTGGAATTTGTGCGAAACGCACAATCCAACATCGTTTCAGCACAACTCTCTGTCTCCTTTGGGGTGTTGCGCAATCCACACGACGCGAACGCATCGCTCACGCTTTCGCGTGGGATAGGTTTTGTGCAAGTGGCGCGTTCGCATCGGGGACGCGAACTTGTGGGCCATTTGTGCTAGACGCACGACAGCCGTACGATTCCAGCCCAGATTTCTAGGCGTTGGATTTTTACGCCGATTTCCAGATCACGCGGCCGCGTGAATGACGCGGACGCGTAGGAGGTGGTTTTCTTAACTGACGCGAACGCTTTAGCGATGCGATCGCGTCGCACGCCTCTCTTTTTTTTTATGTAGATATGCAGTTATGTAGTATGTAATGCCAATGCAGATGCTTACGAATACTATCCAGGTTCAATGAAAATAAAACAATATAAAAATAAACAAAACGAAATAAAATGGAAACAGGAACGATCATACCATGGTGGGTTGTCTCCCACCTAGCACTTTTAGTTAAAGTCCTTAAGTTGGACATTAGATGAGCTTCCTGTTTTGGTGGCTTATGCTTAAATTCATCCAGAAATCTCCACAAGTGTTTGGAATGCCAACAGCCTCTGGGGTCCCAGACTAGACATGTAAAGCTTTTGAGCAGCTTCAAACAGATTCTCAGGCTCTCGAGGTGACGAATGTCATAATAGATTCCAGGATCCCAAACTTTGCTTTTAAATCCGCCTCCGTCTTGATCTACAGTTTTCCATCCGGGCGGTTTAGAAATTGTATTCTCACCAGGATGACCAAACGCCTTCCGAGACCCATTCAATTGAACTTGGTACCAATCCGTGCACTTTGAATTGGAGCGTGGGACCTTATTGAACCTTGCACACTAGCTCTGAGTACGAGTCATTTTCCTCTTACTCTTAAAGCCGCAGAGAGCGCTAAGCTGGCCATCTATTTCAAGCAAACCATATTCAAGTGGAAAAGTAAAGTTAAAGGTTAAGGATTGTACCCACTTGAAGCTTGTATTAGGTGGTAATTACCTTGGGACAGGTGTTTCCAGTGGTTCTGTAAGTTCTACTCCCTTGTGATCTTCTGTGAATTCCTCCACTTCTTTGCAAAATTCTTCAGCTGCAACTGCGTCCTGATTAAAGTCTTCCATGTCTTCCTCATCACTTAAGTCATACGTTGGATGTTGAGAGAAATCTACCTCGACTTCATCTTCGTATTCACTTGGATAAGGTTCTTCAGGCTCAAGGAATTCAGTTGCGAATGTGAGTTTGTGACTAGGAGAGCTTGATTCGTGATCATTACTGCCCATGGAATCAACCTCTTGGTCTGTTCTGTCCAATTTTTCATAGGGCATATGCTGTGGAGGTCGTGCACTATCCTCCTTTGCATTAAATTCGGACTTCTCAGTGGAATCCTTTACGGTTCTTGATTCCCATGGAGTTTCAGCATCTCCTAAATCTTCAACCACTTCTTCCTCTGCAACTATTTTGGCTTCCTCCACTTGTTCCAATATAAAGCCATGTTCCTCATTGTCCACCGAAGTTTCTAGTGTTTCCTTCATGCTACGCTCTTCTTTTGATTCTCCACATGCGGCCATGGGAGTACTTCGGGTTCTCAGATGTCGGGAAGCTATTAAATTTACTACCTCAGTTACGGCAGTAGTGAGTTCCAGTACGCCCTTTTCTATCTTTACTTGCCCTTGAAGAAGAGCACGAAGTTTGTCATTCACTGGAGGTTGGGGTGGGTGTGAGGTCTCATTGGTTGGGGGAGAGGGTTTAAAGTAAGAATGTGGTGGTTCTTGGGAGTAATTGGATTGGGATTGTGGTGGATAAGGGTCATATGGTGCTGAATGGTGAAAAGGAACTTGTGAGTGTGGTGGTTCAAATCTACGTTGAGAGGATGGTCTATAAGCACAGGGTGGGGCTTGTTGGTAGTTACAAGGTTGTCCACCATATCTATTAGCTTGGTATGCATTGTAAAGTGGTCCTCGTCCATGATATCTTGGAAGGTGTTGCTGCCTAAAGGGTTGATCAAATCCTCTTGGCTCCATCCATCTTTGATTGTTTAGACCTTGATGCATATTCCTGCTATAACTTCCATTTCCTTCAACAATATTAGAACCAAACTCAAAGCGAGAGGGGTCAGAGTTCATAGTAGCCAATTGAAATAAAAGGAGAAAACAAAAACAAATAAAGAAGCAAAAGAAAAAATATTTACAATAACCAATAATAAGGCACACATTTGCAGTTCCCCGGCAACGGCGCCATTTTGACGATTGGAATTTTCTATCGGTAAAGAATAAAAGTAATCGCGTTGTAAGTATAGTTTCTAAACCAACAGAAAATCCTTTTGTACAAATGTTTTGGTTGTCACAAGTAACAAACCCCTAAATAAATTGATAACCAAAGTATTTAAACCTCGGGTCGTCTTCTCAAGGAACTGCAGGGTGGTATGTTCTTATTATTGGTTATGAGTTTTGTAAATTGGGGTTTTGAAAGTGAGGAACAAGTAATTTAAATTACAAATAAAATAAATAAATAACTGTAAAATAAACTCTTAGCAAGGTATGAGAATTTGGAATTCCTATCCTAGTTATCCTTATCAGGTGTGATGAGAATTGGATTTTAATCCCACTTAGTTAAGTCAAGTGGACTAATTAGATTGATCCTCAAGTCCTAGTCAATCCCTGTGGGAAGACTAGCTTTAGAGCGATCTAGATTAATTTGGAATCTGCCAATTTCAACCACTGGTGAGTTTGACAACTCAAGTGTTACCAATTACTTAACCAAAGCCAAAAGGAAAAAAATTTAAATTATTAATGTAAATAAAGGAAAGCAATCATAATTCTGAAATACCTCAAATCATATTAAATAGAAAATCAAATCTAAACATGAATGGTTCATAAGCCAATTTGGCAACAAAAGTAATTAAAGGAAAGCATTAAAATATCTGAAAGCAAAAGGAAAATATAAAGTAAAGGAATATTGAACCTGATAAGGAGTTGGAATACTAAATTGAAATAATAAGAAATCCTAATCCTAAAACCTAAGAGAGAGGAGAGAACCTCTCCCTCTAAAAACTACATCTAAACTATGAAAAGTGAATAATTGGAGCTCTCTCTCAATATGGATGCATTCCCCCACTTCATAACCTCTAATCTGTGCCTTTTGGACTTAGATCTGGGCCAAAAAGGGCTTCAGAAATCGCTGGGAGCATTTTCTGTAATTTCTGGTGCGTGGCGTCTGTCACGCGTCCGCGTGGGTCACGCGGTCGCATCATCTGGAGTTTTCCTTATCGCGCGTTCGCTTAGGCCATGCGGCCGCGTCATCTGTGTTCTACTCATAGCGCGCGTCCGCGTCAGTCACGCGTTCGCGTCGCTATCTCTTCGCACTGGGCATGCGGCCGCGTCGTCCATGCGTTCGTGTCGCTGCTAGTTTCTTCAAAAACTCCATTTTGTGCTTTCCTTCCATTTTGTATGTTTCCTTTCCATCCTTTAAGTCATTCCTGCCTTAGGAGATCTGAAACTACTCAACACACAAATCACGGCATCGAATGGTAATAAAGTTTGATGAAAATAATTAAAGTTTAAAGCATAGGAAACATGTATTTCACATATATCACATAATAGGGAAGGGAAAGTGAAACCATGCAATTTACATGAATAAGTGAGTGAAGAATTGAATAAATCTCTTGAATTGAGCACAATATATATCATAAAATATGGGTTTATCAGTTGACTAGGACTTTATGTGTTAAATTGATTTGTCCACTTGACTTACCTTCATAGTTAGAGGTTGATTTAGTGGGAGCGAAAATATAATTCTCATCACCATTGATAAGGATAACTAGGATAGGACTTCGAATTTTCATACCTTGCCAAGAGTTTATTTTACAGTTATTTATTTATTTTACTTGTCATTTAAATTACTTGTTCCTTACTTTCAAAACCCCCAATTTACAAAACTCATAACCAATAATAAGAACACCTCCCTGCAGTTCCTTGAGAAGACGACCTGAGGTTTTAAATACTTCGGTTATCAATTTTAATGGGGTTTGTTACTTGTGACAACCAAAATATTTGTACGAAAGGATTTTCTGTTGGTTTAGAAGCTATACTTACAACGCGATCATATTTTTATATTTCTTTACCGATAGAAAAACCAATCGTCAATAAGGTTAGTGAATGTGGTGTGGTTAGGTACTTCTTTGACGGGACTATGAAATAGGAAATTTTTATGATGAATTTGAAAAGTTGGAAACCGGTGATGGTTATGATGAGTTGAGAACTTGGAAAGGAATGATGAAATTGTTGGATTATATGAGAGTGTGCAGGGCCTATATCCCTGGGGTGACAGATTTCTCTGCTGCATGAGTAGTTGTTGTTGTTTCCTTCTCTACTGCTTGAAGTGTGCGGGGCCTATATCCCTGGCATGGAAAACTCCCTGCTGCATGAGTGTGTAGGGTACTATATCTCTGGCATGGCAGATTCTCTGCTGTATGAGTGTGCAGGACAATCTATCTCTGGCGTGGCAGAAAATGCTACATCCGGGAAGATGTGTCGGATTGGCAATTATGGACTAACAAGTGATATCACGATCCAATAGGACAGGCATTCATCATATGCATCTTCCACTTGTTTGTTTGCTTTGCCTAAATTATAACCACAGATATTACTTGTGCTTTACTTGTTTGTATTACTTATGCTTCTTCTGGGATTGAGAAGGTTCGGAAGGCAGTGGCGATGGGATCGCAAGGTGGTTAGGCTGGCGAAAGCTGTGGAACAGCGGAGAATTGTTAGTTTAGAAATTCCTTAAGCTAGATTACCTTTATTTTTCTCTATGGTTTTTAAAGTTATGGTTTTAATTTTAGATATGTTGTAAGTTGAATCTCATGATGGATATGAAGCTCTAGGATTGCCTCTGGCGTCCAGGAGTCTTATATCTTACATCACGGGGCACTGTTACCATACTGAGAACCTCTGGTTCTCATTTCATACTCTGTTATTATTTTTTAGATGCAAGTCGCAACCCGCCTCAGTGAGTTGCTTGATGGTGACAGAGCGAAGGATCTTTGCTATGATTTGGAGTCTTTTGGCTATTTGTTTTAAGTTATCCCATTTTTGTATTTATATTTGCCTTAGAGGCTTACTTTATGAGAGATATTCTGTATATGCTGTTTTAACTTGCAAAACTCTGTGTCTGTATATATTAGTCAGCTTAAACTCTGTGGGCTGCGGCTAGTTCTTTATGATTATTATACTCTTATATATCTATATATGTCTTGATATTTCGTAGCTTTATCTTGTACCTTTATACTTTTAGCTTCGTGTGAACGTTTCTGCTTTTGTAACTCTGTTTTTGAGCATATTCCTTCATTAGGCTTCTAGAATTATTATTCCTTCTATATATATTTATGTATGAGCCTTAGGATTGTCGTGACCTCTGATTAACCTTTGCTTTACGGCATGAGGTAAGGCTTAGGGTAATTAGAGTGTTACATTTAGTGGTATTAGAGCGGTTTGTCCTCGTGAGCTTGAGGGATGGACCGACTGTGCTTCATTTAATACTCTACGTCTTTTCTTTGATACTATTTAGGTTATCTGTTTGATATATGCATAGCATGCTTGTTTGTGAGTGACTTTTAGGATAATTGAAGCGCTAGGCTTTTGATATTGAAACTGATCACCTTGATATCGACTGTTTGGTATAGGTAGGAACCCAAATGGCTACTCGCGGGCGAGGTCGTACTCGTACACAAGGAGAAACTGAGAATGACTGATCGACCGACAACCATGCCGAATTTATGGCTGTGATAGCCAACCTGGCTGACCGAACCTCTGTTGCGACTTTGCAAGCTGTACAGAGGTTCGGTCAACCGGCGGAAAATAGAAACGGAAATGGAGATGGGGACAGTAATGACTTAGGAGGTACGACCAACTCAACTGAAGCGGACAACTGGTTCCAAGTCATAAAGCGCGCACTACAGGCTCAACATGTCCCGGCTAACCAATACGTGGATTTTGCGGCCTATCAACTGTTAGGAGAGGCACAACATTGGTGGCAAGGAGAGTGCCAGTTGCTACAACTTCGAAACGCCGAGATTCCTTGGGATGTATTTCAGACGGCGTTCTATAAGAAGTATTTTCTAGAATCGGTAAGAGAAACTAGAGAGTTAGAGCTTATGCAGCTGAAGCAAGGCTCAATGTCAGTAGCAGAGTACACAAACAAATTTGAAGAGCTCTGTAGGTTAGGTTCTCAAGGGTATGTCAGGGAGTCCCTAAGTCATATGAGAGTTGGAAATGTATCAAGTACCAAGGAGGCCTCAAGGATCACATCATGACTGCTATGTAGTTCCCTTGGAAATATGGATGTTCTCGGAACTAGTGAACAAAGCCCGAGTGGTGGAGGACTGTGCCAAGAAGGTAATTGAGGCGAGAGAAAATCGAGGTTATACTAACAACCGAGCTCGTGGAGATTACCTTGCACCAAGGGGAAAAAACTTTAAAAGAGATGGGAACTTCAGAGGAGAAAATGATGCTCAGTTTCACCATAGGAGGGAAGGTCGTATGTGTTTTACTTGTGGGAAGCCGGGACATATATCCAAGTATTGTCGCTGCGGGAGGAATCGAGATGAGGGTCAGAATCAACAGCCAGGCCGTGTGTTTACCTTGGATGCACGTGATGCGACGGGGTCGGATCCTCTGATGAGAGGTAAGTGTATGCTTTGAGTATTATGAGTTTCCTGGACCTAAGGGTAGCTTAGTTCTATCTTTTGGAAAGTCACTGTTAGGGTTACAAGAGCTTAGAGTTTTATTGGAAGTAAACCAAGGAAAAGGAAGATTCTAGTGGCGGTAGCCGAGGATTTCGGACTTGTGATGATGAACGATCAGAGTAACGCAGCGAAAGCATGCTAATTAGCATTTTCGAGGGCAAAAATCTTTTTAAGCAGGGGAGGATGTAAGAACCGGAGTTTTCACAAAAAATCGCTTGACCAGAATTGAATAAATTAATTGCCCGGAATAGGTTCGAAAAAAAAATATTTTTCCTAAAATATAAATGTGAGATTCGGATTCAGTGGATTTTTCTGAGTAGAAAAATGTTCTCTTATGAAAATTTTCACGTAAAAATGCGTACCGATAGATTAGCCGGCAGTACCGGCTTAAGTCTGTCCAGTACTACATAAGAGAGAGTGAAATAGTAGGAGTATGAATCAAAATTTAGATGGATTGTCACAAAATTAGAATCAAAATACTGGGAGTATGAATCCCAGGTCGTCTCCCAACGAGTTGCAGAAAGATGTGCTATTCTATTAATCAGATGTTTTCAAAAATGATTTTGAGTTTGATAAACAGGAAATTAAATCAGAGAATTTGTGTAATTTAAATAAAAATCTTAACCGGGAGTAGATTAGTCGGAAGTTCTATCCTTGTTGGAGTTCTCCCAAGATTAATTGATAATTGAAGGTTGTTCTGCTTAGTTATCCTTTACCAGGTAGAGGAAAGTCAAGCAAGTTGGAAGTCTATTTCTGTTCACAAGTTCTAATCCTCTCCCTTGGGAAGGATTAGTGTTAGTGAGTAGAGGGCGATCCAACAATAAACCCAATTACAATTTTACTCTTGAGCATTCCAACTCAAGGTCCTCCTTTCAATCAACTCCCAATCAAGTTATGGAACTACTCGCTCATTATGAATGTAAACTTCACAAAATAAGAAAGGGAAATAAAGAAAGACATGATAAATAATAATCAAAGAGACCAATTAAAAATAAAAATAGTTCTTGTATTAATAAATTCTAAAAATAATCCAATAGTAATTCTGAACAAATTAAGGATATGAAAGAGTAAGTGACAAGTAAGGAAAACAAACTAGAATGATGAAGTCTTGGCGGAGGTAATAACTCTTCTCAATATCCCAATCCAAAAAGCAATAAAAACAAAATCCTAAGAACTATGAATGTGTAGAGAAAAAACCTAGAGGAGGAGTAAAGTTAGATCTAAAACTAAAAATTATGCCGAATGAATGTCTCCCTCTGGTTCTGCATGTTCCCTGGCTCTAATCTGCTTTTCTGGGCCAAAAACTGGGTCAAAACAGGGCCCAAAATCCCCCCAGCGAATTCTGCAAATTCTGCAGATCGCGCACGTCACGCGATCGCGTCATCCACGGATTCGCGTCATCCAGCATTTTGCCTTGCCATGCGTGCGCGTCGTCCACGCATTCGCGTCACTCGTGCAGTTTCCAATCCATGCGTTCACGTCAGGCATGCGAGTGCGACACTGCAATTTCTCCATTTCGCGCGGTCGCGTGAGCCATGCGTCCACGTCGCTTCTCGCTGGTCATCCCCTTAATTTCTTGTTTTCCTTCCATTTTTGCAAGCCTCCTCTCCAATTTCCAAGTCATTCATGCCCTATAAAGCCTGAAACACTTAACACACGGATCACGACATCAAATGGAATAAAGGAGAATTAAAATACATAATTAAAAGTCTCTAGGAAGCAAGTTTTTAACCATGGAGCAATTTTGGGAAGGATTTGTAAATACATGCTAATCATATGAATAAGTGGGTAAAGATTTGATAAAACCACACTATTAAACATAATATAAACCATAAAATAATGGTTTATCAACCTCCCCACACTTAAACATTAGCATGTCCTCATGCTTAGTTGAAGGAGATAAAATAAATGAGTAGGAACATGTAAAACTCATGCAATGCAATGCAACCTATACATATGAATGCAACTATATGATTCTTGTCTACTTCGTTAAAAGTAAATAAGCTCTTCAAGACAATTACAAATCAAATTTCACTAATTCAATTCTTATACAGTAGGAACAGATAAAAATGCAAGAAGGTAGCTCATGAAAGTAGGGAATACAGAATTTAAGCATTGAACCCTCACTGATGATGTATGTACACTCTAATCTCTCAAGTGTATAGGGTGATCACTCTACTCTTCTCTAATCATGCTTTCTAAAATTTGTTCTACACCTAACCAATCAACAATATTTGATGTACCAATGCAAACATCATGAGGTCTTTTCAAGGTTGTAATTGGGCTAAGGTAAAGGTAGGGGTATATATATATGGCTAAGTAAGCTTATAAATTGAGTCTTTAATTAACCTAAGCTTTCACCTAACACACACACACACACATATATATACATACACACACACACACACACACACACACACACACACACATATATATATATATATATATATATATATATATATATATATATATATATATATATATATATATTCTATATAAATTAAATTTCATACCTAGGTACCCAAAATTTCCCTTTCACATTCCATACTCATGTATCAACTTTATTTTAATTTTATCATATCTGCATTGATCTTTAAATTTTAACTTAGCATTGGGGTAATTTTGTCCCTTTATTTATTTATTGAATGTTTTTTTTATTGAACAATAAAATAAACATAGCTTATCAATGCACATAGATTTTTAATTTTCTTTTATAGTTTCACATGAGTAGGTACCCAAATTCCCATTATATTATCATGACACATTCCCTTATTACCTTTTGTTCCCACAATCTTCCCATACTCAATTAGCACACAATTCTATCTCAAGCTAACCAAAGATTCAATTGGGATATATAATTGTTTTTCCGCTTAAGGTTAGTAATGTGGTAAAATACAGAACAAATGGGATTTAAAGGCTCAAAGTGGCAAACAAAGGTAACTTAAGGGGTAGGATTAATTGGGATAAGTGAGCTAAACAAATAATGGCCTCAATCATATGCAAGCATATAAATATATTAAACATTGGACATATAGGATGAAACAAAATATAGATTACAATCATAGAGAAGTAAACACACAAGAATAAAATAATTATGGTTAAATAATGTAACCATGTAACTAAGCTCAAATCTTACGGGTTGTGTATTCTTAGCTTTTTAAACTATGTTCCAAATACAACTCCAAGCAAATTTAACATAAAATTTTTTATTAAAATTAGTAAAATTTTGTTCTAAAAAAAATAGGGTCTTAGAAGAAACTTATTATCTTTTCAATCAAGTAGAACATGCATGCAACTAACCTATTACTATGCAATTTATCCTATTCTACAAAAGAAAACTAACTAAATATCCTAATTTATTGGTGTTAAGGAAGAGAAATTACCTCCGGAAGTCAGGTACTGACCGACCTCCCCACACTTAAGGCTTTGCACCGTTCTCGGTGCCATCTGTCAGGAACAAAGGTGGGCTGGTAGTAGTATCTCCACAGTCGGGACCGTCATGGCTCCCTGTGCTGGTAAAGAAAGTGGAGGTCTGATATATTTCCCGTTAGGGACGTATTGATCATCCCATGGAAGCATGGCTTTGGTGTCCCCAGCTCTGTAGGAGACTCCGGCTGCTGTGACGAGATCTGAAACCAAGGCGAGAAAAGGTAAGTTGTCCGCAATTTGTACGTGTCCCATGGCAGTCCGGATGTGTCTTGGTAGGTTTAGAGGCTGGTCTAAGGATGCACCATAGTAAAACAGCCATGTTTGTAATGAAGGAGGACTCGTGAGTGCTCGGAAAGACATAATGGGACATGATCTGTGCCCATACGCGAGCCTCCAAGGTAAGTGCAGAAGCCGATATTCCCTTAGGTTGGGAACGATGGTATCTGTAGATCCATCTGCTGCCAGGTTGTGCGATAACTCTGAGAATGGCGTCCCAGTCAAATTGGTATGTCTGGCGCTTGAGTGAGGCTTCTTGAAATGCGTCCAATCCTTTTGGAGTAGGGGGAAGATCTAAAGCTCATTGAATGGCCTCTTCTGTAATGGGGACTTGCTTCTGACGGACATATACAGACTACAGGGTTGGCAGGTGGAAATTAGAGTAGAACTCAACTACCCAAGAAAGATTAACCTGCCGTGGCTGTCTCTTTAGGAAACCCCATTGTCATCGCTCTATTCGTGGCTCAACAAATTCAGCAATACGGGTCGGGAGGATAAGAAGGTATTCGTTGTTGTAACTCCTTTCTGCCAGGATGGAGAACATCTGCTCACAGTAGCGGTTGGTAAATCGCGCAGTGTCCTTTGCTGGGAAGGCTTTTTCTTTTTCATCAACCTTTATAATCCTCTTAATTCTTTTTGTTGAGGGCTTAACTACAGTTGAAGATGGCTCTGCCACGAATGCTCTTTTTGTTCCTCTCCTTGCTGTTGATTTGGGAGTAGCTTTCTCTTTGCCTTTCATGGTGGCCATCCTGAAAAGGAAAGAGTAAGGATGTTAAAACTTCAAGGGTTAGAGCAGGGAAGGGAACGGGAAAGGTGGTAATCAATGCACATTAAAGATGAATGGTGTTAACACATGGTCATGACTACATGTGAAAAATCATCAATGGAAATATAGCAAGTGCATGTGATGACAATTATATGCAAGGTATTTATTGGCATGCCGGTAAAGGCATAAGTAGCATAGATCAAGCATTCAATGTCCAAGTTAGATTACCAAGCCTTTCAAACTAATAACCTGTTTGTAATAACAATTATATTTAAATAATATAATATAAAAAGGGTTTTGTGAAAAGCAAGCATTTAGAGTAGTAGAATAAAAGAAATCTTAAAAATAGTGCACAACGCCATACGGGCGTTTTCACAAACACATAGCATGCATGGTGAATAAGCTATTGAAAGTATTAAATTGAACATGCAAGCAACCCGTAAAAAATTATATATAATTTTCAAACAATTCCTTAACAATTCACAAGCAAATCATAAGAAATAATAATAATCCAAATAAATTTCCAACACCAATTAAAAGAAAAAGAAAGAAAAAGAAAACGTGGATAATGAGAGTAAAAAGAAAAAAAAAAGAAGAAGAAAACATAAAAACAAGAAGAAGAATAGAAAAGTAAAGAGGCAAGAAGAAAAAGAAAAAACCTTGATAATGGTGGTGAGAGAGAGAAAGTAGAAAGTGAGAAAGAAGGAAGAAGGAAGGAAGGGGAAGAAAGAAATAAGAAGGGAAAAGAAAAAGTAGGATTTGGGAAAGAAAAAGATAAGATATTTTGGCAGATTTGGATAAGCTGTGCGGTGCGAGCGACGCGGATGCGTGCGGTACGCGTTCGCGCGAATGGCGCTTAAATGAATCGACGTGGACGCGTGACTCGTTCTTGTGCTACTGGCGCGGGGGCAGCCTCGTGCTCGCACAACTCTCTGTTCGAAACTCATTGTTGCCAAATTTCAGGGTGACACGTTCGCGTGGTGGACGCGATCGCGTGAATGGCCAAGATTTGAAGATGACGCGAACGCGTGGGGCACACGGTCGCGTGGTAGGGATTGTGTGTCTAGCGCCATTCCAGCCCTACTCCATCACAACTTGCTGCCATGCACCCTTTCTTACGTCGATTTTCAGGGCACGCGTTCGCGTGCTTGACGCGGACGCGTGGAAGGCAGTTTTTCCACATGACGCGAACGCGTCAACAACGCGGTCGCGTGGGTAAATTTGTGCCACAGGCACGCCTCCAGCCACGCTCTCGCGTGACTCTCTGTTCACTTTGCTTTTCTTCCTAATGCACTTGTGACGCAGACGCGTCGCGTGCATTTTTTTTTCTTGAACATGAAAATAAACATAGCATATCAATGCACATGGATTTTTAATTTTTATAGTTTCACATGAGTAGGTACCCAAATTCCCATTATTTTATCATGACACATTCCTTATTAACCCTTGTTCCCACAATTCTCCCATACTTAATTAACACACAAATTTCTATCTTAAGCTAACCAAAGATTCAATCGGGATATTTAATTGTTTTTCCGCTTAAGGCTAGTAATGTGGTAAAACATAGAACAAATGGGATTAAAAGGCTCAAATTGGCTGACAAAGGTAATTGAAAGGGTAGGCTTATTTGGGATAAGTGAGGTAATAATCAAATAATGGCCTCAATCATATGCAAGCATGTAAATACACTAAATAGTGGACATATAGAATGGAACAAAGCAAAGATTGCAATCATAGGGAAGAAGACTGAAGAGAGAACTTTTGCGTGGTCTAGAAATTTGCAGATAAATCCTCGTTGCAGATATAGCTCCTAAACCAACAAAAGTCCTTTCTTACAAACATTTTGGTTGTCACAAGTAACAAACCCCTTTGAAATTGATAACCGAAGTATTTAACCTCAGGTCCTCTTCTCAATGAATTGCAGGGAGGTGTTCTTATTATTGGTTATGTGTTTTGTAAATTGGGGGTTTTGAAAGTGAGGAACAGGTAATTTAAATAACAAGGAAAATAAATTGCAGGAATTAATAAATTAATATCTAATAAAACTCTTGGTAAGGTATAAGAACTGGAAGTCCTATCCTAGTTATCCTTATCGATTGTGATGAGAATTGAATTTTTCCCCCACTTTGTTAACCTCTAACTATGAAGGTAAGTTAAGTGGATGAATTAATTTGATTCCTCAAGTCCTAGTCTTTCCTTGGGAAAGGCTAGAGTTAGTGGAACTCGAATTAATTCTTGAAGAATTCCAATTTTCAGTCAACACCTCGAGTTTGATAACTCAAGCGTCACCAATTATTTAACCAAAGCCAAAAGGGAAAATTTAAATTGAAGACATCATAAATAGAATAAAGCAATCATAAATCTGAAACACATCAAATTACGTTTAAACATAAATTCAAATCTAACATGGAATTCATAAACCAACATTAACAAACTAAAATAAAATAATAGAATAATTAAAAGTAGAAGAACATTGAACCTGGGATTGAGAAGCAATCCTAAAATTAAGAGAAATCCTAAATACTAATCCTAAGAGAGAGGAGAGAACCTCTGTCTCTGAAACTACATCTAAATCCTAAAACTATGTATGAATGTATGTTGTATGAGTTGATTCCTATGAATGAATGGATTCTCCCACTTTATAGCCTCTAATATGTGTTTTTTAGGCCGCAAACTGGGTCGAAAACAGCCCAGAAATCGCTGGAGAAGAAATCTGCCACGCTGATTTTCGTCAGTGCGACGCGTCCGCGTGAAGCATGCGTTCGCGTCGCCTAGCGTCAGTGAAACTATGGCATATTATATATCAAATCGAAGCCCCGGACGTTAGCTTTCCAATGCAACTGGAACCGCGTCGTTTGGACCTCTATAGCTCAAGTTATGACAGTTTAGTGCGAGAGGATCAGGCTGTCAGCTTTGCAGTTCCTTCAACTTCTTGTATTCCTTCCACTTTTGCATGCTTCCTTTCCATCCTTCAAGCCATTCCTGCCCTGTAGTCTCTGAAATCAGTTAACACACATATCAAGGCATCTAATGGTAATGAGAGAGGATTAATATCAGCAAATATAAGGCCAAAGAAGCATGTTTTCAATCATAGCACAAAATCAGGAAGGAAAATATAAAACCATGCAAATAGTATGAATAAGTGGGTAAAGAGTTGATAAAAACCACTCAATTGAGCATAACATAAACTATGAAATAGTGGTTTATCAACCTCCCCACACTTAAACATTAGCATGTCCTCATGCTAAGCTCAAGAGAAACTATAAAAGGGTGAAGAGGAATGGTAGAATGTATGAAATGCAACCTATCTATATGAATCCAACTACATGAAGAATGCTTTTTCTTACTTGGTTTAAAGTAAATAAATTCTCCAAGAATAAATATGAAATGGATT
This sequence comes from Arachis ipaensis, assembly GCF_059453495.1. Classification (NCBI taxonomy): domain Eukaryota; kingdom Viridiplantae; phylum Streptophyta; class Magnoliopsida; order Fabales; family Fabaceae; genus Arachis; species Arachis ipaensis. The sequence goes on along the minus strand of NC_142441.1, from coordinate 92,412,814 downwards.
TCACTAATTCAAATCATAAAAATGAAGTACAAATAGACTTGTAGAAGAAAATAGCTCATGAAAGCCGGGAACAAAGAATCGAGCATCGAACCCTCACTGGAAGTGTATGCACTCTAATCACTCAAGTGTTTTAGGTTCGATTCTCTTAATTCTCTACTAACCTTGCTTTCTAAGGCTTGCTCTTCATCTAACAATCAACATAAATTTAATGCACAGAAACACATATCAAGAGGTCTTTTAGGGGTTGTAATGGGGTTAGGGTCAGGGTAGGATTGTATTTGGCCAAGTGGACTAAAATCTGAATCCTTAATTAACTTAAACTTTCCACCTAACTTTAGACAATCCATGTAATCATAATACCACATCTAACTATCCATTAACCATGTTTTCCACATATTCATGCATTCTAATTTCAAGTACAGTACATATGCATTGCTTTCACCACTTACTTTGGGGCATTTTGTCCCCCTTTTGCTTAATTACTCTTTTTTTTCTTTTTTTTTCTCACTTATATATATATATATATTTTTTTTTTCTTTTCTTTTATTTTTCTCAATGCATATGATTAAATTATTGGATGCATGAATCATGTCCTAAACATTTTTTTCACATTTTCAGAAAATTCTAACATACTCAATTCTCAAACCAAATGTTTCCAAATTCAACTTTTCCCATAATTTATTCATGAGCACTCTCATTAGTCTAAGCTAACCAAGGATTCAAATTAAGGACATTATTATTTTCCGCTTAGAGTTAATGATGTGCTAAAGTAAAGAACAAATGGGTATAATAGGCTCAACATTAGTTTGCAAAGAATAATGAAAGGGTAAGGCCATATGGGTATGTAAGCTCAGTTAAACAAAGGCCTTAATCATGTAAGTGTATGCATACATCAAACCATGGAAATATAGAATTAAGCAAGACAAAGATCACAATTTTAGAGAGAAAAACACACACCAAAAATAAAATATTGGTTGGTAAAATGCAACCAATTCAAATAGGCTCAAAAATCTCACATGTTTTGTGTGTTCGAGCTCTAAACCATGTTCCAGTATAATATTTCTTCAAATAAGTGTAACATTAAATTTTATTTAAATTAGTGAAATGCTCTAAAAGGTTTCTTGAAAAAGAAAATATTACTTCAACCAAGTGATAAAATATGCACAAAATCAAATAATCATGCAATCAAACATGCAAATGCCACAACTAACAAGGAAAATAAACCATTGGTGTTGAGATAGAAGAGTAACTAACCCATGAAGATCGGTATCGACCTCCCCACACTTAAAGATTGCACCGTTCTCGGTGCATGCTAAGATGTACAAGTGGATGGGTGGCTCCAACTGATGCTTTTCACTGAAGATTTTGCAGATGGACTTGTCTGTCTCCCCATGTAAACGTCTTTCGATTTCCTTCTGGGTGGCCATCCTGAAAGAAAAAGGGAAGAAAAGTAACCCAGAAATAAAGATAAGAAAATAAATGAAGTATGGGTGGGTTAATGCCAAATGATAAGGGTCTCAATTACATGGTAGCTACAACATGCAAGTGAAAAAAAAAACAATAGAAGCACATGGTATACCAGTGGTGCAAAATTTTGCAACAATGAGGGAGAGTGTGGGTAAGGAGAAGTAATGTAAATTCATGTCAATGCAAAATTTATACGGGTATAAAAGATTGGCATTGATTTAAATAATATTATCTAACCAAAATAAAACAAGTCTCTAAGCACCTAAAATAATTCAAGAGAAGATGCAACAGTTAAATAAGAAAATTTTAACACCAAAGGAAAAATAATTAATTTAGAAAAGAAAATAAAAATATGCACAAAATTAAGATGCAATGAATGAAATATGCAAATGAATTAAGTAAAATAAAATGAAAGATGAGAAGGGAAAGGAGGGAAGAAGAAGTAAGTAAGAAAGGAGGGAGGAAAAATTAGGATTGGAGAAGAAAAGATAAGATAATTGGCACTGATCTGGATAGGTTGTGCGACGCTAGCGACGCGGATGCGCGGGGTACGCGTTCGCGCGAATTGCGCTTATAGGAATCGATGCGGACGCGTCGATTACGCAGACGCGTGACTCGTTCTGTGCTACTGGCACGAGGCAGCCTCGCGCTCGCACAACTCTCTGCTCAAAACTCATTGTTGCCAATTTTCGAGGTGACGCGTTTGCGTGGTGGACGCGATCGCGTGAATGGCCAAGATTGGAGGATGACGCGGACACGTGGGGCACGCGATCGTGTGGTAAGGCTTGTGCGTCTAGCGCCAGTCCAGCCTTACTCCAGCACAACTTTCGGCCATGCACCCCTTTTACGTCGATTTGTTGGAGCACGCGTTCGCGTGGGTGACGCGGACGCGTGGGAGGCTATTTTTCCAAATGATGCGGCTGTGTGGGTCACGCGGACACGTGGGTCACGCGGACGCGTGGGCATGTTTGTGCCTAAAGCGCGCCTCCAGCCACGCTTTCGCGTGACTCTCTATTCAATTCTCTTTTCTTCAAAACGCACTGGTGACGCGGACGCGTCAGCGACGCTGCCGCGTCGCGTGCGTGTTTTTTTTATTATTATTTTTTTATTCATGAAAAATGCAGAATGCAAAATGCAATGCTGATATGGATGTTATGAATAATTCCAGGTTCAATAAAATAGAATAAAACTTAAAAACAAACAAAACGAAATAAAATTAAAATTGAAAAAGGGACGATCATACCATGGTGGGTTGTCTCCCACCTAGCACTTTTAGTTAAAGTCCTTAAGTTGGACATTTGGTGAGCTTCTTGTTATGGTGGCTTGTGCTTGTATTCATCCAAAAATATCCACCAATGTTTGGAATTCCAATGGCCTCCGGGATCCCAAACTAGGCGCAGAAAGCCTTCAAGTAAGTTAAAGCAAGTGATAAGGCCCCAAGAGTGTTAATTTCCAGAATGAATTCCGGGGTCCCAAATCTTGCTTTTGCACCCGTCTTCTTGTTGATCATGATGATTCCATCCGGGTAGCAAGCAATCTGAATTCTCACTAAAGTGGCCAAACAACTTGCTAGACCCATTCAATTGAGCTTTACACCGACCCTTGCATTTAAACTTTGAGCACATAACCATGTTGAACCTTGCTTGACAACTCCAACCACTAACCATCTTCCTCTTACTCTTAATGCCACAAAGAGCTCCAAGCTGACCATCCGTCTCCAGTAGCCCATATTCAAGTGGAATTAGAAAGCTAAGGGATATGAATTTTACCCACTTGAATGTTGTGAAGGATGATGGCAACTTAGGGGGAGGTATTTCTAACGAATTTGCAAGCTCTACTCCCTTGTGCTCTTCTCTGACAACTTCCACCTCTTTGCAAGTTTCTTCAATATCAACCTCTTCCTCTTGGTAGCTTTCTTCCAATTCAATCTCTTCTTCATTTCTCACCAAGGGCATGGGAGGCTGTGCTTCTTCTTCTTTAATCTCCATCTCTTGACCAACCTCTTCCAAGTCTTCAACCACGATATGCCTTGGAGGTTGTACACCCTCCTCAACATCAAATGCAACCGTCTTAGAAGGAGGCTCTATGTCTTGACTTTCCCATGGAGGTTCAGCATCTCCCAAGTCTTCAACCATTTCTTCCTCTGCAACTATTATGGCTTCCTCCACTTGTTCCAATACAAAGCCATGTTCCTCATTGTCCACCGAAGTTTCTAGTGTCTCTTTCGTCCTATGCTCTTCTTTTGATTCTCCACATGCAGCCATGGGAGTACTTTGAGTGCTCAGATGTTGGGAAGCTATTATATTTACTAACTCGCCTAAGGCGGCCACAAAATTTAGCACACTCTTATTCATCTTTTCTTGCCCTTGAAGAATAACACTAAGGGCGCCGTTATCCAATGGAGGTTGGGGTGGATAGGAGGGTTCATTATTTTGGAGAAAGGGTTCATGGTAGGAAGGTGGTTCTTCTTGATAAGGATATGGGGATGGTGAATATTGAGGTGGTGGTTTTGGGTGTGGTTCATATGGTGGTTGGTATGGTGGATATGGGTTAGGGTCATATGGTGGTGTTTGGTAGTAGGGGGCTTGTGAGTATGGTGGTCCAAAGGTATATTGAGGAGGCGGTTCATAATCATGTAGTGGGCCTTATTGGTAATTACAAGGGGGTTCACCATATTCATCATCTTGGTATGCTCCCTGGAATGGCTCTTGACTATAGTAGTTTGGTGGTTGTTGGTTGTCACGGAAGGGTCCACCATAACTGTTGTTTTGACATGTATTGTGGAATGGTCGTTGTCCATGGTATCTTGGAAGGTGGTATTGCCGAAAGGTTTGATCAGATTCTCGTGGCTCCTTCCATCGCTGATTGTTTTGACCTTGATGCATGTTCCTGTTATAATTTCCATTCCTTGCAATAGCATTGGAACCAAACTCAAAGCGAGAGGGGTGAGAACTCATAATAGTAAATAAAAATTAAAAACGAAAATAAAATAAATTTTAAATTAAATGGTTATTGAAATTTAAATTTTTGAATTTGAAAATTAAAATTTGAAATTTGAAAATTAAACTTTGAAATTTGAAATTTGAAATTTTGAATTTTAAATTTTGAATTTTAAATTTTTGAAATTTGAAATTTGCAATTTGAATTTTAAATATTGAATTTTGAAATTTGATTTTTGAAATAAGATAAGATAAGATTTTGATAAAAATATGATTTTTGAAAAAGATTTGAATTTTGAAATTTAAATTTTGAAATTTTAAAATTTGAAGTTTGAAATTTGAATTTTAAATTTTTAAATTTGAATTTTGAAAATTGAAATTTGAAATTTTGAAATTTGAATTTTAAAATTTTTTAATTTGAAATTTGAAAATTGAAATTTGAAATTTGAAATTTGAGTTTTAAATTTTGAATTTTTTGAATTTAATGAGGAAGGAGAAAAACAATAAAATGACACCAAACTTAAAACTTATAGATCAAAACGAAGAAAACAATTAAGAACAACTTGAAGGTCAAGATGAAAACGAAGAACAACTTGAAGATCAAGATGAACACCAAGAACAGATTTTTGAAAAAAATTTTTAATAACTAAATAAAAAACAATAACCTCTTAATTTACGAAAAAGAAAAAATAAAAACAAAAATAAAAATAAATAAACAAGCAAAAAGAAAATATTTACAATAACCAATAATAAGGCACACGTTTGCAATTCCCCGGCAACGGCGCCATTTTGAAGAGAGAACTTTTGCGTGGTCTAGAAATTTGCAGATAAATCCTCGTTGCAGGTATAGCTTCTAAACCAACAAAAGTCCTTTCTTACAAACATTTTGGTTGTCACAAGTAACAAACCCCTTTGAAATTGATAACCGAAGTATTTAACCTCGGGTCGTCTTCTCAAGGAATTGCAGGGAGGTGTTCTTATTATTGGTTATGAGTCTTGTAAATTGGGGATTTTGAAAGTGAGGAACAGGTAATTTAAATAACAAGGAAAATAAATTGCAGGAATTAATAAATTAATATCTAATAAAACTCTTGGCATGGTATAAGAACTAGAAGTCCTATCCTAGTTATCCTTATCGATTGTGATGAGAATTGGATTTTTTCCCCCACTTTGTTAACCTCTAACTATGAAGGTAAGTTAAGTGGATGAATTAATTTGATTCCTCAAGTCCTAGTCTTTCCTTGGGAAAGGCTAGAGTTAGTGGAACTCGAATTAATTCTTGAAGAATTCCAATTTTCAGTCAACACCTCGAGTTTGATAACTCAAGCGTCACCAATTATTTAACCAAAGCCAAAAGGGAAAATTTAAATTGAAGACATCATAAATAGAATAAAGCAATCATAAATCTGAAACACATCAAATTACGTTTAAACATAAATTCAAATCTAACATGGAATTCATAAACCAACATTAACAAACTAAAATAAAATAATAGAATAATTAAAAGTAGAAGAACATTGAACCTGGGATTGAGAAGCAATCCTAAAATTAAGAGAAATCCTAAATACTAATCCTAAGAGAGAGGAGAGAGCCTCTCTCTCTCTGAAACTACATCTAAATCCTAAAACTATGTATGAATGTAGGTTGTATGAGTTAATTCTTATGAATGAATGGATTCCCCCACTTTATAGCCTCTAATCTGTGTTTTCTGGGCCGCAAACTGGGTCGAAAACAGCCTAGAAATCGCTGGAAAAGAAATCTGCCATGCTGATTTTCGTCACTGCGACGCGTCCGCGTGGAGCACGCATTCGCATCGCCTAGCTTCAGGGCAACTATGGCATATTATATATCAACTTGAAGCTCCAGACGTTATCTTTCCAACGCAACTAGAACCGCATCGTTTGGACCTCTGTAGCTAAAGTTATAGCCGTTTGAGTGCGAAGAGGTCAGGCTGTCAGCTTTGCAGTTCCTTCAACTTCTTATATTCCTTCCACTTTTGCATGCTTCCTTTCTATCCTCTGAGCCATTCCTGCCCTGTAATCTCTGAAATCACTTAACACACATATCAAGGCATCTAATGGTAATAAGAGAGGATTAAACATAGGGAACTTAAGGCCAAAGAAGCATGTTTTCAATCAAAGCACATAATTAGGAAGGCAAATGTAAAACTATGCAAATAGTATAAATAAGTGGGTAAAGAGTTGATAAAAACCACTCAATTCAGCACAAGATAAACCATGAAATAGTGGTTTATCAACCTCCCCACACTTAAAGATTGCATCGTCCTCGGTGCATGCTAAGATGTACAAGTGGATGGGGGTTATGGTTCCCCGGCAACGGCGCCATTTTGAAAAGAACGAAACTCTCATGCGATCTAGAATTTTCTAAAAATAAATTTCCGTTGTAAGTATAGCTTCTAGACCGACAAGAATTCCTTCTTTACAAAAGTTTTGTTGTCACAAGTAACAAACCCAATAAAATTTATAAACCGAAGTATTCAAACCTCGGGTCGTCTTCTCAAGGAATTGCAGGGAAGTATGATTTATTATTGGTTATGGAAAACAGTATTTTTGGGTTTTTGAAAAAGGTTTGAATGAGAAAAATAGATTGCAGGAATTAATAAATCAATAGCTAATAAAACTCTTGGCACGGTATGAAAACTGGAAGTCCTATCCTAGTTATCCTTATCAATGGTGATAAGAATTATATTTTGCTCCCACTAAGTCAACCTCTAACTATGAAGGTAAGTCAAGTGGATAAATCAATTTAACACCTAAAGTCCTAGTCAACTCCTAAGGAAAGACTAGAGTTATAGGAATTTAAATCAATCAGCAAAGATAACAATTATCAATCACGATGAGTTTGACAACTCAAGAGTCACTAATTAATCAACCAAAAATCTAAATTATTTATATAAATAAAGGAAAGCAATCATAATTCTAAAATACCTCAAATTGCATTAATAAAAAAAATCAATCCAAATATAAAGAGTTCATAAACTAAATTGAGAAAGTAAATAAAAGGAATATTAAACCTGGATATTGAGAAGAAGAAATCCTAATTCCTTTAAGAGGAATCCTAATTCTAAATCCTAAGAGAGAGGAGAGAACCTCTCTCTCTAAAACTACATCTAAAAATATAAAATTGTGAATTATGAGTTGATGATTATGAATGAATGGATTTCCTTACTTTATAGCCTCTAATTTGTGTTTTCTGTGCCGAAAACTGGGTCGAAAACAGCCCAGAAATCGCTGGAGAAGAAATCTGCCACGCTGATTTTTGTCACTGCGATGCATCCGCTTGAAGCACGCGTTCGCATTGCCTAGCGTTAGGGAAACTATGGTATATTATATATCAAATCGAATCTCCGGACGTTAGCTTTCCAACGCAACTAAAACCGCGTCGTTTGGACCTCTGTAGCTCAAGTTATGACCGTTTTAGTGCGAGAGGATCAGGCTGACAGCTTTGCAGTTCCTTCAACTTCTTGTATTCCTTCCACTTTTGCATGCTTCCTTTCCATCCTCTGAGCCATTCCTACCCTATAAACTCTGAAAACACTTAACACACATATCAAGGCATCGAATGGTAATAAGAGAGGATTTAAAATTAGCATATTAAAGGCCCAGAAAACATGTTTTCAATCATAGCACAAGATCAGGAAGGAAAATATAAAACATGCAAATCATATGAATAAGTGGGTGAAAAGCTGATAAAAACCACTCAAATTAGCACAAGATAAACCATAAAATAGTGTTTTATCAACCTCCCCACACTTAAACAATAGCATGTCCTCATGCTAAGTTCAAGAGAAGCTATAAGAGTGAAGAGGAATGGTAGAATGTATGAAATGCAACCTATCTATATCAATGCAACTGTATGCAAAAATGTTTCTACCTACTTGGTTAAAAGTGAACAAATTTTCCAAGACAAACATAAATCAGACTTCACTAATTCAAATTATACAATAAAAGACAAGTAAACTTGTAAGAAGATAGCTCATGAAAGCAGGGAACATAGAATCAAGCATTGAACCCTCACTGGTAGTGTATATTACTCTAATCTCTCAAGTGTCTAGGGTTAATTCACTCTACTCTTCTCTAGTCATGCTTTCTAAACTTTTTTCTTCATCTAACCAATCAACAAAAATTTAATGTACCAATGCAAACATCATGAGGTCTTTTCAGGGTTGTAATGGGGCTAAGGTAAGGGTGAGGATATATGTATGGCCAAGTGGGCTATAATATGAATCTTTAATTAACCCAAGCTCTCACCTATACACACATTCTATATACTTTTAAATTCATGCCTAGCTACCCAAAATTTCCACTTTTGCATATCATACTCATGTATCAACTTTTCTTTAATTTTATCACATATGCATTGATTTTTCATTAACTTAACATTGGGGTAATTTTGTCCCCTTATTTATTTACTTATTTATTGAATATTTTTTTTATTATGCAATTATGAAAATGAAGATGCAAACTATATGTGCTAATAATAAGAAGAGTTATTGAAAGAGAAAACTAAGAAGAAAGAAAGGAACGATCATACCATGGTGGGTTGTCTCCCACCCAGCACTTTGCTTTAACGTCCTTAAGTTGGACGCTCCACTAGCTCAGTCTTCTGCTGTGGGTGGATCCTCCAAGAGGAAGATCTCTAGCTCCTTATTTTTCGTTGCCTTCTCACCATGATATAGCTTTAAGTGATGTCCATTAACTTTGATGAATTCAGAGCTTGAAAGATGACTTAGGTGGAAAACTCCGTATGGCTCGGCCTTCTCTACTCTATATGGACCTTCCTATCTTGATCTCAACTTGCCTGGCATGAGACTCAGTCTAGAGTTATAAAGGAGGACTAAATCCCCAGGTTGGAACTCTCTTCTCTTGATGTGCTTATCATGCACAACCTTCATCTTTTCCTTGTACAGTCTTGAGTTCTCATAAGCTTCTAGGCGAAGGCTTTCTAATTCTTGCAGTTGCAACTTCCTTTCAACTCCGGCTTTCTCAAATCTCATGTTGCACTCCTTCACTGCCCAAAAGGCTTTGTGCTCTACCTCAACTGGGAGGTAATAGACTTTTCCATAAACTAAGCGGAAGGGACTCATCCCAATGGGTGTCTTGTAAGCTGTTATGTATGCCCAGAGTGCATCTTGTAGCCTGGTGCTCCAATCTATGCTATGAGGTTTGACTATCTTCTGCAATATATGCTTTATTTCTCTGTTTGACACCTCGGCTTGCCCATTAGTCTGAGGATGGTAGGCTGTTGCCACTTTATGAATTTTTCCATGCTTCTTCAGTAATCCTGTTAGTCTTCTGTTACAAAAAGGGGTGCCTTGATCGCTCACGATTGCTCGTGGTGATCCAAAGCGACAAATAATATGGTTTCTAACAAAGGAAACAACAGTGTTAGCATCATCAGTGCGGGTAGAAATTGCTTTCACCCATTTAGAAACGTAATCTACAGCTAACAATATATAAAAATAACCATTAGAATTTGGAAATAGAACCATGAAGTCAATGCCCCAAACATCAAAAATTTCACAGAAAAGCATAATCTGTTGAGACATCTCATCCCTCTTGGATATATTACCAAACCTTTGGCATGGGGAACAAGATTTACAAAATTCAGCAGCATCCTTAAAAAGTGTAGGCCACCAGAATCCACAGTCTAAAATTTTTCTAGTTGTTCTTTGAGGGCCAAAATGTCCTCCACTCTCAGATGAGTGGCAGGCCTCTAAAATGGACTGGAATTCTGATTGAGGCACACACTGTCTAATTACCTGGTCAGTGCCACATCTCCATAAATATGGGTCATCCCAAATATAATATTTGGACTCACTTTTCAGCTTGTCTCTTTGATGCTTAGTAAAGTCTGGAGGAAAAGTGCGGCTAACTAGATAATTAGCTACAGGTGCATACCAAGGGGCTACTTCAGATACTGCTTGCAGGTTATCAAATGGGAAATTATCATTTATAGGAGTGGAGTCATCCCTAATGTGCTCAAGGTGACTCAAGTGGTCTGCCACTAGATTCTGGTTACCACTCATATCCTTAATTTCTAAATCAAATTCTTGTAGCAGCAGTATCCAACGTATAAGCCTTGGTTTGGATTCCTTTTTAGCTAATAAATACTTTAGAGCTGCGTGGTCTGAGTACACTACTACTTTAGCACCAAGTAAATAGGCTCGGAATTTATCCAGAGCAAAAACAATAGCAAGAAGCTCTTTCTCAGTAGTAGTGTAATTAGACTGAGCGGTGTCTAAAGTCTTAGACGCATAAGCAATTACAAAAAGGATCCTTACCTTCACGCTGAGCCAGCGCCGCTCCTACTGCATGGTTGGAGGCGTCGCACATAATTTCAAATGGCTGGCTCCAGTTTGGTCCTCTCACAATTGGAGCTTGAGTCAAGGCGGTCTTCAGCTTATCAAACGCTTGTTTGCAATCCTCATTGAACTCGAACTCAATATTTTTCTGCAATAGTCTGGATAAGGGTAGTGCTACCTTACTGAAGTCCTTAATAAATCTCTGGTAAAAACCTGCATGACCAAGGAACAAACGGACTTTCCTCACAGAGGAGGAGTAAGGTAAACTAGAAATAACATCCACCTTTGCTGGATCTACAGAAATGCCAGTATTAGACACAACATGTCCTAGTACAATCCCTTGTTTTACCATAAAGTGACATTTTTCAAAATTCTATACAAGGTTCGTACTAACACATCTATCTAATACTCTAGATAAACTATCTAAGCAAAGGCTAAATGAATCACCATAAACGCTAAAATCATCCATAAAAACCTCCATACAGTTCTTAATAAGGTCAGAGAAAAGACTCATCATGCACCTTTGGAAAGTAGCTGGTGCATTGCATAAGTCAAATGGCATTCTCTTATAAGCATAAGTTCCAAAAGGACATGTAAAAGTAGTCTTTTCCTGATCTTCAGGAGCTATATGAATTTGAAAATAGCCTGTATAACCATCTAGAAAGCAATAATGGGATTTACCTGACAGGCGATCAAGCATCTGATCAATGAATGGCAAGGGGTAATGATCCTTGCGAGTGGCTTGGTTGAGACGCCTATAGTCAATGCAAACTCTCCATGAATTCTGCACTCGAGTTGTCAGAAGCTCTCTATGCTCATTTCTTACTGTTGTGATTCCATACTTTTTGGGCACCACTTGTACTGGACTGACCCATTCGCTATCTGAGATGGGGTAAATGATATCTGCTTCAAGTAGCCTGGTCACTTCTTTCTTGATAACTTCTAAGATGGTAGGATTTAATCTTTTTTGAGGTTGACGGATAGGCTTTTCTCCCTCTTCTAGGAATATTCTGTGCTCACAAACTTGAGGGTTGATGCCTACTATATCCGCTAGGCTCTATCCAATTGCTTTCTTGTGTTTTCTCAGCACACTGAGTAGCTGTTCTTCTTGTTGGGAAGTGAGTTCCCTTGCAATGATAACTGGAAACTTCTGCTCGTCCTCAAGGTATGCATACTTGAGGTGTGGAGGGAGGAGTTTTAATTCTAATTTCTGCTCATGGCCAGGCTCTGGATTATCTGGAGCTGGTGATAATGGTGAAGTGCTCTCATTGTCCTCAGAAAGTGTCCCAACACTTGGACCTTGTCCTATGTACTTCTCTTCTAATTCCTCCTAGTGAACTTCAGCCATGGTTTAATCTATAATGTCACATTGGGAGATAGAATGATCTTCCGGGGGGTGCTTCATAGCTCCATTTAAACTGAATTTCACTATTCTACCATCTATTTCAAAAGAATAAGTTCCGGAAAATACGTTCAGCTTGACTTTGGAGTCTTCAGGAATGGTCTTCCAAGCAGGATTGATGATGGCCTTCCTGAGTCATTAGGGGGCATTTCCAGGATATAGAAGTCAATGGGAAATGTGAGCCCCTTAATGCTCACTAATACATCTTCAGCAACTCCAATCACTGTAATAATACTTTTATCTGCTAACACAAAACGAGCTGCAGACCTTTTTAAGGGAGGGAGCCTCAAAGTATCATATATAGACAAAGGCATTATACTAACACACGCTCCTAAATCGCACATGCAGTCAGAAAATATCACACCTCCAATAGTACAATTAACCATACATGGACCTAGATCACTACACTTTTCAGGTATACCTCCCATTAAAGCAGATATAGAACTACCTAAAGGAATAGTTTCTAATTCATTAATTTTGTCTTTATGTATAAATAAATCTTTTAGAAACCTTGCATATTTAGGTACCTGCTGAATAACATAAAAAAGGAGAACAGTTACCTCAACCTTTTTGAATATTTCTACCATTTTGGGGTCAAGTTCCATTTGCTTTCTGGGCTTCCTTGCAATTTGTGGAAATGGAATAGGAAGGGCGTTTTCTATAGCGTCTGTTTCCTTTGGTGCTTCTTGTGGTTGAGCTTCTTCTTCTTCAACCATGTCCTGTATGTCCTCTTCTTCTTCAACATCTTCTACTTCCACCACCTCTTCAGCTGAGGCATGTTCTAGTGGGTTTGGCTCCTCCTGATTCCTCTCTTGCAGTGTGGTTCCGGACCTTAGGGTGATGGCATTGATGCCACCCTTTGGATTGGGTAAGGGTTGAGAAGGAATTCCACTGGAGCTTGCATATTGAGTGTTTGAAGTATTGGATGATCCCATCTGAGAGATGAGAGCTTGTATAGTGGATGTTAGATCGTTAAGTGAACTTTTCATGTTCTTTTGTCCTTGCACAATGGATTGAAACATCTCGTCATTCGGAGAGGAATTAGAATAAGTGATCTGAGGCACTTGTTGTTGGTTGTGCTGTGGTCCTTGGGATTGCCTCAGGTGAGGTGCTCTGTAAGGCTGGTTCTGGTTCTGCTACCTATTGTTGTTATTATTCCACCTCTGATTTCCTTGATTGTCTCTTCCTCCTCTATTATTGTTGTCCCTCCAACCCTGGTTAGAATTATCTCTCCAACCTTGGTTGGAATTGTCCTGCCATCCATGGTTGTAACTGCCACCTTGATTGTATCCTTGATTGCGGCGGTCATAAAAGTTATGAGTGGCTGCTACAGTATTATCTTCCTGTTAGAGCTACAGACATTCATCAGTATAATGACTATAATCAGTACAGATTCTGTACACTCTCTGTGGAACCAACTATTGGCTTTGCTGTGGTGGAGAGGGCTGAGCTTGCTGAGCTTGTTGTTGACTCAACTGCATCTGCTTCAGTAAGTTGGTCATTTCACATATACTCTGAGTTAGGACAGCAGTCTCTCTGCTAGAGGATACCTCTACAACAGCTTTTGACTGGCTTTGTTTCTGCCTGTGATTCCGAGTAGATTCAACTAAGTCGCTGATCAATTGCCATGCCTCATTAGTGGTCTTGTACTTTTTCATAGACCCATTGCTAGAACTTTCCAATGTGGTCTTATCTTGAGGCCTCATGCCCTGTATGACGTAGCCGAGCAACACTATCTTGTCAATCATATGGTGGGGGCATGCTTCCAGAAGATTGTTGAAGCTCTCCCAGTATTCGTAGAGAGTCTCAGATTCGTCCTGAACAATCATGGAAATGTCTTTCCTCAGTTTATCAGTAACTTCAGATGGAAAGAATTTTTCCAAAAATTCTCTTCTAAGCGTATCCCAGTCAGAAACAGTTGCTGCGGGTTGAGTGTAGTACCACTCTCTCGCTTTTCCCTCAAGAGAGAATGGGAAGGCTTTTAACAAAATAGAAGTTTCATCTTCACCATCACGCCTGACAGTAGAACAGGCTGCCTAGAAATCCCGAAGGTGCTTGATAGGCTCTTGAGTAAGTAAGCCATGGAACTTAGGCATCAAGTTGAGTAGTGCCGTCTTGAGTTCAAAATCTACAGCCACCGCTGGGTGATGCGCTTGATACGGTTGCAGTGTAAAATTAGGGGCTCCAGCTTCCTGGATAGTAACTCTCCTAGGTGCTGCCATGTCACCTGCACGTAAACCAACCGAATCAGTAGAAAGGGAGCTTATTTCTTCCTCAAGTGATATTTCAGATTCGCCCTCGGAGAGGACTAACCGACGCCAAGCTTGCCTTATACGTGAAATAGTTCTTTCAATCTCAGGATCAAATACTGGCAAGCTTGGATTAGGAAGTGAACGCGTCATTTAATGAAAGAAACATGCAGCTCATAGTAGCAAAATAAAATAAAATGCAAATAAATAAATTCCAATCAATAACTTAGCACTCTATTGCAACTCCCCGGCAACGGTGCCAAAAATTGACGTGGCAGAAATTGGCGGATTAAGAAATTAATGTAAGAGATACGTTGCAAGTACAGTTCTTAACCAACAAAAAGTCGCTTATCAATTTAGAAGGGTTGTCACAAAATTAGAATTAAAATACTGGGAGTATGAATCCCATGTCGTCTCCCAACGAGTTACAGAAAGATGTGCTATTCTATTAATCAGATATTTTCAAAAATGGTTTTGAGTTTGATAAACAGGAAATTAAATCAGAGAATTTGTGTAATTTAAATAAAAATCTTGACCGGGAGTAGATTAGTCGGAAGTTCTATCCTTGTTGGAGTTCTCCCAAGATTAATTGATAATTGAAGGTTGTTCTGCTTAGTTATCCTTTACCAGGTAGAGGAAAGTCAAGCAAGTTGGAAGTCTATTTCTGTTCGCAAGTTCTAATCCTCTCCCTTGGGAAGGATTAGTGTTAGTGAGTAGAGGGCAATCCAACAATAAATCTAATTACAATTTTACTCTTGAGCATTCCAACTCAAGGTCCTCCTTTCAATCAACTCCCAATCAAGTTATGGAACTACTCGCTCATTATGAATGTAAACTTCACAAAATAAGAAAGGGAAATAAAGAAAGACATGATAAATAATAATCAAAGAGACCAATTAAAAATAAAAATAGTTCTTGTATTAATAAATTCTAAAAATAATCCAATAGTAATTCTGAACAAATTAAGGATATGAAAGAGTAAGTGACAAGTAAGGAAAACAAACTAGAATGATGAAGTCTTGGCGGAGGTAATAACTCTTCTCAATATCCCAATCCAAAAAGCAATAAAAGCAAAATCCTAAGAACTTTGAATGTGTAGAGAGAAAACCTAGAGGAGGAGTAAAGTTAGATCTAGAACTAAAAATTATGCCGAATGAATGTCTCCCTCTGGTTCTACATGTTCCCTGGCTCTAATCTACTTTTCTGGGCCAAAAACTAGGTCAAAACAGGGCCCAAAATCGCCCCCAGTAAATTCTGCAAATCGCGCACGTCATGAGATCGCGTCATCCACGCGTTCGCGTCATCCAGCGTTTTACCTTGCCATGCGTGCGCATCGTCCACGCATTCGCGTCACTCGTGCAGTTTCCAATCCATGCGAGCGCGTCTGATAAACCACTATCTTATAGTTTATCTTGTGATCAGTTGAGTGGATTTTATCAACTCTTTACCCACTTATTCATAATATTTGCATGGTTTTATATTTCTTTCCTAATTTTGTGCTATGATTAAAAACATGCTTCTTGGAGCTTTAAATTTGCTAATATTAATCCTCTCTTATTACCATTAGATGCCTTGATATGTGTGTTAAGTGTTTTCAGAGATTACAGGGCAGGAATGGCTTAGAGGATGGAAAGGAAGCATGCAAAAGTGGAAGGAATACAAGAAGTTGGAGAAATTGCTAAGCTGTCCAGCCTGACCTCTTCGCACTCAAACGGCTATAACTTCAGCTACAGAAGTTCAAATGACGCAGTTCTAGTTGCGTTGGAAAGCTAACGTCTGGGGCTTCGATTTGATATATAATATGCCCTAGTTTCCTTGAGGCTAGGCGACGCGAACGCGTGCTCCACCCGGCCGCGTCGCAGTGACGAAAAATCAGCGTGTTTGAATTCGCAACCAGCGAATTCTGGGCTGTTTCCGACCCAGTTTGCGGCCCAGAAAACATAGATTAGAGGCTATAAAGTGGGGAAATGCATCCATTCATGAGGACAAGCTTTCACATTCACAATTTTAGAAGTAGATGTAGTTCTTAGAGAGAGAGGTTCTCTCCTCTCTCTTAGGATTTAGTTTTAGGATTTAGGATTATTTCTTCTTCATCACAGGTTCAATGTTCCTTTAATTTATTTTTCAACTTTTATTTTATTACTTTAATTGATATTTATCTTTCCAATTTAGCTTATGCTACATTCATGTTATGATTTTCTTAATTAATATTATTTGAGGTATTTCATTTTATGGTTGTTCTATTCTATTTATGAATGCTTTTAATTTAATTTAGATATTTTCTTCCTTTTGGCTTTGGTTAAGTAATTGGTAACACTTGAGTTATCAAACTCATTGTTGACTGAAAATTGGAATTCTTCAAGAATTAATTCGAGATCCAATAACTCTAACTTTTCCCAAGGAGAGACTAGGACTTGAGGAATCAAAATTAATTCATCCACTTAACTTACCTTCATAGTTAGAGGTTAACAAAGTGGGAAAAAAATCTAATTCTCATCACAATTGATAAGGATAACTAGGATAGGACTTCCAGTTCTTATATCTTGCTAAGAGTTTATTTTATTGTTATTTATTTTATTCTTCTTATCATTCAACATACTGCTTCCTTACTTTCAAAACCCCCAATTTACAAGACTCATAACCAATAATAAGAACATACTTCCCTGCAATTCCTTGAGAAGACGACCCGAGGTTTAAATACTTCGGTTATCAATTTATTTAGGGGTTTGTTACTTGTGACAACCAAAACATTTGTACGAAGGGATTTCTTTTGGTTTAGAAACTATACCTACAATGCGACTGTTTTTATAAAATTCTTTACTGGCAAAAATCCTAACGTCAGCGTCACTGCAATTTCTCCATTTCGCGCGGTCGCATGAGCCATGCGTCAGCGTCGCTTCTCGCTAGTCATCCCCTTAATTTCTTGTGTTCCTTCCATTTTTGCAAGCCTCCTCTCCAATTTCCAAGTCATTTATGCCCTATAAAGCCTGAAACACTTAACACACAGATCACGGCATCGAATGAAATAAAGGAAAATTAAAATACATAATTAAAAGTCTCTAGGAAGCAAGTTTTCAACCATGGAGTAATTTTGGGAAGGAATTGTAAATATATGCTAATCATATGAATAAGTGAGTAAAGATTTGATAAAACCACACTATTAAACACAATATAAACCATAAAATAATGGTTTATCATTCACCCAATTGTATTTTCTTCTATGCTTGTTGGGATACTTTGCTAGAGATTCCTTGTTTTAGCTTATATAAAACTACAAGGACCTATGCTTGATCTGATATGGCCTAGTGCATCTGTGCATATAGAAAGTGAACTATTATCTTGTTGTCAGAGTTTCTCTTTTGGTTCAAAAGAAGTAATTTAAATTTGGTTTCTTTTGGTTGTTCTGCATGTTCTTGTTCTTGTGTTTTGACATGAATCTCACTTTCTTTGTATAGAACTTTGTGAGTGTAAAAGCATGAAAAACAGGTCAAGTATATTTATGTTTGCATGGATACAAAACTGATGGCAACATGCTAGGCTTTATATTGACTGAAACATGCTAGAAGAGTCAAGGATTATAAATTCTACATGACACAAATTTTATGTTAGGAAAAAGTTGTATTTATAGAACTTATTTTATTGTAAAAGAATCTTAATTATATGTAAGATATTTTAATTATCTATATGATTATATATTATACAAATGTTGAGTTAGCGCGTTTAGAAAATAAATTGATATATCAATTATTTAAATAAATATTGCAAAATGAATCTATTTTTGTAATTAAGAATAAAAAATGTTACAAAATGCGAAGTAGCATTTTGTAACAAAGTATTATAACACAAATCTAAATTGTTACAAAAAAGTTTATTTGTTAAATTTGTTATCACTTTTGTAACAAATTTTAGTTTTTGTATCAAAAAAATTTATTACAAAATATTACTTTGTATTGTAACAGTTTTATTTTTTGTTACAAAAACTTTTTGTAACGACTAACGAGACATACTGCAACGGGCCTTTTTTTTGTTACAAATTCATTTTGTTTCAAAATTTCGATTTTTTGTAACAATTTTTTGTTACAAATATTGTTTTTCTTGTAGTGGTATGGAAGGAATTGGAATAATAATGATCATGAGTATATGATTCGATGATGAATGATGATAATTAGGTATATGGAATAATATTATTGTAATTAGGGTCATGGAATGAATTGGGGAATAGAATTTTTTTGGGTACTTTGGTAGTGATGTGTGTTTGATTGATTAGGTACATGAAGTATAGTATTGGGAATTGGGTATGTTTTATTTTGGGTTTTGGTTGTGAATTTTGGAAAGTTGAGAACTGAAAGTGAGGATTTATACCGGTTCGGAATTTAACCAAATAATTTCGTTGTGAGCATAGTCCAAACCGATACTCGATCCTCAAATCAAAGTTTAATTTTTGGTTGTCACAAGTCCAACCCAATAAAAATAACCGAGAGTATTAGTCTCGGGTCGTCTTCTCAAGGAATTGCAGTGAGGTATGCATATTATTGGTTATGGTATCCAAGGGGGTTAGTAAAAGTGCAAGAAATTAAATGGCTAGAACATAAAGCAAACAATTAAAGAAAGCAATTAATAATGAGAGACATTCAAGGCAAGGATTGAGAATATAGGCTTTCTATCCTAGTCACTAATCATAACAATAATTAACAAGAGCTTATCCTATTTAGTCATCTCCAACAATGGAAGAAGGTACAATGTTAACTTCACACGAGAGAAAGTCAAATAAGACTAGTTAATCTAAATCCAAAAGTCCTAATAAACTTACTAATCGAATTAGCAAAAGATTAGCGTCAATTGAAACAATATTAACTAACAACTCTAGATCACCAATATATGTTGGGTATTCATGACTCAAGATTGCCTAATTTCTCTTTTCAAGCCAAGAATGCTAAAAAAAGCTACACTAACATCCAACCAAACATTTTATCAAACACTTAGAAGGCATAAAATAAAAGCATAATAAAATTGCAAGAATAATAAAATCTACAACTACCCAATGCAAGGAATCAACAATAAACAAAGCAATTGACCATAAGAACATAAAAGAAACATAAAACATCAAATTGCATTAAAGGAAAGTCAAAGTAACAAGAGTTTATCAACATAAAAATAGGCATAAAAAGGAAAATTAACAAAGAAACTAAGAAGAACAAAGATATAAGAACAAGAAATTGTAAATAATACAAGATGAAAATAAGAATTAAAGCCTAAATTAAAGAGATCTAACCTAATCCTAACCTAATTCTAGAGAGAAGAGGGAGCTTCTCTCTCTAGATCTAACCTAAGGCATGCTTCCTACACTAATTAATTGCTCTCTCCTTATCCAATCTTGAATTTTGCATCAAATAGCCTCAGAAATGAGTTGGATTTGGGCTTGGGCAGCTCAGAAATTGCCCCCAGCGAATTCACTTTAAGTGAGTCACGTGCCGCTCGTCACGCGTGCGTATGGATGATGCGTGCGCATCGCGTTGCAAGATTCCTTCTCACGCGTGCACGTGGCTGACGCGTGCGCGTCGCTGGCAGATCTCCTCCTCACGTGTACGCGTGGATGACACGTGCGCGTGGTCTTGAGTCTCCAAATGCTCGTTTCTTCATGAATTCTCCACCTTGCATGCTTTTCTCTTCACTTCTTCCATCCAATACTTGCCTTATGAATCTGAAATAACTCAACAAACATATCAAGGCATCGAATGGAATTAAAGTAAATTAAATTTAGCTATTTTAAGGCCTAAAAAGCATATTTTCACTCTTAAGCACAAATTTAGGGATAATTGCAAAATTATGCTATTTTATTAAATAAATGTGAGAAAAGTTGATAAAACCCACTAAATTAAGTACAAGATAAACCACAAAATTGGGGTTTATCAAACCTCCCCACAGTTAAACTAAGCATGTCCTCATGCTAAACTCAAGAAAGAGACAAAGGGTATCAACATTTATTCAATACAAACTATCTAAATGTGACCTACCTACATGCAATCTATCTACATGAATGCATTTACTTAGTCAAAATAAATCAAATTCAAAGAATACATATATAAGCATAAGGGCTAAAGGTATTAACAACCAAATCAAATCCACAATTGAATTGAGTTACTGAAAAGATTTTAACAACTTGCAAGAAAAGAGATGATCATGGGTGAAAACATGTAATTGAGCAATTGAACCCTCACCGGATGTGTATCAACTCTAGTCACTCAAGTGTATAGGGTTGATTCACTCAATGCTCCTCTAATCATACTTTCCAAGATTTGTTTTTCATTTAACAATCAACAATTATTTCATGCATGCATACAAATATCATGAGGACTTTTCCATAGGTTGTAATGGGGCTAGGGTCAAGGTAGGATTGTATTTGGTCAAGTGGACTAGAATTCGAATCTTTGATCAACTTAAACTTCCCACCTAACCTATGACAACCTATACTATTTAAGGCAAATCTAACTACCCATTCTTCACTTTTTCACACACTCATGCATTCTTTTCACTTCTTAAACCATATGCATTGTTATTATTGGACTTTACTTTGGGGCATTTTGTCCCCTTTTTATTGATTCTCTTTTTTTTCTTTTTTTTCTTTTTCTTTTTCTATTATTTTTCTATTTTTGATCTATGTATTTTTTTTCTTTTATTTTTCTTTTGTTTTTTTTTCTCTTTTTCTTTTTGATGAATTATATACAAAGGTGCCAATGCAAATGCTTAAAATATTTAAAGCATGAGTATGTACCCAATTCCCAAAATTTTGACAAAAATATAAAAATACACTTTTATCTCTCCCAATGTTCCCAACTCTCTCAAAATTAAATGATAAACACTCTCACTAGCCTAAGATAATCAAAGATCCAAACAAGGGACATTTATTATTTTTCGCTTTAAGGCTTGTAAAGTGCTAAAATTAAGAACAAATGAGTTTAGCATTGACTCAAAGTTGGCTAACAATAGAAGATAAAAGGTAAGGCTATTTGGGTAAGTGAGCTAATTGAAATAATGGCCTCAATCATATAAGTGCATTCATAGACAAAATAATGGACATAGAAAATCAAACAAATCAAATATTACAATCATAAAAAGAGAATAATACACACAAGAAGGAAAATAGTAGTTATATGGTGTAACCACACAATTAGGCTCAAAACTCACATGCTTATGTGTTCTTAGCTCAAAAACTATGTTCCACAATATATATAATTCAAGCAAGTTCTAAACATTTTTTTTAACTCAAATCAATTCAGGTGCCCTATAGATAAATTCTTTGGAAAATTTTATTATTTTGACTAAGTTTATTATATATAAAAATCCTAAATGACCTAAAAAAATGAAATGCGAAAGTGTTGGAATTAGAAATTTGTCACCCAAAAGTGCCGATTCGGAGGTCGAACGACCTCCCCACACTTAAAAGTTTGCACCGTCCTCGGTGCATTCAGAGATGATCAAGGGGGTACGGTGACTTTCCGAGTTGCCACCTTCAGCTGGTGGGTCAACCGGCTGCTGCGTGTTCTTTCTCCTGCTTCTATTTTAGCTTATGATGACTCACCCATAAAAAATAGAAAATGGCACAGTAAGATGAGAAAATGCAAAAGCAAGGAAGCGTAAATTGTTGGAATGAGGTAAGAATCACTAAAATGAAGTGAGTGACTCAGTTTGTGACATTAAGAAGAATAATGTGTGAGTTCTAAGTTTGCGCGCGGTTTAGAAAACACACACTAACATAGAAGCTATATCACGATTACACAAAGAAAATACGCACTTCACTCATTTTGGTGTGCTTGAAATACTTCAAAGTAACTTGTAGGTTAAGATAAACAAACAAGACATAAAGAAGCATGAAAGCAATCAAGCAAATAATCAAGCAATTGTGAATTGGATAATGAATGGACATTAATTTGTGTGTAATTAAACTTAATGAACCAAATCAAATATAGAACTCACACATCAAACAATGACACATATTGAAGTTTGTTTGCAACACCTAAGTGACATAGAGGTGGAACACATGGGTGTAATGGAACTTAGGAAAAAGAAGATATAAATTAAACTCAATCACATAGCAAGCATGGTCCACAAAGCTTGAAAAGCTCAAAAACATGCAATTAGGTAAGCTCACGATCCAATTTTACAATTACACAATCTCAATGCATGAAATAGGTAATGTAAATAAGGGTCAATCGTAACAAGCATCACCTAAAAAAATGTATTGATAATACACTATTGCCTAACAATGGATGATGAATGCATGGTGGTCAAAACATGCAATCCAAAAGAGTTAAGATGCTTGAAGGCAATGTCATACGTACTTGGTATTCAAAGATGTTAAACATGAAAAATTCAAAACCAAGTAATAAAAGGTAACCTCAATAAAATAAGTCCAATAATGAAAATTAACAACAATGATGTTAAAATAACATCTTATCAATAATCAGCAGCAATATATAGCAAACAAGATTAATAATCCAACACCTATAATGAAAAACAAAAATTAAACTAACTAAATAACTAACTAATTAACTAACTAAAAGAAATGGTGATAGATGGTGATTGGTAGTGTTGGATGATGGTTGAAGAAGGGAAAGAAAAGAAGAGAAGAGAGAAGAAGGAAAGAAGAGAAGAAAAGAAGATACGTGAAACAGGGTGCCCACGCGTATGCATAACCATGGTGAGGTGAAAGCGGTGCGACGCGTACGCGTGAATCACGCGTACACGTGATGATCAAATCAGAGAGAGGCGACGCATACGCGTGGGATGACGTGTATGCGTGGGATGACGCGTACGTGTGGTGGATTTTGTGCTAGAGGCACAATTCCAGCCCAAAACGCGCGCAACTCTCTGGAATTTGTATGGGTATGAAAAATTTGGATGTCACGCATACGTGTGGGTGAAGCGTACGCGTGAGTTGTTGAAAACTTAGGGGTCACGCGTACGAATGGGTGACGCGTACGCGTGGCATGGTGCTCTATTTTTCAAAAATTTTTCAAGTTCTTGCACCAAACCAAGCATTCCAAACCTCCAAACAGCTACCAAAATACCCTAAAACCTTATTTAACATACTAGACTCCCAATTAAACTCAACTATCCAAACAAAACATGAAATTAAACTAATTTTACTAATATTTACAAAAGAGAAGAATGAAAAAGATGTTACCATGGTAGGGTGTCTCCCACCTAGCACTTTTATTTATTGTCCTTAAGTTGGACTTATGGGGAGCTCTCATCAAGGTGGCTTGTGCTTGAATCCATCCTTGAACATCTACCAATGCTTGGACTTCCAATAAGCTCCATCATTCAAAATTAATAGCTCCAAGCTTTGATGGAGTTCTTCACAAACCATGACCTCTGATGACATGTCATCATGTCATATTTTTCTATGCTTTTTCCTTTGTTTTCAAAAGGTTTTATGCACTTTCTTGAGCCATAAGTAAGCCAATTGGGTAGAATTTCATGTTTTCTTTAATTCAATCAATCATGGATAAATTGATGCATTTTCATGAGATTTTGTGCTATAATTGTCATATATTATGAAAGAGAAACAATCTCATGATTTTGAGCATAGCTTTGATACTTTTGATTGATTGATGATAGGTGAAAAGAGCTTTGAAGAGGGTTGAAGAAAGAAGGAATGGCAAAGAGCAAGAGAGGACAAAAAGCTTGAGCCAAAGTTTGCCTCAAACTTTAGCTCAAACTTTTGGAGGAGCTTGACTACACCCTGGAGGGAGCAAAAGTTTGCGCCAACGTTTGACCTCAAGCTTTTAGGCAAACCTTGGCGCCACAATAAATACACCCTGGAGAAGAGCAAAAGCTTGCGCCAACGTTTGACCTCAAGCTTTTAGGCAAACGTTGGCGCCACCACAGCCTGAAGGGGTATACTTCCAACAAGAATAACTTGAGTTACAGAGCTCCAAATGAGGTGATTCCAAAACCAATGGAAAGTAGGAATCAAGAGATTTCCAAGAATATATGGCACTATATGGTGGACATAAAAATTGAGAGAGAAAACTGCCCCGAAAAGTGCATAAACAGACATGACACCAACTTGTAGTAAGGCCAGCTGACCTCTGCACCTTCGATGGAGTATAACTCGAGCTGTGGAGCTCCAAATGATGCACTTCCAACGGCATTGGAAAGTAGACATTCAGGGCTTTCCAGCAATATATAATAGTATGGGTTAGACAATGCATTTGAGCCTCCAGAACCTGGCATTTTCGTCCACGTTTGAGGCAAACGTCGCCTCAAACGCTGCACACCAAAGCCAGCGACCCTGTCTTCTTCAAAGGAGCATAACTTGAGTTGTAGATGTCCAATTGAGGTGATTCCAATTAGGTTAGAAAGC
Source organism: Arachis ipaensis (assembly GCF_059453495.1). Classification (NCBI taxonomy): domain Eukaryota; kingdom Viridiplantae; phylum Streptophyta; class Magnoliopsida; order Fabales; family Fabaceae; genus Arachis; species Arachis ipaensis. The sequence continues at coordinate 92,388,063 of NC_142441.1, read as the reverse complement.
TGATATTTAGAGCTTTCCAACCATATATAATAGTCTATAGTGGGCATAAAATTGGCAACGTTGACAAGCGGACAAAGTAGCATCCCAAGACTTGATATGCAACAAGTGTCAACGTTTGCGTCAAAGTTTGACCTCAAACTTTGGCTCAAACGTGGATGACAGCAAAATGGCCATCTGCATGATGAGTTTGGTGAATAAGTTTGAGTCAAAGTTTGCCTCAAACTTTGACTCAAGCTTTAATGGTTCATGGCCCGATTCACAAGCGGATTTCCTCCCAAGTCCAAGAGCAACCATCCGGATCCCTCTTCAACCCAATTCCATTCCAAAGCAAGCAAAGCCCACATGACTCAAAGGCACACAGAGAAGCTAGATTAGGAATTTCATTTTGTAAATATTGTTTTTATTTTTCATTTTCATTTTGTAAAAGCCTATATAAAGGCATTAGTTTCATTTCACTAGGAGGTTGGCTCTGATAGAGAGCATTGAAGGCTGGCTCCACGAGGGAGCACTAGGATTAGAGAGCTCTCTCTTTTAGTTTTTCCTTTTTGTTTTGAATCTTGGGTTGAGAATTGAAGAAATTCTGTTTCAATCTCACCTTGAGAATTCTCTCTGTTTGCTTGTCTGCATAATTTCAGTGAATTGTGATTTGAATCAAAGCTCTCTTTACTGCTTCCATCTCTATTTCTTCTTCAATCTGTTTGCTGTTGGATCAAGGAAGGGATTGGGATCTAGACTTGTTTTCTAGTCTCATTGAGCTCCTGAGATCTTCAACTTTCCTTTAGTTATTGCAATTGAGCTGCATTTCACTTTCTGTTTGGTTCCTCAATTCAATTTACATTAAGCTTGCTGCAAATCTCATTTACATTTCCTGCACAACTTTAAATTCCTCTGCAATTGCTCTGAATTCTGATTCACCAAAATTTTGCTTCTCTATTTACACTGCTCTCAGTTTACTTTCCAGCAATTTAAGCTTTCTGCAGTTGCTCCAAGCCTTGATCTATTGCTTTATTTAATTTCCAGCACCCACTCCCATTTACATTTCATGCAATTTACATTTCTTGTCATTTAAGATTTTGCCAATTTATATTTCTTGCTCTTTAAGTTTCTGTCCAATTTACTTTCTGCAATTTTAAATTCATTGTCATTTACTTTCTGTTGGCTACAATTTCACACAATTCACTTCAATGTTAGCTTGACTAAACTAATCACCCACTAAAGTTGCTTGATCCATCAATCCTCGTGGGATCGACCTCACTCACGTGAGTTTTACTACTTGATGCGACCCGGTATACTTGCCGGTTAGATTTGTGTGTTTGGAATTCGTTTTCCAAAAAAACACCATCAAGTTTTTGGCGCCGTTGCCGAGGATTGATTTAGATCAACAATGATTAAGTGGGTGAGAAGTCTAGATCAAGTATTTTCTTTATTTTTGTTCTCTGTTCTAAGTTGAAACCAAGGTGTTTGAGTTATTACCTCACTAAGAAATTCATCTCTGAGATATGAATTTCAATTTTCCTTGGTGTTGTGTTTTACAAAATTCAAATGGAGTTCAACTCATCTTATGATCAAACAAATTTTATGGGATATTACCCACTATCACCAATCTCTAATGGTGGCTGGAAATATCACCAAGAGAATACACATTCTGAGCACTCCAATTCATGGAGATTTGCTTCAGAGACACAAGATGAGCAAGAAAATCATATGGGATACCAACCACCACCACAAAATGATTCATATCATTATCCTCATGGTGGATGGAAGCATCACCAAAGAATGGAAGAGCATCCACCCTCACGTCCCAATTTCTTATTTGAAAGTTCTTCATCACTTGATTATGCCTCAACACAAAGTTTCCTCCAAAATCTATACAAGTCATCCCATCAATCACACAACTCATTCCATACCCCTCAACACAACTTCACCACAACACATCCATGTCACCAAAATTACTCTCAACTTTCATCTCTTGAATTAGCAGTTGAGGATTACCTTCAATGGTCCAAAGAAGCCTCAGAAAGCCAATGCCAAGACATTGAAATACACAGAAAACTCATGGAAAGATACACACAACCCCAACCCTGGAAAGAAACCATCCTCAAGAAGATGAATGGGCCCTTAGAGCAAACAAGGGGGAACTTAGAACCATCAAACAGTGAGGATGAAGACCAATTTGTGGGTGAGGAAGTGGAAAAACAAGAACCAAAAGTCCCTGTGTCAAGTGAAATTGTACTGAAGAATGAGGAACATGAGCCAAGGATTTTATATTCACAAGAACTAATTGAAGTGACAATAGAACACGAAGATTCCCTCCCAAAGGACTTGATGGAAAGTTGTGAAGAAGGAATGGAGGAGGACAATCAAGAGAAGTCACACTCAATTGAAGCAGAGAAGTGCATAGCGGAAGGGCTCATGGAACCACTAATTCAAGAGGCTCTGGATGAAGATAAAACTCCAACAATCACACAACCACCAAGACTTGGATTCAAGAAAGTGAAGGCAATTAACAAAAGCACCGAGAAGAGGATTGTGACCAAGCTACAAAGGACAATATTCATGAAGAAAAGAAGGTCAACTACAAGCAATCCTCCCCCTGATCCAGCAAGCAAGCTCAATCAAGCCATTAACAAAAGAAAGCTTGCTGAGGAGAGACCAAGACAGGGGGCAATAGCTGAATCTTCTCCTCCCTTGAGGTCATTCCTCTTAACAAACTGGAAGAAGAGGAAGAAAGCAAAGAACAACATGCCAACAGTAGGTAACGTTTCTCTTCTATGCTTTGTTCTCTTTCTTTATATTATTTAAATTCAATAAAATAGCATATGGTTACATTCTAAGTTTGGTGTTGCCTTGCAACAAATTGTTTTCAATCTTTTTGGATGATTGCATCAAATTAAAAAATTGAAAGTGACACACCAAGATTCTAAGTTTGGTGTGCCACTTATTTTTCTAAGCAAATCATTCAGCAACACCACTTGTTTGCATAATCATAATGTTCTTTGCATTGTTATCTTTCTTTTAGTGAGACAATTTGAGTTTTCTCTTTGTTTTTAGTCGTTCCCTTGTTTTAAATGCTTTCTTTTACTTACTGTGTTTGTTAATACACTACCAAGAGAGCTTTATTCATGATAGATTCTTGGCTTGGTGATTGTATTTAACATATAACAGTTTCTTTCGTTTAGTTCTATTTCAAATAAATTGACATGTGGTTGCATTCTAAGTTTGGTGTTGCTATGCAACAAAATTTGGTTTTAATCCTTACAAGATACTTGCATCAATTCCAAGTGAAAGTGTCACACTAAGTTTGGTGTGCCACTTATTCTTTATGCAAAATATTATGCTCACCTTCTTAAGTTTGCAATCAAAATGTCTCTGTCTCTTGTGCCTTGATTGTTATCTTTAATTTTGCTTGCTTAAAACACATGTACTACTAACTTTTCATTGTGTAAGACATTCATAATACATCTTAGCCCCATAGCCATTGTTCTAATTGTTGCTTGAGGATGAGCAAGCATTCTGAGTTTGGCAAGGGAAGGAGGAATAATAGAGGAAAAAGGACAACAATAATGAAGATGAACTACAAGGTTGTAGAGTTCCTTTTCTCCTCATTTGTTTCCAGCACTTAAAATGCATGATTGTCTTTATATTCTCTGTGTGCATGTGTGGTATGAATAAGCATAGCTTGAATACTGATTTGTAACATGTTGCCATGCCATTATGACTACCAACTTGAGTTTTGTAAAGCTTAAAGTAGTAAAGTATCATGATCATAAACAAACAAGGCATTAAAGAAGAACTTAGCATGTGCATACAAGTATTGGAAAGCTAGTATGATTAATTGTTGCTCAATTGCATTAGATTTTATTTAATTGAAGTTTTCAACTAGGATAGTTTGTGAAATCTTTTGAAATCATGAAAACCTTGAAAAAGCAATTGCAAATTAAAGCAAGAAAAGAAAAAGGGGAAGAATGAGAAAGCTGAAGGCTCTGAGTACCAATGACAATTGTCAAGTACTTGTGGTGTTTATGTATCAAGCCAAATCCTTGAAAACAAAACACTTAGAAGTCAAGGTTAGGCTCAAAGTGCAAAAGCACTCCCTCAAAGCTCAAGGCTCTGAGCATCAATGATTAGAGAGTTAAGAAAAGAAACAAATGAGCTTAATGAAGTCCTCTAATTAAATGCTTGTGGTGCTTATGTATCAAGTGGTAATACTTGAAAACAAAGCATTTAGAAGTCGTAGCTTTGTTATCAACTCATGCGGCAAAGCACCCAAAAGGAGAAGCTAATAAGAAAATCAAAAGCTTGTTTCAAGGAAGAAATATAAGAAAAAGATTTCATAAAATAGGCTAAATAGAAGCATCAATCATTTACTTTTCTTTTGTGATTGTAGCATGCATAGAAAACTAGCTTACCATGAACATTGAGTTGCTATTCTTCTTACCTTGGATTGTCAATCTCTATTGCATGATTCTTTTCTTGCTTGGGGACAAGCAAGGTTTAAGTTTGGTGTTGTGATGACATGTCATCATGTCATATTTTTCTATGCTTTTTCCTTTGTTTTCAAAAGGTTTATGCACTTTCTTGAGCCATAAGTAAGCCAATTGGGTAGAATTTCATGTATCCTTTGATTCAATCAATCATGGATAAATTGATGCATTTTCATGAGATTTTGTGCTATAATTGTCATATATTATGAAAAAGAAACAATCTCATGATTTTGAGCATAGCTTTGATACTTTTGATTGATTGATGATAGGTGAAAAGAGCTTTGAAGAGGGTTGAAGAAAGAAGGAATGGCAAAGAGCAAGAGAGGACAAAAAGCTTGAGCCAAAGTTTGCCTCAAACTTTAGCTCAAACTTTTGGAGGAGCTTGACTACACCCTGGAGGGAGCAAAAGCTTGCGCCAACGTTTGACCTCAAGCTTTTAGGCAAACGTTGGCGCCACCACAGCCTGAAGGGGTATACTTCCAACAAGAATAACTTGAGCTACAGAGCTCCAAATGAGGTGATTCCAAAACCAATGGAAAGTAGGAATCAAGAGCTTTCCAAAAATATATGGCACTACATGGTGGACATAAAAATTGAGGGAGAAAACTGCCCTGAAAAGTGCATAAACAGACATGACACCAACTTGTAGTAAGGCCAGCTGACCTCTGCACCTTCGATGGAGTATAACTCGAGCTGTGGAGCTCCAAATGATGCGCTTCCAACAGCATTGGAAAGTAGACATTCAGGGATTTCCAAAAATATATAATAGTATGGGATGGACAATGCATTTGAGCCTCCAGAACCTGGCGTTTTCGTCCACATTTGAGGCAAACGTCGCCTCAAACGCTGCACACCAAATCCAGCGACCCTGTCTTCTTCAAAGGAGCGTAACTTGAGTTGTAGATGTCCAATTGAAGTGATTCCAATTGGGTTAGAAAGCAGACATTTAGAGCTTTCCAACCATATATAATAGTCTATAGTGGGTATAAAATTGGCAACATTGACAAGCGGACAAAGTAGCATCCCAAGACTTGATATGCAACAAGTGTCAACGTTTGCGTCAAAGTTTGACCTCAAACTTTGGCTCTATCGTGGATGACAGCAAAATGGCCATCTGCATGATGAGTTTGGTGAATAAGTTTGAGTCAAAGTTTTCCTCAAACTTTGACTCAAGCTTTAATGGTTCATGGCCCGGTTCACAAGCGGATTTCCTCCCAAGTCCAAGAGCAACCATCCGGATCCATCTTCAACCCAATTCCATTCCAAAGCAAGCAAAGCCCACATGACTCAAAGGCACACAGAGAAGCTAGATTAGGAATTTCATTTTGTAAATATTGTTTTTATTTTTCATTTTCATTTTGTAAAAGCCTATATAAAGGCATTAGTTTCATTTCACTAGGAGGTTGGCTCTGATAGAGAGCATTGAAGGCTGGCTCCACGAGGGAGCACTAGGATTAGAGAGCTCTCTCTTTTAGTGTTTCCTTTTTGTTTTGAATCTTGGGTTGAGAATTGAAGAAATTCTGTTTCAATCTCACCTTGAGAATTCTCTCTGTTTGCTTGTCTGCATAATTTCAGTGAATTGTGATTTGAATCAAAGCTCTCTTTACTGCTTCCATCTCTATTTCTTCTTCAATCTGTTTGCTGTTGGATCAAGGAAGGGATTGAGATCTAGACTTGTTTTCTAGTCTCATTGAGCTCCTGAGATCTTCAACTTTCCTTTAGTTATTGCAATTGAGCTGCATTTCACTTTCTGTTTGGTTCCTCAATTCAATTTACATTAAGCTTGCTGCAAATCTCATTTACATTTCCTGCACAACTTTAAATTCCTCTGCAATTGCTCTGAATTTTGATTCACCGAAATTTTGCTTCTCTATTTGCATTGTTCTCAGTTTACTTTCCAGCAATTTAAGCTTTCTGCAGTTGCTCCAAGCCTTGATCTATTGCTTTATTTAATTTCCAGCACCCACTCCCATTTACATTTCATGCAATTTACATTTCTTGTCATTTAAGATTTTGCCAATTTATATTTCTTGCTCTTTAAGTTTATGTCCAATTTACTTTCTGCAATTTTAAATTCATTATCATTTACTTTCTGTTGGCTACAATTTCACACAATTCACTTCAATGTTAGCTTGACTAAACTAATCACCCACTAAAGTTGCTTGATCCATCAATCCTCGTAGGATCGACCTCACTCACGTGAGTTTTACTACTTGATGCGACCCGGTATACTTGCCGGTTAGATTTGTGTGTTTAGAATTCGTTTTCCAAAAAACACCATCAACCTCCCAAAATTGATCCACATCTTGTAATCCGGGATCCCACACTTTGTTTTCACACTCGTCTTCAAGTTGATCACGGTGATTTCCTCCGGGTGGTAAGCAAGCCGAATTCTCAATGAAGCTTCCAAACAACTTCCTAGACCCAAGCAATCTAGCTCTACACCACACCTTGCAATCAAACTTTGAACATGCACCCATTATGAACTAGAGTGATGTTTCCAACCAATAACCATCTCCCTTTTACTCTTGAAGCCACAAAGAGCTCTAGGTTGACCATCCGTCTCAAGCAAACCATATTCAAGTGGGATAATAAAGCTTAGAGACAAGAGATTTACCCACTTGAATGGTGTAAAGGATGATGGCGACTTAGGAAGGGGGACCTCCCCATACTTAGATAATGCGAGGTTCACTCCCTTGTGCTCTTCCTTTACAACTTCCACCTCTTTGCAAGCTTCTTTAATTTCAACCTCTTCCTCTTGGTAGCTTTCTTCCAATTCAATATCTTCTTCATTGCTTACAAAGGGTATGAGAGGTTGTGTATCTTCTTCTTTAATCTCTATGTCAAGTCCAATGGGATAGGATTTAATTGTAGATAGAAACTCATGAATGACTGAATCCATCTCTTGATCAACCTCTTTAAAGTCTTCAACCATGATGTGCTTTGGAGGTTGTACACCCTCCTCAACATCAATATCAAGCTTCTTGGAAGAGGGCTCCATGATTCTACATTTCCATGGACTTTTAACACCTCCCAAATCTTCAACCACTCCTTCTGTTTCAATCATCTCTACCTCCTCCTCTTCTCCACCTTGAAGCTCCAAGTTCTCCTTCTCATTGTGCTCATCAACTAATCCTCCACTTTAACAATAAGGGTATATTGGATAGTTGAGCATAATGATGCCAATTGGCTCATCACTTTGGTTAAGCTTGCCACTATTTCCCCTTGCTTTTGGCAACGAATTAGAAGTTCTTGTTGTTCTTGCATTAGGGGTTGGAGAGATTGGTCCAATGAAAGTAGTGGTGGAAGAGAGGGTTCATTGTTTAGGAGAAAGGGTTCATAATTGGAAGGTGGTTCATTGATAAACTACTATTTTATGGTTTATCTTGTGCTAAATTGAGTGGTTTTTATCAAAGCTTTGCACACTTATTCATACAATTTGTATGATTTTACAAATCCTTCCTAATTTTGTGCTATGATTGAAAACATGCTTCTTTGGTCTTAAACAAGCTAATTTTAATCCTCTTTTATTACCATTCGATGCCTTGATATGTGTGTTAAGTGATTTCAGGGTTTATAGGGCAGAAATGACTTATAGGATGGAAAGGAAGCATGCAAAAGTGGAAGGAATACAAGAATTTGAAGGAATTGCTGAGCTGTCAAGCCAGACTTCTTGGTACTAGATCAATCTTAACTTGAGCTACAGAGGTCCAAATGTGGCGGCTCAAATTGTGTTGGAAAGCTAACATCTGGGGCTTCGAAATGATATATAATTTGCCATAGTTGCCATGCTGTTAGGAGATGCATACACGTGGAGCACGTGTACGCGTGACCTTGCGAAAGTTCAATCCACGCGTACGCGTGGACGACGCGTACGCGTGACAGAGCCACGTGCTGGGCGCATCAAAAATCACTGGGGGCAATTTCTGGGCTGTTTTTGGCCCAGTTTCGAGCCCGAAAAATATAGATTAGAAGCTACAAAGTTGGGGAATCACATTCATTCACAATTTAGGTTTTAGATGTAGTTTCTAGAGAGAGAGGCTCTCTCCTCTCTCTAGGTTTTAGGATTTCTCTTAGTTTTAGGTTTATTTCTTCTCAATTCCAGGTTCAATATTCTTTTAATTTAGTTTCTCTTCTACTCTTATTTGTTCTAGCATTTTAGTTTATCTATTTCTCTTATTGGTGTATTTATTTTCCTAATTTAATTTATGAACTCCATGTTAGATTTGATTTCTCTATTTAATGCAATTTGAGGTATTTCATATTTATGATTGTTTTTTTCAATTTATGCTATTGATGCTTTCAATTGGTTGCATGGATTTTATTATCTCTTATTGCTTTTCTATGCTTTTATATTGTGCCTTCCAAGTGTTTGATAAAATGCTTGGTTGGATTTTAGTGTAGATTTCTCTCCTCTTGGCCTTGGTTGAGTAATTGGAGACTTTTGAGTTATCAAACTCCCTTGTTGATTGATAATTGAGATTTTCTAGTTGGTTCGGATCCCTCTAAAGCTAGTCTTTCATTAGGAGTTAACTAGGACTTGAGGAATCAAATTGATTTATCCACTTGACTTACCTTCATAGTTAGAGGTTGACTAAGTGTGAGCAATGGACAATTGATGTCACAATTGATAAGGATAGCTAGGATAGGACTTCTAATTCTCATACCTTGCCAAGAGCTTTATTAGCTATTAGTTTAATTCTTGCAATTTACTTTACTTGTTCCTTATCCAAAACCCCAAAAAGATACTTTTCCATAACCAATAGTAACATACTTCCCTGCAATTCCTTGAGAGATGACCCGAGGTTTGAATACTTTGGTTATTACCTTTTAGGGGTTTGTTACTTGTGACAACTAAATTTTTGTATGAAAGGATTCTTTGTTGGTTTGGAAACTATACTAGCAACGAGGATTTATTGTGAATTCTAAACCGTCAAAAATCCGTTCCTCAAAATGGCGCCGTTACCAGGGAATTGTAAACGTGTGCCTTATTATTGGTTATTGTGAATATTGTGAATAATTTTGCTTTTTCGTTTCTTTGTTAGTGTTTCTTGTTTTAGGAGTTTATTTTCATTAATTCTTATTAGTTTTTATTTTTACTTGCTACTATGAATTCTCACCCCTTTGGCTACGAGTTTAGTTCAAATTATGTTGTAGGGAATGGAAGCCATAATGGGAACATGCATCAAGGTTGGGACAATCAAAGATGGGAGGAGCCACAAGGATTTGATCAACCCTCTTGGCAACAACCCCCTCCAATGAACTATGAGCAACAACCATTCTATGATGCATACCAAGGCAATGGTTATGGTGGACCTATTCATGACAATCAACAACCTCCACCAACATACTATGAACAAGAGCCATTCCAGGATGCATGTCAATTCAATAACTATGGTGGACTGATGAGCGGATAATTTATACGCTTTTTGACATTGTTTTTAGTATGTTTTTAGTAGGATCTAGTTACTTTTAGGGAAGTTTTCATTAGTTTTTATGTTAAATTCACATTTCTGGACTTTACTATGAGTTTGTGTGTTTTTCTGTAATTTCAGGTATTTTCTGGCTGAAATTGAGGGACTTGAGCAAAAATCAGATTCAGAGGTTGAAGAAGGACTGCTGATGCTGTTAGATTCTGACCTCCCTGCACTCAAAGTGGATTTTCTGGAGCTAAAGAACTCGATATGGCGCGCTTCCAATTGCGTTGGAAAGTAGACATCCAGGGCTTTCCAGCAATATATAATAGTCCATACTTTGGCCAAGAATTGACGACGTAAACTGGCGTTCAACACCAGCCTTCTGCCCAAATCTGGCGTCCAGCGCCAGAAAAGGATCCAAAACCAGAGTTGAACGCCCAAACTGGCACAAAAACTGGCGTTCAACTCCACAAATGGCCTCTGCACGTGCAACACTTAAGCTCAGCCCAAACACACACCAAGTGGGCCCCGGAAGTGGATTTATACATCAAATACTTACTCATGTAAACCCTAGTAGCTAGTTTATTATAAATAGGACCTCTTACTATTGTATTAGACATCTTTGGATTGTATTATGATCCTTTGATCACGTTTTGGGGGCTGGCCATCTCGGCCATGCCTGGACCTTCACTTATGTATTTTTAACGGTAGAGTTTCTACACTCCATAGATTAAGGTGTGGAGCTCTGCTGTTCCTCAAAGATTAATGCAAAGTACTACTGTTTTCTATTCAATTCTTCTTATTTCGCTTCTAAGATATCCATTCGCACCCAAGAACGTGATGAAGGTGATGATTATGTGTGACGCTCATCATCCTTCTCCCTTATGAACGCGTGCCTGACAAACACTTCCGTTCTACATGAATTAAGCTAGAATGAGTATCTCTTAGATCTCCTAACCAGAATCTTCGTGGCGTAAGCTAGAATGATGGCGGCATTCAAGAGAATCCGGAAGGTCTAAACCTTGTCTGTGGTATTCCGAGTAGGATTCAATGATTGAATGACTGTGACGAGCTCCTAACTCGCGATTGCAGGGCGTTAGTGACAGACGCAAAAGGATAGTAAATCCTATTCCAGCATGATCGAGAACCGACAGATGAATAGCCGTGCCGTCACAGGGTGCGTGAGCATATTATTCACTGAGAGGATAAGATGAAGCCATTGACAAGGGTGATGCCTCCAGACGATTAGCCGTGCCGTGACAGGGCATTGGATCATTTTCCCGAGAGATGACCAAAAGTAGCCATTGACAGTGGTGATGTATCACATAAAGCCAGCCATGGAAAGGAGTAAGACTGATTGGATGAAGATAGCAGGAAAGCAGAGGTCCAGAGGAACGAAAAGCATCTCCATTCGCTTATCTGAAATTCCTGCCAATGAATCTACATAAGTATCTCTATCCCTTTTATTGTTTATTTTAATCTAATAAAGTATCATGTTTAAATCAGCCTGACTGAGATTTACAAGGTGACCATAGCTTGCTTCATACCAACAATCTCCGTGGGATTCGACCCTTACTCACGTAAGGTATTACTTGGACGACCCAGTGCACTTGCTGGTTAGTTGTATCGAAGTTGTGACAATTATGAATTAAGATCAAAGCACCAAGCTTTGGAGCCATTACCAGGGATTGTTCGAGCCTGGACATCACAATTTCGTGCACCAAGTTTTTGGCGCCGTTGCCGGGGATTGTTTGAGTTTGGACAACTGACGGTTCATCCTGTTGCTCAGATTAGGTAATTTTCTTTTCAAAAATGTTTCAAAAAAATTTCTCATCTGTTTTCGAAAAAAAAATAAATAAAAATGTTTTAAAAAATTTTATTCAAGATTTTTAAGAATGAATTCTAGTGTTTCATGAAGCATGTGAAGCCTGGCTGGCTGTAAAGCCATGTCTAAATTCTTTTGGACTGAGGCTTCCAAACCATCAGAGGTAAGTTACATACTTGATAAATGATGAGCAGCAATTTGTTATCAAGATCAATATACTCTGGTGTTAAATGCTGAAGCTTGGCTGGCCATTGGCCATGTCTAGTGTTTTGGACCGGAGCTTTCATTGAAAGCTTGGCTGGCTAGTGAGCCATGTCTAATTCCTGGACTGAAGCTTTAGACTAAGAATGCAAGATTCCTGGAATTCATATTAAAAATTTTGGAATCCTTATTTTCCTTTTTCTATTAATTTTCGAAAAATCCAAAAAAATTAGAAAATCATAAAAATCAAAAATATTTTTTGTGTTTCTTGTTTGAGTCTTGAGTCATGTTATAAGTTTGGTGTCAATTGCATGTGCATCTTGCATTTTTCGAAAATTTCATGCATTCATAGTGTTCTTCATGATCTTCAAGTTGTTCTTGGTAAGTCTTCTTGTTTGATCTTGATGATTTTTTGTTTTGTGTCTTTTCATGTTTATCATATGCATTCTTGAATTCTTAGTGTCCAAGCATTAAAGAATTCTAAGTTTGGTGTCTTGCATGTTTTCTTTGCATTAAAAATTTTTCAAAAATATGTTCTTGATATTCATCTTGACATTCAAAGTGTTCTTGGTGTTCATCTTGACATTCATATCATTCATACATGCATTCATTGTTTTGATCTAAAAATTTCATGCATTGCATCTTTTTAGTGTTTTTCTCTTGCATCATAAAAATTCAAAAATCAAAAAATTATATCTTTCCCTTTTTCTCTCATCAAATTCGAAAATTTGGATTGACTTTTTCAAAAATTTTTAAAATCAAATTGTTTCTCATGAGTCAAATCAAATTTTCAATTTGAAAATCTTATCTTTTTCAAAATCTTTTTCAAAAATCAAATCTTTTTCAAAATTCTTAGTTATTTTCGAAAATTCCAAAAATATTTTTTAAAAATCTTTTTCTTATTTTTATATCAAATTTTCGAAAATAACATAATCAATTAATGTTTTGATTCAAAAATTTGAAGTTTGTTACTTGCTTGTTAAGAAAGATTCAAACTTTGAGTTCTAGAATCATATCTTGTGATTTCTTATGAATCAAGTCATTAATTGAGATTTTAAAAATCAAATCTTTTTCAAAAACTAATTTCTATCATATCTTTTCAAAAATATCTTCTTATCTTATCTTTTTCAAAAATTTGATTTCAAAATATCTTCTCTAACTTCCTAACTTCCTATCTTTTCAAAATTGTTTCAACTAACTAACTAACTTTTTGTTTGTTTCTTAACTTTTTCAAAACTACCTAACTAACTCTCTCTCTCTCATTTTCGAAAATATCTTCCCTCTTTTTCAAATATTTCTTTTTAATTAACTAATTATTTTTATCTTTTATTTTTGATTTCAAAAATTTTCGAAAATTACTAACATTTTTTCAAAAACCATTTTTCAAAAACCATTTTTCAAAAATCACTAACTCTTTTTCAAAATAATTTTCGAAAATAATCCCTCCCCCATCTCATTCTATTTATTTATTCATATCCTAACATCTCATCTCACATCTCTTCCATTCGTACAGTTGTGTTTCTTCCTTTACATCACATTCTTTGTCTCCCCCTCTTTTCTTCCACTCATAAAAGGATCCCTATACTGTGGTATAAAGGATCTCTATTATTATTTTTCTGTGCCTTCTTTTTTGTCATATGAGCAGGAGCAAGGACCAAAACATTCTTGTGGAAGCAGATCCAGAACCTGAAAGGACTCTGAAGAGAAAATTAAGAGAAGCAAAAATACAACAATCCAGAGATAACCTTTCAGAAATTTTCGAACAGGCAGAGGAGATGGCAACCGAAAATAATGATAATGCAAGGAAGATGCTTGGTGACTTTACTGCACCTAATTCCAATTTACATGGAAGAAGCATCTCCATTCCTGCCATTGGAGCAAACAAGTTTGAGCTGAAACCTCAATTAGTTTCTCTGATGCAGCAGAACTGCAAGTTTCATGGACTTCCATCTGAAGATCCTTTTCAGTTCTTAACTGAATTCTTGCAGATATGTGATACTGTTAAGACTAATGGAGTAGATCCTGAAGTCTACAGGCTCATGCTTTTCCCTTTTGCTGTAAGAGACAGAGCTAGATTATGGTTGGATTCTCAACCTAAAGACAGCCTGAACTCTTGGGATAAGCTGGTCACGGCTTTCTTAGCCAAGTACTTTCCTCCTCAAAAGATGAGCAAGCTTAGAGCTGATGTTCAAACCTTCAGACAGAAAGAAGGTGAATCCCTCTATGAAGCTTGGGAAAGATACAAACAGTTGACCAAAAAGTGTCCTTCTGACATGCTTTCAGAATGGACCATCCTGGATATATTCTATGATGGTTTATCTGAGCTATCAAAGATGTCACTGGACACTTCTGCAGGTGGATCCATTCACCTAAAGAAAACGCCTGCAGAAGCTCAAGAACTCATTGACATGGTTGCTAATAACCAGTTCATGTACACTTCTGAAAGGAATCCTGTGAGTAATGGGACGCCTATGAAGAAGGGAGTTCTTGAAGTTGATACTCTGAATGCCATATTGGCTCAGAATAAAATATTGACTCAGCAAGTCAATATGATCTCTCAGAGTCTGCATGGAATGCAAGCTGCATCCAACAGTACTCAAGAGGCTTCTCCTGAAGAAGAAGCTTATGATCCTGAGAACCCTGCAATAGCAGAGGTAAATTACTTAGGTGAACCTTATGGAAACACCTATAACTCAACATGGAGAAATCATCCAAATTTCTCATGGAAGGATCAAAAGCCCCAACAAGGCTTTAATAATGATGGAAGAAACAGGTTTCGCAATAGCAAGCCTTTTCCATCATCAACTCAGCAACAGACAGAGAACTCTGAACAAAATGCTTCTAATTTAGCAAATCTAGTCTCTGATCTATCTAAGGCCACTGTAAGTTTCATGAATGAAACAAGGTCTTCCATTAGAAATCTGGAAGCACAAGTGGGCCAGCTGAGTAAAAGGATCACTGAAATCCCTCCTAGTACTCTCCCAAGCAATACAGAAGAGAACCCAAAAGGAGAGTGCAAGGCCATTGACATAAGCGCCATGGCCGAACCTGTGAGGAGAGGAGAGGACGTGAATCCCAAGGAGGAAGACCTCCTGGGACGTCCAGTGATCAATAAGGAGCTTCCCTCTGAGGAACCAAAGGACTCTGAGGCTCATCTAGAGACCATAGAGATTCCATTGAACCTCCTTATGCCCTTCATGAGCTCTGATGAGTATTCCTCTTCTGAAGAGAATGAGGATGTCACTGAAGAGCAAACTGCCAAGTTTCTTGGTGCAATCATGAAGCTGAATGCCAAATTGTTTGGCATTGATGCTTGGGAAGTTGAACCTCCCTTGTTCATCAATGAACTAAGTGATCTGGATCAACTGACATTGCCTCAGAAGAGACAGGATCCTGGAAAGTTCATAATACCTTGTACCATAGGCACCATGATCTTTAAGGCTCTGTGTGACCTTGGTTCAGGAATAAACCTCATGCCCCTCTCTGTAATAGAGAAACTGGGAATCTATGGGGTGCAAGCTGCTAAAATCTCATTGGAGATGGCAGACAGCTCAAGAAAACAGGCTTATGGACAAGTAGAAGATGTATTAGTAAAGGTTGAGGGCCTTTACATACCTACTGATTTCATAGTCCTGAATACTGGAAAGGAAGAGGATGAATCCATCATCCTAGGAAGACCTTTCCTGGCCACAGCAAGAGCTGTGATTGATGTTGACAGAGGTGAAATAGTCCTTCAATGGAATGAGAACTCCCTTGTATTCAAAACTCAAGGATCTCCCTCTGCAACCATGGAGAGGAAGCTTGAAAAGCTTCTCTCAAAGCAGAGTCAACCAGAGCCCCCACAGTCAAACTCTAAGTTTGGTGTTGGGAGGCCACAACCAAACTCTAAGTTTGGTGTTGAACTCCCACATCCAAACTCTAAGTTTGGTGTTGGAGAGTTTCAACAAAACTCTGCACATCTGTGAGGCTCCATGAGAGCTCACTGTCAAGCTATTGACATTAAAGAAGCGCTTGTTGGGAGGCAACCCAATGTTTATCTAATTCTTATTTTTATTGTTTTTCATGTTTTCTTAGGTTCATGATCATGTGGAGTCACAAAATAAATATAAAAATTGAAAATGGAATCAAAAACAGCAGAAGAAAAATCACACCCTGGAGGAGCATCTGTCTGGCGTTCAAACGCCAGAACAGAGCATAGTTCTGGCGCTGAACGCCCAGAATGGGAGCATCCTGGCGCTGAACGCCCAGAACAAGCATGGTTCTGGCGTTCAACGCCAGAAATGGCAGCAAAGGGGCGTTGAACGCCCAAAATGGGCACCAACCTGGCGCTGAACGCCCAGAGTTGTGTGCAAGGGCATTTTACATGCCTAAATTGGTGCAGGGATGTAAATGCCTTGACACCTCAGGATCTGTGGACCCCACAGGATCCCCACCTACCTCATCATCTCTCTTTCCATTCATGATCATCCCTTCTTTTTTTTCCATTTACCACTCACATCCATACAACCACTACCTTCAAAATTCAACATCTCTCCCACCCAATCCCACCCATATGGCCGAATACACACCTCCATCCATCTCCTCCATATCCTCTTCTTCTTCTTCTATTCTTTCTTCTTTTGCTCGAGGGCGAGCAACATTCTAAGTTTGGTGTGGTAAAAGCATAGCTCTTTTGTTTTTTCCATAACCATTGATGGCACCTAAGGCCAGAGAAACCTCTAGAAAGAGGAAAGGGAAGACAAAAGCTTCCATCAAGGGTCTATAGCTCAGTGGTAGAACATTTGACTGCAAATCAAGAGATCCCTGAGATACCTCAGGGGATACATTTTCTTCCACACAATTATTGGAAGCAACTAAGGGTGGAACATCAAGAGCACTCCATCATCCTTTATGAAATCAGAGAAGATCTAAAAGCAATGAAGGAGGAGCAGCAAAGACAAGGAAGAGACATAAAAGAGCTCAAGGACATCACTAAGGTGGATTCATTCCTTGTTCTTACTTTCTCTGTTTTTCGTTTTCTATATTATGTGCTTATCTATGTTTGTGTCTTCATTATATGATCATTAGTAGTAGTGACTTTGTCCTAAAGTTATAAATGTCCTATGAATCCATCACCTCTCTTAAATGAAAAATGTTTTAATTCAAAAGAACAAGAAGTACATGAGTTTCGAATTTATCCTTGAACTTAGCTTAATTATATTGATGTGGTGACAATGCTTCTTGTTTTCTAAATGTATGCTTGAACAGTGCATATATCTTTTGAAGTTGTTGTTTAAGAATGTTAAATATGTTGGCTCTTGAAAGAATGATGACTAGGAGACATGTTATTTGATAATCTGAAAAATCATAAAAATGATTCTTGAAGCAAGAAAAAGCAGCAAAGAACAAAGCTTGCAGAAAAAAAAAGGGGGGGGGGGGGCGAAAAAAATAGAAAAAAAAAATATAGAAAGAAAAAGAAAAAGCAAGTAGAAAAAGCCAATAACCCTTAAAACCAAAAGGCAAGGGCAAAATAAAAAGGATCCCAAGGCTTTGAGCATCAGTGGATAGGAGGGCCTAAAGGAATAAAATCCTGGTCTAAGCGGCTAAAACAAGCTGTCCCTAACCATGTGCTTGTGGCGTGTAGGTGTCAAGTGAAAACTTGAGACTGAGCGGTTAAAGTCAAGGTCCAAAGCAAAAAAAGAGTGTGCTTAAGAACCCTGGACACCTCTAATTGGGGACTCTAGCAAAGCTGAGTCACAATCTGAAAAGGTTCACCCAATTATGTGTCTGTGGCATTTATGTATCCGGTGGTAATACTAGAAAACAAAGTGCTTAGGGCCACGGCCAAGACTCATAAAGAAGCTGTGTTCAAGAATCATCATACTGAACTAGGAGAATCAATAACACTATCTGAACTCTGAGTTCCTATAGATGCCAATCATTCTGAACCTCAATGGATAAAGTGAGATGCCAAAACTATTCAAGAGGCAAAAAGCTATAAGTCCCGCTCATTTGATTGGAGCTATGTTTCATTGATAGTTTGGAATTCATAGTATATTCTCTTCTTTTTATCCTATTTGATTTTCAGTTGCTTGGGGACAAGCAACAATTTAAGTTTGGTGTTGTGATGAGCGGATAATTTATACGCTTTTTGACATTGTTTTTAATATGTTTTTAGTAGGATCTAGTTACTTTTAGGGAAGTTTTCATTAGTTTTTATGTTAAATTCACATTTTTGGACTTTACTATGAGTTTGTGTGTTTTTCTGTAATTTCAGGTATTTTCTGGCTGAAATTGAGGGACTTGAGCAAAAATTAGATTCAGAGGTTGAAGAAGGACTGCTGATGCTGTTGGATTCTGACCTCCCTGCACTCAAAGTGGATTTTCTGGAGCTACAGAACTCGAAATGGCGCGCTTCCAATTGAGTTGGAAAGTAGACATCCAGGGCTTTCCAGAAATATATAATAGTCCATACTTTGGCCAAGAATTGACGACGTAAACTGGCGTTCAACGCCAGCCTTCTGCCCAAATCTGGCGTCCAGCGCCAGAAAAGGATCCAAAACCAGAGTTGAACGCCCAAACTGGCACAAAAACTGGCGTTCAACTCCACAAATGGCCTCTGCACGTGCAACACTTAAGCTCAGCCCAAACACACACCAAGTGGGCCCCGGAAGTGGATTTATACATCAAATACTTACTCATGTAAACCCTAGTAGCTAGTTTATTATAAATAGGACCTCTTACTATTGTATTAGACATCTTTGGATTGTATTATGATCCTTTGATCACGTTTTGGGGGCTGGCCATCTCGGCCATGCCTGGACCTTCACTTATGTATTTTTAACAGTAGAGTTTCTACACTCCATAGATTAAGGTGTGGAGCTCTACTGTTCCTCAAAGATTAATGCAAAGTACTACTGTTTTCTATTCAATTCTTCTTATTTCGCTTCTAAGATATCCATTCGCACCCAAGAACGTGATGAAGGTGATGATTATGTGTGACGCTCATCATCCTTCTCCCTTATGAACGCGTGCCTGACAAACACTTCCGTTCTACATGAATTAAGCTAGAATGAGTATCTCTTAGATCTCCTAACCAGAATCTTCGTGGCGTAAGCTAGAATGATGGCGGCATTCAAGAGAATCCGGAAGGTCTAAACCTTGTCTGTGGTATTCCGAGTAGGATTCAATGATTGAATGACTGTGACGAGCTCCTAACTCGCGATTGCAGGGCGTTAGTGACAGACGCAAAAGGATAGTAAATCCTATTCCAGCATGATCGAGAACCGACAGATGAATAGCCGTGCCGTGACAGGGTGCGTGAGCATATTATTCACTGAGAGGATAAGATGAAGCCATTGACAAGGGTGATGCCTCCAGACGATTAGCCGTGCCGTGACAGGGCATTGGATCATTTTCCCGAGAGATGACCGAAAGTAGCCATTGACAGTGGTGATGTATCACATAAAGCCAGCCATGGAAAGGAGTAAGACTGATTGGATGAAGATAGCAGGAAAGCAGAGGTCCAGAGGAACGAAAAGCATCTCCATTCGCTTATCTGAAATTCCTGCCAATGAATCTACATAAGTATCTCTATCCCTTTTATTGTTTATTTTAATCTAATAAAGTATCATGTTTAAATCAGCCTGACTGAGATTTACAAGGTGACCATAGCTTGCTTCATACCAACAATCTCCGTGGGATTCGACCCTTACTCACGTAAGGTATTACTTGGATGACCCAGTGCACTTGCTGCTTAGTTGTATCGAAGTTGTGACAATTATGAATTAAGATCAAAGCACCAAGCTTTGGAGCCATTACCAGGGATTGTTCGAGCCTGGACATCACAATTTCGTGCACCATGGACCCCCTTGTAGTTACCAACAAGCCCCACCCTATGCATATGAACTCCTTCCTCAACATAGCTTTGAACCACCATACTCACGATCCCCTTACTACCAAACACCCTCATACGATATTAACCCATATCCACCATATCAACCACCCTATGAGCCATATGAACCATACATAGAACCACCCCAATTCCAACCCAATTACTCCCAAAAACCGCCACCTCCATATACACTATGTCCATATCCATCAACCCAAGAGCCATATAATCCTAATCATGTTATTCAAGCGGGACAAGAGTTAAGGGATCATCTCAACGAAACACTGGATCAATTTCAAGCAACCCTTCATCAATTGGATCAAGTGGGAAACCGAGAAGCACGCGAAGATCTCATGGCTAAAGAATCTCAACTTGAGAACAAGGAATTGAAGTGTGTTGTGCAACAAGTAGAAAAGATGGAGTATTGAACCGCCACACCCTTATTATGATGAACCACCCTCATATCATGAACCTTTCCTCCCAGGTAATGAACCCTCATATCCACCCCAATCTCCAATAGATGACACTCTAAGTGTTCTTCTTCAAGGGCAAAGAGAGATGCAAAGGACGACACAAGAGTTTATAGCTACCTCGACCGAGGTAGTAGGTAATTTAGCTTCTCTGCGCTTCGACACTCAAAGTACTTTCATAGCTACATGTGGAGAATCAATAGAAGAGCATAGCATGAAGGAGACACTAAAAACTCTGGTGGAAAGTGAGGAATGTGGCTTTGTATTGGAACAAGTGGAGGAAGCCGTAATAGTTGAAGAGGAAGAAGTGGTTGAAGACTTAGGAGATGCCAAACCTCCATGGGAATCAAGAGTTGCAGAGTATTCCTCCAAGAAGATTGAAATTGATGTCAAGAATGTGATGACAAGTCATCTTATGCTAGCTTTTCAAGCATTTTTCACTTATTTCATTAGGTTTTATGCACTTTCTTACATTATAAGTAAGTAATTTGGAGTGAAATTGCATGGTTATGTCAATACAATCAACCATTAATTATTTGACACAAAATCATAAGGTTTAAGCTAGAATTAGTTGGTTTTTGAATAATTTAGAAACCTTGTGAAATTGGAGATGCTTTGATTGGTTGTTTTGATTATTTGTAGGTGAAGAAATGGTGACAAAAGGGATTTTGGCACACTTTTGAAGTTAGAGCACGCTTTGGACTTTAGGCCACGCTTTGAAAAGCGTGACCCAAGACACAAAAGCGTGGTGCTCACCAAAGGGGCATCAAGAGGCCAAGGCATAGCGCTCACTAATTGAGCGTAGCGCTCTCTATTTGAGCGCTAGAGACCAAGCAACCAAAACCAAGTGCACAAAGGCAAGGATGTTGCATTGAAACAAGTAATTGAGCGTCCAAGGGGACAAGGCAAAGTTATAGAGCTTAGTTAACTTAGTTAACTTTATCGGGCTCCATTCCAAAGAAAATTATGATGCGACAATTGCTAGTGAAGGAGCCAGGATTCGAACCCATGAACCAAGATAATGAAGGAGTGCTAGTATGCAAGGAAAATGTCCAAAATGAAGCCAGCAAGGTTCGAACCATGCACATGCTAGCAAGGAAGGAACGCCACAAGGAAGCAAAGAGAGGAGTGCTACTCTTCATAAGAAATGTGCACCAAAGTGGCATCACCATGATTCGAAGGGGGAGCCCCACCCAAGGCTTGTAGCGCTACGTTATTTGAGTTAACTGAACGCTATGAAGAATGCTTGTCACGCATCAAATGAGCCAAGGAACAAAGAAAAGGGAGCGCTATGTTAGGTGCAATCACTAAGCGCTCCCCTGGAAGGTGTCCCCATGATCCAATTTTAAATCAAAAGCCAATTTGGGATCCATTTCTTCACCAACTTAAAAAGCCCATTCCAAATTCTAAAATCAAAATTAGAAAGTGTATAAATAGGACTTAGTTTGATTTGTAGAGGAGCTTCCTTCATTTTTAGTTTAACTTTTAGTTGAATTTTAGTTTTCATCTTTAGTTTTCATTTTGAATTTAGGAATTGGGATTGAGAGCTGAGTTCTCTTCCTCCTTGTTCTTACTTCTGCATTTTTCACTTTCTATTTTAGAATTTTGGATTGAGATTGAAGGAATTTTGTTTCAATCCTTGATCTGCAATTCATCTTTGTTTTCTTCTGCATAATTCTAAGGATTGGGAATTGGATATAGCTTTCTGTCTTTATTTTCATTTCTTCTGCAACTCTTGCTATCTGTTCTTGGAATTTGAATTGAGATTGAAGAGCTTCATTAATTCTAAGTTTGAGAATCATCTTTTACCTCTCTTCTCAATTGTTTTAAGAATTGAATTTGAGTTTTATTTGCTGTTTCATTTACATTTCTTTTGCAAATTATTTTCTGATTGATCAAGGAAGGAATTGAGATCTAGATCTACTTTCTAGTCTCATTGATCCCTGAGATCTTGAATTTCTTTCCTAGAATTCACAATTGAGTTGAGTTTACTTTCTGTTTGGTTCTTCAAGCAATTTTACCTTTTTGTTTATCTTCTACAATTTATTTTAACTTCTCCTTCTCTGATTGATTGCATTTTACATTTATCTATTAAATTCTAAATCCCAGCACCCCACATCCCTTTACTATTTAAGTAATTTACAATTCTTGCACTCTAAGCTTCAGCTATTTATATTTCTTGCAATCTAAGTTTCAGTCATTTACATTACTTGCACTTTAAGTTTCAAGCAATTTAATCTTCTGCACTTTAGTTTCATGCAATTTAGCTTCTGCTATTCAAGTTTCACTCAAATCATCAACTGTTTGCTTAACAAATTCAACATCTAACTAAAATTGCTCAATCCTTCAATCCCTGTGGGATCGACCTCACTCATGTGAGGAATTACTACTTGATGCGACCTGGTACACTTGCTGGTAAGTTTTGTGTTGGAATTCGATTTCAACCCATCAAGTTTTTGGCGCCGTTGCTGGGGATTGATCTAGATTGACAATGATTAAGTAAGGTGGTGGTCTAGATTAAGCACTTTTTCTTTGATTTTATTTTATTTTTATTAAGCATATTAACTGTTTGAATTTTTGCTTAAGCTAACACTAACTTCACTCTATCAATAAGAGTGAATTGTTTTTGTTTCTGGTTCTGTGTTTGTTTTTCTTGCTGTTGTATGTCAGAGGCAAGGAGAGAGATCCCTATCTTCTGTGACCAAGACGAGAGGACTCTTAGAAGACTAAAAAGAAAAGCAAGAGGGAAGGGAATTGTTGGAGAAGAAGAGCCTTTTGAAGAAGAATTTCAAGAAATCGAGGAAAATTCAACAAATCCAACAGTGGGAGTGGCCAACAACAATGGTTAGCCCCAGAGGAGAGTTTTAGCTTCATATACGTTTGCTAATCCAAGGCATTGTGGGAGTAGCATCTTACCCTAAATGTCAATGCAAACAACTTTGAATTGAAGCCCCAACTCATCACTTTGGTACAGAACAATTGCTCTTATAGAAGAAGCCCACTAGAAGATCCAAACCAGCATCTATCTACTTTCTTGAGTATTTGTGACACAGTGAAGTCCAATGGTGTGCACCCAGACATATACAAATTTTTGCTGTTTCCATTTTTATTGAGGGACAAGGCTGCTTAATGGCTTAAAGCCTTCTCTCAAGGAAGCATCACTAGCTAGGAAGATGTAGTTAATAAGTTCCTAGCCAAGTTCTACCCACCTCAAAGGATCATCAGGCTCAAGACAAAGGTCCAAACCTTCACACAAATGGATGCAGAATCTCTCTATGAGGCATGGGAGAGATACAAAGCCTTGATTAAAAAATGTCCCCCTCAAATGTTCAATGAATGGGACATCCTTCAAAATTTCTATGAAGGATTGACTCTGAAAGCTCAGAAAGCACTAGATCATTCAGCAGGAGGCTCACTACAATTAATGAAGACAACAGAGGAAGCCCAAAACCTCATAGATATGGTGGCAAACAATTAATACTTCTTTGCTCATCAAAGGCAACGCCAACCAGCTCAAAGAAAGGGAGTACTAGAGTTGGAAGGTGTGGACACTATCCTAGCTCAACACAAGGTGATGCAGCAGCAAATCCAGCAACAATTTGAGTAGATGGCTAAGAAGATTGATAGCTTACATGTTGCATCAGTAAATGTCATCAATCAACCACCAACTGGGTGGGGACTGATGAGCGGATATTTTATACGCTTTTTGGGGGGTATTCTCATATAGTTTTTAGTAGGATCTAGCTACTTTTTAGAATATTTTTATTAGTTTTTATGCAAAAATCACATTTCTGGACTTTACTATGAGTTTGTGTGCTTTTCTGTGGTTTCAGGTATTTTCTGGCTGAAATTGAGGGACCTGAGCAAAAATCTGATTCAGAGGCTGAAAAAGGACTGTAGATGCTATTGGATTCTGACCTCCCTGCACTCGAAATGGATTCTCTAGAACTACAGAAGCCCAATTGGCGCACTCTTAATTGCGTTGGAAAGTAGACATTCAGGGCTTTCCAGCAATATATAATAGTCCATACTTTGCCCAAGTTTTGATGATACAAATTGGCGTTTAACGCCAAGTCTTTACCCTATTCTGGCGTTAAACGCCAGAACTGGCATAAAAACTGGAGTTAAACGCCAGAAATAGGCAGCAACTTGGCGTTTAACTCCAGGAAAAGTCTCTACACATGGAAGCTTCAATGCTCAGCCCAAGCACACACCAAGTGGGCCCCAGAAATGGATTTCTGTACTATCTATCTTAGTCTACTGATTTTCTGAAAACCTAGGTCACTAGCTTAGTATAAAAACTACTTTTAGAGATTTACTTTGCACCTCATGACATTTTTACACTTCACATTGTATTTCTGACGGCATGAGTTTCTAAACCCCATGATTGGGGGTGAGGAGCTCTGCTGTGTTTCGATGAATTAATGCAATTGCTACTGTTTTTCATTCAATCACGCTTGTTTCTATTCTAAGATATTCACTCGCACTTCACCCTGATGAATGTGATGATCCGTGACACTCATCATCATTCTCACCTATGAATGCGTGCCTGACAACCACCTCCGTTCTATCTACACTAGCTTGAGTGTGTATCTCTTAGCCTCCTGGTTCATAATCAGAGTCTTCGTGGTATAGACTTGAATTATTGGCGGTCATTCTTGAGATCCGGAAAGTCTAAACCTTGTCTGTGGTATTCCGAGTAGGATCTGTGAAGGGATGACCGTGACAAGCTTCAAACTCGCGAGTGTTGGGCGTAGTGACAAACGCAAAAGAATCAATGGATTCTATTCCAACATGAGTGAGAACGGACAGATGATTAGCCGTGCGGTGACAGTGCATTCGGATCATTTTCACTGAGTGGATGGATGGTAGCCATTGACAACGGTGATCCACCAACATACAGCTTGCCATGGAAGGAGACATGCGTGCGTGAAGAAGAAGACAGTAAGAAAGCAGAGATTCATAAAATAGAGCATCTCCAAAACCTCAATCTGTTCCCTATTACTGCATAATAATTATTATTTATTTTATGTTAATTACTTTTCATAAACCCAATCATTTTTATTATTAGTTTCCTGACTAAGAATTACAAAATAACCATAGCTTGCTTCAAGCCGACAATCTCCATGGGATCGACCCTTACTGACGTAAGGTATTACTTGGACGACCCAGTGCACTTGCTGGTTAGTGGTACGAGTTGTGAAAAGTGTGATTTCCAATTCGTGCACCAAGTTTTTGGCGCCGTTGCCGGGGATTGTTCGAGTTTGGACAACTGACGGTCTATTTTGTTGCTTAGATTAGGAAAATTTTTCTTTTTGGTTTAGATTCTTCTATTATTGTTTTTTGTTAAAATTTTAAAATCCTTATTTTATTTTTCTTAATTATTTTCGAAAAATTTTCAAAACCAATAACTTCATAATTTAGTCTTCTGTTTGAGTTTAGTTTCATATTTTAAGTTTGGTGTAAATTGCATAATTTTATTTTTATTTTTCCTTTCATTTTTTTCGAATTATTAGTGCTCAGAATATTGAGAAAAAGACAAATAGGTCTCTGACCTTTTGTCCCGTGGACATTTTTGTCCCTGACCATTGAAAAATACTTTTAAGTCCCTGACCTTCACAAAACTTGGACGGATCAGTCCCTCCGTCTAAATGCCTCCGTCAGGGACTGATCCGTCCAAATGTCTCCATCAAGGACTAATCCGTCCAAGTTTTGTGAAGGTCAGGGACTTAAAAGTATTTTTCAATGGTCAGGGACAAAAATGTCCACGGGACAAAAGGTCAGAGACCTATTTGTCCTTTTCTCATATAAAATTTTTTAAGTTTGGTGTCCTCTGTGTTTCTGTTTTCAAAAATTTTTTTCAAAAAGTTGCTCTCAGTGTTCGTTTTGATATTCAAAGCATCCTTGTTTGTTTTCTTTGTTTTGATCTAAAAATTTAAAGTTTTGTATCATTTTTCCTGTTTTTCTCTTTCTTCATTAAATTCAAAAATATGTTTTCTCTTTATTTTAATTGATTTTTGAATTCTGCCTTTAAAATTTCAGATTTTATTTTAAAAATTTGTTATTTTATCTTAGTTTTGGAATTTCAAAATTCAAATCTTTTTCAAAAATCATATCCAAGGTTTTTCAAATTTTCTTAATTAAGTAATTATTTTAGTTTTAGAATTTATTTTTCCTTTTTCTCTTAATTTTCGAAATTTATATTTTTGATTCTAATTATTTTATTTTATCTTATTTCTTTTTTTTTACTTATTCGGTTGTTTTTAGTTAAATAAAATAAAAATAAAAATATATTTTATTTGCAATTCACATCAATTCCCTTTTTTCCATCATGGACCAAAGTGGAAATGAACAGTCTAGAAGGACTCTAGAGTCATATGCTAACCCCATTACTGCTGCATATGGGAGTAGCATCTGTATACCTCCCATCAGAGCAAGCAGTTTTGAGCTAAATCCTCAGCTCATTGTCATGGTGCAGCAAAATTGCCAGTATTCCGGTCTCCCACAGGAAGAACCTACTGAGTTTCCGGCACAGTTCTTGCAAATTGCTGACACAGTACATGACAAGGAAGTAGATCAGAATGTCTATAGATTATTACTATTCCCATTTGCTGTAAAAGATCAAGCTAAGAGGTGGTTAAATAACCAACCCACAGCAAGCATCAGAACATGGAAACAGTTATCAGACAAATTCCTGAATCAATATTTCCCTCCAAAAAGGATGACACAGCTAAGGCTGGACATTCAAGGCTTTAAACAAGAGGATGATGAATCCCTTTATAACGCCCAGGAGAGGTACAGAGGGATGCTAAGGAAATGCCCCTCTGAAATATTTTCAGAGTGGGTGCAGTTAGACATCTTCTTCTACGGGCTTACAGAAAAAGCTCAGGTATCTCTAGACCACTCAGCTGGTGGATCTATACATATAAGAAAGACTATTGAAGAGGCTCAAGAGCTTATCGATATAGTTGCTAGAAATCAGCATCTGTACATAAGTAATGAGTCCTCCATGAAAGAAGAAACTAAGGCAGTATCAACTGACTTTAGTCCTCAGGAACAAGTTGCTGAATTTAATCAGCAACTATCTTCTATAACAAGGCAGTTAGCAGAATTCAAGGAGATGCTACAAGAAACCAAAAATTCTAACAAGGATATGGAATCACAATTGAATCAGACAAAACAGCAGTTATCAAAACAGATAACAGAGGAGTGCCAAGCAGTTCAATTAAGAAATGGAAATACATTAAATACCTCATCTCAAAGCAGCAGAAAGCCAAGAAAAGAACAACTAACAGAGGATGAGCAACCTACTACCCAAAATCCCTCTGAGGACAGTAAGAGCCCAGAGAGGACTAAGTCTGGCATTCAAATGCAAGAAAAGGGTGAAAAATTGGCGTTAAACGCCCAATCCATGTCCAGTTCAGGCATTCAAACGCCAGAAAAAGAGTAGGAATCTGGCGTCAAACGCCCAATCCATGTCCAGTTCTGGCGTTAAAATGCCAGTGAGGGATCAGACACTTGTAAGTGCTGATAATAACTTCCTCAAGAAGGCTTCCCAACCTGCCTCTGTAGGAATTAAACCTGCAGTAACTAAGGTTGAAGAATATAAAGCCAAAATGCCTTATCCTCAGAAACTCCGCCAAGCGGAACAGGATAAACAATTTGCCTTCTTTGCAGACTATCACAGGACTCTTGAAATAAAGATTCCATTTGCAGAGGCACTTGAGTAAACACCCTCTTATGCTAAGTTCATGAAAGAGATCTTAAGTCATAAGAAGGATTGGAGAGAAACAGAAAAAGTTTTTCTCACTGAAGAATGCAGTGCAGTCATTCTAACAAGCTTACCAGAAAAGCTTAAGGATCCAGGAAGCTTTATGATACCATGCACATTAGAGGGTACTTGTACCAAGACAACTCTATGTGACCTTGGGGCAAGTATCAATCTAATCCCTGCATCCACTATCAGAAAGCTTGGCTTGACTGAAGAGGTCAAACCAACCTGAATATGTCTTCAACTTGCTGATGGCTCCATTAAATATCCATTAGGCATAATTGAGGACATGATTGTCAAGGTTGGGTCATTTGCCTTTCCCACTGACTTTATAGTGCTGGAAATAGAGGAGCACAAGAGTGCAACTCTCATTCTAGGAAGACCTTTCCTAGCAACTGGACGAACCCTCATTGATGTCCAAAAATGGGAAGTGACCCTGAGAGTCAATGAGGATGAGTTCAAGTTAAATGCTGTCAAAGCTATGCAGCATCCAGACACAGCAAATGACTGCATGAGTGTTGATATTATTGACTCCCTAGTAGAGGAGATCAACATGGCTGAGAGTCTCGAATTAGAGCTAGAGGACATCTTTAAAGATGCTCAGCCTGATTTGGAGGAACCAGAGGAAATAAAAGAACCTCTAAAAATTCCTCAGCAAGAGGAGAAACCTCCTAAACCCGAGCTCAAACCACTACCACCATCCCTAAAATATGCATTTCTGGGAGAAGGTAACACTTTTTCGGTGATCATAAGCTCTGCTTTAAATCCACAGGAAGTGAAAGCACTACTTCAAGTGCTAAGGACACACAACATAGCTCTTGGGTGGTCCATAAGTGATCTTAAGAGCATCAGCCCAGCAAGATGCATGCACAAGATCCTATTGGAGGACGTTGCTAAGCCAATGGTTCAACCACAGAGGCGGCTAAATCCAGCCATGAAGGAGGTGGTGTAGAAAGAGGTCACCAAGTTACTGGAGGTTGGGATTATCTATCCTATTTCTAATAGCCCCTGGGTAAGCCCTGTCCAAGTTGTCCCCAAGAAGGGAGGCATGACAGTGATTTATAATGAAAAGAATGAATTGGTTCCTACAAGAACAGTTACAAGGTGGCGTATGTGTATTGACTACAGAAGGCTCAATACAGCCACCAGGAAGGATCACTTTCCTTTACCATTCATAGACCAGATGCTAGAAAGACTAGCAGGTCATGAATATTACTGCTTTTTGGATGGCTATTCAGGTTACAACCAAATTGCAGTAGATCCTCAGGACTAAGAGAAAACAACATTCACATGTCCTTCTGGAGTATTTGCCTACAGAAGGATGCCTTTTGGTCTGTGCAATGCACCTGCAACCTTTCAGAGGTGCATGCTCTCTATCTTCTCTGATATGGTAGAGAAATTTCTAGAAGTCTTCATGGATGACTTCTCAGTATTTGGAGACTCATTCAGCTCCTGCCTTGACCATTTAGCTCTTGTTCTGAAAAGGTGCCAAGAGACCAACCTAGTTTTAAACTCGGAAAAATGTCACTTTATGGTGACTGAAGTAATTGTCCTTGGGCATAAAATTTCAAACAAGGGAATAGAGGTGGATCAAGCTAAAGTGGAGGTAATTGAAAGATTACCACCGCCTGCCAATGTTAAGGCAATCAGAAGCTTTCTGGGGCATGCAGGATTCTATAGGAGGTTTATAAAGGATTTTTCAAAAATTGCAAAACCTCTGAGCAATCTGCTAGCTACTGACACGCTATTTGTGTTTGACACAGAGTGTCTACAGGCGTTTGAAACTCTGAAAGCTAAGCTGGTCACAGCACCAGTTATTTTTGCACCAGACTGGACATTACCATTCGAACTAATGTGTGATGCCAATGACCATGCCATTGGTGTAGTACTGGGACAGAGGCATAACAAGCTTCTGCATGTCATTTATTATGCTAGCCGTGTTTTAAATGATGCGCAGAGGAATTACACAACCACAGAAAAAGAGCTGCTTGCAGTGGTTTATGCCATTGACAAGTTTATATCATACTTAGTAGGATCAAAAGTGGTTGTGTACACTGACCATGCTGCTCTTAAATATCTACTTACAAAGCAGTATTCAAAACCCAGGCTCATAAGATGGGTGTTGCTTCTACAAGAGTTTGATATAGAAATAAGAGACAGAAAAGGGACAGAGAACCAAGTGGCTGATCATCTGTCCTGGATAGAACCAGTAGAAGGGGCGTCCTCCCCCTCTATTGAGATTTTTGAAACCTTTCTAGATGAGAAATTATTTGCCATTCAGGAAACACCATGGTTTGGAGACATTGCAAACTATAAAGCTGTAAGATTCATACCCAAAGAGTACTGCAGGCAGCAAATAAAGAAATTGATTTCTGATGCAAAGTACTACTTATGGGATGAACCATATCTGTTTAAGAGATGTACAGATGGGATAATCCATAGATGTGTGCCCAAGGAAGAGGCACAGAAGATCTTATGGCATTGCCATGGATCACAATATGGAGGCCATTTCGGAGGTGAGCGAACAGCCACCAAGGTTCTCCAATGTGGCTTCTACTGGCCTACTCTCTATAGAGACTCCCGAGAGTTCGTACATAACTGTGACAGTTGCCAGAGAGCTGGTAATCTGCCTCATGGTTACGCCATGCCTCACAAGGGATCTTGGAGATTGAGTTGTTTGATGTATGGGGTATTGACTTCATGGGGATTTTCCCAACATCATACTCAAACACGTATATTCTGGTGGCAGTAGACTATGTATCTAAATGGGTAGAGGCAATTGCAACACCCACTAATGATACTAAGACAGTGATGAAGTTCCTCCAGAAACATATCTTTAACAGGTTTGGTGTCCCTAGAGTACTAATCAGTGATGGGGCACTCACTTCTACAATAAACAGCTTTACTCTGCTATGGTCCGATACGGAATTAGCCACAAAGTAGCAACTCCATATCATCAATAGACAAATGGGCAAGCTGAAGTCTCTAATAGAGAACTAAAAAGAATCCTGGAACGGACTGTAATTACCCGTAGAAGGGATTGGGCAAAAAGCTTGGATGATGCTCTGTGGGCATACAAAACAGCATTCAAGACTCCTATAGGGACCTCTCCATACCATCTTGTGTATGGGAAAGCATGCCATTTTCCAGTGGAACTGGAACACAAGGCCTACTGGGCAACCAGATTCCTAAATCTTGATGCCAAGTTAGCTGGAGAGAAAAGATTGCTCCAGTTGAATGAGCTAGAAGAATTCAGACTCAATGCTTTTGAAAATGCAAAAATTTACAAGGAGAAAGCAAAAAGGTGGCATGACAAGAAACTGTCACCCAGAGTCTTTGAGCCAGGACAGAAAGTTCTACTGTTCAACTTTAGGCTCAGATTGTTCCCTGGGAAACTGAAATCTCGGTGGAAGGGACCATATGTGATTACGAGTGTGTCACCATATGGGTATGTAGAGCTTCAAGATATTAACTCTAATAAGAGGTTCATTGTTAATGGACAGAGATTCAAGCATTATCTTGAAGGTAATGTTGAGCAAGAATGCTCAAAGCTGAGACTAGATTAAAGCTCAGTAAAGTCCATCTAAAGACAATAAAGAAGCACTTGCTGGGAGACAACCCAGCCATTAGCAATGTTTATTTGTTATGCAAATAATAGTTATATGAGTTTTATATAAATTATCTTTAAGAATGATTAACAATTGCAGGAGTTCACAGAGTTACAGAAGAATTCAGAGCATAAAGCAGAGAAAATGAGCTCACTGGCACAAAAATGCCAGTAAAGGGAATTGTGGGCGTTAAACGCCCAAAAGAAGCATCTACTGGGCGTTTAATGCCAGAATTGCAGCATCCTGGGCATTTAGAAAAACGCCCAGTGACAAAGGATTTCTGGTGTTTAACGCCAGCCAGGGTACCTGGCTGGGCGTTAAACGCCCAAAACAAGCAACAAATGGGCGTTTAACACCAGAAGTGTGGAGGGGAGGAAGTTGGTTTTTCACTTCAATTTTTCTCAAATTTTCATATTTCTATCCATGATTTCTTGCATGAACATGTTACAAATTCTCATTTTTCAATTTCAATTTCAAAATAATTTCAAGGCTAAAAATCTTTCTTCATTCTTCTTCAACTTCTTTTCAAATCTTTTTCAAAACTCAACTATCTTTTTAAATTCTTTTCAAATCTTTTTCAAATCTCTCTCTTATCTTTTCAATTTTAAAACTATATCTTTTGCATATCATAATTATCTTTTTACAAATCATATCCCCTAGCATATCTTTTTCAAAATTTTCGAACCCACCCCCTCCTCTTTAAATTCACATTCGGCCACCCCCTTTCCTCCACAATTCGAATTTGTCTCTCCTTCTATTCCTCTCCTTTCCTTTCTTTTGCTTGAGGACAAGCAAACCTCTAAGTTTGGTGTGCTTTTCGTGATCACTGAGCTAAGACTCACTAAGATCATGGCTCCAAAAGGAAAACAAACCACTTCAAGAGGCAAAAAGGAGAATGTTCCAAAACCACTTTGGAATCAAGAGAGGTTCTCAACCAAAGAACATGCAGACCATTACTACAAAATAATGGGTCTAAGATCAGTGATCCCGGAAGTTAAATTCGATCTGAAAGAAGACGAATATCCGGAGATCCAAGAGTAGATTCGAAAAAGAGGCTGGGAAATTCTGGCTAATCTTGAGACAAAGGTGGGTAGAAACATGGTTCAGGAATTCTACTCAAATCTGTGGCAAACAGATAAGCAGAGATTAACAGGAGCCGCCTTCTATACCTTTCGAACCTTGGTCAGAGGGAAGGTTATTTACTTCCACCAGGATAAAATAAGAGAGGTTTTCAAGCTACCTCAACTACAAGATGATCCAGAATCCTTTAATAGGAGAATAGTGAGATTAGATAAGCACTTAAACCAAGTTCTAGAGGACATATGCATCCATGGAACCAAGTGGATAACCAATACAAAGGGAGTCCCAAATTAACTCAAGAGAGGAGACCTCAAACCAATTGCTAGGGGCTGGCTGGACTTCATTGGGCGTTCTATACTGCCCACCAACAACCGCTCTGAAGTCACTATCAAAAGAGCAGTGATAATCCACTGCATTATGCTGGGAAACGAAGTGGAGATTCATCATCTGATTTCTTGTGAGCTTTACACAATTGCAAACAAGAACTCCACTGACACCAAATTGGCTTACCCAAGCCTAATATCTCTGCTATGTAAAGATGCTGGGGTGAAGATGGGAGTAGATGAGTATATCTCAGTCGAGCACCCAATCACCAAAAAGTTAATGAAAGGACAACAAGTGCAGGATAACTCCATCAAAAAGAGGGCACAGGAGTTCCTCCCAGAAATCCCTCAAATTGACTACTGGACCCGCCTAGAAGCATCTGTCACCAAGTTGCAAGAAGCTATGGATCAACTGAAAGAAGAGTAGCAAACTTAAAATAACATGCTCTGCAAACTGCTGAAGGAAGAAGAGAAGTAAGGGCGTGAACTACAGGAGCTGAAGCGCCACAAGCTGTCTCTTGAAGGGCCAGACACCCCACAGATTGAAGGAGCATCCATCTCCCAAGATAAAGGTTGTTGATTCCTAATCTTAACTCTGTGATAACTTTTGCTATTAGAGATCTACCTTAGGAGTCATATGAATAATAGTAATTAGTATCTTTAATTTTATTTTCTTATTGTCTTCAATTAAGGTATAATTTATTTTTCTCATCATCATTAAACATGAATAAAATGGCAGATTTTTTTAGAGTAAGGAGGCAATTTTATTTTCGAGTTCTTAATAAGAAAAATTCAAATTATTTATATGTGGTGGCAATACTTTTTGTCTTCTGAATGAATGCTTGAACAGTGCATAATTTTTGATAGTGAAGTTTATGAATTTTAAATTTGTTGGCTCTTGAAAGAATAGTGAAAAAGGAGAAATGTCGTTTATAATCTGAAAAATCATAAAATTAATTCTTGAAGCAAGAAAAAGCAGTGAATACAAGCTTGCGAAAAAAAAGAGATAGAACAAGCAAGCAGAAAAAGCCAACAGCCCTTTAAACCAAAAGGCAAGGGTAAAAAGGATCCAAGGCTTTGAGCATTAATGAGTAGGAGGGCCTAAAGGAATGAAATCCTGGCCTAAGCGGCTAAACCAAGCTGTCCCTAACCATGTGCTTGTGGCGTGAAGGTGTCAAGTGAAAAACTTGAGACTGAGCGGTTAAAGTCGTGATCCAAAGCAAAACGAGTATGCTTAAGAACTCTGGACACCTCTAACTGGGAATTTTAGCAAAGCTAGGTCACAATCTGAAAAGGTTCACCCAGTTATGTGTCTGTGGCATTTATGTATCCGGTGGTAATACTGGAAAACAAAGTGCTTAGGGCCACGGCCAAGACTCATAAAGTAGCTGTGTTCAAGAATCAACATACTAAACTAGGAGAATCAA
Source organism: Arachis ipaensis (assembly GCF_059453495.1). Lineage (NCBI taxonomy): Eukaryota > Viridiplantae > Streptophyta > Magnoliopsida > Fabales > Fabaceae > Arachis > Arachis ipaensis. The sequence continues at coordinate 92,353,587 of NC_142441.1, read as the reverse complement.
TAACACTATCTGAATTCTGAGTTCCTATAGATGCCAATCTTTCTGAACTTCAATGGATAAAGTGAGATGCCAAAACTATTCAAGAGGCAAAAAGCTACAAGTCCTACTCATCTAATTGGAGCTAAGTTTCATTGATATTTTGGAATTTATAGTATATTCTCTTCTTTTTATCCTATTTGATTTTCAGTTGCTTGGGGACAAGCAACAATTTAAGTTTGGTGTTGTGATGAGCGGATAATTTATACGCTTTTTGGCATTGTTTTTACATAGTTTTCAGTATAATTTAGTTAGTTTTTAGTATATTTTTATTAGTTTTTAAATAAAAATCACATTTCTGGACTTTACTATGAGTTTGTGTGCTTTTCTGTGATTTCAGGTATTTTCTGGCTGGAATTGAGGGACTTGAGCAAAAATCAGATTCAAAGGTTGAAGAAAGACTGCAGATGTTGTTGGATTCTGACCTCCCTGCACTAAAAGTAGATTTTCTGGAGCTACAGAACTCAAAATGGTGCGTTCTCAGTTGCGTTGGAAAGTAGACATCTAGGGCTTTCCAGAAATATATAATAGTCTATACTTTTCTCGAGTTTAGATGATGCAAACTGGCTTCAACCCCAGTTCCATGATGCATTCTGGAGTTAATCGCTAGAAACAGGTTGCAAAGTGGAGTTAAACGCCAGAAATAGGTTACAAACTGGCGTTCAACTCCAAGAGAAGCCTCTACACGTGTAAAGCTCAATGCTCAGCCCAAGCACGCACCAAGTGGGCTCTAGAAGTGGATTTCTGCATCATTTACTCAATTCTGTAAATCCTAGCAACTAGTTTAGTATAAATAGGACTTTTTACTATTGTATTTACATCTTTGGATTATCTTTTGATCTTTAGATCACGTTTGGGGGCTGGCCATTTGGCCATGCCTGAACCTTATCACTTATGTATTTTCAACGGTAGAGTTTCTACACTCCATAGATTAAGGTGTGGAGCTCTGCTGTTCCTCATGAATTAATACAAAGTACTACTGTTTTTCTATTCAATTCAAGCTTATTCCTTCTCTAAGATATCCATTCGCACCCAAGAACATGATGAATGCGATGATTATGTTACGCTCATCATCATTCTCACCCATGAATGCGTGCCGGACAAACACTTCCATTCTACATGCAAACAAGCTAGAATGAGTATCTCTTAGATATCTAATACAGAGGACCGAGTCTGAGATATTAGAATCTTTGTGGTATAAGTTAGAATCCATGGATGGCCATTCTTGAGATCCGGAAAGTCTAAACCTTGTCTGTGGTATTTCGAGTAGGATCTCGGAAGGGATGGCTGTGACGAGCTTCAAACTCGCGAGTGCTGGGCATAGTGACAGACGCAAAAGGATAGTAAATCCTATTCCAGTATGATCGAGAACCGACAGATGATTAGCCATGCAGTGACAGCGCATTGGACCATTTTCACAGAGAGGATGGGATGTAGCCATTGACAACGGTGATGCCCTACATAAAGCTTGCCATGGAAAGGAGTAGAAATGATTGGATGAAGATAGAAGAAAAGCAGAGGTTCAGAGGAACGAAAGCATCTCTATACGCTTATCTGAATTTCTCACTAATGAATTACATAAGTATCTCTATCCTAGTTATATTTTATTTATCTTTTTTTATTATCAATTCACCATAACCATTTGAATCTGCCTGACTGAGATTTACAGGGTGACCATAGCTTGCTTCAGGCCGACAATCTCCGTGGGATAGACCCTTACTCACGTAAGGTTTATTACTTGGACGACCCAGTGCACTTGCTGGTTAGTTGTGCGAAGTTGTGATAAAGAGTTGAGATTACAATTGTGCGTACCAAGTTGTTGGCGTCATTGATGATCACAATTTCGTGCACCAAGTTTTTGGCGCCGTTGCCGGGGATTGTTCTAGTTTGGACAACTAACGGTTCATCTTGTTGCTCAGATTAGGTAATTTTATTTTAATTTTAAGCTTTTTATTTCTTATTTTCAAAAAATACAAAAAAAATATTTCTTCTTTTTCGTTTTTCCCAAAATAATTTTTGAAAAAAAAAACAAAAAAATTAACAAAATCAAAAAATCAGAAAATATTTTTGTGTTTCTTGTTTGAGTCTAGAGTCAATTTTTAAGTTTGGTGTCTTGCATGTGTTTGTTTTTCTCAAGAATTTTCAAAAATTCATCATATATCCTTCATGATCTTTAAGTTGTTCCTGGCCAGTCTTCTTGTTTGATCTTTATATTTTCTTGTTTTGTATCTTTTCTTGTTTTTCATATGCATTCTTGAAACATTAATGCCTAATGAATAAAAATTTTTAAGTTTGGTGTCTTGCATGTTTTCTTTTCTTGAAAATTTTTCAAAAATAAGTTCTTGGCGTTCATCTTGACATTCAAAGTGTTCTTGGTATTCATCTTAACATTCATAGTGTTCTTGCATGCATTAGGTGTTTTGATTCATAATTTTCATGATTTGTTTCAATTTTGTGTTTTTCTCTTTCATCATTAAAAATTCAAAAATAAAAAAAAATATCTTTCCCTTTTTCACTCATCAAATTCGAAAATTTGAGTTGAATTTTTCAATTTTTTTTAAAATCTAGTTGTTTTATGAGTCAAATCAAATTTTCAATTTAAAAATCTTATCTTTTTCAAAATCTTTTTCAAAGTCAAATCTTTTTCAATTTTCTTTTCATATTTTCGAATTCCTTTTTAAAATTTTTCAAAATCTTTTTCATTTTTTCGAAAATATTCAAATTAATTTTCAAAATCTTTTTCTTATTTTATTTCTTAATTTTCGAAAATTTTATTAGCATTTAATGTTTTGATTCAAAATTTTTCAAAGTTGTTACTTGCCTATTAAAAAAGGTTCAATCTTTAAACTCTAGAATCATATCTTTTTAGTTTCTTGTTAGCCAAGTAATCAACTTTAATTTTCAAAATCAAATCTTTTTAAATTTCTTTTTCAAATATTTTTCAAAATAAATTTCAATCACATCTTTTTCAAAATCAATTTCAAAATCTTTTCTAACTTCTTATCTTTTCAAAATTGATTTTCAAATCTCTTTTAATCAATCATATCTTTTTGTTTCAATCATATCTTTTTCAAAACTGCCTAACTAATTCTTTACCTCTAATTTTCGAAAATTCCTTCTCTTTTTTTCAAAAATTCCTTTTTAATTAACTAATTGTTTTAATTTTAATTTAATTTCAATTTTAATTTTTGAATTTTAAATTTAATTTTAAAATATTTTTATTTTATTTTGTTTAATTTTTGAATTCCTTTCTTATCTCTCATCTCCTTCTATTTATTTATTCATCTACTAACAATTTTCCTCACCCAAAAATTCAAACCCATTCTTCTCCTCTGAGTTCGAATTCTTCTCTTCTTCATTCTTTTTCTTCTTTTCTTCTACTCACACAAGGGAACCTCTATACTGTGGTAAAAAGGATCCCTATTATTATTTTCTGTTCCCTTCTTTTTCATATGAGCAGGAGCAAGGACAAGAACATTCTTGTTGAAGCAGATCCTGAACCAGAAAGGATTCTGAAGAGGAAACTAAGAGAAGCTAAAATACAACAATCCAGAGACAACCTTACAGAAATTTTCAAAAAGAAAGAGGAGATGGCAGCCGAAAATAATAATAATGCAAGGAAGATGCTTGGTGACTTTATTGCACCTAATTCCAATTTACATGGAAGAAGCATCTCAATCCTTACCATTGGAGCAAACAATTTTGAGCTTAAACCTCAATTAGTTTCTCTGATGCAACAGAACTGCAAGTTTCATGGACTTCCATCCGAAGATCTTTTTCAGTTCTTAACTGAATTCTTACAGATCTGTGATACTGTTAAGACCAATGGGGTTGATCCCGAGGTCTACAGGCTTATGCTTTTTCCATTTGCTGTAAGAGACAGAGCTAGAGTATGGTTGGACTCTCAACCTAAAGATAGCCTGAACTCTTGGGATAAGCTGGTCATGACTTTCTTAGCCAAGTTCTTTCCTCCTCAAAAGCTTAGCAAGCTTAGAGTGGATGTTCAAACCTTCAGACAGAAAGAAGGTGAATCCCTCTATGAAGCTTGAGAGAGATACAAGGAACTGACCAAAAAGTGTCCTTCTGACATGCTTTCAGAATGGACCATCCTGGATATATTCTATGATGGTCTGTCTGAGCTATCAAAGATGTCACTGGACCATTCTGCAGGTGATTCCATTCACCTAAAGAAAACGCCTGCAGAAGCTTAAGAACTCATTGACATGGTTGCAAATAACAAGTTCATGTACACTTCTGAAAGGAATCTTGTGAATAATGGGACGCCTATGAGGAAGGGAGTTCTTGAAATTAATACTCTGAATGCCATATTGGCTCAGAATAAAATATTGACTCAGCAAGTCAATATGATCTCTCAGAGTCTGAATGGATTGAAGGAATCATCCAACAGTACTAAAGAGAGATCTTCTGAAGAAGAAGCTTATGATCCTGAGAACCCTGCAATAGCAGAGGTGAATTACATGGGTGAACCCTATGGAAACACCTATAATCCCTCATGGATAAATCATCCAAATTTCTCATGGAAGGAATAACAAAAGCCTCAACAAGGCTTTAATAATGGTGGAAGAAACAGGTTTAGCAATAGCAAGCCTTTTCCATCATCCACTCAGCAACAGACAGAGAGTTCTGAGCAGAATCCATCTAACTTAGCAAATATAGTCTCTGATCTATCTAAGGCCACTGTAAGTTTCATGAATGAAACACGGTCCTCCATTAGGAATTTGGAGGCACAAGTAGGCCAGCTGAGTAAAAGAGTCACTGAAACTCCTCCTAGTACTCTCCCAAGGAATACAGAAGAGAATCCAAAAAGAGAGTGCAAGGCCATTGATTTAACCATCATGGCCGAACCTACAAGGGAGGGAAAGGACGTGAATCCCAGTGAGGAAGACCTCCTGGTACGTCCAGTGATCAACAAGGAGTTTCCCTCTGAGGAACCAAAGGAATCTGAGGCTCATCTAGAGACCATAGAGATTCCTTTGAACCTCCTTATGCCATTCATGAGCTCTGATGAGTATTCTTCTTCTGAAGAGAATGAAGATGTCACTGAAGAGCAAGTTGCCAAGTACCTTGGAGCAATCATGAAGCTGAATGCCAAATTATTTGGTAATGAGACTTGGGAAGATGAACTTCCCTTGCTCATCAATGAACTGAGAGATCTGGATCAACTGAAATTGCCTCAGAAGAAACAGGATCCTGGAAAGTTCTTAATACCTTGTACCATAGGCACTGGTGCACGAAATTACAATCACACTTTTGCAACTCTGCACAACTAACCAGCAAGTGCACTGGGTCGTCCAAGTAATACCTTACGTGTGTAAGGGTCGATCCCACGGAGATTGTCGGCTTGAAGCAAGCTATGGTTATCTTGTAACTCTTAGTCAGGATATCAATAATTCTCAGATTTAATTGTAAAAAGTAAAAGAACTTGAAATAAATACTTGTTATGCAGTAATGAAGAACAGGTTGAGGCTTTGGAGATGTTTTGTCTTCTGAATCTCTGCTTTCCTACTATCTTCTTCATGCACGCAAGGCTCCTTCCATGGCAAGCTTTATGTTGGGCATCACCGTTGTCAATGGCTACTTCCCGTCCTCTCAGTGAAAACGTTCCAAATGCGCTGTCACCAAACGGCTAATCATTTGTCGGTTCTCGATCATGCTGGAATAGGATCCATTGATCCTTTTGCGTCTGTCACACGCCCAACAATCATGAGTTTGAAGCTCGTCACAGCCATCCCTTCCCAGATCCTACTCAGAATACCATAGACAAGGTTTTGACGTTTTGGATCTCAGAAATGGCTGCCAATAATTCTAGCTTATACCACGAAGACTCTGATTTGAATCATGAGGCTAAGAGATATGCATTCAATCTAAGGTAGAACGGAGGTGGTTGTCAAGCACGCGTTCATAGGTGAGAATGATGATGAGTGTCACGGATCATCACATTCATCAAGTTGAAGTGCGAATGAATATCTTAGAATGGAAGGAAGCGTGATAGAATGGAAAACAGTAGTAATTGCATTAATTCATGAAGAACAACAGAGCTCCTCACCCCCAACAATGGGGTTTAGAGATTCATGCCGTAGAGAACACAACAAGAAACGTGTAAAGTGTCATGAGCGACAATATGAATCACTAAAAGTAGTATTTATAGTAAACTAGTGACCTAGGGTTACAGAAAATAAGTAAGCTAGGGTGTTTATTGTAAATTTCCACTTCCGGGGCCCACTTGGTGTGTGCTTGGGCTGAGCATTGAAGCTTTCATGTGTAGAGACATTTCTTGGAGTTAAACGCCAGCTTTTATGCTAGTTTGGGCGTTTAACTCCAGCTTTTGTGCCAGTTCTGGAGTTAAACGCCAAAATTCTTGAGCTGACTTGGAACACCTGTTTGGGCCATCAAATCTCGAGCAAAGTATGGACTATTATATATTGCTGGAAAGCCCAGGATGTCTACTTCGAGTGCAGGAAGGTCAGAATCCAACAGCATCTGCAGTCCTTTTTCAGCCTCTGAATCAGATTTTTGCTCAGGTCCCTCAATTTCAGCCAGAAAATACCTGAAATCATAGAAGAATACACAAACTCATAGTAAAACCCAGAAAAGTGATTTTTATTTAAAAACTAATAAAAACATAATAAAAACTAACTAAAATGTACTAAAAATATACTAAAAATAATGCCAAAAAGCGTATAAATTATCCGCTCATCACAACACCAAACTTAAATTGTTGCTTGTCCCCAAGCAACTAAAAATCAAATAGGATAAAAAGAAGAGAATATACAATGAATTCCAAAAACATCTATGAAGATCAGTATTAATTAGATGAGCGGGGCTTTTAGCTTTTTGCCTCTGAACAGTTTTGGCATCTCACTTTATCCTTTGAAGTTTAGAATGATTGGCTTCTATAGGAACTCAGAATCCAGATAGTGTTATTGATTCTCCTAGTTAAGTATGTTGATTCTTGAACACAGCTAATTTATGAGTCTTGGCCGTGACCCTAAGCACTTTGTTTTCCAGTATTACCACCAGATACATAAATGCCACAGACACATAACTGGGTGAACCTTTTCAGATTGTGACTCAGCTTTGCTAGAGTCCCCAATTAGAGGTGTCCAGAGCTCTTAAGCACACTCTTTTTGCTTTGGACCATGACTTTAACCGCTCAGTCTCAAGTTTTCACTTGACACCTTCACACCACAAGCACATGGTTAGGGACAACTTGGTTTAGCCGTTTAGGCCAGGATTTTATTCCCGTGGGCCCTCCTATCCACTGATGCTCAAAGCCTTGGATCCTTTTTATCACCCTTGCCTTTTGGTTTAAAGGGGTATTGGCCTTTTCTGCTTGCTTTTCTCTTTTTTTCTTTTTTTTTGCAAGCTTTCTATTCACTGCTTTTTCTTGCTTCAAGAATCAATTTTATAATTTTTCAGATTATCAAATAACATTACTCCTTTTTCTTTCATTCTTTCAAGAGCCAACAATTTTAACATTCATAAACAATCAAATTCAAAAATATGCACTGTTCAAGCATTCATTCAGAAAGACAATAGTATTGCCACCACATCAAAATAATTAAACTATTTTAAAATTCAAAATTCATGTATTTCTTTTCTTTTTCAATTAAGAACATTTTTCTTTTAAGAAAGGTGATGGATTCATAGGACATTCATAGCTTTAAGACATAAACTTTAATTTTATTGATGATGGAATAAAAATAAGACTCAAAAATAAATATAAAGGCAAACCCACAATAATAGAAGACAGAAAATTAAAAGCAGAAAAAAATAAATGACTCTTAAAATAGACTCTTAATAATAAAGGTTATCACAGAGTTAGGACTCAACAACCTTGATTTTGAGAAGTGGATGCTCCCTCTTTTTGTGGAGTTGTCTTGCACTTGTCCTTCCATTGAATTCTTGGTGATTGGGTGTTCAATTGGGATGAATTCATCTACTCCCATCCTCACCCCAGCATCTTTACATAGCAGAAAAATTAAGCTTGGGTAGGCCAGTTTGGCTTCAGTGGAGTTCTTGTTTGCAATTGTGTAAATCTCACAAGAAATCAGATGATGAATCTCCACTTCTTTTCCAAGCATAATACAATGAATCATCACTGCTGTTTTGACAGTGACCTCAGAGCGGTTGCTAGTAGCCAATATAGAACGCCCAATGAAGTCCAGCCAGCCTCTTGCAACTGGTTTGAGATCTCCTCTCTTGAGTTGGTTTGGGACACCTTTGGAATTGGTTATCCACTTAGTTCCAGGGAGGCATATGTCCTCTAGAACTTGATCCAACCCCTTATCTACTCTCACCATTCTCCTATTAAAGGATTCAGGATCATCTTGTAGTTGAGGTAGTATGAAGACCTCTCTTATTTTGTCCAGATGGAAGTAAATAATTCTTCCTCTGACCATGGTTCTGTAGGTATGAAAGGCGGTTCCAGTCATTCTCTGCTTATCTGTCAGCCACAGATTTGAATAGAATTCCTGAACCATGTTTCTTCCAACCTTTGTCTCAGGATTGGCTAGAATTTCCCATCCTCTGTTTCGAATTTGCTCTTGGATCTCCGGATATTCATCTTCTTTCAGATTGAATTTAACTTCCGGGATCACTGACCTCAGACCCATTATTTTGTAGTAATGGTCTGCATGTTCTTTGGTTATGAACCTTTCTTGATTCCAAAGACTCTTTAGAGTATTCTCTTTCTTGCCTCTTGATTTGGTTTGTTTTCCCTTAGGTGCCATGATCTTGATGACTCTTAGCTTAGTGATCACGGAAAAGCACACCAAATTTAGAGGTTTACTTGCCCTCAAGCAAAAGAAAGGAAAGGGAAGAGAGAGGAGAAGAGGTAAATTCGAATGGTGTAGAGGAGGGGATGGCCGAAACTATTTTTATAGGAGGAGGGGATGGCTTTCGAAAAATTTGAGAGAGATATGAAAAGATATGGAAAGAATTTGAGAAGATATTTGAGTTTTTGAAGAAGATTTGGAAAGGATTTGAAAGAAATTTGAAAAATAATTTAGAAAATTATTGAATGATGAAAACTGAGGGTGAATGATGAAAGTTTGAAACATGTTTATGCAGAAAATTCTGAGTCAAAACATGAAAATTTGAAAAAAATTTGAAGTTGGAAACAAAATCTCCTCCTCTTGCCTTTCTGCCATTATGGGCGTTTAACTCCCAGCCAGGTACCCTGGCTGGCGTTAAACGCCAGAAACTCCTTTATCACTGGGCGTTTTTCTGAACGCCTAGGATACGGCAATTCTGGCGTTAAACGCCCAGAATGGTACCCATTCTAGCGTTTAACGCCTAAAATGGTACCTTTACTGGCGTTAAACGCCCAGAATGATACCCATTCTGGCGTTTAACGCCCAAAATGCCCCTTACTGGCATTTTCTTGCCAGCAAGCTCCTTTTCTCTGCTTTTTGCACTGAATCCTTCATTTTTGATGATTAACCTTTAATGAAAATGTATATCAAGCCTCTACAAGTATTAATTTAAAATAAATAATTTGCTAATGGCTGGGTTGCCTCCCAGCAAGCGCTTCTTTATTGTCTTTAGCTGGACCTTTACTGAGCTTCATTCAAGCCTCAGTTTTGAGCATTCTTGCTCAAAATTGCCTTCAAGATAATGTTTGATTCTCTGTCCATTGACAATGAACTTTTTGTCAGAATCAATATCTTTAAGCTCAACATATCCATATGGTGACACTCCTGTAATCACATATGGTCCCCTCCACCGGGATTTTAATTTCCCACGGAGTAATCTGAGCCTAGAGTTGAATAGTAGAACTTTTTGTCCTGGCTCAAAGACTCTGGATGACAATTTCTTGTCATGCCACTTTTTTGCTTTTTCCTTATAAATTTTTGCATTTTCAAAAGCATTGAGTCTGAACTCTTCCAGCTCATTTAGCTGGAGCAATCTTTTCTCACTAGCTAACTTAGCATCCATGTTTAGGAATCTGGTTGCCCAGTAGGCTTTATATTCCAGTTCCACGGGCAGATGATAAGCCTTGCCATACACAAGCTGGTATGGAGAGGTTCCTATAGGAGTCTTGAATGCTGTTCTGTATGCCCACAGAGCATCATCCAAGCTCTTTGCCCAATCCTTTCTACGGGAAATTACAGTCCGTTTCAGGATTCTCTTTAGTTCTCTATTAGAGACTTCAGCCTGCCCATTTGTCTGTGGATGATACGGAGTTGCTACTTTGTGGCTAATTCCATATCGGACCATAGCAGAGTAAAGCTGTTTATTTCAGAAATGGGTTCCCCCATCACTGATTAGTACTCTGGAAACACCAAATCTGCTGAAAATATGTTTCTGGAGGAACTTCAGCACAGTCTTGGTATTATTAGTGGGTGTGGCAATTGCTTCCACCCATTTAGATACGTAGTCTACTGCCACCATAATGTAAGTGTTTGAGTATGATGGTGGAAAAGGACCCATGAAGTCAATACCCCATACATCAAACAACTCAATCTCTAAGATCCCTTGTTGAGGCATGGCATAACCATAAGGCAAGTTACCAGCTCTTTGGCAACTGTCACAGTTACGCACAAACTCTCGGGCATCTCTATAGAGAGTAGGCCAATAGAAGCCACATTGGAGGACTTTAGTGGTGGTTCGCTCACTTCCGAAATGTCCTCCATACTGTGATCCATGGCAATGCCACAAGATCTTCTGTGCCTCCTCTCTAGGGACGCATCTGCGGATTATTCCGTCAGTGCATCTCTTAAAGAGATATGGTTCATCCCATAAGTAGTACTTTGCATCAGAAATTAGTTTTTCCTTTTGCATCCTGCTGTACTCCTGGGGTATGAACCTCACAGCTTTATAATTTGCAATGTCTGCAAACCATGGTGCCTCCTGAATGGCAAAGAGTTTCTCATCCGGAAAGGTCTCAGAGATCTCAGTGGAAGGGAGGGACGCCCCAGCCACTGGTTCTAATCGGGACAGGTGATCAGCTACCTGGTTCTCTGTCCCTTTTCTGTCTCTTATTTCTATATCAAACTCTTGTAAAAGCAACACCCATCTTATGAGCCTGGGTTTTGAATCCTGCTTTGTGAGTAGATATTTAAGAGCAGCATGGTCAGTGTACACAATCACTTTTGATCCTACTAAATAGGATCTAAACTTGTCAATGACATAAACCACTGCAAGCAGCTCTTTTTCTGTGGTTGTGTAATTCTTCTGTGCATCATTTAGAACACGACTGGCATAGTAATTGACGTGCAGAAGCTTGTTATGCCTTTGTCCCAACACTGCACCAATGGCATGGTCACTGGCATCACACATTAATTCGAATGGTAATGTCTAGTCAGGTGCAGAGATGACTGGTGCTATGACCAGCTTGGCTTTCAGGGTTTCAAATGCCTGCAGACACTCTGGGTCAAACACAAATGGCGTGTCAGCAGCTAGCAGGTTGCTCAGAGGTTTTGCAATTTTTGAAAAATCCTTTATGAACCTCCTATAGAATCCTACATGCCCCAGAAAGCTTCTGATTGCCTTTACATTGGCAGGTGGCGGTAATTTTTCAATTACCTCTACCTTGGCTTGATCTACCTCTATTCCCTTGCTTGAAATTTTGTGCCCAAGGACAATTCCTTCAGTCACCATAAAGTGACATTTTTCCCAGTTTAAGACCATGTTAGTTTCTTGGCACCTTTTCAGGACAAGTGCTAGATGATCAAGACAGGAGCTGAATGAGTCTCCAAATACTGAGAAGTCATCCATGAAGACTTCCAGGAACTTCTCTACCATATCAGAGAAAATAGAGAGCGTGCACCTCTGAAAGGTTGCAGGTGCATTGCAGAGACCAAAAGGCATTCTTCTGTAAGCAAATACTCCAGATGGACATGTGAATGTTGTTTTCTCTTGGTCTTGAGGGTCCACTGCAATTTGATTGTAGCCTGAATAGCCATCCAAAAAGTAGTAGTATTCATGACGTGCTAGTCTTTCTAGCATTTGGTCTATGAATGGTAAAGGAAAATGATCCTTTCTGGTGGTTGTATTGAGCCTTCTGTAATCAATACACATACGCCACCATGTAACTGTTCTTGTGGGAACTAGTTCATTCTTTTCATTATGGACCACTGTCATGCCTCCCTTCTTGGGGACAACTTGGACAGGGCTCACCCAGGGGCTATCAGAAATAGGATAAATAATCCCAGCCTCTAGTAAATTAGTGACCTCTTTCTGCACCACTTCCTTCATGGCTGGATTTAGCCGCCTCTGTGGTTGAACCACTAGCTTAGCATCATCCTCCAATAGGATCTTGTGCATACATCTTGCTGGGCTGATGCCCTTAAGATCACTTATGGACCATCCAAGAGCTGTCTTGTGTGTCTTTAGCACTTGAATTAGTGCTTTCTCTTCTTGTGGATTTAAAGCAGAGCTTATGATCATTGGAAAAGTGTCACCCTCTCCCAGAAATGCATATTTCAGGGATGGTGGTAATGGTTTGAGCTCGGGTTTAGGAGGTTTCTCCTCTTCTTGAGGGATTTTCAGAGGTTCTTTTATTTCCTCTGATTCCTCCAGATCAGGCTGAACATCTTTAAATATGTCCTCTAGCTCTGATTCAAGACTTTCAGTCATATTGATCTCTTCCACCAAAGAGTCAATAATATTAGTGCTCATGCAGTCATTTGATGTGTCTGGATGCTGCATTGCTTTGACAGCATTTAACTTGAACTCATCCTCATTGACTCTCAGGGTCACTTCTCCTTTTTGTACATCAATAAGAGTTCGTCCAGTTGCTAGGAAGGGTCTTCCTAGAATGAGAGTTGCACTCTTGTGCTCCTCCATTTTCAGCACTACAAAATCAGTGGGAAAGGCAAATGGCCCAACTTTGACAATCATGTCCTCAATGATGCCTGATGGATATTTAATGGAGCCATTAGCAAGTTGAAGACAAATCCGGGTTGGTTTGACTTCTTCAGTCAAGCCAAGCTTTCTAATAGTAGATGCAGGTATTAGGTTAATACTTGCTCCAAGGTCACATAGGGCTGTCTTGGTACAAGCACCCTCTAATGTGCATGGTATCATAAAGCTTCCTGGATCTTGAAGCTTCTCTGGTAAGCTTTTCAGAATGACTACACTGCATTCTTCAGTGAGAAAAACTTTTTCAGTTTCTCTCCAATCCTTCTTATGACTTAAGATCTCTTTCATGAACTTAGCATAAGAGGGTATTTGCTCAAGTGCCTCTGCAAACAGAATCTTTATTTCAAGAGTCCTGAGATAGTCTGCAAAGCGGGCAAATTGTTTATCCTGTTCCGCTTGGCGGAGTTTCTGAGGATAGGACATCTTGGCTTTATATTCTTCAACCTTAGTTGCTGCAGGTTTATTTCCTACAGAGGTGATTGGAGAAGCCTTCTTAGAGGGGTTATCATCAGCACTTGCAGGTGTTTGATCCCTCATTGGCATTTGAACGCTAGGAGTGGGTGCAGAATAGGCATTTAACGCCAGGTTCCCACCTTTTTCTGGCGTTTGAACGCCAGATTTGGGCATCCATTGGGCGTTTAACGCCAGTTTTTCCCCCTTTTCTGGCATTTGAACGCCAGAGTTATTCCTCTCTGGGCTCTTGATGTCCTCAGAGGGATCTTGGGTAGTGGTTTGGCTTCCTCTGTCATTTGTTCCTTTCTTAACTTTTTGCTACTTTGAGCTGAGTTATTCAATGTCTTCCCGCTCCTTAGTTGGACAGCTTGGCATTCTTCTGTTATCTGTTTAGATAGCTGCTGTCTTGTCTGATTCAATTGTGCTTCTATATTCTTGTTAGCATTTTTAGTGTCTTGGAGCATCTCTTTGAATTCTGCTAATTGTTTTGTCATAAGGAGTAATTGCTGATTAAGTTCAACAATCTGTTCTTGAGGATTAGGATCAGTAGTTACTGCCATAGCCTTTTCTTTTATGGAGGACTCACTGTTTGAGTACAGATGTTGATTTCTAGCAACTATATCTATGAGCTCTTGAGCTTCTTCAATTATTTTTCTCATGTGTATAGATCTACCAGCTGAGTGGTCTAGGGACATCTAAGCTTTTTCTGTAATCCCATAGTAGAAGATGTCTAACTGTACCCACTCTGAAAACATTTCAGAAGGGCATTTTCTTAGCATCCCTCTGTACCTCTCCCAAGCATTATAAAGAGATTCATGATCTTCTTGTTTAAAGCCTTGGATGTCCAGCCTTAGCTGTGTCATCCTTTTTGGAGGGTAAAATTGATTCAGGAATTTGTCTGTTAATTGTCTCCATGTTTTTTTGCTTGCTGTGGGTTGGTTATTTAACCACCTCTTAGCTTGATCTTTTACAGCAAATGGAAACAGTAATAATCTGTAGACATCCTGATCCAATTTTTTATCACGTACTGTGTCAGCAATTTGTAAGAACTGTGCCAGAAACTCAGTAGGTTCTTCTTGTGGAAGACCGGAATACTGGCAATTTTGCTGCACCATGATAATGAGCTGAGGATTTAGCTCAAAGCTGCTTGCTTTGATGGGAGGTATACAGATGCTACTCCCATATGCAGCTGTAATGGGGCTAGCATATGACCCCAGAGTCCTTCTGGACTGTTCACTTCCACTTATGTCCATGATGGAGAAAAGGGAATTGATATGAATTATATATTTTTTTTATTATTTATTATTTATTTTATTTAATTAAAAGTGACCGAAAATAATAAAATAAAATAAAAGGGAAATAAAATAAAATTTCGAAAACTAAAAGAAAATAAAATCAAAGCAAATTGAAAACTAAATTAATTAATTAATTGAAAAGATTTTGAAATTAGCAATTATGATTGAAAAATATTTTGAAGAAGATATGATTGAGAAGATATGATTGCAAATTAAAAAAAAAGAGATATGATTGAAAAGATATGATTGAAGAAATTAAAAAGATTTGATTTTTTTTTTTTGAAAAAGATTTGAAAAGATCAATTTTTGAAATTAGAATATTGACTTGACTAAAAAAAAGATATGATTTTGAAAATCTTTGACTAAATTAATCCAAAATTTCGAAATTTATGAGTAAAATAAGGAAAGGATATTTTTTTGATTTTTGTATTTTAATGCGGAAAGAGAAAAATAACAAAATGACACTAAACATAGAAATTTTAGATCAAAACACTGAGAACAAACAAGAAAACTTTGAATGTCAAGATGAACATCAAGAACACTTTGAAGATCAAGATGAACACCAACAACAAATTTTTGAAAAATTTTTAAGTAAATAAAAGCACAAGGACACCAAACTTAAAATTTTTAGAAAATCAAACACAACTTTTCGAAAATTTAAAGGAAAACACAAAGAAGACACCAAACTTAGAATTTTTAAAGATCAAGAAAGAACTAAGGACATGCAATTTCGAGAATTAAAAGAAAATAAAATCATGCAATTAACACCAAACTTAAAATATAAAACTAAACTCAAATAAAAGACTCTAAACCAACAAAAACAAAATATTCCTAATCTAATCAACAAGAATAACCGTCAGTTGTCCAAACTCGAACAATCCCCGGCAACGGCGCCAAAAACTTGGTGCACGAAATTACAATCACACTTTTGCAACTCCACACAACTAACCAGCAAGTGCACTGGGTCGTCCAAGTAATACCTTACTTGACTAAGGGTCGATCCCACGGAGATTGTCGGCTTGAAACAAGCTATGGTTATCTTGTAACTCTTAGTCAGGATATCAATAATTCTAAGATTTAATTGTAAAAAGTAAAAGAACATGAAATAAATAGTTGTTATGCAGTAATGAAGAACAGGTTGAGGCTTTGGAGATGCTTTGTCTTCTGAATCTCTGCTTTCCTACTATCTTCTTCTTCATGCACGCAAGGCTCCTTCCATGGCAAGCTTTATGTTGGGCATCACCGTTGTCAATGGCTACTTCCTGTCCTCTCAGTGAAAACATTCCAAATGCGCTGTCACCGCACGACTAATCATCTGTCGGTTCTCGATCATGCTGGAATAGGATCCATTGATCCTTTTGCGTCTGTCACACTCCCAACAATCACGAGTTTGAAGCTCGTCACAGCCATCCCTTCCCAGATCCTAGTCAGAATACCACAGATAAGGTTTAGACGTTTCAGATCTCAGAAATGGCTGCCAATAATTCTAGCTTATACCACGAAGACTCTGATTTGAATCATGAGGCTAAGAGATATGCATTCAATCTAAGGTAGAATGGAGGTGGTTGTCAGGCACGCATTCATAGGTGAGAATGATGATGAGTGTCACGGATCATCACATTTATTAAGTTGAAGTGCGAATGAATATCTTAGAATGGAAGCAAGCGTGATAGAATGGAAAACAGTAGTAATTGCATTAATTCATGAAGAACAGCAGAGCTCCTCACCCCTAACAATGTGGTTTAGAGACTCATGCCGTAGAGAACACAACAAGAAACGTGTAAAGTGTCATGAGGGACAATATGAATCACTGAAAGTAGTATTTATAGTAAACTAGTAACCTAGGGTTACAGAAAATGAGTAAGCTAGGGTGTTTATTGTAAATTTCCACTTCCGGGGCCCACTTGGTGTGTGCTTGGGCTGAGCATTGAAGCTTTCATGTGTAAAGACATTTCTTGGAGTTAAACGCCAGCTTTTATGCCAGTTTGGGCGTTTAACTCCAGCTTTTGTGCCAGTTCTGGAATTAAACGCCAGAATTCTTGAGCTGACTTAGAATGCCTGTTTGGGCCATCAAATCTCAGGAAAAGTATGGACTATTATATATTTCTGGAAAGCTCAGGATGTCTACTTTCCAACGCAATTGAGAGCGCACCAATTGAGCTTCTGTAGCTCCAGAAAATCCACTTTGAGTGCAGGGAGGTCAGAATCCAACGCATCTGCAGTCCTTTTTCAGCCTCTGAATCAGATTTTTGCTCAGGTCCCTCAATTTCAGCCAGAAAATACCTAAAATCACAGAAAAACACACAAACTCATAGTAAAGCCCAGAAAAGTGATTTTTATTTAAAAACTAATAAAAACATAATAAAAACTAACTAAAATGTACTAAAAACATACTAAAAACAATGCCAAAAAGTGTATAAATTATCCGCTCATCAGGCACCATGACCTTTGAGAAGGCTCTATATGACCTTGGGTCAAGGATAAACCTCATGCCACTCTCTGTAATGGAGAAACTGGGAATCTTTGAGGTACAAGCTGCCAGAATATCATTAGAGATGGCAGACAACTCAAGAAAACAGGCTTATGGACAAGTAGAGGACGTGCTAGTAAAGGTTAAAGGCCTTTACATCCCTGCTGATTTCATAATCCTAGACACTGGGAAGGATGAGGATGAATCCATCATCCTTGGAAGACCCTTCCTATCCACAACAAGAGTTGTGATAGATGTGGACAGAGGAGAATTGATCCTTCAACTGAATGAGGACAACCTTGTGTTTAAAACTCAAGGATCTCCTTCTGTAACCATGGAGAGGAAGCATGAAAAGCTTCTCTCACTACAGAGTCAACCAAAGCCCCCAAAGTCAAACTCTAAGTTTGGTGTTGGGAAGCCACAACCAAACTCTAAGTTTGGTGTTGAACCCCCACATTCAAACTCTAAGTTTGGTGTTGGGAGTTTCCAACAATGCTCTGAACATCTGTGAGGCTCCATGAGAGCTCACTGTCAAGCTATTGACATTAAAGAATCACTTGTTGGGAGGCAACCCAATGTTATCTAATCATATTTATTTATTTTCCATTGTTATTTTATGTGTTCTTTAGGTTGATGATCATGTGAAGTCACAAAAACTACTGAAAAATCAAAAAGCAGAATGAAAAATAGAATGAAAAATAGCACACCCTGGAGGAGAACAGTCTGGCATTTAAACGCTAGAAACAAGCATCTGTCTGGCATTTAACGCCAGAAACAGGCACCAAGCTGGCATTTAACGCCAGAAACAAGCATCTACCTAGCGTTAAACGCCAGAATAGAGCATGGAAGTGGCGTTTAATGCCAGAAACAGGCAGCAGTCTGGCGTTAAACGCCAGGATTGCATGTATAGGGCGTTTTACACGTCTAAAGGGTGCAGGGATGAAAAATCCTTGACACCTCAGGATCTGTGGACCCCACAGGATCCCCACCACTTCTTCTCTCCCCTTCACACCTTTTCATAACTCTTTTCCCCAAATACCCTTCACCAATCACTTCAATCACTCTTTCCCATCACCCCCTCACCACTCGCATCCATCTTCTCTTCCCCATAAATCCCACCTACCTTCTAATTCAAAATATTTTCCCTCCCAAACCCAACCCTAATGGCTGAAACTTAACCCTCCCCCCTCCTATATAAACCCCTCATTCCTTCTTCATGTTCACATAACACAACCCTAACTTCTCACCTTGGCCGAAAACACCTCACCCTCCATCTCCTCCATTTTCTTCTTCTTCTACTACTTTCTTTCTTCTTTTGCTCGGGGACGAGCAAATATTTTAAGTTTGGTGTGGTAAAAGCATAGCTTTTTATTTTTCCATAACCATTTATGGCACCTAAGACCAGAGAAACCTCTAGAAAGAGAAAAGGGAAGGCAATTGCTTCCACCTCTGAGTCATGGGAGATGGAGAGATTCATCTCAAAGGTCCATCAAGACCACTTCTATGAAGTTGTGGCCAAGAAGAAAGTAATCCCTGAGGTTCCTTTCAAGCTCAAGAAGAATGAGTATCCGGAGATCCGACTTGAAATCCAAAGAAGAGGTTGGGAAGTTCTCACCAACCCCATTCAACAAGTCGGGATCCTAATGGTTTAAGAGTTCTATGCAAACGCATGGATCACTAGGAACCATGATCAAAGTGTGAACCCGAATCCAAAGCATTGGCTTACCATGGTTCGGGGGAAATACTTAGATTTCAGTCCGGAAAATGTAAGGCTGGCGTTCAACTTGCCAATGATGGAAGAGAACGCACGCCCCTACACAAGAAGGGTCAACTTTGATCAAAGGTTGGACCAAGTCCTCATAGACATATGTGAAGAAGGAGCTCAATAGAAAATTGACTCAAGAGGCAAGCCGGTTCAATTAAGAAGGCATGACCTCAAACCAGTGGCTAGGGGATGGCTAGAGTTCATTCAACGCTCAATTATTCCTACTAGTAACCGGTCTGAAGTTACTATAGACCGGGCCATCATGATCCATAGTATCATGATTGGAGAAGAGGTGGAAGTTCATGAGATTATACCTCAAGAACTCTACAAGGTGGCTGACAAGTCCTCCACTTGGGCAAGGTTAGCCTTTCCTCACCTCATTTGCCACCTCTGCAATTTGGCTAGAATTGACATAGAGGGAGACATCCTCATTGAAGAGGACAAGCCCATCACTAAGAAAAGGATGGAGCAAATAAGAGACCATAGACCTCAACATGAGCATGAGGAAATTCCTCACCATGAAATCCCTAAGATGCCTTAGGGGATGCACTTTCCTCCACAGAATTATTGGGAACAAATCAACACTTCCCTAGGAGAATTAAGTTCTAACCTGGGACAACTAAGGGTGGAGCATCAAGAGCTCTCCATCATCCTCCATGAAATTAGAGAAGATCAAAGAGCTTTGAGGGAGGAGCAACAAAGACAAGGAAGAGACATAGAGGAGCTCAAAAGCACCATTGGTTCTTCATGAAGAGGAAGACGCCACCCTCACTAAGGTGGACTCATTCCTTAATCTCCTTATCTATTTATTTTCTGTTTTTCGATTTTTAAGCTTTATGTTTGTGTCTTTACTATATGATCACTAGTGTCTAAGTGTCTATGCCTTAAAGTTATGAATATGAATCCATCACCTCCCTTGAATGAAAAATGTTTTAATTACAAAAGAGTAAGAAGTACATGGTTTCGAATTCATCCTTGAAACTAGTTTAATTATTTTGATGTGGTGACAATACTTTTTGTTTTCTGAATGAATGCTTGAACAGTGCATATGTCTTTTGAAGTTGATGTTTATGAATGTTAAATATGTTGGCTCTTGAAGAATAAGGAAAAAGGAGACATGTTATTTGATAATCTGAAAAATCATAAAAATGATTCTTGAAGCAAGAAAAAGCAGTGAATACAAAAGCTTGCAGAAAAAAAAAGAAAAAAAAAGAAAAAATAGTGAAAAAAAGAAAAAGAAAAAGCAAGCAGAAAAAGCCAAAAGCTCTTTAAACCAAAAGGCAAGAGCAAAAAGCCAATAGCCTTTAAAAATAAAAGGCAAGGGTAATAAAAAGGATCCAAGGCTTTGAGCATCAGTGGATAGGATGGCCTAAAGGACTAAAATCCTGGCCTAAGCGGCTAAACGAAGCTGTCCCTAACCATGTGCTTATGGCGTGAAGGTGTCAAGTGAAAACTTGAGACTGAGCGGTTAAAGTCGAGGTCCAAAGCAAAAATAGAGTGTGCTTAAGAACCCTGGACACCTCTAATTGGGGACTTTAGCAAAGCTGAGTCACAATCTGAAAAGGTTCACCCAGTTATGTGTCTGTGGCATTTATGTATCCGGTGGTAATACTGGAAAACAAAGTGCTTAGGGCCACGGCCAAGACTCATAAAGTAGCTGTGTTCAAGAATCAACATACTAAACTAGGAGAATCAATAACACTATCTAAACTCTGAGTTGCTATAGATGCCAATCATTCTGAACTTCAATGGATAAAGTGAGATGCCAAAACTATTCAAGAGGCAAAAAGCTACAAGTCCCGCTCATCTAATTGGAGCTAAGTTTCATTGATATTTTGGAATTTATAGTATATTCTCTTCTTTTTATCCTATTTGATTTTCAGTTGCTTGGGGACAAGCAACAATTTAAGTTTGGTGTTGTGATGAGCGGATAATTTATACGCTTTTTGGCATTGTTTTTACATAGTCTTCAGTATAATTTAGTTAGTTTTTAGTACATTTTTATTAGTTTTTAAATAAAAATCACATTTCTGGACTTTACTATGAGTTTGTGTGCTTTTCTGTGATTTCAAGTATTTTCTGGCTGGAATTGAGGGACTTGAGCAAAAATCAGATTTAGAGGTTGAAGAAAGACTGCAGATGTTGTTGGATTCTGACCTCCCTGCACTAAAAGTAGATTTTCTGGAGCTACAGAACTCAAAATGGCGCGCTTTCAATTGTGTTGGAAAGTAGACATCCAGGGCTTTCCAGCAATATATAATAGTCTATACTTTGCCCGAGTTTAGATGACGCAAACTGGCTTCAACGCCAGTTCCATGCTGCATTCTGGAGTTAAACGCCAGAAACAGGTTGCAAAGTGGAGTTAAACGCCAGAAACAGGTTACAAACTGGCGTTCAACTCCAAGAGAAGCCTCTACACGTGTAAAGCTCAATGCTCAGCCCAAGCACACACCAAGTGGGCCTCAGAAGTGGATTTCTGCATCATTTACTCAATTTTGTAAACCCTAGTAACTAGTTTAGTATAAATAGGACTTTTTACTATTGTATTTACATCATTGGATTATCTTTTGATTTTTAGATCACGTTTGGGGGCTGGCCATTCGGCCATGCCTGAACCTTATCACTTATGTATTTTTAACGGTAGAGTTTCTACACTCCATAGATTAAGGTGTGGAGCTCTGCTGTTCTTCATGAATTAATACAAAGTACTACTATTTTTCTATTCAATTCAAGCTTATTCCTTCTCTAAGATATCCATTCGCACCCAAGAACATGATGAATATGATGATTATGTGACGCTCATCATCATTCTCACCCATGAACGCGTGCCTGACAAACACTTCCGTTCTACATGCAAACAAGCTAGAATGAGTATCTCTTAGATATCTAATACAGAGGACCGAGTCCGAGATATTAGAATCTTCGTGGTATAAGTTAGAACCCATGGATGGCCATTCTTGAGATCTGGAAAGTCTAAACCTTGTCTATGGTATTCTGAGTAGGATCTGGGAAGGGATGGCTGTGACGAGCTTCAAACTCGCGAGTGCTGGGCGTAGTGACAGATGCAAAAGGATAGTAAATCCTATTCCAGTATGATTGAGAACTGACAGATGATTAGCAATGCAGTGACAACGCATTGGACCATTTTCACAGAGAGGATGGGATATAGCCATTGACAACGGTGATGCCCTACATAATGCTTGCCATGGAAAGGAGTAGGAATGATTGGATGAAGACAGCAAGAAAGCAGAGGTTTAGAGGAACGAAAGCATCTCTATACGCTTATCTGAATTTCTCACCAATGAATTACATAAGTATCTCTATCCTAGTTATATTTTATTTATCTTTTTTTATTATCAATTCACCATAACCATTTGAATCTGCCTGATTGAGATTTACAGGGTGACCATAGCTTGCTTCAGGCCGACAATCTTCGTGGGATCGACCCTTACTCACGTAAGATTTATTACTTGGACGACCCAGTGCACTTGCTGGTTAGTTGTGCGAAGTTGTGATAAAGAGTTGAGATTACAATTGTGCATACCAAGTTGTTGGCGTCATTGATGATCACAATTTCGTGCACCAAGCTCCTCTATGTCTCTTCCTTGCCTTTGTTGCTCCTCCCTCATGGTTCTTTGGTCTTTTTTAATTTCATGGAGGAGGATGGAATTCTCTTGGTGCTCCATCCTTAGTTGTCCCATGTTGGAGCTCAATTCTCCTAAGGAGGTGTTGATTTGCTCCCAATAGTTTTGTGGAGGAAAGTGCATCTCTTGAGGCATCTCAGGGATTTCATGATGAGGACTTTCCTCATGCTCTTGTTGAGGTCCATGAGTGGGCTCTCTTGTTTGCTCTATCTTCTTCTTAGTGCTGGGCTTGTCTCCTTCAATGAGGATGTCTTTCTCTATGACAATTCCAGCTGAATTGCATAGGGTGCAAATGAGATGAGGGAAGGCTAACCTTGCCAAACTGGAGGGCTTGTCTGCCACCTTGTAGAGTTCTAGGGATATGATCTCATGAACTTCTACTTCCTCTCCATTCATGATGCTATGGATCATGATAGCCCAGTCTATTGTAACTTCAGACCGATTATTAGTAGGAATGATAGAGCGTTGGATGAACTCCAATATCCCCTAGCCACGGGCTTGAGGTCAAGCCTTCTTAATTGAACCGGCTTGCCTCTTGAGTCTCTCTTCCATTGAGCTCCTTCCACACAGATGTCCATAAGGACTTGGTCCAACCTTTGATCAAAGTTGACTCTTCTAGTGAAAGGGTGAGGATCTCCTTTCATCATTGGCAACTTGCATGCTAACCTCACATTTTCCGGACTAAAATCCCAGTATTTCTCCCAAACCATTGTGAGCCAATTCTTTGGGTTCGGGTTCATACTTTGGTCATGGTTCTTAGTGATCCATGCATTGGCATAGAACTCTTGAACCATTAAGATCCCGACTTGTTGAATGGGGTTGGTGAGGATTTCCCAACCTCTTCTTCGAACTTCATGTCGGATCTCCGGATATTCACTCTTTTTGAGCTTGAAGGGGACCTCGGGGATCACCTTCTTCTTGGCCACAACTTCATAGAAGTGGTCTTGATGGACCTTTGAGATGAATCTCTCCATCTCTCATGACTCGGAGGCAGAAACAATTGCCTTCCCTTTCCTCTTTCTAAAGGTTTCTCCAGCCTTAGGTGCCATTAATGGTTATGGAAAAACAAAAAGCTTAGCTTTTCCCACACCAAACTTAGAAGGTTTTCTCGTCCTCGAGCAAAAGAAGAAAGAAATAAAGAGAAGAAGACAAAGTGGAGGAGATGGAGGGAGGTGAGTGGTTCGGCCAAGGGGGTAGTTGTGTGTATGTTGTGTGAAGATGAAGATGGTAAGGATGGGTATTTATAGGGTAAGGGAGAGAGGGTATTCGGCCATGTGTGGGTGGGTTTAGGAAGGAAATGGTTTGAATTTGAATGGTGAGGTAGGTAGGGTTTAATAATGGATGGATGTGAGTGGTGAAGAGGTTATGGGGAAGAGGTTTTGATGGGATTGGTCAATGGTATTTGGGGAAGAGGTTTTGATGGGATTGGTCAAGGGTGTTTGGGGAAGAGTGTTATAGAAAGGTGTGAAGAGGAGAGAAGAAGAGGTGGGGTAGGTAGGGATCCTGTGGGGTCCACAGATCCTGAGGTGTTAAGGAATTTGAGTCCCTGCACCATTCTGGCATTCAAATGCCCATTCTGTGCCAATTCTGGCGTTTAACACTAGCTCTGCTACCTTTCCTGGCAATAAAGGCCACTCTGCTGCCTATTCCTGCCGTTAAACGCCAGCCAGATGCCAGTCAGCCCTTTCTGGCATTAAACACCCAGAGTACTGCCCATTCTAGCATTTAATGCCCAGAATGCTGCCAGGCTGGGCGTTAAACGCCCATTCTGCTATCCTTACTGGCGTTTAAACGCCAGTAAGTCTGTCCTCCAGGGTGTGCTGTTTTTAATGCTGTTTTTCATTCTGTTTTTGATTTTTTTTTTGTTGTTTTTGTGACTTCACATGATCATCAACCTAAAGAAAACATTAAATAGCAATGGAAAATAAATAAATATAAATAAATAACATTGGGTTGCCTCCCAACAAGCACTTCCTTAATGTCAATAGCTTGACAGTGAAGCTCTTAGAGAGCTTTCATGGAGATTCAGAGCTTGATGTTGGCCTCCCAACACCAAACTTAGAAGTTGAGTGTGGGGGCTTTGTTTGACTCTGTATTGAGAGAAGCTTTTCATGCTTCCTCTCCATGGTTACAGAAGAAGATCCTTGAGCCTTAAACACAAGGTAGTCCTCATTCAATTGAAGGACTAGCTCTCCTCTGTCCACATCAATCACAGCTCTTGCTGTGGCTAGGAAGGGTCTTCCTAGGATGATGGATTCATCCTCATCCTTCCCAGTGTCTAGGATTATGAAATCAGCAGGGATGTACAGGCCTTCAACCTTCACCAAGACATCCTCTACAAGTCCATAAGCCTGTTTCCTTGAATTGTCTGCCATCTCTAGTGAGATTCTTACAGCTTGTACCTCAAAGATCTCTAGTTTCTCCATTACAGAGAGGGGCATGAGGTTTATACTTGAACCAAGGTCACACAGAGCCTTCTCAAAGGTTATGGTGCCTATGGTACAAGGTATTAAGAACTTTCCAGGATCCTATTTTTTCTGAGGAAATTTTAGTTGAACCAGATCATTTAGTTCATTGATGAGCAATGGGGGTTCATCCTCCCAAGTCTCTTTACCAAATAGCTTGGCATTCAGCTTCATGATTGCTCCCAGATATTGAGCAACTTGCTCTTCAGCAATATCTTCATCCTCTTTAGAGGAAGAATACTCATCAGAGCTCATGAATGGCAACAGTAAGTTCAGTGAAATCTCTATGGTCTCTATATGAGCCTCAGATTCCTTTGGTTCCTCATTAGGGAACTCCTTGGAGGCCAGTGGATGTCCATTGAGGTCTTTCTCACTGGAAATTACTGCCTTTTTAGATTCTCTTATGTATTGCTTAGGAGAGTACTAGGAGGGATTTCAGTAACTCTTTTACTCAGCTGACCCACTTGTGCCTCCAAATTTCTAATGGAGGACCTTGCTTCATTTATGAAACTGAGAGTGGTCTTAGATAGATCAAAGACTACAGTTGCTAAGTCAAAATGGCTCTGCTTAGAATTCTCTATCTATTGCTGAGAAGATGATGGGAAAGGTTTGCTATTGACAAACCTGTTTCTTCCACCATTATTATTATTGAAGCCTTGATTAGGCTTCTGATGATCCTTCCATGAGATATTAGGATGATTCCTCCATGAAGGATTGTAGGTGTTTCCATAGGATTCCCCCATGTAATTCACCTCTGCCATTGCAGGATTCTCAGGGTCATAGGCTTCTTCTTCAGAGGAAGCCTCCTTAGTACTGCCTGATGCAGCTTGCATTCCAGACAGACCCTGAGAAATCATATTGACTTGCTGAGTCAATATTTTGTTCTGAG
This sequence comes from Arachis ipaensis, assembly GCF_059453495.1. Lineage (NCBI taxonomy): Eukaryota > Viridiplantae > Streptophyta > Magnoliopsida > Fabales > Fabaceae > Arachis > Arachis ipaensis. The sequence continues at coordinate 92,327,682 of NC_142441.1, read as the reverse complement.
CCAATATGGCATTCAGAGTATCAATCTCAAGAACTCCTTTCTTCTGAGTTGTCCATTATTCACAGGATTCCTTTCAAAAGTGTACATGAACTGGTTATTTGCAACCATTTTAATGAGTTCCTGGGCTTCTGTAGGCGTCTTCTTGAATTGAAGAGATCCACCAGCAGAGTGGTCCAATGACATCTTGGACAATTCAGACAGACCATCATAGAATATACATATGATGCTCCATTCTGAAAACATGTCAGAAGGACACCTTCTGATCAATTGCTTGTATCTTTCCCAAGCTTCATAGAGGGATTCACCTTCCTTCTGTCTGAAGGTTTGGACTTCCACTCTAAGCTTGCTCAACTTTTGAGGTGGAATGAATTTTGGACAAGAAAGCATTGACCAACTTTTCCCAAGAGTTCAGGCTATCTTTAGGTTGTGAGTCCAACCATGTCCTAGCATTGTCTCTTACAGCAAAGGGGAAAAGCATAAGTCTGTAGACCTCAGGATTAACCCCACTAGTCTTAACAGTGTCACAGATTTGCAAGAATTCAGCTAAGAACTGATGAGGATCTTCCAATGGAAGTCCATGAAATTTGCAATTCTGCTGCATCAGAGAAACTAATTGAGGCTTAAGCTCAAAGTTGTTTGCTCCAATTGCAGGAATTGAGATGCTCCTTCCACAGAAGTCAGAAGAGGGAGCAATAAAGACACCAAGCATCTTCCTTGCATCTCCACCATTGTTGTTGGGTTCGACCATCTCTTCTTCTTTTTTGAAAAAATTTGTCAGGTCCTCTCCTGAGTGTTGTGCCTTAGCTTCTCTTAGAGTCCTTTCAGGTTCCGGATCAGCTTCAACAAGAATGTTCTTATCCTTGCTCCTGCTCATATGAAAAAGAAGAGAACAGAAAAGAATAAGAATCCTCTATGTCACAGTATAGAGAGTATTCAAATTTTAAATTAAAATAAAAGGAAAATATTTTTGTTTTTATTTTAATTATTGGTTAGTATTTGAAATTTAAGGGAAGAAATAAAATAAAATTTGAAAACTAAATAAATTAATTAATTAATTAAAAAGATTTCTGAAAAAGTGGTTAGTGATTTTCGAAAATTGGAGAGAGAAAAGTAGTTAGGTGGTTTTGAAAAAGATATGATTGAAATAGAAATCTTTTAAAATCAAACAAAAAGCCAAGTAGTTAATTAATTGAAAAAGATTTGAAAATCAATTTTGAAAAGATAAGAAGTTGGAAAAAGATTTTGAAATTAAGTTTTGAAAAAGATATGATTGAAATCTATTTTGAAAAAGATTTGAAAAGGAAATTAAAAAAAATTGATTTTTTTTTGAAAATTAAAGTTGATTACTTGACTAACAAGAAACTAAAAGATATGATTCTAGAATTTAAAGATTGATCCTTTCTTAATAGGCAAGTAACAACTTAAAAATTTTTGAATCTAAATATTAATTGTTAACATTAATTATGAAAATATAAAATAAAATAAGAAAGAGATTTTGAAAATCAATTTAAAAAATTTTCGAAAAAAATGAAAAAGATGTGATTTTTGAAAAAGATTTGAAAAAGATAGAATTTTTAATTTGAAATTTTGACTTGACTAACAAGAAACAACTAAATTTTTAAAACTTTATGACTAAATCAATTCAAAATTTTGAAAATTATGAGTGAAATAAGGGAAAGATATTTTTTTTTTTTAATTTTTTTGAATTTTAAGGGGTAGAGAGAAAAACACTAAAATAACACAAAACATAAAAATTTAAGATCAAAACTAAAAATGCATGCAAGAACACTTTGAATGCCAAGATGAACACCAAGAACACTTTGAAGATCATGATGAAAACCAAGAACATATTTTTGAAAATTTTTAAGAAAAGAAAAACATGTAAGACACCAAACTTAAAATTTTTATTCTATAGACACTGATAATTCAAGAATGGATATGAAAAATAAGAAAAGACACAAAATAAGAAAATGTAAAGATCAAACAAAGACAATCATCAAGAACAACTTGAAGATCAATGAAGAACACATGCATGAATTTTCGAAAATTTTAAGAAAATTAAAAAAATGCAATTAACACCAAACTTAAAATTTGACACTAGACTCAAACAAGAAACACAAAATATTTTTTATTTTTATGGTTTTATTAATTTTTTTTGTATTTTTTGAAAATTATTTGGAAAAAGAGAAAATAAATAAATTCAAAATTTTTAATAGGAATTCTAGGAATCATGCAATGTTAGTCTAAAGCTTCGGTCCAAAGATTTAGACATGGCTAAATAGCCAGCCAAGCTTTATGTGAAAGCTCGGTCCAAAAGATTAGACATGGCCAAATGGCCAGCCAAGCTTCAGCAGAGCATTATATACAACAACCAAATTGATGGGAATCAAAAAGCTCCTGCAATGATAAGTGGAAGCCTCGGTCCAAAAGAATTTAGACATGGCTTGACAGCCATCTAGGCTTCACATATCATCTGAAACTCTAGAATTCATTCTTAAAAATTCTAAAGAACAAATATATTTTTTTGAATTTTTTTCGAAATTAAAAGAATAAATACAAAAAACTTAAACATAAACATAAAAGTACCTAATCTGAGCAACAAGATAAATCGTCAGTTGTCCAAACTCGAACAATCCCCGGCAATGGTGCCAAAAACTTGGTACGTGAATTGTTTGTTCCCCAACAACGGCGCCAGAAACTTGGTGCGCATGACGTGGTCTCAACACTTCTTCACAACTCCGCGTAACTAACCAGCAAGTGCACTGGGTCGATCCCACGGAGATTGTTGGCTTGAAGAAAGCTATGGTCATCCTTGTAAATCTCAGTCAGGCAGATTCAAATGGTTATGAGGTTTCGATAATTAAAATATAAATAAAACAGAAGATAAGATAGAAATACTTATGTGATTCATTGGTGGGAATTTCAAATAAGCGTCTGGAGATGCTTTGTTGCTTCTGAACTTCTACTTTCCTACTGCCTTCTTCCAACCATGCGTTACCTCCTTCCATGGCAAGCTGTATGATCCTCTCGGATGAAAACAAATCCATATGCGCTGTCACCGCACGGCTAATCATCTGTCGGTTCCTGCTAGCGTCAGAATAGGACCATTGTCCTTTTGCACACTGTCACTGCACCCAACATTCGCAAGTTTGAAGCGCGTCACAGTCATCCCTTCCCAGATCCTACCCGGAATACCACAGACAAGGTTTAGACTTTCCGGATCTCAGGAATGCTGCCAATGGTTCTAGCCTATACCACAAAGGTTCTAATCTTAGATTCAGATGCTCTATTGTCAGGAGAGAAAATGTGATTCGTTGATTGTGAACCCAAGAGAATATACTCCGGTTGTCGTCCAATGACTACGTTGCACATCGTGTAGATCGCTTTGTGGTTGTCAGGCACGCGATCTTGGCTAAGCGAGTAACGAAGATTGGGTGATTGTCACGGGTCACCCCTTCATTCTGACTTAACTGAATTAAGTACGAGAGTATATCTTGGAGAAGAAGTAGGCGTAAGTTGAATAGAAAAATAATAGTACTTGTATTAATTCATGAAGAACAGCAGAGCTCCACACCTTAATCTATGGGGTGTAGAAACTCCACCGTAGAAAATACATAGGTGAAAAGGTCTAGGAATGACCGTGAGGCCAGCCTCCAAACGTGAACAATAATCAAAAGATAATAAGCTAGATGGTCAAAAAGACTCTCAAATAAATCACTAAAAGTAGTTTTTATACTAAACTAGTAATCTAGGTTTACAGAAAATGAGTAACAAAGTGCAGATAGTGCAGAAATCCACTTCCGGGGCCCACTTGGTGTGTGCTTGGGCTGAGCATTGAAGCTTTTTCATGCTTAGGCTTTTCCTAGAGTTAAACGCTAGCTTTGGTGACAGTTTGGGCGTTTAACTCCAATTCTGGTGCCATTTTGGGCATTTTACACCAAGATATTTTAGGCTGACTTTGAACGCCAGTTTGGGCCATCAAATCTCGGGCAAAGTATGGACTATTATATATTGCTAGAAAGCCCAAGATGTCTACTTTCCAATGCGATTGAGAGTGCGCCAATTGGGCTTCTATAGCTGATTTCGAAAAATGGAGAGAGAGAAAGTGGTTAGGAAGTTTTTGAAAAAGATATGTCTTAAAATTAAAGATACTTGTAAGAAAATAAATAAAAGAAAAGATAAGATAAGTTAGGTAAGAGAAGATAAGGAATTTAAGAAAAGATAAGTTTTTAAATTAAAAAGTTTTGAAATTTAAATTTTAAATTTGAAAATTAAATTTTGAATTTTAAATTTTGAAATTTGAAATTTGAATTTTAAATTTTGAATTTTGAATTTTGAAAAAGTCAACAATATAAGATAAAGATTTGAAAAAGATTTAAATTTTAAAAAGGTTTGATTTTTAAGATTTAAATTTAAATTTTGAATTTTGGAATTTAATTGAAATTTGAAATTTGAATTTGAAATAAGATAAGAAAAGATTTTGAAAAAGATATGATTTTTGAAAAAGATTTGAATTTTGAAATTTAAAACTAAGATAAGATAAGATAAAAATTTTAAAATAAAAATCTGAATTTTTTTAATGTAAATTTCAAAAATTCAATTAAAATAAAGAGAAAAGATATTTTTTTAATTTAATGAGGAAAGAGAAAAACAATAAAATGACACCAAACTTAGAATTTTTAGATCAAAACAAAGAAAACAAACAAGAAAACTTTGAATGTCAAGATGAACACTAAGAACACTCTGAAGATCAAGATGAACACCAAGAACAAATTTTGAAAATTTTTAAGGAAATAAGGACTAAAAAAACACCAAACTTAAAAATTTTTATACTTTGGACAATAATTGTTCGAAAATGTAGAAGATAAACAACAAAAAACATCAAACAAGAAAATTTAAAGATCAAATAAGGAAAATTATCAAGAACAATTTGAAGATCAAGAAAGAACTAAGAACATGTAATTAAAAATATAAGGAATAAAAATAACATACAATTCAAAAAATTGAAGGAAAATAAAAACATGCAATTGACACCAAACTTAAAACATGAAACTAAACTCAAACAGAAGACTCAATCATTAGTTTATTAGTTTTTTTCTTCTATTTATTAAAAATTTTGGAAAAAAATCTAGAAAAAGAAAACAAGGATTTTAAAATTTTAACAAAAACAATAATAGAATACTCAATTTTAGTGACTCTAAAAAAAAAGATAAATTTTTCCTAATCTAAGCAACAAGATGAACCGTCAGTTGTCCAAACTCGAACAATCCCCCGCAACGGCGCCAAAAACTTGGTGCACGAAATTGTGATTACACTCTTCACAACTCCGCACAACTAACCAGCAAGTGCATTGGGTCATCCAAGTAATACCTTACGTGAGTAAGGGTCGATCCCACGGAGATTGTCGGCTTGAAGCAAGCTATGGTTATCTTGTAAATCTTAGTCAGGAGATTAATGATAAAAATGATTTTGTTTATGAAAAGTAAATAACATGAAATAAATGGTACTTGTGATTCAGTAATGAGGAACAGGTTGAGGTTCCGGAGATGCTCTGTCATCTGAATCTCTGCTTTCATACTGTCTTCTTCTCCAAACACGCATGGCTTCCTTCAATGGCAAGCTGTATGTTGGTGGATCATTGTTGTCAATGGCTACCATCATCCTCTCGGATGAAAAATACCAGGCACGGTTTCTGTACGGCTAATCAACTGTCGGATCTCTCGTCTTGGATGAAAAATACTAGGTCCAGCTATCGCACGGCTAATCATCTGTCGGTTCTCACTTGTGTCAGAATAGGATCTCTCTATCCTTTTTCACAATGTCTCTGTGCCAAACATTCGTGAGTTTGAAGTTCGTCACAGTCATCCCGTTCCAGATCCTACTCGGAATACCACAGATAAGGTTTAGACTTTTCGGATCTCAGAATGCTGCCAATTGGTTCTAGCCTCTACCACGAAAGTTCTAATCCCACGGACTCGGTCCGTGGATTAGAGACCTAAGAGATACGCACTCAAGCTGTCGCCCAATGACTACGTTGAGCTCAGGTAGAACGGGAGTGGTTGTCAAGCATACGTTCATAAGTTTGAGAATGATAATGAGTATCACGGATCATCATATTCTCTATATTAAAGTACGAGTGAGTATCTTAGAACAGAATCAAGCGTGATTGAATAGAAAACAATAGTAATTACATTAATCCATTGAGACACAGTAGAGCTCCTCACCCCCACCTATGGGGTTTAGAGACTCATGTCATAGAAGATACAATATGAGATGTAAAATGTCATGAGTTACAAAATGAATCTCTAAAAGTAGTTTTTAGACTAAACTAGTAACTTACGTTTACAAAAAATGAGTAACTAAGTGCAGATAGTGCAGAAATCCACTTCCGGGGCTCACTTGGTGTGTGCTTGGGCTGAACATTAAAGCTTTCACATGCATAGGCCATTCTTGGAGTTAAACGCCAGCTTGGGTGCCAGTTTGGGTGTTTAACTCCAGTTCTGGCATTTTACGCCAAAAAAGGGTCTCTGGCTGGCGTTTAACGTCAGTTTGGGCCATCAAATCTCGGACAAAGTATGGACTATTATATATTGCTGGAAAGCCCAAGATGTCTACTTTCCAAAACAATTGAGAGCGCGCCAATTGGGCTTCTTTAGCTCTAGAAAAGTCCACCTACACAATCTTTAGAGAAAAGCATCCACACAAAACCAGTGAGATTTTGAGCCTATTCGATTGGTTGCATTTTATCAACCAATATTTTATTTTTTTTAGTGTGTGTTATTCTCTCTAAAATTGTGATCTTTGTCTTGCTTAATTCTATATTCCATTGTTTGATGTATGTATGCATTTATATGATTGAGGCTTTGTTTCACTGAGCTTATATACCCATATGGCCTTACCCTTTCATTATCCTTTGCAAACCAATGTTGAGCCTATTTTACCCATTTGTTCTTTACTATAGCTCATCACTAACCCTAAGTGGAAAATAATAATGTCCTTAATTTGAATTCTTGGTTAGCTTAGACTAGTGAGAGTGTTCATGATATAAGTGTGGAAAAGTTGGGTTTGGAAACATTTGGTTTAAGAATTGGGTGTTGTATATTCTTGTGAAAATGTGCAAAACAATAGTTGAGCACATATTATTGTATTCAATAATTTAATCATATGCATTGAGAAAAAAAAGAGCAAATAATAAAAATGGGACAAAATGCCCCAAAGTAAATGGTGTTAGCAATGCATATGAGTTGTACTCAAATTGGGATGCATGAATATGTAGCAAAACATAGTTAATGGATAATTAGGTTTTATATTCTGATTATATGGATTGGCTTAAGTTAGGTGAAAAGTTTAAGTAAATTAAGGATTCAAATTTTAGTCCACTTGACCAAATACAATCCTACCTTGACCCTAACCCCATTACAATCCTTAAAAGACCTCTTGATATGTGTATTTGTGCATCAAATTATTTGTTGATTGGTAGAAGAGAGCAAGCCTTAGAAAGTAAGGTTAGTAGAGAATTGAGAGAATTGAACCTTAAACACTTGAGTGATTAGAGCATATACACTACCAGTGAGGGTTCGATGCTCGATTCTTTGTTCCCGGCTTTTATGAGCTATTTTCTTCTTGTAAGTTCACTTGTACTTTATTTTGTGATTTAAATTAGTGGAATACAGTTTATGTTTGTCTTGGAGAATCTGTTTACTTTTAACCAAGTAGGTAAAAGCATTTTGCATTTAGTTGCATTCATATAGATAGGTTGCATTTTATAATTTCTACCATTCCTCTTCACTGCTTTGTAGTTTCTCTTGAGCTTAGCATGAGGACATGCTAATATTTAAGTGTGGAGAGATTGATAAACCACTATTTTATGGGTTATCTTGAGCTAAATTGAGTGGTTTTTATCAAATCTTTGCACACTTATTCATTTGCATAGTTTTACAAATCCTTCCTAATTTTGTGCTACGATTGAAAACATGCTTCTTTGGTATTAAACAAGCTGATTTTAATCCTCTCTTATTACCATTCAATGCCTTGATATGTGTGTTAAGTGATTTCAGGGTTTATAAGACAGAAATGGCTTAGAGGATGGAAAGGAAGCATGCAAAAGTGGAAGGAATACAAGAATTTGAAGGAATTGCTGAGCTGTCAAGCCTGACCTCTTGGTACTAGATCGATCATAACTTGAGCTATAGAGGTCCAAATGAGGCGGTTCTAGCTGCATTGGAAAGCTAACATCCGGGGCTTCGAAAAATGATATATAATTTGCCATAGTTGCTATACTGTTAGGCGATGCGCACGCGTGGAGCACGCGTATGCGTGACCTTGCGAAAGTTCAATCCACGCGTATGCGTGGATGACGCGTACGCGTGATAGAGCCACGTGCTGGGCATATTAGAAATCACTGGGGGCAATTTCTGAGCTATTTTTGGCCCAGTTTCAAGCCCAAAAAATACATATTAGAAGCTACAGAGTGGGGGAATCACATTCATTCATTGACATAACTTTCATTCACAATTTAGGTTTTAGATGTAGTTTCTAGAGAGAGAGGCTCTCTAGGTTTTAGGATTTCTCTTAGTTTTAGGTTTATTTCTTCTCAATTCCAGGTTCAATGTTCCTTTAATTTAGTTTCTCTTCTACTCTTATTTGTTCTAGCATTTTAGTTTATCTATTTCTCTTGTGGGTTTATTTATTTTCCCAATTTAATTTATGAACTCCATGTTAGATTTGATTTCTCTATTTAATGCAATTTGAGGTATTTCATATTTATGATTGTTTTCTTCAATTTATGCTATTGATGCTTTCAATTGGTTGCTTGGATTTTATTATCTCTTATTGCTTTTTATGCTTTTATGTTGTGCCTTCCAAGTGTTTGATAAAATACTTGGTTGGATTTTAGTGTAGATTTCTCTCCTCTTGGCCTTGGTTGAGTAATTGGAGACTCTTGAGTTATCAAACTCCCTTGTTGATTGATAATTGAGATTTGCTAGTTGGTTTGGATCCCTCTAAAGCTAGTCTTTCCTTAGGAGTTGACTAGGACTTGAGAAATCAAATTGATTTATCCACTTGACATACTGATGACAAGTCATCTTAGCCTAGTTTCACTAGCCTTTTTTCTTTTGTTTTCAATTGAATTATGCACTTTCTTGAGCCAAAAGCAAGCCAATTGGGTAGATTTTCATGTTTCCTTTGATTTAATCAACCATGTATGAATTCATGCTATTTCATGAGGTTTTATGCTATAATTGTCATATATTATGAAAGAATGAATATCTCAAGATTTTGAGCATAGCTTTGATGTGTTTGGTTGATTAATGATAGGTGAAGAAAGCTTGGAGAAAGGTTGATGCAAGAAGGAATGGCTAGGAGGAATGACTTGAGTCTTGAATTAATTATGAACCAGGAAGCAAAAGCTAGAGAAAAAGTTAGCCCCTAACTTTTTGGCTAACTTTTGGGCAAAAGCTGGAGCAAAAGTTAGCCCCTAACTTTTTGGCTAACTTTTGGGCAAAAGCTGGAGCAAAAGTTAGCCCCTAACTTTTTGGCTAACTTTTGGGCAAAAGTTGGAGCAAAAGTTAGCCCCTAACTTTTTGGCTAACTTTTGGCATGAAAAACACTCCCTGGATGCACCAAAAGTTTGCTCCAACGTTAGCCCCTAACTTTTTGGCTAACGTTGGCACATGAAAAACACTCCCTGGGCTAACAAAAGTTTGCGCCAACGTTAGCCCCTAACTTTTTGGCTAACGTTGGCGCCATGAATAAGCAAGGGGAGGCCAACGTTGGAGCAAAAGTTAGACCCCTAACTTTTGCCCCAACGTTGGTATCAGCAAAACAAGGGTGCTGATGTGAAAAGTTGGAGCAAAAGTTAGACCCTAACTTTTACTCCAACTTTTACTCAAGCTTTCAGGATTCCAACCCGATTCAATTCGGTTCTTCTCCAAACTCCAAGAGCAATCAACCAAGGCCTCTATCAACCCAATTCCATCAAGAGCAAAGGCCCAATTGAAGGCTTGAAGACCATTTGAAGAAAGTGTATAAATAGCATAGGATTTAAGTTCTTAAGAGAGCTTCCTTTTTAGTTTTTCAGAATAGCTTTCTTTAGAGTTTTGCTTAGAGCTCACTTTTATTTTTCTTAGCATTGTTGTTTAATTGAAGAGAATTTGGGAGGAGAATTGATCTCTCTTCTTCCTTGTTCTTGCCCAGAACTCTTTACTTTTCTTGTCTTGGATTTTGGGTGGAGAATTGAAGAAATTCTGTTTCAATCTCACCTTGGAATCTTGTTTAATTTTCTGCTTAATTGAATTTCAGTTTCGGTTACTTGCTTCTTCATCTACTTTCTTTGCAATTTACAATCTCCTTTGCAATTGTTCTTGTTGGATCTAGGAAGGCATTGAGATCTAGACTTGGTTTTCTAGTCTCTTGGGTCCTGAGATCTAAATTCCAATTTTACATCCTCTGTTTACTGCTTCTTATGCTCATTTTACTTTTCCGTTTTAGATCCGATTCAATCCAAGTCTTCTTCTATTTCTCTGCTTGTTGCAATTTTACATTTCCTTGTTTAATTTCTGCAAATCCAACTCCCCATTCCCTTTACAATTCAAGCCATTTACATTTCTTGCACTTTAAGATTTTGCAATTTACATTTCTTGCGTTCTAAGTTTCTGCCATTTAATTTCTTGTTCTTTAAGATTCAGCACTTTAATTCCTGTTCTCTTTAATTTCATGCCAATTACCCATTCCCTTTACTTTCTATGCAATTTAAATTCTGCAAATCACAAATCTCTCAACCAAATTTTGATTCGCTTGACTAAATCAACCACTAAACTAAAATTGCTCAATCCTTCAATCCCTGTGGGATCGACCTCAATCCCGTGAGTTATTATTACTTGATGCGACCCGGTGCACTTGCCGGTTAAGTTTGGGTGTTTTGGAGAAATTCGTTTCTCCGCGAAAATATCCCATCAAGTTTTTGGCGCCGTTGCCGGGGATTGATTAGATTGACAATGATTAAGTGAGGTGGTAATCTAGATCAAGCACTTTTTCTTTTTTGTCCTTTAATTTTCAATTAACCCACTAACTGTTTGAATTTTTGCTTAAGTTAACTAAAACTTCATTCTAGCAATAGATTGAAGTGTCACTGGTTTGTGTGTTTCTTATGTTCTACTTGTATGTCAGGTACAAGAAGAAATACACCCATCTTTCATGAACAAGACGAAAGAACTCTTAGAAGGTTAAGAAGAGCTGAGAGAGGGAAAAATATTATTGGAGAAGAGGAATCAGAAGAAGAATTCCAAGATATGGAGGAACATTCAACTAATCCACCAGGTGGAGCAGACAACAACAATAACAATCCACCCCAGAGGAGAGTTTTAGCTTCCTATACTTTTGCAAATCCTAGACATTGTGGAAGTAGCATCTTAACTCCAAATGTCAATACAAACAATTTTGAACTAAAGCTACAACTCATCACTTTGGTTCAAAACAATTGCTCTTTTGGTGGAGGACCACTTGAAGATCCGAACCAACACCTATCCACCTTCTTGAGGATTTGTAACACTGTTAAAACTAATGGTGTGCCTCCTGATAGCTACAAGCTATTGCTATTCCCATTTTCTCTCAGAGACAAGGCCACTCAATGGTTGGAATCCTTTCCAAGAGACAGCATCAACAATTGGGATGATTTGGTAACCAAGTTTCTTGCCAAATTTTACCCACCTCAAAGGATCATAAGGTTGAAGACTGAGGTACAAACATTTACACAAATGGAGGCTGAACCCATCCATGAGGCATGGGAGAGATACAAGGCTCTAATCAGGAAATGTCCTCCTGAAATGTTCACTGAGTCGGATAAGCTGCAGAATTTCTATGAGGGCTTAACATTGAAATCTCAAGAAGCTTTGGATCATTCAGCTGGAGGTTCCTTGCAACTCATGAAAACTGCAGAGGAAGCTCAAAATCTCATTGATATGGTGGCTAACAACCAATATTTCTTTGCTCATCAAAGAAACCGCCAACCATCACAAAGAAGAGGAGTAATGGAGCTAGAAGGAGTGGACTCAATCTTGGCTCAAAACAAGATGATGCAGCAGTAAATTCAACAATAATTTGAACAAATGGCCAAGAGGATTGATAGTCTCCAAGTTGCAGCAGTTAACACTAGCCAACCATCAACCACATGGGGACAGAATGAAGAAACTCAAGAAGAACAACAACAAGAGCAAGTACATTATATGCACAACTAAGGACCAAATGAAGTGTATGGTGATACATACAATCCATCCTGGAAGAACCACCCAAACCTCAGATGGGGAGATAATCATACCCAAAACCAACAACCATGGCAGAGGAACTCGAACCAAAACAACCCAAGAAGCAACCAAAACCACAACCAGCAGCAAACTAACCAAAACCCCTACAGAAAACCTCAAAACAACTATCCCAACCCCAACCAAAATGCCTACCATCCACCACCCACATCTCATAACCCACCTCAAGTATCACCTGAAGCCCAGAGAATCACTAACTTGGAGGCCGTGATAGACAAAATATTGAAACACCAGGAAATGACAACCAAGAATCAGGAAGCATCCCTGAAGAGCCTAGAGAGATAGATGGGGCAAATCTCCAAGTAGATTTCTCTTGAGAGACCCTCAAGCTCTCTGCCGAGTGACACGATTCCAAATCCTAAGGAAGAATGCAAGGCGATACAATTAAGGAGTGGGAGAACATTGATGAGTAATGATGACACTATAAAGAAACAAGCAGAGAGCAGCAAAAGTGCAATAGAAGATGAAGAGCAAACAAAGGCAAATAAAGCCAAGGATCAAGTTGTGATGCCAAGTAAGAGCATTGAGAAACTTAAAGAGAAGGACAACCAGCCACACGATTCAACAGAAGTGACTCAGGAACAGCAGCAAATAGGAAAGAGCATCACACCTCTACTGCCATATCCCCAGAGGTTCAACAAAGAAACCAGGGACCAGCATTTTCACAAGTTCCTTGAGACTTTCAAAAAAGCTGGAAATCAATATTCTGTTTGCTGAAGCACTTGAGCAAATGCCTCTGTATGCCAAGTTTTTGAAGGAGCTTATCAACAAGAAAAGAAGTTAGGATGAGAAGGAAACCATACTGCTCACTGAGGAATGCAGGGCTTTGATTCAAAAAGGGTTTCCCCCTAAGCTTGAAGATCCAGGGAGCTTTTTGCTACCTTGCACCATTGGGGAATTAACCATCACTAAAGAAATGTGCGATCTAGGAGCAAGTATCAACTTAATACCATCCTCCTTGGTAAAAAAGCTGCATATAGAGGAAGTTAAACCAGTACAGATATCTCTAGAGCTAGTAGATAAGTCAACAGTATACCCCAGGGGTATGATTGAAAACCTTCTGGTCAAGGTGGACAATTTCATATACCCTGCAGATTTTATGGTTCTAGATTCAGAAGGGGATGATGGTGACTCTATTATTCTGGGAAGGCCATTCTTGGCCACTGCTAGAGCTATCATAGACATAGAGGAAGGAGAATTAACTCTTAGAATGCATGATAAGAGTGTCACTCTGAAGGTGTTACCAGAAGCACAGTTTGGTAATGAGAAGAAAAACTATATGGAACTTGACAAGGAAGAATCACAGTTAAAGGAAGAAAGCAACAAGGCGATTCACAACAACACCCCAAGGCAAAAGATTGTGCAAACTGATGAAGAAGTCCAAGAGAATATTGGAGTATTAGCCACTGAAAGGATGAAAGATCCCCAAGGTAAGCCTACGGCCAGAAAAGAAAGGTCAACGAAAGAAAGGATGAAACGCAGAAACAAAACAAAAAGGGGTTGGAAGAACAGGAAGATTCCAACAGAGGGGCTTTCCAAAGGTGACAAAGTGCAACTGACATATCAACAGCTGGGAGCAAGCCAACAGACTGATGATTATTACACTGTCAGCAACATACTCTCATTAGAGCACGCTGAAATTGAACACCAGAGAACAAAGAGGAGGATCACAGTCAGGGGAGACAAGTTGAGGCACTACAATCCTCAACCACCATAAAAGAAAGCTCCAATGTCAAGCTAGTGACAATAAAAGAGCGCTTGTTGGGAGGCAACCCAACCTGAGGTAGTTTTCTTTTCATAGCTTTCTCAATAAAAATGTTGAATAATTGACATGTATTGCAAGGAGCTAAGTTTGGTGTTGCACAACAAAAACAACTTAAGGGAGAATGGAGGATTCTAAGTTTGGTGTTCCACCAAAACCTCATTCAAAAGCACATTCTAACTTCCTGCACATTGTTAGTTCCAAGCAATCGAACAGATTATTCAACCACTTTACTGCTTTTTAGTCTTAACTTCATAACCTTTAGCAAGGACACAAGATTTTGCCTAGAGTTAACCTGCTGTATCCAGAGAAGTGGCAAGAACGCAAGTTTGGTGTTCCCACACCAAATTAAATCCACAAGCCACACTCAATTCATGCATACTAACTGGTCATCTAAGGGCTTGAGAAGCAAGCAACTTTTGAGAATTATGCAGGGAATTCACCACCATTTGAAGACACTATGCATCATAACTCAAAAGGGCACAACAGAAGGAAGGACAAAGGAACTGCAAACCAATAGGTTGTATTTACACTTAACTCTTACTGTTGAAAAATGTTTTGACTTGTGTTTTGTTAAAGTGTTCATCTAATACAAGTAGAATCACTCTTAGAATAAGTAAGCTAGTCTATATATGTGCTTGTGCATTTACTTTCACTTAACAAAAAGCATGCTTTGTCCCCTGCATTTTCAATTCAATAAAAGAAATGTTTGAATGTGAAGTGAGATAGTTCTCTGTTAGATAGAAGTAAAATAAAAGTAAGTGGTGGTATGTGTGTGATTGTATAATAGCTCACCTTTAATGAATAAGAACACTAGGATGTCTCCTCTTAAGTAGAAAGTAGCTACTGTCTATGAATCTCAATCGAATAAAAATCCTTGGTTAGAAAGAAAAACAAAAAGAAAGAAAAAAAAGGGGAGAAAAAGAAATAGCCAAAAAGTGGCAGAACAAAAGAAAAACAAAAAGAAACAAAGCTGGACACCAATAGCTTGAACCTTAGAATATATGCCTGTGGTGTCTTTGTATTAGGATCTGCTTGGATTATTAAGCTCTTTGGAGTGCATCAACACTTGATGACTTGGGTTAACTAACCCGGGATCATCAGCTGAAAGTCCACTATCAAGAGCAACCTAACTACAAGGCATTTAGTAGCCCAAAGAGGTGCTGGGCATCAATGTTCTAAGAAGGAATGTGAGCCAAGTGTCTATAGTGAATATTGTGTCAAGTATAAAGAAAAGGAAATGAACTTGCTACACATGACACTCAAATAAAGCTTATGAACAAGATAATAGCCAAGGATAAAGGAATAATGAGAGGTCATAGCAGTATGTTACTTGAAGCTTGAAGGAGGCTTTCTAGGCTTAAGAGTCAATAAGAGGTGAGTGTGTACATATCCACATAAAACCCCATGAACTACCAATAACACTCTACTAGCATGAACATCCTCTCCCATTTCATTCTTTCTTCTCAATAAATCATTTCTTGCTTGGGGACAAGCAAGCTTTAAGTTTGGTGTTGGGATGACAAGTCATCTTAGCCTAGTTTCACTAGCCTTTTTCTTTTGTTTTCAATTGAATTATGCACTTTCTTGAGCCAAAAGCAAGCCAATTGGGTAGATTTTCATGTTTCCTTTGATTTAATCAACCATGTACGAATTCATGCTATTTCATGAGGTTTTATGCTATAATTGTCATATATTATGAAAGAATGAATATCTCATGATTTTGAGCATAGCTTTGATGTGTTTGGTTGATTAATGATAGGTGAAGAAAGCTTGGAGAAAGGTTGATGCAAGAAGGAATGGCTAGGAGGAATGACTTGAGTCTTGAATTAATTATGAACCAGGAAGCAAAAGCTGGAGCAAAAGTTAGCCCCTAACTTTTTGGCTAACTTTTGGGCAAAAGTTGGAGCAAAAGTTAGCCCCTAACTTTTTGGCTAACTTTTGGGCAAAAGCTGGACCAAAAGTTAGCCCCTAACTTTTTGGCTAACTTTTGGCATGAAAAACACTCCCTGGATGCACCAAAAGTTTGCGCCAACGTTAGCCCCTAACTTTTTGGCTAACATTGGCACATGAAAAACACTCCCTGGGCTAACAAAAGTTTACGCCAACGTTAGCCCCTAACTTTTTGGCTAACGTTGGCGCCATGAATAAGCAAGGGGAGGCCAACGTTGGAGCAAAAGTTAGACCCCTAACTTTTGCCCCAACGTTGGTATCAGCAAAACAAGGGTGCTGATGTGAAAAGTTGGAGCAAAAGTTAGACCCTAACTTTTACTCCAACTTTTACTCAAGCTTTCAGGATTCCAACCCGGTTCAATTCGGTTCTTCTCCAAACTCCAAGAGCAATCAACCAAGGCCTCTATCAACCCAATTCCATCAAGAGCAAAGGCCCAATTGAAGGCTTGAAGACCATTTGAAGAAAGTGTATAAATAGCATAGGATTTAAGTTCTTAAGAGAGCTTCCCTTTTAGTTTTTCAGAATAGCTTTCTTTATAGTTTTGCTTAGAGCTCACTTTTATTTTTCTTAGCATTGTTGTTTAATTGAAGAGAATTTGGGAGGAGAATTGATCTCTCTTCTTCCTTGTTCTTGCCCAGCACTCTTTACTTTTCTTGTCTTGGATTTTGGGTGAAGAATTGAAGAAATTCTGTTTCAATCTCACCTTGGAATCTTGTTTAATTTTCTGCTTAATTGAATTTCAGTTTCGGTTACTTGCTTCTTCATCTACTTTCTTTGCAATTTACAATCTCCTTTGCAATTGTTCTTGTTGGATCTAGGAAGGCATTGAGATCTAGACTTGGTTTTCTAGTCTCTTGGGTCCTGAGATCTAAATTCCAATTTTACATCCTCTGTTTACTGCTTCTCATGCTCATTTTACTTTTCCGTTTTAGATCCGATTCAATCCAAGTCTTCTTCTATTTCTCTGCTTGTTGCAATTTTACATTTCCTTGTTTAATTTCTGCAAATCCAACTCCCCATTCCCTTTACAATTCAAGCCATTTACATTTCTTGCACTTTAAGATTTTGCAATTTACATTTCTTGCGTTCTAAGTTTCTGCCATTTAATTTCTTGTTCTTTAAGATTCAGCACTTTAATTCCTGTTCTCTTTAATTTCATGCCAATTACCCATTCCCTTTACTTTCTATGCAATTTAAATTCTGCAAATCACAAATCTCTCAACCAAATTTTGATTCGCTTGACTAAATCAACCACTAAACTAAAATTGCTCAATCCTTCAATCCCTGTGGGATCGACCTCACTCCCGTGAGTTATTATTACTTGATGCGACCCGGTGCACTTGCCGGTTAAGTTTGGGTGTTTTGGAGAAATTCGTTTCTCCACGAAAATATCCCATCACATACCTTCATAGTTAGAGGTTAACTAAGTGTGAGCAATGGACAATTGATGTCACAATTGATAAGGATAGCTAGGATAGGACTTCTAATTCTCATACCTTGCTAAGAGCTTTATTAGCTATTAGTTTAATTCTTGCAATTTACTTTACTTGTTCCTTATTCAAAACCCCAAAAAGATACTTTTCCATAACCAATAGTAACATACTTCCCTGCAATTCTTTGAGAGATGACCCGAGGTTTGAATACTTTGGTTATTACTTTTTAGGGGTTTGTTACTTGTGATAGCCAAATTTTTGTATGAAAGGATTCTTTGTTGGTTTGGAAACTATACTAGCAACGAGGATTTATTATGAATTCTAAACCGTCAAAAATCTGTTCGTCATTCATCTTGGTAAGGGTATGGAGGTGATGTATATTGAGATGGTTCTTGGGAGTAATTATGTTGGAATGGTGGTGGTTCTATGTATAGTTCATATGGCTCATAGGGTGGTTGGTATGGTGGATAAGAATTAGGGTCATAATGAGGTGTTTGGTGGTAAGAGGCTTGTAAGTATGGTGGTTCAAAACTATGTTGAGGAGGTGGTTCATAGGCATATGGTGATTGTGGTTGACAACCACAATGAGGGTCATCACATCCATTAGATTGGTAAGCATTAGGAGTTGGATTATACCTATAAGAAACCGGGGGAGATTGTTGCCACGAAGAGTGATCAATTCCTTGAGGCTCCCCTCATCTTTGATTGTTCCATCCTTGATGCATGTTGTCATTGTAGCAAGAGCAAATGAAAACAAAATCTAATGAGAAACAAAGAAAACCAAATCCTAAAACTAGCAAAAACTAACAAAGAAACAAAAGGCAAAGATATTCACAATATTCACATATATACAACAACCAATAACAAGCACACATTACAATTCCCCGACAACGGCGCTAAAAACTTGAAAGTGAGGATTTATATTGGTTCAGAATTTAACCAAATAAGCATAGTTCAATGACGTTAAGATTTTTGCCAGTAAAGAATGTCATAAAAACATTCGCATTGTAGATATAGTCTCTAAACCGAAAGAAATCCCTTCGTACAAAAGTTTTGGTTGTCACAAGTAACAAACCCCTTAAAATTGATAACCGATTATTTAAACCTCGGGTCATCTTCTCAAGGAATTGCAGGGAAGTATGTTCTTATTATTGGTTATGAAGATTGTAAATTGGGGGTTTTGGAAGTAAGGTGGGAATATGTTATATGACAAGTAAAATAAAACAATAATAATAAAATCTCTTGGCAAGGTATAAGAAATTGGAAGTCCAGACTTAGTTATCCTTATCAATAACAATGAAAGTCGAATCTTAATTCCACTTGGTCAACCTTTACTAAAATAAAGGAAAGTCAAGGGACTAATTAGTTTGATCTTCGAATCCTATTTATTTCCTAAGAAAAGATTGGGATTATTGAAGCTCAATTCAATTAGCAAAGATAACAGTTATCAATTATGCTGTTGAGTTGGATAATTCCTGAGTTACTGATTTCTTAACTAAGACCAAAAGGGGAAAAGTAAATCTACTGGAATAAGAATGCCTTCAGATGGGAAGCAATAATCATGTAAATAAAAGAGAGCAATAATAACTGAAATACCTCAAATAACATTAATTCAAGTAATCTGGAACAGTTCATAAACTAAATTGGGAAAATAAATAAAAATAAAGAACCTGGGATTGAGAGTTACTCCTAAAACTAAGAGAAGTCCTAAATCCTAAGAGAGAGAGGAGAGAACCTCTCTCCAAACTAAATCTAAATCATGAGAATTGAATTATGAGAGCCTCCCTATGAATAGATACATTCCGCCACTTTATAGCCTCTAATCTATGCTTTCTGGGCCGCAAACTGGGTCAGAAATAGCCCAGAATTCGCTGGTCCTAAATTCAACCACGCTGGATTTCCGTCACTGCGACGCGGCCGCATGGATCACGCGGTCGCGTCACCTAGCGTCAGAGAAACTATAGCATATTAAATATCAAATCGAAGCCCCAAACGTTAGCTTCCCAACGCAACTAGAACCGCGTCATTTGGACTTCTGTAGCTAAAGTTATAGCCGTTTGAGTGCAAAGAGGTCAGGCTGGACAACTTAGCAATTTCTCCAACTTCTTGTATTCCTTCCACTTTTGCATGCTTCCTTTCCATACTCCAAGCCATTCCTGCCCTATAATCTCTGAAAACACTTAACACACATATCAAGGCATCTAATGGTAATAAGAGAGGATTAATAATAAGCAAATATAAGATCAAAGAAGCATGTTTTTCAATCAAAACACATAATTAGAAAGGAAATATAAAACCATGCAAATAGTATGAATAAGTGGGTAAAGTGTTAATAAAAACCACTCAATTGAGTACAAGATAAACCATAAAATAGTGGTTTATCAACCTCCCCACACTTAAACACTAGCATGTCCTCATGCTAAGCTCAAGAGAAGCTATAAAGATGAGGAGGAATGGTATGAAATGCAACCTATGAATGCAACTACATGCTAAATGCTTTTACTTACTTGGTTAAGAGTAAATAAGTTCTCCAAGACAAATACAAACCAATTTCTACTAATTCAAATCATACAATAAAAAACAAGTGAACTTGTAAGAAGACAGCTCATGAAAGCAGGGAACATAGAATTTAAGCGTTGAACCCTCACTGGAAGTGTATATCACTCTAATCTCTCAAGTGTATAGGGTAATTCACTCTAGTATTCTCTAATCATGCTTTCTAAAACTTTGTTCTTCATCTAACCAATCAACAAAATTTAGTATACCAATGCAAACATCATGAGGTCTTTTCAAGGTTGTAATGGGACTAAGGTAAGGTTAAGGATATATATATATATATATATATATATATATATATATATAAGGCTAAGTGAGCTAACAAATTGAATTCTTGACTAGTCTAAGATCTCACCTAACATATACATACTTTATACAATTTTAAAATACTGTACCTAACTACCCAAATTTTTCCCACTTGTATTACATGCTCATGTATCAAACTTATTTTTGAATTTTGTCCCATGTGCATTGATTCTTTTTATTTTGCATTTGGGGTAATATATATATTTTTTTTCATTTTTCTCTTTTTTTATTATTATTTTTTTGTATCCCCTTATTTAATTACTTAATATATTTTTCTTCAATGCACATGGTAATTTAATTATTTTGATTTTACATGAGCATGCTTCCCAAATTTTCAAATGACTTATTCAATTTAATTCCCTACTTTTTCATATCATCCCATGTTCCCATAAAATTCCCCACACTTAAATTTTATACAATATCTATCTTAAGCTAACCAAGGATTCAACTTGGGATTCTTATTTTGTTTTTCTGCTTAAGGCTAGTAATGTGGTTATAAAACAGAAAGGATTTAAAAGCTCAAGGGGGCTAACAAGGGTGATGTAAAAGGTAGGCTAATTTTGGGATAAGTGAGCTAAAATCAAACAATGGCCTCAATCATATGCAAGCATGTAAATACACTAAATATTGGACATATAGAATGGAACAAAGTAAAGATTACAATCATAGAGAAGAAAACACACAAGAATAAAAATTTATGGTTAAATAGTGTAACCATATAAATAAGCTCAAATCTCACAGGTTGTGTGTTCTTTAGCTCAAAATCCATGTTCCGAATACAACTTCCAAACAAGTTTTAATATAATTTTTTTTCAAATTAGTGAAATGCTCTAAAAAGGTTTATTGAAAAAAAGAAAATATTACTCCAACCAAGTGGTATAATATGCAAAAAAAATCAAACAAATATGCAATCAAACATGCAAATGCAACAATGAACAAACAAATAAAATAAAAAATTTGGTGTTGAGTCAAGAAATAACTAACCCATGGAGATCGGTATCGATCTCCCCACACTTAAAGATTGCACCGTCCTCAGTGCATGCTGAGATGTGCAGGTGGACGGGTTGTTCCAACTGATGCTTTTCTTCAAGGATTGTGCAGATGGACTTGTCTGTCTCCCCATGTAAACGTCTTCCGCTTCCCTTCCGGGTGGCCATCCTGAAAGAAAAAGGGAAGAAAGGTAACCCAGTAATAGAGATAAGAAAATAAATGAAGTATGGGTGGGTTAATGCCAAATGAAAAGGGTCTCATTTACATGGAAGCTTCAACATGTACGTGAGAAAACAATAGAAGCCATGGCATACCAGTGGTGCAGAATTTGCAACAAAGGGGAATGTGAGTAATGCAAGATAGTATAAGTTCATATCAATGCAAGAGAAGTATGAGTATCATAAAAGATTAGCATTGATTTAAATAATGTTACCCAATCAGAATAAAACAAGTTACTAAGCACCCAAAATATTTCAAGAGAAGATGCAATAGTGAAATAAGAAAATTCAGCACCAAAGAAAAAATAATAAATTAGAAAAAAAAATAAAAATATGCACTAAATTAAAATGCAATGAATGAAATATTCAAATAAATTAAGTAAAATAGAATGGAGGTGAAAGAAAATAAGAAAGGAAGAAGAAAGAAATAAGAAAAGATAAGAAAAATAAGGATTAGAGAAGAAAAGATAAGAAAATTGGCTGATCTGGATATTCTGTGCGCCGCTTGTGACGCGGACGCGTGAGCGACGCGGTAGCGTGGTGCGCGATAAGGTCAGGTGACGCGGACGCGTAGGTCATGCGATCGCGTGGCCTGTTTTGTGCGATTGGCGCGAGTGCAGCCTCGCGGTCGCGCAACTCTCTGTTCAAAACTCTTTTTGCCAAAAATCCGGGTGACGCGATCGCGTGGGTGACACGATCGCGTGAATGGAGATTTTTTGAAAATGACGCGGCCACGTGGGGCACGCGTTCGCGTGGTAGGGCTTGGGCTTCCAGCACGAGTCCAGCCCAACTCCAGCTCAACTTTTTGCCATACACCCATTTACCTCGACTTCTCAGAG
The DNA here is from genome assembly GCF_059453495.1 of Arachis ipaensis. NCBI lineage: Eukaryota > Viridiplantae > Streptophyta > Magnoliopsida > Fabales > Fabaceae > Arachis > Arachis ipaensis. The sequence goes on along the minus strand of NC_142441.1, from coordinate 92,305,304 downwards.
CCACGCGGTCGCGTGGGTGACGTGATCGCGTGGGAAGCTATTTTTCCAAATGACGTGGCCGCGTCAGCGACGCGGTCGCATGGATCAAATTGTGCCATTAGCGCGCCTCCAGCCACGCTTTTGCGTGACTCTCTGTTCAATTCTTTTCTTCCCGACGCACATACGACGCGGACGCGTCGGCGACGCGATGCGAAAATCCTTTTTTTTATTTTTTTTATCTGAAAAAAATGCAGAATGTAGTGTTAATATGAATGTGATGCAAAACTCCAGGTTTAATATAATAAAATAAAATAAAACTCAAAAACAAATAAAACTAAATAAAAATGGAAAAAGAACGATCATACCATGGTGGGTTGTCTCCCACCTAGCACTTTTAGTTAGAGTCCTTAAGTTGGACATTTGGTGAGCTCCCTGTTATGGTGGTTTATGCTTGTACTGATCCAGGAATCCCCACCAATGTTTATACTTCCAGTAACCTCCGGGGTCCCAGATCTTGCTTTTGCACCCGTCTTCAAGTTGATTATCATGATTCCATCCAGGTGGTTCAGCCTTAGAATTCTCACTGAAGCGTCCAAACAACTTCCTAGATCCATTCAATTGAGCTTCACACCAAACCTTGCGTTTAAACTTAAAGCTTCCAACCATAATGAGCCTTGCAGGACAGTTCTTACCACTGACCATCTTCCTCTTACTCTTTATGCCACAAAGAGCTCTAAGTTGACCATTCGTCTCCAGTAGCCCATATTCAAGTGGAATTAGAAAGCTAAGGGATATGAATTTTACCCACTTGAATGTTGTGAAGGATTATGGCAACTTAGGGGGAGGGGTCTCTAACAAGTTTGGAATAGAGATTTCAAGCTCCATTCCCTTAAGCTCTTCCTTGAAAATTTCCACCTCTTTGCAAGATTCTTCAGTTTTAACCTCATCTTCTTGGTAGCTTTCCTCCAATTCAATCTCTTCTTTATTGCTCACCAAGGGCATAGGAGGTTGTGCTTCTTCTTCTTTAATCTCCATCACTTGATCAACCTCTTCCAAGTCTTCAACTGTGATATGCCTTGGAGGTTGTACACCCTCCTTAACGTCAATTGCAACCGTCTTGGAAGGAGACTCTATGTTTTGACTTTCCCAAGGAGGTTCAGCATCTCCTAAGTCTTCAACCAATTCTTCTTCTTCAATAATTCTGGCTTCCTCTACTTGTTCCAGTACAAAGTCATGCTCCGTACTGTTCACTGGAGTTTCTAGTATCTCCTTCATACTACGTTCTTCATTAGATTGTCCACATGAAGCCATGGGGGTTCCTTGAGTGTCCGAACGTCGGGAAGCTAATTGACTCATTATTACTTGCTCCAATTGATGAATGGTTGCATGAAATCAATCCACTGTTTCCTTGAAATGATCCTTTGTCTCTTGATGCACTCGGCTATCATAAATAGGATCATAGTGCTCTTGGATTGATGGATATGGAGATGGTGAATATTGAAATTGTGGTTCTTGTGAGTAATTGGGTTGGAATTGGGGTGATTCTATATATGATTCATATGGCTCATAAGGTGGTTGGTATGGTGGTTGAGGGTTAGGGTCATATGGAGGTGAATGGCGGAAAGGGGCTTGTGAGTTTGGTGGTCCAAAGTCATGTTGAGGAGAGGATTTATAGGCATATGGTGGTGGTTGTTGATAGTCCATTGGAGGTGGTTGTTGCCATGAGGGTTGATCAAATCCTTGTGGCTCCTCCCATCTTTGATTGTTCCAACCTTGATGCCTGTTCTCATTGTAATTTCTTCTTCCTGCAACATTATTGTAACCAGACTCATAGCCAAAGGGGTGAGAGTTCATAGTAGCAAATAAAAATTAAAAACAAAAATAAAAACAAATTTAAATTAAAAGGTTTTTTAAATTTCGAAATTTGAATTTTAAATTTTGAAATTTGAATTTTTGAAATTTGAAAATTTTTAAATTTGAATTTTGAAAATTTTTTAAATTTGAATTTTGAAATTTAATTTTTTGAAATAAGATAAGATAAGATAAAAATTTAAAAAAAAAACTAATAACCTCTTAATTTACAAAAAAGAAAAAATAAAAACAAAAATAAAAACAAGTAAAAAGCAAATATTTACAATAACCAATAATAAGGCACACGTTTGCAATTGCCCGGCAATGGTGCCATTTTGACGTTAAGATTTTTGCCAGTAAAGAATGTCATAAAAACATTCGCGTTGTAGATATAGTCTCTAAACCGACAGAAATTCCTTCGTACAAAAGTTTTGGTTGTCACAAGTAACAAACCCCTTAAAATTGATAACCGAGTATTTAAACCTCGGGTCGTCTTCTCAAGGAATTGCAGGGAAGTATGTTCTTATTATTGGTTATGAAGATTGTAAATTGGGGGTTTTGGAAGTAAGGTGGGAATATGTTATATGACAAGTAAAATAAAATAATAATAATAAAATCTCTTGGCAAGGTATAAGAAATTGGAAGTCCAGACTTAGTTATCCTTATCAATAACAATGAAAGTCGAATCTTAATTCCACTTGGTCAACCTTTACTAAAATAAAGGAAAGTCAAGGGACTAATTAGTTTGATCATCGAATCCTATTTATTTCCTAAGTAAAGATTGGGATTATTGAAGCTCAATTCAATTAGCAAAGATAACAGTTATCAATTATGCTGTTGAGTTGGATAATTCCTGTGTTACTGATTTCTTAACCAAGTCCAAAAGGGGAAAAGTAAATCTACTGGAATAAGAATGCCTTCAGATGGGAAGCAATAATAATGTAAATAAAAGAGAGCAATAATAACTGAAATACCTCAAATAATATTAATTCAAGTAATCTGGAACAGTTCATAAACTAAATTGGGAAAATAAATAAAAATAAAGAACCTGGGATTGAGAGTTACTCCTAAAACTAAGAGAATTCCTAAATCCTAAGAGAGAGTGGAGAGAACCTCTCTCCAAACTAAATCTAAATCATGAGAAGTGAATTATGAGAGCCTCCTTATGAATGGATACATTCCCCCACTTTATAGCCTCTAATCTGTGTTTTCTGTGCCGCAAACTGGGTCAGAAACAGCCCAGAATTCGTTGGTCCTGAATTCAACCACGCTGGATTTCCGTCACTGCGACGCGGCCGCATGGATCATGCGGTCGCATCACCTAGCGTCAGGGAAACTATAGCATATTATATATCAAATTGAAGCCCCCGGACGTTAGCTTCCCAACGCAACTGGAACCGCGTCATTGGACCTCTGTAGCTAAAGTTATAGCCGTTTGAGTGCGAAGAGGTCAGGCTGGACAGCTTAGCAATTTCTCCAACTTCTTGTATTCCTTCCACTTTTGCATGCTTCCTTTCCATCCTCCAAGCCATTCCTGCCCTATAATCTCTGAAAACACTTAACACACATATCAAGTCATCTAATGGTAATAAGAGAGGATTAATAATAAGCAAATATAAGATCAAAGAAGCATGTTTTTCAATCAAAACACATAATTAGGAAGGAAATATAAAACCATGCAAATAGTATGAATAAGTGGGTGTTCCGAGGGTTACCTGAAACTGGAGGTCGATCTCGGATGAGATCTTTCGTACTGGTCGGAGATGACGTGTCCGGCTGGCTGGTGGCGGCCGGAGCTGTTGTGCCCGACTTGTTGGACTTGCTGCACTGCTGATCCTTGGTCACCGGAGGGTGGGGGGTACCTGCAAGAGACTCCGATGCTTAAGTTAGCACGGGTATTAAGCAGGTTTTTATGTTGAATCAGAGTATATGTTATACCTGGGTGCTCCAGTGTATTTATAGTAGTTGTAGAGTGACCTTTCTAGATAAGATAAGTTAGTTATCTTATCTTCTCTTTATCTTTGAGTTGAGGTCAGCTTATCTTCAAGGGAACCGCCCTTATCTCTATAGGCTTGGACGGCCTTTGGATTTGGGTCGTGTTCCTCTACTTGGGCCCTTTATGGGCTTTTCTATCGATATGGCCGAGTTCTTTAAGAAGAAGTCGGTCCGCTTGACCTGAAGAGGTCGGTCGCTTTGTCGTTTTAATCATCCCAGGTTGGATAGCTCGACCCAGGGTATGAACAGTTCCCCTGCTTGAGCTCGGTCTTATTTGTCGAGGTCAAGTCCTTAACTTCTTGTAGCGAAGCCGAACTCAAGCATTTTGTCGACTCCTTTTTGTAGCAGCTTTGGAATGTAGAACGTTTTTCCTCTATAAGCGCGCGCTTTTGTATTAGCGCTTTTTTGGGAATGCAAAGGGTTTTAATATCCGCATTTAATTGGCATTTAATTGCCACGTTTCCCCTAACTTCTCTATTTTTGAATTTTGCATTTCAAGAAACGGTTTCTCTCCTTCGCCCTTTTCGTAACTTCTTCGCACTTATTCATTTTCTGCCTTTCACCCTCATTTCACCTTTTCTTGCGACGTCGCTTGGTGATTTTCTGAAGCTTCTGTTTTCAGCTGGAGTTTTGTAGTTTCGCATTTCTCTCTGTGATACTGCTTTTGTTCGTGCTTTTTTTCTCGTAAGAAGGCAATACCAGACTTCGTCTTCCATCCTTAATTTCCCTGAAGCTTTGCTACTTTTTCCAGGTTGGTACTAGCTTTCGTGCTTCTTTCATAGCTTCGTCTTCAGTTTTTTAGTGAAGCTTTGATTTTGCATGTTTGAAAGTTTGAATCTTTTTCGTGGTCTTGTATTTGCTTGTCACTGTAATGTGTTTTCTCTGACTTCCTTTTACGCATTCTTTTGGCATTTCCGTCGAGGCTCTCTAGGGTTTTGCTTCTGGTTGTTTCCTGTCTGATATCGATAGCGAATCTGCCTCTGTTCCTCGCTTTATTTGGAGATTTCTTTTTGATTCTGAAAAAGTTTGTATTTTTGATGATTTCTACTTGGCGTGTTCGATGTTGGTGCTTGCTCTTTGCCGATGATTTTTTGTTTGATTTCGAAAAAGTTTGCGCCTTTGCTGTTTTTCCACTGATAAACTGTAGGGGGTGGACCTTTTGCAATTTTTGCTTCCTTTGTTTTCTTTTTGGATTTTATTTTGATGAGTGCCGGGATGTAGGTTGTAGAAATAACTTAAAGATCTTGCTTTGTTTACTGCCTCCAAGGGATGCCCCAAGACCTTTGTCTTGAGTCTTGGGGTTTTCCCTTTTTGTTTATCCGCCTGTCGAGATGTTTTGCCCTCTATCCGAGATGTTTTTATATAATCCATTCTTCTTTTCTTTTTGTAGGATTTAGTTGACCTCATGTCTTCCCGAAATAACATTGTAGAGATGCCTTCCCAGGTTCCCGCGGGTATGGCCGATTGGGTAGACTCCATGGTTCTCATGTGTGTCTCGCTGGTTGATTCTGAATTTTGTGCTCAGCTTAGGCAGTTTCATAGTGTCTGTAGTAATTCTGGTGATGAGAAGAACTATGAACTTGTATCTCTCTCTTCTGACGAGAGAGTCTGCTTTCCAACTCGGGTTGTTGATGGTCACCCTTTCTTTTATGCTCATGATTTTTTCTTTGGTCAGCTGGGTATCACCCTTCCTTTTACCAAATTTGAAACCGACCTGTTATGGTCTTGTAATGTTGCCCCTTCTCAACTTCACCCCAATTCCTGGAGTTTTATTAAAATTTTCCAATTGTTGTGCAATGGTTTTGGTATTCCTGCTTTCCAATCCCTCTTTTTCTATCTTTTTGTCTTGGCTAAGCTCGATGTGGTAAAAAAGAAGTCAGCTTGGGTCTTCTTTTGTTCTACCCAGGGAAAGAAGATTTTTTCCATGTTTGACGAGTCGTTCCGTGATTTTAAAAACTACTTCTTCAAGGTCCGAGCTGTTGAAGGAGCTCGCCCTTTTTTCTGGATGAAAATGACGAACCTGCTTTTCCCTTGGAATGGCAAAAAGACATGAGGGTCTCCAGGTATTCATGGGAGATGTTGGATGATGCTGAGTGAGCCTTTGTGACTATCCTGGAAGAATGCTGGGGTCAACCTCCCCACCTCGACACAAAGAAATTTCTAACCAATCCTTCTCTTCTTCAAACTGAACTGGGTATCTTTGTGTTTTCTTTATTATCCGTGTATGTTGCTTGTAGCTGTCTTTCCGACTTGTCCAACTTGTAACTGATTTTCTGTTTTATTTGCAGAAGAAATGAAGAATAGTGAATCCATGAAAGCTTTTAAGAGAGCGCAGAGGGTGACTGCTGCCAGAAATGTTGCTGCCAAGGCGGCTGGGGAGGGATCCTCCCAAGTGCGCGAGAAGCCATCAGTGCAGAGTTTTGCCGGGGTGAAGAAGGTGATCCCTACACCCCGAGTTTGTTTGGTAGATCCTCACGTCACCTTTGCTGCTCCTTCTGTTGCTCCTCCCAATAAAAAACAAAAGACTGCTGAGCCCTTTGACCTTGATGCTCCTGATTTTAATGCTATTGAATTCGTGGATCAACAAATCGGTCCCTACGGCGCTCTCTCTATGAACGATGTGTCCATCCTCTATCACTTGGAGTTTATGGCCCGAAATCATGTGAAGATAGCGTATATATCGGTTGCCATATATCAGACTGCTCAGAATCTCCCTCTCCACGCTACTAGGGCGTTTATGGAGGAGGCAAAACAAGAGTTTGATCGGATGAAGGAGTTAAAGGAGGAGTTTGAGATGAAGGTAGCCAAGCTGGAGAAGGACTTGAAGAATGAGGAGGCGAGTTCTCAGTCATTGGCGGCTTCTTTGAGGTTGGCTGAGGACGCCGTCCTGATGCACAAGGAGAGTTACCATTCATCTTATCGAGAGGTGATGCACCTGAGGGGGGAGCTTGACAGTGTTCGGGAAGATTATGCTGAGCTCCAAAGTCATCTTGTTGGCAGCATGACTGTTGCTTATGAGAACTTGAGGGAGCAAGTTCAGGTCATTGCTCCTGAGGCCGACCTCACTTTTTTTAGCCTGGATAATGTAGTCAGGGATGGCAAGATTGTCCCTGATGATGAGGGTGATGATGATGATGTTGTTCCTCCCCTGTGTCCTCTACCAAAGTGCCGACCTCTTCCGTTCCCCCTGCTGTGCCCGACTCGGATTGCCAGATCCTGAATCGGGAGGATGGAACTATGGATGCTGTGTCGATCCAGACTCGTCCTCCTTCTCCTTGTCCTGATGCTGCCAAGAAGGCTCCTGATGCTTGCTGATCTCTTTCCTGGGAATTTGTGTAGTTGGCCCGGCTTGTGGGCTTTTTAAAACTTTTTAATTTATTTACTGACACTTTCCTAGTTGCTTTTCTAGCAACTTTTATTCTGACAAACAAAAAAGGTGGCTCGCCACCCTTAAATTTTGCTGGCCTTCGAGGCTTTTGCAACTTTTGCAGATTTTATATTATGCCTTTTGATTTGACATTTTTCTGTTTTCTGCTGATGTGTGATATCTTACGGCTCGACCTCCTTGGGTTATTTTGTTGTTTGTAGCTTGAATCCTTTGAGGTTACGATTTGTGGGGTCCAACTTGTTTCTCGGTTTTCCGTATTTGTGACCGGTTCCTTTGCGTTGGTCACTTTCTAAGTTATTATTGTAATCCTCTCTTTCAGAGATTACTTTTATAACTTGTTTGTAGGAGATTGACTTCGTCAGGTCGATCTCTTTTTAAGTTATTTTTGTAATCCTCTTTCTTAGACCTTTGTCAGGTCTCTTTCAGGGATTATTTTGATAACTTTTCAGTAGTAGGAGTCTGACTTGGTTATGTCGGTCTCCCTTAAGTTATTTTTTGTAGTCCTCTTTCTTGGATCTTTGTCAGATCTCTTTCAGGGACTACCTTAATAATTTTTCATTAGTAGGAGTCCGACTAGGTTATGTCGGTCTCCCTTAAGTTATTTTTTGTAGTCCTCTTTCTTGGATCTTTGTCAGATCTCTTTCAGGGACTACCTTAATAACTTTTCAGTAGTAGGAGTCCGACTTGGTTATGTCGGTCTCCCTTAAGTTATTTTTTGTAGTCCTCTTTCTTGGATCTTTGTCAGATCTCTTTCAGGGACTACCTTAATAACTTTTCAGTAGTAGGAGTCCGACTTGGTTTTGTCGGTCTCCCTTAAGTTATTTTTTGTAGTCCTCTTTCTTGGATCTTTGTCAGATCTCTTTCAGGGACTACTGGTGCACGAAAATTACTTCACAATGTAATTCCGCACAACTAACCAGCAAGTGCACTAGGTCGTCCAGGTAATACCTTATGTGAGTAAGGGTCGAATCCCACGGAGATTGTTGGTTTGAAGCAATCTATGGTTATCTTGCAATTCTTAGTCAGGAAGTCAATTATATTTATCAGTTGAATTGCGAATAAACAAGCGAGCATGGATTAAAGGTTACTTGTTATGCAGTAATGGAGAATATGTTGGAGTTTTGGAGATACTTTGTCTTCAGAATCTCTGCTTTCCTCTGTCTTCTGATTCACACACACACGTCCTCCTACGGCAAGCTGTGTATAGGTGGATCACCGTTGTCAATGGCTACCATCCATCCTTCCAGTGAAAAGGGTCCAGGTGCGCTGTCACCGCACGGCTAATCATCTGCAGGTTCTCAGTCGTACCGGAATAGGATTTACTATCCTTTTGCATATGTCACTACGCCCAGCACTCGCGAGTTTGAAGTTCGTCACAGCAATCCAATCCCAGAATCCTACTTGGAATACCACAGACAAGGTTTAGACTTTCCGGATTCTCATGAATGCCGCCATCAATCTAGCTTATACCACGGAGATTCTGATTAAGGAATCTAAGAGATATTCATTCAATCTGATGTAGAACGGAGGTGATTGTCAGACACACGTTCATGGATTGATGAAGGTGATGAGTGTCACTGATCATCACCTTCTCCATAGTTAGGCGCGAATGGATATCTTAGGTAGGAACACGCATGTTTGAATGGAAAACAGCAATACTTGCCTTAATTCATCGACACACAGCAGAGCTCCTCACCCCCAACAATGGAGTTTAGAGACTCATGCCGTCAAAGAGTACAAAATTCAGATCTAAAATGTCATGATATACAGAATAAATCTCTAAAAGTTGTTTAAATACTAAACTAGTAACCTAGGTTTACAGAAAATGAGTAAACTATAACAGATAGTGCAGAAATCCACTTCTGGGGCCCACTTGGTGTGTGCTGAGGCTGAGACTAAAGCTTTCACGTGCCTGGGGCTGTTTTGCGCGTTCAACGCCAGCTTTGGATCCTTTTCTGGCGTTGAACTCCAACTTGCAACTTGTTTCTGGCACTGGACGCCAGAATTGGGCAGAGAACTGGCGTTGAACGCCAGTTTACGTCGTCTATCCTTGAGCAAAGTATTGATTCTCCTATTTCAGTATGATGATTCTTGAACACAGCTACTTTATGAGTCTTGGCCGTGGCCCTAAGCACCTTGTTTTCCAGTATTACCATCGGATACATAAATGCCACAGACACATAATTGGGTGAACCTTTTCAGATTGTGACTCAGCTTTGCTAAAGTCCCCAATTAGAGGTGTCCAGGGTTCTTAAGCACACTCTTCTTTTTGCTTTGGACCTTGACTTTAACCGCTCAGTCTCAAGTTTTCACTTGACACCTTCACGCCACAAGCACATGGCTAGGGACAGCTTGGTTTAGCCGCTTAGGCCAGGATTTTATTCCTTTAGGCCCTCCAATCTACTGATGCTCAAAGCCTTGGGATCCTTTTTATTACCCTTGCCTTTTGGTTTTAAGGGCTATTGGCTTTTTCTGCTTGCTTTCTCTTCTCTTTTTTTTTTCTGCAAGCTTTGTTCTTTGCTGCTTTTTCTTGCTTCAAGAATCATTTTTATGATTTTTCAGATTATCAATAACATGTCTCATGTTCCTCATTCTTTCAAGAGCCAACATATTTAACAGTCTTAAACAACAAATTCAAAAGACATATGCACTGTTCAAGCATTCATTCAGAAGACAGAAAGCATTGCCACCACATGTTACTAATTAGAATTTTTCTTGTTAAAAACTCGAATTTTATTGCCTCTTATTCAAAAGATCTACTATTTTATTCATGTTTGCTGATGATGAGAAAAATAGACTATAACTTAATTGGAGGTAAAATCAAAATAGACACTAATTACTACTATATGACTCCTAAGGTAAACTCTTATAACGACAATTATCACAGAGTTAAAGCAGAAATTGGAATTTGACAACCTTTGTTCTGGGAAGTGGATGTTCCTCGGATCTGTGGGGTGCTTGGTCCTTCAAGAGATAACTTCTGGTGCTTCAATTCCCTCAAGTCATGCCCTTGCTCTTCTTGTTCTTTAATCAAATAGCAAAGAATTTGACTGTGTTCTTTCTGTTCCTTTATTATTTGTTCCATAGCTTCTTGTATCTTGGTAACTGATGTTTCAAGATACTCCCAATATTCAGATTGAGGGATTTCTGGGAGAAATTCCTGTGTTTTCTTCTTGATGGAGTCATCCTGTGCTTGTTGTTTTTCCATTGATGCTTTGGTGATTGGTTTCTCAATTGAGATATACTCAGTTATTCCCATCCTTACGCCAGCGTCCTTGCAGAGCAGAGAAATCAAGCTTGAGTAAGCCAACCTGGCCTCTTTAGAATTTTTATTAGCAATTTTGTAGAATTCAGTTGAAATCATTTGATGAGCTTCTACTTCTTTTCCCATCATGATGCAATGGATCATCACTGCTCTTTTAACAGTGACTTCAGAATGGTTGCTGGTGGGCAGCAGAGAATGCCCAATGAAGTCCAGCCATCCTCTGGTGACTGGTTTGAGATCTTCTCTTTTGAGTTGATTTGGGACACCCTTCGTGCTGGTGGTCCACCTGGCTCTAGGGATACATATATCCTCTAGAATCTTATCCAGGCCCTTGTCTGTTCTCATCATTCTCCTGTTGAAAGAGTCTGGATCATGTTTCAGCTGAGGTAGCTTTAAGATCTCTCTGATCTTGTCAGGGATGGTATGAACAATATTTCCTCTGACCACGGTCTGATATTCATAGAAAGTAGTTCCAGATAGTTTTTGCTTGTCAGTCTGCCACATATTAGCATAGAACTCCTGGACCATATTCCTTCCCACTTTCGTCTCAGGATTAGCTAGGACCTCCCAGTTCCTGATTCGAATTTGCTCCTGGATCTCCGGATATTCGTCTTCTTTCAGATCGAATCTAACTTCCGGGATCACTGATCTTAGACCCATCATTTTGTAATAATGGCCTGAATGTTCTTTAGATAAGAACTTCCCTTGATTCCAAAGTGGTTTTGGAATGCTCTCTTTCTTGCCTCTTGAAGTGGGTTGTTTTCCCTTAGGAGCCATGATCTTAGTGATCACAGATAAACACACCAAACTTAGAGGTTTGCTTGTCCTCAAGCAAAAGAAAGGAAAGGAGAGGGATAGAAGGAGAGCTAGGTGCAATTGTTGATGGAGGGGGGTGGGTTGGAAAATTTAGAAAAGATATGATAAAAAAAAGGTTGATTTGGAAAAGATAAGATAGAAGATATGATAAGAGAGGATATAGTTTAAAATTGAAAAGATATGAAAAATTTTTTGAAAAAGATAATGTGGAGATTTGAAAAAGATATTAGTTGAAAAGATAGATTTGTTTTGAAAATTTGAAAAAGAGTTGAATTGAATTGAAAAAGAGGGTTTGTGCTTATGGATTAAGATATATTTGATATTTTTAAGGTAGGGTTTTTAGAAATTAGGGATTTTAGAAATCAGGATTCTTAACATGTTTATGCAAGAAATCATGAATTGAAGCATGAAAATTAAGATTAGAATGAAAAAATATGAAGAAAAAATGAATTTACCTCCTCCCCACCATCCTGGCGTTTGAACGCCCAAACGCTGCATGTTTTGGGCGTTCAACACCCAAATGCTGCCTCTCCTGGGCGTTCAACGCCCAGCTGCTGCTTCTTTCTGGCGTTGAACGCCAGGAAGTCCTTTGTTACTGGGCGTTTTTCTGAACGCCCAGAATGCTGTAAATCTGGCGTTAAACGCCCAGAAAGAGCTTCTTTCTGGCGTTTAACGCCTAGATGGCTATCCTCACTGGCGTTCAACGCCCAGTGGATGCTTCTTTTGGGCGTTGAACGCCCAAAACAGACTCTTACATGTGTTTTCTTGCCAGTGAGCTCTTTTTCTCTGTTTTGTGTGCAGATTCCTTCTGTAACTGTGTGAACTTATGCAAATGATTCTTTACCTTGTTATCAATGAACTTTATATAAACAAATAAAAATAAAAATAGGGCAAAATGCTTAGAGGATTGATGCCCCATGGCTGGGTTGCCTCCCAGCAAGCGCTTCTTTATTGTCTTTAGCTGGACCTTGCTGAGCTTTTAGTCTAGCTTCATCCTTGAGCACTCTTGCTCAACATTGCCTTCAAGATAGTGCTTGATTCTCTGTCCATTGACAATGAACTTCTTATCAGAATCAATATCTTGAAGCTCCATATGACCATATGGTGATACACTTGTAATCACATATGGTCCCCTCCACCGGGACTTCAGTTTCCCGAGGAATAGCCTGAGCCTGGAGTTGAATAACAGAACCTTTTGTCCTGGTTCAAAGATTCTAGATGACAGCTTTCTGTCATGCCACTTTTTTTATTTTTCTTTATAAAGCTTGGCATTTTCGAAAGCAGTGAATCTGAATTCCTCTAGCTCATTTAGCTGGAGCAATCTTTTTTCTCCAGCTAATTTGGCATCAAAGTTCAGGAATCTGGTTGCCCAGTAGGCTTTATGTTCCAGTTCCACGGGCAGGTGACATGCCTTACCATAGACCAGTTGGTAGGGAGAGGTCCCTAAAGGAGTCTTGAATGCTGTTCTGTATGCCAACAGAGCATCATCCAAGCTTCTTGCCCAATCCTTTCTACGGGTATTTACAGTCCGTTCTAGGAATCTTTTTAGCTCTCTGTTAGAGACTTCAGCTTGTCCATTAGTCTGTGGATGATATGAAGTTGCCACCTTGTGGCGAATCCCATACCGGACCATGGCAGAGTAAAGCTGTTTGTTGCAGAAGTGAGTGCCCCCATCACTGATTAGTACTCTAAGGACCCCAAACCTGCTGAAGATATATTTCTGGAGGAACTTCAGCACTGTTTTAGTATCATTGGTGGGTGTGGCAATGGCCTCAACCCATTTTGATACATAGTCAACTGCCACCAGAATATAAGTGTTTGAGAATAATAGTGGGAAAGGTCCCATGAAGTCAATTCCCCATACGTCAAACAACTCAATCTCTAAGATTCCTTGTTGAGGTATGGCGTAACCATGAGGCAGATTACCAGCTCTTTGGCAACTGTCACAGTTACGTACAAACTCTCGGGAATCTTTATAGAGTGTGGGCCAATAGAAGCCACATTGGAGGACCTTGGTGGCTGTTCGCTCACCTCTGAAATGGCCTCCATATTGAGATCCATGGCAATGCCATAGGATCCTCTGTGCTTCTTCTCTTGGAACACACCTACGGATTATTCCGTCTGCACATCTCTTAAAGAGATAGGATTCATCCCACAAGTAGTACTTTGCATCAGTGATTAATTTTTTCTTTTGTTGCCTGTTGTACTCTTTGGGTATGAACCTTGCAGCTTTATAGTTTGCAATATCGGCAAACCATGGTGTTTTCTGAATGGCAAATAAATGCTCATCCGGAAAAGTCTCAGAGATCTCAAGAGAGGGGAGGGACGTCCCTTCTACTGGCTCTATCCGGGACAGATGATCAGCCACTTGGTTCTCTGTCCCTTTTCTGTCTCTTATTTCTATATCAAACTCTTGCAGAAGCAACACCCATCTGATGAGTCTGGGTTTTGAATCCTGCTTTGTGAGTAGATATTTAAGAGCAGCATGGTCAGTATACACAATCACTTTTGATCCTACTAAGTATGATCTGAACTTGTCAATGGCATAAACCACTGCAAGTAATTCTTTTTCTGTTGTTGTGTAATTTTTCTGGGCATCATTTAAAATGCGACTAGCACAATAAATGACGTGTAGAAGCTTGTCATGCCTCTGTCCCAATACTGCACCAATGGCGTGATCACCGGCATCACACATTAGCTCAAATGGTAATGTCCAGTCTGGTACGGAAATAACTGGTGCTGTGACCAATTTAGCTTTCAGCGTTTCAAACGCCTTCAGACACTCTGTGTCAAACACAAATGGCGTGTCAGTAGCTAGCAGATTACTTAGAGGTTTTGCGATTTTTGAAAAATCCTTTATAAACCTCCTATAGAATCCTGCATGCCCCAGAAAGCTTCTGATTGCCTTAACATTGGCAGGTGGTGGTAATTTTTCAATTACCTCTATTTTTGCTTGATCCACCTCTATTCCCTTGTTTGAGATTTTATGCCCAAGGACAATCCCTTCAATCACCATGAAGTGACATTTTTCCCAGTTTAAAACAAGGTTGGTCTCTTGGCATCTCTTCAGAACAAGTTTCAGGTGATCAAGACAGGAGCTGAATGAGTCTCCATATACTGAGAAGTCATCCATGAAGACTTCCAGAAATTTTTCCACCATATCAGAGATAATAGAGAGCATGCATCTCTGGAAGGTTGCAGGCACATTACACAGCCCAAATGGCATCCTTCTATAAGCAAACACTCCAGATGGACATGTGAATGCTGTTTTCTCTTGATCCTGGGGATCTACTGCAATCTGGTTATAGCCTGAGTAGCCATCCAGAAAGCAGTAATAATCATGACCTGCCAGTCTTTCTAGCATCTGGTCTATGAATGGTAAAAGAAAATGATCCTTTCTGGTGGCTGTATTGAGCCTTCTATAGTCAATACACATGCGCCACCCTGTAACTGTTCTTATAGGAACCAGTTCATTTTTTTCATTATGAATCACTGTCATGCCTCCCTTTTTTGGGATGACTTGGACAGGGCTCTCACCTAGGGGCTATCAGAAATAGGATAAATAATCCCAGCTCCTAGTAATTTGGTGACCTCTTTTTGCACCACTTCCTTCATGGCTGGATTTAGCCGCCTCTGTGGTTGAACCACTGGTTTAGCATTATCCTCCAATAAGATTTTGTGCATGCATCTAGCTGGGCTTATGCCCTTAAAGTCACCTATGGACCACCCAAGAGCTGTCTTGTGTGTCCTTAGCACTTGAATAAGTGCTTCCTCTTCCTATGGATTTAAAGCAGAGCTTATGATCACTGGAAAAGTGTCACTTTCTCCCAGAAATACATATTTCAGGGATGGTGGTAATGGTTTGAGCTCGGGTTTAGGAGGTTTTTCCTCTTCCAGAGGAAATTTCAGAGGCTCTTTAATCTCCTCTGAATCCTCCAAATCAGGCTGAACATCTTTAAAGATGTCTTCCAACTCTGATTCGAGACTCTCAGCCATGTTGATCTCTTCTACCAAAGAGTCAATAAGATCAACTTTCATGCAGTCTTTTGATGTGTTTGGATGCTGCATGGCTTTGACAGCATTCAACTTAAACTCATCATCATTGACTCTCAGGGTTATTTCCCCTTGTTGGACATCAATGAGGGTTCGTCCAGTTGCTAGGAAGGGTCTTCCTAGAATGAGTGTAGCACTCTTGTGCTCCTCCATTTCCAGCACTACAAAGTCTGTGGGAAAGGCGAATGGCCCAACTCTGATAATCATGTCTTCAATCACGCCTGATGGGTATTTAATGGAGCCATCAGCAAGTTGGAGACATATCCGTGTTGGTTTAACTTCTTCAGTTAAGCCAAGCTTTCTGATAGTGGATGCAGGTATTAGGTTGATGCTTGCCCCAAGATCGCACAAAGCTGTCTTGGTGCAGTTACCTTCTAATATGCATGGTATCAGAAAACTCCCAGGGTCTTTAAGCTTTTCAGGAAAGCTTTTTAGAATAACTGCACTGCATTCTTCAGTGAGGAGAACTCTTTCTGTTTCTCTCCAATCCTTTTTATGACTCAAGATCTCTTTCATGAACTTGGCATAAGAAGGTATTTGCTCAAGTGCCTCTGCAAATGGAATCTTTATTTCAAGAGTCTTGAGATAATCTGCAAAGCGAGCAAATTGCTTATCCTGTTCCTCTTTCCGGAGTTTTTGAGGATAAGGTATCTTGGCTTTATATTTCTCAACCTTAGTTGCTGTAGGTTTATTGCCTACAGAAGTGGCTGAAGAAGCCATTTTAGAGGGGTTGTTATCAGCACTTGTGTGTGTCTGATCCCTCACTGGCAATTGAGTGCCAGAGTTAGAAGCTGGAGTGATGTGAGACGCCAACTCCTTGTCTGTTCCTGGCGTCTGAACGCCAGAACTGTGCCTATTTTGGGCATTTAGCACCAGATCTTGCCCATTTTTGGCGTTCAACGCCAGATCCTTGCTTGTTTCTGGCGTTGAACGCCAGTCTTTGCTTGTTACTGGCGTTGAACGCCAGTCTTGGGCATGGTCTGGGCGTTCAGCACCAGCCTTCCACCAGATTGCTGGCGTTTTAACGCCAGAATTATTTTTCCCTGGGCTCTTACTGTCCTTAGGTGAATTTTGGGTAGTTTGCTCATTCCTTAACTCTTTGCTGCCTTGAGGTGGGGTATTTAATGTTTTCCCACTTCTTAATTGAACTGCTTGGCATTCTTCTGTTTTTTGTCTTGACAGCTGCTGCTTTGTTTGCTTCAATTGTTCTTCCATATTTATATAAGCCATCCTTGTCTCTTGTAGTTTATCCTTGAATTTGGCTAACTGTTTTGTTAGAAAGTCCAATTGCTGATTGAATTCAACAGCTTGTTTTACAGGGCTGAGTTCAGCAGTTACTGTTTTAACCTCTTCTTTCATGGAAGGGTCACTGCTTAGGTACAGATGCTGATTCTTGGCAACTGTATCAATGAGCTCTTGAGCCTCTTCAATTGTCTTTCTCATGTGGATAGATCCACCAGCTGAGTAATCTAGAGACATCTGAGCTCCTTCTGCAAGCCCATAATAGAAGATGTCTAACTGAACCCACTCTAAAAACATTTCAGAGGGGCATTTTCGTAGCATCTCTCTGTATCTCTCCCAGGCATCATAAAGAGATTCCTTATCTCCTTGTTTAAAGCCTTGGATGTCCAGCCTTAGCTGTGTCATCCGTTTTGAAGGAAAGTATTGATTCAGGAATTTTTCTATCAGCTGTTTCCATGTCCTTATGCTGGCCTTAGGTTGGTTACTTAACCACCTCTTAGCTTGATCTTTTACAGCAAATGGAAACAGTAATAGTCTGTAGACATCCTTATCTATTTCCTTATCATGTACTGTGTCAGCAATTTGTAAAAATTGTGCCAGAAACTCTGTAGGTTCTTCCTGTGGAAGACTGGAATACTGGCAACTTTGCTGCACCATGATAATGAACTGATTCAACTCGAAGCTATTGACTCCAATGGAGGGTATGCACATACTACTCCCATATGAAGCAGTAGAGGGGTTAGCATATGACCCCAGAGTCCTCCTGGACTGTTCATTTCCGCTTAGATCCATGATGGAGAAATGGAGATGATGTAAAATAAAAAAATTTTTATTTTTATTTATTTATTTATTTATTTATTTATTTATTTCGAAAATAGAATAAATTAAAGTAAAATAAATAAAAATAGGTGAAGATTTTCGAAAAAAATGAGGGGAGAGAAAGTGGTAAGGAAGTTTTGAAAAAGATATGGTTTGGAAAAGATTTTAAATTTTGAAAAAAATCTGAATTGTAAAAAATAATTTTCGAAAATTTGTTTTAAAATTAGAGAGAAAAGATATTTTTGAATTTAGTGAGGAAAGAGAAAAACAATAAAATAGCACAAGATTTAAAATTTTTAGATCTAATGCTCCTTGTTTTCGAAAATTTTGGAGGTAAAACACCAAGGAACACCAAACTTAAAATTTTAAGATCAAGACACAAGGAAACTCAAGAACACTTTGAAGACTCACAAGAACACAAGAACATGAAGAAAGAACACCAAAATTAAAATTTTTAGAAAACCAAACTAAAATTTTCGAAAAACAAAGAAAAATCAACAAGAAAACACCAAACTTAGAGTTTGGCACAAGATTTATTCAAAGAAAAATTATTTTTGAAAAAGACTTTAAAAATAGGATAGCCAATTACCAAGAGCATAAGCACCACGCTCTAACTAATTGAGCTATAAATTTAAAGTGTTTTAACAATGTATAAATAATAAAAGACTCTAAACCAAAGAGAAATTTTTTTTTCCTAATCTAAGCAACAAAATAAGTCGTCAGTTGTCCAAACTCAAACAATCCCCGGCAACGGCGCCAAAAACTTGGTGCACGAAAATTACTTCACAATGTAATTCCGCACAACTAACCAGCAAGTGCACTGGGTCGTCCAAGTAATACCTTACGTGAGTAAGGGTCGAATCCCACGGAGATTATTGGTTTGAAGCAATCTATGGTTATCTTGCAATTCTTAGTTAGGAAGTCAATTATATTTATCAGTTGAATTGCGAATAAACAAGAGAGCATGGATTAAAGGTTACTTGTTATGCAGTAATGGAGAATATGTTGGAGTTTTGGAGATGCTTTGTCTTCAGAATCTCTGCTTTCCTCTGTCTTCTGATTCACGCACGCACGTCCTCCCATGGCAAGCTATGTATAGGTGGATCACCGTTGTCAATGGCTACTATCCATCCTTCCAGTGAAAAGGGTCCAGGTGCGCTGTCACCGCACGGCTAATCATCTGCAGGTTCTCATTCGTACCGGAATAGGATTTACTATCCTTTTGCGTCTGTCACTATGCCCAGCACTCGCGAGTTTAAAGTTCGTCACAGCCATCCAATCCCAGAATCCTACTCGGAATACCACAGACAAGGTTTAGACTTTCCGGATTCTCATGAATGCCGCCATCAATCTAGCTTATACCACGGAGATTCTGATTAAGGAATCTAAGATATTCATTCAATCTGATGTAGAACGGAGGCGATTGTCAGACACAAGTTCATGGATTGAGGAAGGTGATGAGTGTCACTGATCATCACCTTCTCCATAGTTAGGCGCGAATGGATATCTTAGGTAGGAACACGCATGTTTGAATGGAAAACAGAAATACTTGCATTAATTCATCGAGACACAGCAGAGCTCCTCACCCCCAACAATGGAGTTTAGAGACTCATGCCGTCAAAGAGTACAAAATTCAGATCTAAAATGTCATGATATACAGAATAAATCTCTAAAAGTTGTTTAAATACTAAACTAGTAACCTAGGTTTACAGAAAATGAGTAAACTATAACAGATAGTGCAGAAATCCACTTCTGGGGCCCACTTGGTGTGTGCTGGGGCTGAGACTAAAGCTTTCACGTGCCTGGGGTTGTTTTGGGCGTTCAACGCCAGCTTTGGATCCTTTTCTGGCGTTGAACTCCAACTTGCAACTTGTTTCTGGCGCTGGACGCCAGAATTGGGCAGAGAACTGGCGTTGAACGCCAGTTTACGTCATCTATCCTTGAGCAAAGCATGGACTATTATATATTTCTGGAAAGCCCCGGATGTCTACTTTTCAACGGAATTCAAGGCACGCCATTTGGAGTTCTGTAGCTCCAGAAAATCCATTTTGAGTACAGAGAGGTCAGAATCCAACAGCATCAGCACTCCTTTTTCAGCCTGAATCAGATTTTTGCTCAGCTCCCTCAATTTCAGCCAGAAAATACCTAAAATTACAGAAAAACATACAAACTCATAGTAAAGTCCAGAAATATGAATTTTGCCTAGAAACTAATGAAAATAAACTAAAAACCAACTAAAACATACTAAAATCTATATGAAATTAACCCCAAAAAGCGTATAAAATATCCGCTCATCAACTACCTTAATAACTTTTCAGTTTTGGGCTGACTTTGTTATGTTGGGCCCTTCTAAGTTAAAGTAATCCTCTTTAATAGGGTTGGCCAGACCTCTTTCCAGGGTTTACTTATAACTTGGTTTGACTTGGTTCGACTTCTCAATGTTCGACCAGTCTTTAAGTTATTATTTTAGCGATCCGTAAGACCTCGTCAGGTTCTTTTTTAGATCACTTTCGATAACTTCTTACATTATTCTGTGTTCATCTTTGCCGATTTGTAGAAAGTGGTTGTCATCTCTAGATCGTCCTTTGGGTGAATCGCGTTTTCACCTTTATCGGACGGTTGTCTTTATCGTGATCGTGCCCACAAATTCTTTTTCACTTTCTGCCGATCTGTTGCTTTATAATCGGACGATGAATACTTCAGATTAATGCGTCTTGAAATCTTTGTAGAATATCTAAAATATATTTTATTTAAAGGAACAGTGCAAATAGAAATACATGGGATTGTCTGAGTCTCAACTTGGTGCCTCATTAAAAAACCTTTTCAGGAAAAAGAGTGCATCCAATGATGAGATCTTTTATCTCTTCTTAACTGTAGTACCTTCTTAGGTTGCAAGCATGCCACGACCTGGGAAGCTCTCGTCCATCGAGTTCAGACAGTCTGTAGTAGCCCTTTCCAAGTACTTCTACAACTCGGTAGGGTCTTTTCCAGTTTGCTGCCAGCTTTCCTTCTCCTGGTCGAGTTGTTCCGATATCATTTCGGATTAGGATGAGATCATTCTCTGCAAAACTTCTCGGCACTACCTTTTGATTATATCTGGAAGCCATTCGGTGCTTTAGAGCTTCTTCCCTGATCCGAGCTCTTTCCCGGAGTTCGGGTAGCAAGTCGAGCTCTTCCCTCTGAAGTTGGGAGTTTGCTCCCTCATTGTAGTGAACTACTCTGGGCGACCCTTCCTCAATTTCTACTGGAATCATCACCTCTACTCCGTATGCTAATCGGAAGGGGGATTCCTTCGTGGTGGAATGTGGCGTTGTTCGATATGCCCATAGGACCTGTGGAAGCTCTTCTGCCCAGGCTCCCTTTGCATCTTGTAATCTCCGTTTTAATCCGGCCAGTATGACTTTGTTAGCAGCTTCAGCCTGTCCGTTGGCTTGTGGATGTTCAACGGAGGTGTACTGGTGCTTTATATTCAAGTCGGCTACTAGTTTTCTGAAGCCTGCATCTGTGAATTGAGTGCCATTGTCTGTGGTTAATGAATATGGAACCCCGAATCTCGTGACAATATTTCTATATAAGAATTTCCGGCTTCTTTGAGTGGTGACATTGGCTAGGGGCTCTGCCTCGATCCACTTTGTAAGGTAATCTACCCCTACTATGAGGAATTTAACTTGTCCTGATCCCTGTGGGAAGGGGCCGAGAAGATCGAGTCCCCATTTTGCGAACGGCCAAGGCGAGGTCACGCTGATGAGCTCTTCTGGCGGGGCGATGTGAAAGTTGGCATGTTTCTGACATGATAGGCATGTGTTTACAAATTCTGTGGCTTCTTTCTGTATAGTTGGCCAATAAAATCCCGCCCGGAGTACTTTTTTGGTGAGAGCTCGTGCTCCGAGATGATTGCCACAAATACCGCCGTGTATTTCTTCTAGCACTTCCTTTGTGTTGGAGGTTAGCACGCATTTTAGTAAAGGTGTTGAGATTCCTCTTTTGTACAGGATGTTGGTTATGATGGTGTAGTACTGTGCCTCCCTTTTTAACCTCTTTTCCTCCTTTTCTTCTATGGGGAGCGTTCCTGTTTTGAGGTAGTTGGCTATAGGGGTCATCCATCCTTGGTCCTAACTTGTTATAGTCAGGACTTTTTCCTCTTCCGGGATTGACGGGTTCTGCAACATTTCCTGAATGAGGCTTCTATTGTTGCCCCCTGGTTTGGTGCTGGCTAGTTTTGAGAGTGCATCAGCTCGGGCATTTTGTTCGCGGGGTATGTGGCAGATCTTATACTCCCCGATTTGTCCGAGCTGTTCTTTGGTTTTATCCAAATACTTTTTCATGGTGGGATCTTTGGCTTGGTAGCTCCCTGATATTTGTGATGTGACCACTTGTGAATCGCTGTAGATGTTGAGTTTTTGAGCTCCGACCTCTTTAGCCAGCTTCAAACTAGCTAATAATGCTTCATATTCCGCCTGGTTGTTTGAGGCGGGGAACCCGAACTTGAGGGAAAGCTCAACTTGGGTTCCTTGGTTGCTTTCTATTATCATGCCTGCGCCGCTTCCAGTTTTATTTGAAGAACCATCCACGTAAAGGTTCCATTCTGTGGGGGTTTCTAGGGCATCTGTAAATTCTGCGATAAAGTCGGCCAGATATTGTGATTTGATTGCCGTCCGAGCTTCATATTGGAGATCGAACTCTGACAACTCGACTGCCCATTATAGAATTCTGCCTGCTAGATCTGTTTTCTGCAATATTCCTTTTATGGGTTGGTTAGTTCGAACCTTAATGGTGTGAGCCTGGAAGTACGGGCGGAGTCGTCGAGATGTTAGGATAAGAGTGTAGGCAAATTTTTTTATTTTCTGATAGTTCAGCTCGGATCCCTGTAGTGCCTTGCTAATGAAGTAGACAAGTTGTTGTCCATTTTCGTCTTCTCTAACTAGTGCCGAGGCTATTGCCCGGTTCCCTACTGCGAGATACAATATGAGCGGTTCTCCTTCTCATGGTCGGGATAGGATAGGTGGCCGTCCTAAGAACTCCTTGAAGTCTTGGAAGGCTTGCTCACGTTCTATCGTCCATTTGAACTATTTTCCCTTTCTTAACGTAGCATAGAAGGGGAGGGATTTTATCGCAGCTCCTGCTAAGAATCGGGATAGGGCAGCCAATCTCCTGTTGAGTTGTTGTACTTCTTTGACATAGGTTGGGCTCTTCATGTTGAGTATGGCTTGACATTTGTCTGGATTTGCTTCAATTCCCCTTTGTGTGAGCATGAAACCTAAGAATTTGCCTGCTCGATACTGCGAAGGTGCATTTTACGGGATTGAGTCGCATGTTATGCTTCCTTATGGTGTCGAACACTTAAGCCAGGTCGGATAATAATGTATCTTCGCTCTGTGTCTTTATCAACATGTCGTCCACATAAACTTCCATGGTTTTTCCGATGTGATCTGAGAAGACTTTATTCATTAGCCTTTGATAAGTAGCTCCTGCGTTCTTGAGACCGAAAGGCATCACGATGTAGCAGTAGTTTGCCTTTGACGTTAAGAACGAGGTCTTTTCCTGATCTGGTGGATACATGGGGATTTGGTTGTATCCCGAATATGCGTCCATAAACGAGAGGTATCTGTATCCGGAGGAAGCATCTACCAGAGCGTCGATGCTTGGGAGTGGGTATGGATCTTTTGGGCAGGCTTTGTTGAGATCGGTGTAATCAGTGCATATTCGCCACTTCCCATTTGATTTTTTCACCAAGACGATGTTAGCTAGCCATAGTGGGTACTTGACTTCTCTTATAAATCCTGCCTTCAGTAGTACTTGTACTTGTTCTTCCCCAGCTTTGGATCGTTCTGGCCCGAGTTTCCTTCGTCTCTGCTGCACCGGCCGAGATCCTGGGTAGACCGCCAACTTGTGGCACATTAGCTTAGGGTCTATGCCTGGCATGTCTGCGGCTTTCCATGCGAAGAGATCGACATTATCTCGTAAGAATTGTATCAGTAATTCTTTTGAGTCTCCTCTTAGGATCGTGCCAATATTGGTCGTTTTGTCTGCGGTGTCTCCAATTTGAATCTTCTCTATCTCGCCTTCTGGTCGTGGACGGAGTTCTTCTCGTTGCTGGGCTCCGCCCATTTCAATTGTATGAAACTCTTCTCCTTTGCATCTGAGGTTTAGGCTTTCATTATAACAGCGACGTGCCATCTTTTGGTCAGCTTTTATCGTGGCTATCCCTTTCGGAGTTGGGAATTTCATACATAGGTGTGGGGTCGAGACTATTGCGCCGAGTTGGTTGAGTGTTGTCCGACCTATGAGAGCATTGTAAGCTGAACTTACATCGACTACGATGTAATCTATTTTGAGGGTCCTGGATTGGTCCCCTTTTCCGAAGGTTGTATGTAGTGGTATGTATCCTAGTGGTCGAACCGGGGTATCTCCTAACCCGAACAGACTGTTTGGATATGCTTTAAGTTCTTTTGCTTCTAAGCCGAGTTTATCAAAGGCTGTTTTGAATAAGATGTCAGCAGAACTCTCTTGGTCTATTAAGGTGCGGTGTAGGTTGGCGTTTGCCAATATGATGGTGATAACCATGGGATCGTCATGTCATGTGATGACGCCCGATGCGTCTTCCTTAGTGAATGTTATCGCTGGGATGTTGAGCGCTTCTTCCTCTCCTTCGACATGATATACTTCTTTGAGATATCTTTTGCGGGAGGATTTGGAGATCCCTCCTGCTGTGAATCCGCCATGTATCATGTGGACATGTCTTTCTGGTGTCCGAGGTGATCGTTCAGTTTGTCCGTCATCCTCGTCCCTTCGTCTTTTTCTTTGGTCATCATCTCGGGTAGCCAGAAATCGATCTAATCTTCCTTCTCTTACTAATTTTTCTATGATATTCTTTAAGTCGAAGCACTCGTTGGTGGAGTGCCCTCGAACTCGATGGTATTCACAATATTCCTTCCAGTTTCCCCCTCCCCTTTTGCCTTTGAGTGGTCGCGCTGGAGGGATTTTCTCTGTGTGGCAGACTTCTTTGTATACGTCGACCAGGGATGCCCTGAGAGGGGTGTAATTATGGTACTTTTTGATTTTCTCCCCCTGTCGATCTTCTTTCTTTTTGGATTCCTTGTCTTTATCTCGGTAGGGGTTCCTAGATTTTGAGGTTTCTCCCAACCGAGCGTTTTCTTCCATGTTGATGTATTTTTCTGCTCTCTCCTGTACTTCGTCTAATGAGGTAGGGTACTTCTTTGATATAGATTGTCTAAATGGTCCCTCTTGTAGGCCATTGATGAGTCCCATGATGGCGGCCTCTGTTGGTAAGCTTTGTATGTCCATGCATGTTTTGTTGAATCTTTCCATGTAGTTGCGGAGGCTCTCCCGATCTCCTTGCTTGATCCCTAGTAGACTGGGGGCGTGCTTGGCTTTATCTTTCTGGATGGAGAATCGGGCCAGGAACTTTTTGGCCAGGTCGTCGAAGTTTGAGATGGACTTTGGAGGTAAGTTGTCGAACCATCGGATTGCTGTCTTCGTGAGAGTTGTTGGAAAAGCTTTGCAGCGAACAACGTCTGAGGCGTCGGTAAGGTACATTCTGCTTCTGAAATTGCTGAGATGGTGGTTGGGATCTGTGGTACCGTCACATAAAGTCATATCTGGGAGTTTGAAGTCCTTTGGAATTTTGGTTTTCATGATCTCCCTGGTGAATGGATCCTGTTCTTTACGTGAGCTTTCCTCAGGAGTGATCCGAGGGGCCTTCGATTTGAGATCGGCTTCTAATTGCTGTAATTTTTCTTCCAACTCTCGACGTCGCCGTACCTCTTTTTGTAGATCTTTTCCGATTTCTCGTTGTTGTTGGGTTTCTTTTTCAAGTTGTTTCAAGCGATCTTGAAGAGCTTCTATTGCTCCCGGTTTAGATATATTTTTGTCTCCATTGGATTCTGGGGTGTCTTCTAGTAGGGTGTCTGCATTTTTGTGCGGCGTTCTATTTTCTAGATCAGAATCGTGATCGTTGTCATGGTTGTCCGCCATGGTGATGGGATGACTTTCAGGTTCCCCGGCAACAGCGCCATTGTTCCGAGGGTTACCTGAAACTGGAGGTCGATCTCGGATGAGATCTTTCGTACTGGTCGGAGATGACGTGTCCGGCTGGCTGGTGGCGGCCGGAGCTATTGTGCCCGACTTGTTGGACTTGCTGCACTGCTGATCCTTGGTCACCGGAGGGTGGGGGGTACCTGCAAGAGACTCCGATGCTTAAGTTAGCACGGGTATTAAGCAGGTTTTTATGTTGAATCAGAGTATATGTTATACCTGGATGCTCCAGTGTATTTATAGTAGTTGTAGAGTGACCCTTCTAGATAAGATAAGTTAGTTATCTTATCTTCTCTTTATCTTTGAGTTGAGGTCAGCTTATCTTCAAGGGAACCGCCCTTATCTCTATAGGCTTGGACGGCCTTTGGATTTGGGTCGTGTTCCTCTACTTGGGCCCTTTATGGGCTTTTCTGTCGATATGGCCGAGTTCTTTAAGAAGAAGTCGGTCCGCTTGACCTGAAGAGGTCGGTCGCTTTGTCGTTTTAATCATCCCAGGTTAGATAGCTCCACCCAGGATATGAACAGTGGGTAAAGAGTTAATAAAAACCACTCAATTGAGTACAAGATAAACCATAAAAACGTGGTTTATCATCCAAACTGATATTTGATCTTCAAATCAAAGTTTAATTTTTGGTTGTCACAAGTCCAACCCAATAAAAATAACCGAGAGTATTAGTCCCGGGTCCTCTTCTCAAGGAATTGCAGTGAGATATGCATATTATTGGTTATGGTATCCAATGGGGGTTGGTAAAAGTGCAAGAAATTAAATGGCTAGAACATAAAGTAAACAATTAAAGAAAGCAATTAATAAAGAGAGACATTCTTGGCAAGGATTGAGAATATAGGCTTTCTATCGTAGTCACTAATCATAACAATAATTAATAAGAGCTTATCCTATTTAGTCATCTCCAACAATGGAAGAAGGTACAATGTTAACTTCACATGAGAGAAAGTCAAATAAGACTAGTTAATCTCAATCCAAAAGCCCTAATCAACTTACTAATCGAATTAGCAAAAGATTAGCGTCAATGGAAACAATATTAACTAACAACTCTAGATCACCAACATAAGTTGGGTATTCATGACTCAAGATTGCCTAATTTCTCTTTCCAAGCCAAGAATGCTCAAAAAGCTACACTAACATCCAACCAAGCATTTTGTCAAGCACTTGGAAGGCATAAAATAAAAGCATGGTAAAAATGCAAGAATAATAAATCTACAACTACCCAATGCAAGGAATCAACAATAAACAAAGCAATTGACCATAAGAACATAAAATAAACATAAAACATCAAATTGCATTAAAGGAAAATCAAAGTAACAAGAGTTCATCAACATAAAAAGAGGCATAAAAAGGAAAATTAACAAAGAAACTAAGAAGAACAAAGATATAAGAACAAGAAATTGTAAAGAATACAAGATGAAAACAAGAATTAAAGCCTAAATTAAAGAGATCTAACCTAATCCTAACCTAATTCTAGAGAGAAGAGGGAACTTCTCTCTCTAGATCTAACCTAAGGCATGCTTCCTACACTAACTAATTGCTCCTCCCTTGTCCAATCTTGAATTCTGCATCAAGTTGCCTTAGAAATGAGTTAGAATTGGGCCTGGACAGCTCAGAAATCGCCCCAGCGAATTCACTTTAAGTGAGTCATGTACCGCTCGTCACGCGTGCATGTGGATGACGCGTGTGTGTCGCATTGCAAAATTCCTTCTCACGCGTGCACGTGGTTGACTCGTGCACGTCGCTGGCAGATCTCCTCCTCACGCTACACGTGGATGACGCGTGTGCGTGGCCTTGAGTTCTCCAAATGGCTCATTTCTTCATGAATTCTCCACCTTGCATGCTTTTCTCTTCACTTCTTCCATCCAATACTTGCCTTTTGAATCTGAAATAACTCAACAAACATATCAAGGTATCGAATGGAATTAAAGTGAATCAAATTTAGCTATTTTAAGGCCTAAAAAACATGTTTTCACTCTTAAGCACAAATTTAGGGAGAATTGCAAAATCATACTATTTCATTGAATAAATGTTAGAAAAGTTGATAAAACCCACTAAATTAAGTACAAGATAAACCACAAAATTGGGGTTTATCAAGAACCTTGTGTTTTTGGCAAAAACCATGTTTGGTGAACTTTGATGGATCATAACTTGAGCCTCAAAGCTTGAAATAAGATGAACTTTGTTTTAAATTAAATATGGCTTTGAGAGCTTTAAATTGATATAAAGTTTGTAGAAAATGGATTTTTGTAGAGGAAGTTATGACTGTTTAAAGTTCAGTATTTCAAACTGAAATTTTGCAGCATTTAATTTTTTTGAGTCTGATGCAGCATACGTACGCGACCACCTGCACGCGACGGAACCAACCCTTTCGGGTTTAGTATCTCGCATACGTGAGCAAGGTTCTTGTGTACGCGAGCAAAGGAAAATGCACCCACGCGTACGCGTGGTCCACGAGTACGCGTGGCCCACGAGTACGCGTGACCTCTGTTTTGTTAAAAATGTATTTTTCTTCAGTTTTAAGGGTTCTCTAGCTTTCCAAACTTCGTTAACTTCTCTTTGAGACTTATGGTTGGTAATTAGACTCTAAAATTAGGGAGGATGGGTTAATTAATATGAATTAGTGATTTTCTTTGATATGAGTTTAGAGCCAATGACTTAGGCCTTGGGAGGTTTGTGGATGAGGTTAGTAAATGTGGTGTGGTGAGGTACTTTTTTGACGGGACTATGAAATAGGTAATTTTTATGATGAATTAAAGAAGTTAGAAACCGGTGATGGTTATGATGAGTTGAGAACTTGGAAGGAATGATGAAATTGTTGGATTATATGAGAGTGTGTGGGACCTATATCCCTAGCGTGGCAGATTTCTCTGCTGCATGAGTAGTTGTTGTTGTTTCCTTCTCTGCTGTATGAAATGTGCGGAGCCTATATCCCTGGTGTGGCAGATTCTCTGTTGCATGAGTGTGCAGGGCACTATATCTCTGGCGTGGCAGAAAAGGCTACATCCAGGAGGATGTGTCAGATTGGCAATTATGGACTGACAAGTGATATCACGAGCCAATAGGACAGGCATTCATCATATGCATCTTCTACTTGTTTTTTTGCTTTGCCTAAATTATGTTATGCCTAAATGAATCACATGTCAACTTGCTGCACATGTATATTACTTGTTCTTTACTTGTTTGTATTACTTGTGCTTTCTACTGGTATTGAGGAGGTTCGAAAGGCGGTGGCGATGGGATCGCATGGCGGTTAGGCTGGCGAAGGCTGTGGGACAGCGGAGATTTGTTATTTTAGAAATTCCTTAAGCTAGATAACCCTTATTTTTCTCTATGGTTTTTAAAGTTATGGTCTTAATTTTAGATATGCTGTAAGTTGAATCTCATGATGGATATGAAGCTTTAGGATTGCCTCTGGCATCCAGGAGTCTTATATCTTACATCATTGGGCACTGCTACCATACTGAGAACCTCTGGTTCTCATTTCATACTTTGTTGTTGTTTTTCAGATGCAGGTCGCAACCCACCTCGGTGAGTTGCTTGATGGTGACAGAGTGGAGGATCTTTGCTATGATTTGGAGTCTCTTGGCTATTTGTTTTAAGTTCTCTCACTTTTGTATTTATATTTGCCTTGGAGGCTTACTTTATAAGAGATATCCTGTATATGCTGTTTTAACTTTAAAAACTCTGTGTATGTATCTACTAGTCGGCTTAAACTCTGTGGGCTGCGGCTAGTCCTTTATGATTATTAAACTCTTATATATCTATATATGTCTTGATATTTTGTAGCTTTATCTTGTACCTTTATGCTTTTAGCTTCGTGTGAATGTTTACGCTTTTGTAACTCTGTTTTTGAGCATATTCCTTCATCATGCTTCTAGAATTGTTATTCCTTCTATATATTTTCGTATGAGCCTTAGGATTGTCGTGACCTCTGATTAACCTTTGCTTTAAGGCATGAGGTAAGGCTTAGGGTAATTAGGGTGTTACATGTGTGAATGTAATAACTAATAAACATTACTTTAATTTTTGGATGTTAGTTTCATGTAATTATGGATGTTATGTGTATTTATGAATGGCATAATAACAAACCTACAAATGATATCTCATACCTCATCATCTTTATTGTGGTTTTTCATATTCTTAGAAACTGGTTGACTATGAACAACCTCGTCGGATGAGTCGGTCTGTTGTTCAAATTCTTCAACTACTTCCGGAAAAGGCATCGTGTTAAGGTCGAATTCAAATACCATACTATTTGAAATGATAACTACGACTGGTTGTGAATTTCTTTCATCTCTCCCAACCAAAATCAAACTTAAAAAGTTTCAATTGCACTAAACTCGTAATTTTTGCTCTTGATTATCGAAGTTCCTAATTGTACTTCAGATGTACTGCAGTCGTGCTTTTTCCCTTTTAAACGTAGAGGTCTTATACGTTACATAGATTGCCTTTAATGATAATGAAGCGATACAACAAATTAGTAGTTATGGCAATTATTACAATTAACGTCAATTAAGGACTATTATTATTACAATTCTTTATCATTATTATTAGTCTTGATGATAATCGTAAATATGAATATTAAATTATAAAAGGGAACATTAATATATTATTCGGTTAATACCTAATAGTTAGAGATATGTTATTATAATTAATATGATTAATATGTGGGAGCCATTAAGAAAGTGATAAGTAGAGTGATAAGAGAATGATAAGAGAGTGAGATAAAAAATCAAAATGTAACTAGATTTTTTACATAAAGTCAATTTAAGAAAGTTTTGACTAGTTATGGCTAAAATATTTTGGTTTCCAAACTTTTTCCCACCATTTATCTATTTCAATTTCTCAAACAGTCCTATTACACATACAAGTCCTTTTGGCAAACAAGTTAACCCTAACTTAACAAAACCCACTAAGTCTTTTTGGCAAATAAAGAATTGAAAAAGTAATTGAATTCTAATTTCTTGGCAATCTATTTCTCTTGACTTGATCAATTGCCAATTCCATGCTCAATTGCTCATGAAATGAGATGAAGCATATCTTCTAATTTAGCGCCATAAAATTCATGAATCTGAATATGGGATGATTATATGTCATGTATCAAAGCCAAATCTAGAAACACAAGAATTGGAAGAAAGAGTTTTCAAGCTTTGATTTCATGAATCAACTTTTTGAAGTGATCATAAAACCCAAATTGGATCTAAACTATCTTCTAGCAGATTTAGATCATTTGATGAAGAACGAAGGCTTTTTCTAAAGAAGCAAATGAAAGATGAATTGAAGATAAAGAATAAATTATATTAATCCATTGAAATACAATAGATTTCTCTCCCCCGAATGAAAAGAGAATTAGCTATTCATAACTCTAAAATTACAAATTGGATATGAAAGAAATGAAAAAGAGAAGAGAGTTTGAAGACTCCCCCCATGGTATGTATCTGTTGTGACCTCTTTATCCCTATTTATAATCTATTACAAATGCAAATTCAAATTCAATTCAAATTACATTAAATTCAAAACTAAATTGAGCTTGATTTCCTGGGCTTGACTCACTTTGGAAGCTTGGAGAATTGAGGAATGAATGAAGAAATTAGAGCTCTGGAAGTTGGACTAAGAGTTAGCCGTGTAGTAGCATGCAAATCACATTGGACAGCACTATTTTTCATCCAAGATGGTCCAATTTGGCCTTTTTTTAACTTTGCGGTGCCACGCCATTTGAAAAACGTGGGATGCCTGGAGATATGCTTCAATTTTAGCCCAAAATAACTTTATGTTTTGCATCAACTGTTGGACGCTACAAAACTGGCTTGGGATGCGAAATGGGGGTCATGCGTATGCATGGGTGATATGTACTGGTGCACGAATTCTGAATCACACTTTTCACAATTCGTACCACTAACCAGCAAGTGCACTGGGTCATCTAAGTAATACCTTACGTGAGTAAGGGTCGAATCCCACAGAGATTGTTGGTTTGAAGCAATCTCTGGTTATCTTGTAAATCTCAGTTAGGAGGCCAATTATAATTATCAGTTGACTTGCAAATGAACAAGGGAACATAAAATAAATACTTGGTATGCAATAATGGAGAATATGTTGGAGTTTTGGAGATGCTTTGTCTTCTGAATCTCTGCTTTCTCCCTGTCTTCTTCTTCACACATGCAAGGCTCCTTCCATGGCAAGATGTATGTAAGGTGTCACCATTGTCAATGGCTACTTCCCGTCCTCTCAGTGAAAATGGTCCAAATGCTCTGTCACAGCACAGCTAATCATCTGTTGGTTCTCGATCATGTCGGAATAGAATCCCTTGATTCTTTTGCGTCTGTCACTACGCCCAACAATCACGAGTTTGAAGCTCATCACAGCCTTTCAATCCTTGAATCCTACTCGGAATACCACATACAAGGTTTAGACTTTCCGGATTCTCATGAATGCCGCCATCAATTCTAGCTTATACCATGAAGATTCTGATTAAGAAATCTAAGAGATACTCATTTAATCTGATGTAGAACGGAGATGATTGTTAGGCACACGTTCATGGATTGAGGAAGGTGATGAGTGTCACGGATCATCACCTTCTTCATAGTGAAGCGCGAATGAACATCTTAGATAGGAACAAGCGTGTTTGAATGGAAAACAGAGATAATTGCATTAATTCATCAAGACGATGCAGAGCTCCTCACCCCCAACAATGGAGTTTAGAGACTCATGCCGTCAAAGAGTACAAAGTTCAGATCTAAAAATGTCATGATATACAAAATAAATCTCTAAAAGTTGTTTAAATACTAAACTAGTAACCTAGGTTTACAGAAAATGAGTAAACTATGATAGATAGTGCAGAAATCCACTTCTGGGGTCCACTTGGTGTGTGCTGGGGCTGAGACTAAAGCTTCTCACGTGCTTGGGCTGTTTTGGGCGTTCAACGCCAGGTTGTAACCTGTTTCTGGCGTTGAACTCCAACTTGTAACTTGTTTCTGGCGCTGGACGCCAGACTGCAACATGGAACTGGAGTTGAACGCCAGTTTAAGTCGTCTATCCTTGAGTAAAGTATGTACTATTATATATTGCTGGAAAGCCCTGGATGTCTACTTTCCAACGCAATTGAGAGCGTGCCATTTGGAGTTCTGTAGCTCCAGAAAATCCACTTTGAGTGCAGGGAGGTCAGAATCCAACAGCATCAGCAGTCCTTTTTCAGCCTGAATCATATTTTTGCTCAGCTCCCTCAATTTCAGCCAGAAAAACACACAAATTCATAGTAAAGTCTAGAAATGTGATTTTTAGTTAAAAACTAATAA
The DNA here is from genome assembly GCF_059453495.1 of Arachis ipaensis. Lineage (NCBI taxonomy): Eukaryota > Viridiplantae > Streptophyta > Magnoliopsida > Fabales > Fabaceae > Arachis > Arachis ipaensis. Next base: position 92,272,542 of record NC_142441.1, on the reverse strand, counting down.
AAATATACTAAAAACCAACTAAATCATACTAAAAACTAAGTAAAAATAATGCCAAAAAGCGTATAAATTATCCGCTCATCACAACACCAAACTTAAATTGTTGCTTGTCCCCAAGCAACTAAAAACAAAGTATGATAAAAAGAAGAGAATATACAATGAATTCCAAAGACATCTATGAAGATCAGTGTTAATTAGATGAGCGGGGCTATTAGCTTTTTGCTTCTGAACAGTTTTGGCATCTCACTTTATCCTTTGAAGTTCAGAATGATTGACATCTATAGGAACTCAGAATTTAGATAGTGTTATTGATTCTCCTAGTTCAGTATGTTGATTCTTGAACACAGCTACTTTATGAGTCTTGGCCGTGGCCCTAAGCACTCTGTTTTCCAGTATTACCACCGGATACATACATGCCACAGACACATAACTGGGTGAACCTTTTCAGATTGTGACTCAGCCTTGCTAGAGTCCCCAATTAGAGGTGTCCAGGGTTCTTAAGCACACTCTTCTTTTGCTTTGGACCTTGACTTTAACCGCTCAGTCTCAAGTTTTCACTTTACACCTTCACGCCACAAGCACATGGTTAGGGACAGCTTGGTTTAGCCGCTTAGGCCAGGATTTTATTCCTTTAGGCCCTCCTATCCACTGATGCTCAAAGCCTTGGGATCCTTTTTATTTACCCTTGCCTTTTGGTTTTAAGGGCTACTGGCTTTTTTCTCTTGTCTTTTGGTTTTAAGAGCTTTTGGCTTTTTCTGCTTGCTTTTTCTCTTTTTTTTCGCTATTTTTTTCTGCAAGCTTTGTTCTTCACTGCTTTTTCTTGCTTCAAGAATCATTTTTATGATTTTTCAGATTATCAAATAACATCTCTCCTTTTTCATCATTCTTTCAAGAGCCAACAATTTTAACATTCATAAAAAACAAATTCAAAAGACATATGAACTGTTCAAGCATTCATTCAAAAAACAAAAAGTATTGCCACCACATCAAAATAATTAAACTATTTTAAAATTCGAAATTCATGTACTTCTTTTTCTTTTTCAGAAAACAATTTTCATTTAAGAAAGGTGATGGATTCATAGGACATTCATATCTTTAAGACATAGACACTTAGATACTAGTGATCATATAGTGAAGACACAAACATAATTAAACATGGAGCATAGTAAATGAAAAACAGGAAAATAAGAACAAGGAGATTAAGGAATGGGTCCACCTTAATGAGGGTGGCGTCTTCCTCTTCTTGAAGGACCAATGGTGCTCTTGAGCTCCTCTATGTTTCTTCCTTGCCTTTGTTGCTCTTTCCTCATAGCTCTTTGATCTGCAGTCAATTGCTCTACCTCTGAATGATGGAAAACCAAAAGCAATGCTTTTACCATACCAAACTTAAAAGGTTTGCTCGTCCTCGAGCAAAAGAAGAAAGAAGTGGAGAAGATGGAAGAGATGGAAGTGTGTAAATGGGTGGGTTTGGGAGAGGAATGGTTTGAATTTGAATGGTGAGATAGGTGGGGATCCTGTGGGGTCCACAGATCCAGTGGGGTCAAGGATTTAGCATCCCTGCTCCAATTAGGCGTATAAAATGCCATTATTGTGCAATCCTGGCGTTTAACGCCAGACTGCTGCCTGTTTCTGGCGTTAAACGCCCAAATGTAGCCTGTTTCTGGCATTTAACGCCAGACTGATGCTTGTTTCTGGCATTAAACGCCAGCTTGGTGCTTGTTTCTGGCGTTAAACACCAGACAGATGCTTGTTTCTGGCGTTTAAACGCCAGAATGATCTTCCTCCAGGGTGTGCTATTTTTCATGTTGTTTTTTATTCTGTTTTTGATTTTCCATTTGTTTTTGTGACTTCACATGATCATCAACCTAACGAAAACATAAAATAGCCATGGAAAATAAATAGATATAATTAAATAACATTGGATTGCCTCCCAACAAGCGCTTCTTTAATGTCAATAGCTTGACAATGAGCTCTCATGGAGCCTCACAGATAATCAGAGCAAGGTTGGGACCTCCCAACACCAAACTTAGAAATTGAATATGGGGGTTCAACACCAAACTTAGAGTTTGGTTGTGGCCTCCCAACACCAAACTTAGAGTTTGACTGTGGGGGCTTTGCTTGACTCTGCAGTGAGAGAAGCTTTTCATACTTCCTCTCCATGGTTACAGAAGGAGAACCTTGTGTCTTATAGCTTACAATGTCTGCAAACCACAGAGCTTCCTGAATAGCAAACAATTGCTCATCCGGAAAGCTTTCAGAGATCTCAGTAGGAGGGAGGGATGCTCCTGCTACTGGTTCTATCCGGGACAGGTGATCAGCTACTTGACTCTCTGTCCCATTTCTGTCTCTTATTTCTATATCAAACTCTTGCAGAAGCAACACCCATCTTATGAGCCTGGGCTTTGAATCCTGCTTTGTGAGTAGATATTTAAGAGTAGCATGGTCAGTGTACACAATCACTTTTGATCCTACTAAGTAGGATCTAAACTTGTCAATGGCATAAACCACTTCAAGTAATTCTTTTTCTGTGGTTGTGTAATTTTTCTGGGCATCATTTAAAACACTGCTAGCATAATAAATGACATGCAGAAGCTTGTTATGCCTCTATCCCAATACTGCACCAATGGTATGGTCACTAGCATCACACATTAGTTCGAATGGTAATGTCCAGTCTGGTGCAGAAATAACTGGTGCTGTGACCAGCTTAGCTTTCAGGGTCTCAAACGCCTGCAGACACTTTGTGTCAAACACAAATGGCGTGTCAGCAGCGAGCAGATTGCTCAGAGGTTTTGAAATTTTTGAAAAATCCTTTATAAACCTCCTATAGAATCCTGCATGCCCCAGAAAGCTTCTGATTGCCTTAACATTGGCAGGTGGTGGTAATTTTTCAATTACTTCAACTTTAGCTTGATCCACCTCTATTCCCTTGTTTGAAATTTTATGCCCAAGGACAATCCCTTCAGTCACCATAAAGTGACATTTTTCCCAGTTTAAAACTAGGTTGGTCTCTTGGCATCTTTTCAGAACAAGTGCTAAATGGTTAAGGCAGGAACTGAATGAGTCTCCAAATACTGAAAAGTTATCCATGAAGACTTCCAGAAACTTCTCTACCATATCAGAGAAAATAGAGAGCATGCACCTCTGAAAGGTTGCAGGTGCATTACACAGACCAAAAGGCATCCTTCTGTAGGCAAACACTCCAGAAGGACATGTGAATGCTGTTTTCTCTTGGTCCTGAGGATCTACTGCAATTTGGTTGTAACCTGAATATCCATCCAAAAAGCAGTAGTATTCATGACTTGCTAGTCTCTCTAGCATCTGGTCTATGAATGGTAAAGGGAAGTGATCCTTCCTGGTGGCTGTATTGAGCCTTCTGTAGTCAATACACATACGCCACCCTGTAACTGTTCTTGTAGGAACCAGTTCATTCTTTTCATTATGAACCACTGTCATTCCTCCCTTTTTAGGGACAACATGGACAGGGCTCACCCAGGGGCTATCAGAAATAGGATAGATAATCCCAGCCTCTAGTAACTTAGTGACCTCTTTCTGCACCACCTCCTTCATGGCGGGATTTAGCCGCCTCTGTCATTGAACCACTGGCTTAGCATCATCCTCCAATAGGATCTTGTGCATACATCTGGCTGGGCTAATGCCCTTAAGATCACTTATGGACCACCCAAGAGATGTCTTGTGTGTCCTTAGCACCTGAATTAGTGCTTTCTCTTCCTGTAGCCCTAAAGCAGAGCTTATGATTACAGGAAAAGTGTCACCTTCTCCCATAAATGCATATTTCAGGGATGGTGGTAGTGGTTTGAGCTCGGTTTTAGGAGGTTTTTCCTCTTCCTGAGGAGTTTTCAGAGGTTCTTTTATTTCCTCTAGTTCCTCCAGATCAGGCTGAACATCTTTAAAAATGTCCTCTAGCTCTGATTCGAGACTCTCAGTCATATGGACCTCTTCCACCAGGGAGTCAATAATATCAACACCCAGGCAGTCGTCTGATGTGTTTGGATGTTGCATAGCTTTGACAACATTCAACTTAAACTCATCCTCATTGACTCTCAGGGTTATCTCCCCTTTTTGGACGTCAATGAGGGTTCGTCCAGTTGCTAGGAATGGTCTTCCTAGAATGAGAGTTGCACTCTTGTGCTCCTCCATTTCCAGCACTACAAAGTCAGTAGGGAAGGTAAATGGCCCAACCTTGACAATCGTGTCCTCAATTATGCCTGATGGGTATTTAATGGAGCCATCAGCAAGTTGAAGACAGATCCGGGTAGGTTTGACCTCTTCAGTCAAGCCAAGATTTCTGATAGTGGATGCAGGGATTAGGTTGATGCTTGCCCCAAGATCACATAGAGCTGTCTTGGTACAGTTACCCTTTAATATGCACGGTATCATAAAGCTCCCGGGATCTTTAAGCTTTTTTGGGAAGCTTTTCAGAATGACTGCACTGCATTCTTCAGTGAGGAGAACTCTTTCAGTTTTTCTCCAATCCTTCTTATGACTCAAGATATCTTTCATGAACTTGGCATAAGAGGGTATTTACTCAAGTGCCTCTTCAAACGGAATCTTTATTTCAAGAGTCCTGAGATAGTCTGCAAAGCAGGCAAACTGCTTATCCTACTCCTCTTTGCGGAGTTTTTGAGGATAAGGTATCTTGGCTTTATATTCCTCAACCTTAGTTGATGTAAGTTTATTTCCTACAGAAGTGGTTGAAGAAGCCTTTTTAGATGGGTTGTTATCAACACTTGTGTGTGTCTGATCCCTTACTGGCAATTGAGTGCCAGAGTTAGAAGCTGGAGTGACGTTAGACGCCAGCTCCTCATCTGTTCCTAGCATCTGAACGCCAGAACTGTGCTTCTCTTGGGCGTTCAACGCTAGATCCTTGCTTGTTTCTGGCGTTGAACGCCAGTCCTGAGCATAGTCTGGGTGTTCAGCGCCAGCTTTCCACCCAAATTCTGGCGATTTAGCGCCAAAATTATTTTTCCTTGGGCTCTTACTGTCCTCAGGTGGATTTTGGGTGGTTTGCTCATTTCTTGGCTTCTTGCTGCCTTGAGGTGGGGTATTTAACGTCTTCCCACTTCTTAATTGAACTGCTTGGCATTCTTCTGTTATTTGTTTTGACAGCTGCTGCTTTATTTGCTTCAATTGTTCTTCCATATTTATATTAGCCGTCCTTGTCTCTTGTAGTCTATCCTTGAATTCGGCTAACTGCTTTGTTAGAAAGTCCAATTGCTGATTGAATTCAGCAGCTTGTTTTACAGGACTAAGTTCAGCAGTTACTGTTTTAACCTCTTCTTTCATGGAAGGGCCACTGCTTAGGTACAGATGCTGATTTCTGGCAACTGTATCAATGAGCTCTTGAGCTTCTTCAATTGTCTTTCTCATGTGGATAGATCCACCAGCTGAGTAATCTAGAGACATCTGAGCTCTTTCTGCAAGCCCATAATAGAAGATGTCTAAGTGAACCCACTCTGAAAATATTTCAGAGGGGTATTTTTGTAGCATCTCTCTGTATCTCTCCCAGGCATCATAAAGAGATTCATTATCTCCTTGTTTAAAGCCTTGGATGTCCAGCCTTAGCCGTGTCATTCATTTTGGGGGAAAGTATTGATTCAGGAATTTTTCTGTCAGCTGTTTCCATGTCCTTATGCTGGCCTTAGGTTGGTTATTTAACCACCTCTTAGCTTGGTCTTTTACAGAAAATGGGAACAGTAATAATCTATAGACATCCTGATCTACTTCCTTATCATGTACTGTGTCAGCAATCTGTAAAAACTGTGCCAGAAACTCTGTAGGTTCTTCCTGTGGAAGACCGGAATACTGGCAACTTTGCTGCACCATGATAATGAAGTGAGGATTTAACTTAAAGCTACTGACTCCAATGGAGGGTATGCAGATACTACTCCCATATGAAGCAGTAGAGGGGTTAGCATATGACCCCAGAGTCCTTTTGGACTGTTCATTTCCACTTAGATCCATGATGGAGAAAGGGAGATGATGAAAGAAAAAAAAATATTTTTATTTATTTATTTATTTATTTATTTCAAAAATAAAATAAATTAAAATAAAATAAATAAAAATGGTTGAAAATTTTCGAAAAAATAAGGAGAGAGAAAGTGGTTAGGAAGTTTTGAAAAGGATATGATGATTTTTGAAAAAGGTTTTAAATTTTGAAATAAAAATATGAATTTTAAAGGTAAATTTTGAAAATTTGCTTTAAAATAGAGAGAAAAGATATTTTTGAATTTAAAGAGGAGAGAGAAAAACAATAAGATAGCACAAGATTTAAAATTTTTAGATTTAATGCTCCTTGTTTTTGAAAATTTTGGAGGGAAAACACCAAGGAACACCAAAATTAAAAATTTTAAGATCAAGACACAAGAAAAACTCAAGAACACTTTGAAGACTCACAAGAACACAAGAACATGAAGAAAGAACACCAAACTTAAAATTTTTAGAAAACCAAACTAAAATTTTCGAAAACCAAAGGAAAATCAACAAGAAAATACCAAACTTAAATTTTGGCACAAAATTTAATAGAGAAATTATTATTATTATTATTATTTTAAAAAAAAAGGAGATTTTGGAAAGAGTATACCAAATTGCCACGAACTTAGACCAACGCTCTAGCCAATTGGGCAGTAAATGTAACACTTGTTTTGAAGAAGTATTTTTTTTTAAATAACTAAGAATGAAAGAAATATTTTTTTTTGAAAGAGAAAATAAGGATTCTAAAATTTTTAACCAAAAACAATAATAAGAGACTCTAAACCAAAAAGAAAAATTTTTCCTAATCTAAGCAACAAAATAAACCGTCAGTTGTTCAAACACGAACAATCCCCGGCAACGGCACCAAAAACTTGGTGCACGAATTGTGAATCACACTTTTCACAATTCGTACCACTAACCAGCAAGTGCACTGGGTCGTCCAAGTAATACCTTACGTGAGTAAGGGTCGAATCCCACGGAGATTGTTGGTTTGAAGCAATCTCTGGTTATCTTGTAAATCTCAGTTAGGAGGCCAATTATAATTATCAGTTGACTTGCAAATGAACAAGGGAACATAAAATAAATACTTGGTATGCAATAATGGAAAATATGTTGGAGTTTTGGAGATGCTTTGTCTTCTGAATCTCTGCTTTCTCTCTGTCTTCTTCTTCACACATGCAAGGCTCCTTCCATGGCAAGCTGTATGTAAGGTGTCACCGTTGTCAATGGCTACTTCCCGTCCTCTCAGTGAAAATGGTCCAAATGCTCTGTCACAGCACGGCTAATCATCTGTTGGTTCTCGATCATGTCGGAATAGAATCCCTTGATTCTTTTGCGTCTGTCACTACGCCCAACAATCGCGAGTTTGAAGCTCGTCACAGCCATTCAATCCTTGAATCCTACTCGGAATACCACAGACAAGGTTTAGACTTTTCAGATTCTCATGAATGCCGCCATCAATTCTAGCTTATACCACGAAGATTCTGATTAAGAAATCTAAGAGATACTCATTCAATCTGATGTAGAACGGAGGTGATTTTCAGGCACACGTTCATGGATTGAGGAAGGTGATGAGTGTCACGGATCATCACCTTCTTCATAGTGAAGCGCGAATGAACATCTTAGATAGGAACAAGCGTGTTTGAATGGAAAATAGAGATAATTGCATTAATTCATCAAGACGCTGCAGAGCTCCTCACCCCCAACAATGGAGTTTAGAGACTCATGCCGTCAAAGAGTACAAAGTTCAGATCTAAAAATGTCATGAGATACAAAATAAATCTCTAAAAGTTGTTTAAATACTAAACTAGTAACCTAGGTTTATAGAAAATGAGTAAACTATGATAGATAGTGCAGAAATCCACTTCTGGGGCCCACTTGGTGTGTGCTGGGGCTGAGACTAAAGCTTCTCACGTACTTGGGCTGTTTTGGGCGTTCAACGCCAGGTTGTAACCTGTTTCTGGCGTTGAACTCCAACTTGTAACTTGTTTCTGGCGCTGGACGCCAGACTGCAACATGGAACTGGAGTTGAACGCCAGTTTACGTCCTCTATCCTTGAGCAAAGTATGGACTATTATATATTGCTGGAAAGCCCTGGATGTCTACTTTCCAACGCAATTGAGAGCGCGCCATTTGGAGTTTTGCAGATACAGAAAATCCACTTTGAGTGCAGGGAGGTCAGAATCCAACAGCATCAGCAATCTTTTTTCAACCTGAATCAGATTTTTGCTCAGCTCCCTCAATTTCAGCCAGAAAATACCTGAAATCACAGAAAAACACACAAACTCATAGTAAAGTTCAGAAATGTGATTTTTAGTTAAAAACTAATAAAAATATACTAAAAACCAACTAAATCATACTAAAAACTAAGTAAAAACAATGCCAAAAAGCGTATAAATTATCCGCTCATCACGTACGCATGATTTTTCTTTTTTTACTATTTGCGCGTACACATGAGGGATGCGTACACGCAACTCCCCTTTTTGTACCGAAACGTGAGTAGGCATGTAGCATGCGTACGCATTATATGCAAATTGCCGTTGGACGCCACTTTCTCCACGTTGGATGCCAAATGAATCCAGGATTTAATTTTGAGCCACAAAATGTGTCTTTCAAAGCATGTCCTTCATTCCAAAGCGTGTCCTTGGCTTCCTCCTCTATTCTTTTGATCCTTGTTTTGTCTGTCTCCTCCTTTGTTCTTATCTATCATCTTTCAATCATTTCCTACACTTATCAAAATACAAAGCAACTCTAAGAAGCATTGATCAAATCACCAAAAAAATCTCAATTAAAGCAAGGAAAATTTCCAAATTAATTCAAGGAAAGAATTTCTAGGAAACTTTGATCAAAAGCATGAAAATAATAGATCACTACCTTTATTTAATGAAATAATAACTAAAAACAACTATAGATGCTTATGCATCAGTGGTATTACTTGACATGATTCGATGCATTTGCTTAAAAATTCTGCATCAATATCCTGTATCACTGGTTAGGATCGTGGATAAGAGTGACAAATGGCTGAGAGGCAAGATGGTTTTTTTGGTTAAGGTAGATTGGGACACAATGAAGAAACGAAATATACCTGGGAGCTAGAAGATAAGATGAGAGCTGATTACTTGTATTTGTTTATATGTAAAGGAAATTTTGAGGGCAAAATTTTCTTTTTGGAGAGTAGAAGATAACGTCCTATTTTTTATTGTAATTAAACGACATTTTGATTTTTCAGTAGTTTGTTTTCATTTTTACGAGTCATTTCCAAACCTTGCAAATAAAATAAATGATAATATAATTTCATTATTATGTTATTTATTTATTTTATATGCTATAGTTATAATAAAGTTTAGATAAAAATATTATTATTATTATCGAGTTCAATATTCACCGATATAACTAAATATAAGTACTCCTTGACGAACTTAGAGTTGCTAATGCTTCATCATATATTTTTATTTATTTTAATCATTATGTTACTAATGTAATTTATATTAGTAACTTATATATATTTATCTCCATATGTATTATTACTTGGGTTTTAATACATTTACCTTGGTTATTATCCGTTTAAGATATTTATAACTTGAACCGCCCCAAATCATGACACCTAACCCCATGTGTCACTTAAACACTTTAATCATCACCATTAGTCATCATTCAACCATGCAAAGCTTCATTTCGGTGAAAAAAGAGAAAAGAGAACTGAGAGAGAGAAAGGAAGAAACTGTGAAACCCCAAACTTTTTGAGTCTGATTTCTTGAGCTCTATAACTCCGATAAAAAATCTAATCTGATTAAAGTGTTCGTATCTTCCTCCTCTTCACATTGACATCACTTTCGTTCGATAGAAGTCGACGACGAAGCTGCTATCCCTCCATGCATGTTCAGCCAAGTGAGCCCAGAGGTGGAGTAGCGATCTCTGATGTTTTCTTCTCAGTTTTCTCGGTCACAAAGTTTTTATGGTACTTCAGTTATGAGGACAGTGAGCGAGAAGTAGGGTTTGATAAATTTTTACCGATTAAATGTGATTTTGATAAGTGGGTATTAGTTTGTTGATTTTTGTTTGAATATTGATGGAAATTATATTGATTTTGTTGATATATTGATGATTTTGGGACTGTTGTGTTGGAGAATATTGAGAAAAATTGATGAGATTTGATGGCCATGAAATTAAATTAAAAGCTGTGAAAAATCGGTAACCAAAAAACTCGAAAATAGATTATAAATCAAGTAAATGTTTTGAAGAAAATCACAAGAAAGGTTTTGGTTTTGGAGAGTTGTGTTTATCACCAACATAAAAATAATTTTGAGAATGAAATTGTAATTCGATAAAAAATTGAGGTTGATTTTGTAATGTAAATGAGTTTAGGGGTATTTTGAGTAAAAAATAAGAGTTCAGAGATGAATGGGTATTTTATAAAAATTTTGGGTTACTTTTGTAAATATTATTAATTTTCTGAAATTATTGGATTAAAAATAAAATACCTAAAGGCTTGAGGTTTAAAGTATAATTTCTAAAACTCTAAAGAGTAAAGCCTTAACAAAATTAGTTTTTGTATAACAAAATTCGAAATACTAAGAATAGTGCGAACATGATTTGAGATACTAAGAATAGTGCAAACATGATTTGAGATATTAGTTTTTGAAAGCATTAGAAATAAAGAATTATATTGAAAATCGTACGAATCTCTTTTCATAAGACATTTAGGGAAAGGCGAGAGAATAGTGCGAACATGATTTGAGATATTAAGAATTATAAAGTAAAAGACTGAAGAAAACAAAAGAAAACAAAAGAAAACGAGCAGAAATATTGTTTGACACTGAGAACGAGCCGAGATGATTGTTTACCTGCTGAAAACAAGCAATGATAATTGTGGTGAGTCCCCCGAGAAATTCTTTCCAGGAATACAATGGCCAGTTTGTGTTGATGGTCATACCTATAAGGTGGTGTCCTTACAGAGGTTTATCATGACATACAATAGATAGAGAGAGTTGCACCTATAAAATAAAGGTTGCTTACAGAGGTTATGTCCGGTATATATCGACTAGAGAGAGTTGCAACTGTAAGACAGAGGTTACATACAGAGGTTATGCCAACTGAAAAGCCATAATCAAACAAAGGTTGCTTGGTTACCTCAGGAGCGGGTAGAAACTGACAATTGAGCTCATTACCTGCACTATGGATAGACATGCATCATAATTGTTTGCGAATATTTTTTGTGAATTGTGTTTTCTATGATTTTGTATGTGTTGTGCTTGATTTCTACGTTCTTTAGTTATTATGCTTGGTTGTGTTTGTTGATTGTTGTTGTGGCTGAGTACTTAATAAAACGAACCTAACTAGCTACCCTAACCTTACTAAGGACTTCGCAGTTCTTACCCCCTTCTTTTCCCGCTTTAGATGAGGATGGGAGTAATATTCTATGAGTTGGACCACCCATACAGATACGAGGACTTGGTGCACCACATTTTCTACATAGTAGCTGTCGAGCCTCGAGTATGACGGTATGTGTTAGTGACCATCCCTTCCAGCATCCTATCGCACTCCTTTCTTTGACTCTGATGCCCCCTACAAGTTTCCTTTATCTTGGCTTCACCTGAATGCTTCACACTATTCGTTTCCTGATGGACCTGGACACCCCTATCCTGTACAGCTAGTAGACCATGTTGTTCCCCCACTGGACACAGTTGAGTAGCACGTGCCTGAGCCTGTACCTGAGCCTGTACTTGAGTGGGATCTTCCTCTAGAGTTGGTTTTATCACCTTTGTCTGGCACATAGACTGGAGAGTTGTCTGGACCTTCTGTAGATAGATCGGATACGACAGCTGCGGACAACCTATGTTTGTTGATGGGACTGTGCATATCGATATGAGAAGTTATAGCAGCATCAGAGAGATTTCAGAGGTTATAGAGATTTCTAATGATGACGATGAGGGTCCTGAGGAGTACCTTGATGTCATAGAGATTTTGTCTTTTGATAGCGATGACTGAGGGTCTGAGGTTGACAGTATACTTTGGGAGCGTTTCAGCTTAGCATAGATTTTTGTTGTAGTCTCTCACTTTTGGATAGGTCCACCGAGAGATTAGGATTTGTATAGCTTTCCTAGGCCAGTTTAGGTGCCAGATTAGGGGTTTTCTTTATGGACTAGGGCTCGGAGTGGTATATATGTGTGTGTGTGTGTGTGTGTGTGTGTGTTTGTATAATCATAAGCTGTGTTGAGGTGGTACAGTACCTAGTTTCTTTTGTATGACGCTTTATGTATACTGTACTTGATGTATATTATGCTATTTACCCTGTGTGTGTTGCTTTATTTATTTCTGTTTTCTTATTTGTGTCTTTTTGATTTTCTGCAATCATTCATGTTTCTATAAAAAAAATTGATTGGATGTTAACTCGACTACAGGCTTAATAATAAATATAAGTTAAGTTTTAGGAAATCAAGTTAGTAGTGCTTGGTTTTCAGCATGGTCATGATGTACTAGAAATTAGGTTGTTACATCTTCCTTCCAAGGAATCCATACCCAATCTCCGAGTTCAAACACTATCGATTGATGGCTCTTCTGTACCCACTGAATTGTGGCTATGTCCCTTATGTGTGCAAGTTCAATCTTTTCAACCTTACTTTCACCATCTAAAGTAACAATGTAACACCCTAACTACCAAAGCTCACGCTTCCGGCTGCGCAACTCTGATAGCTCGGACATTACGACAACGCTTATACTATTTAATACTACAATATGAGCCTGTTTAAAACACTTAAAACCGCAATACCTCTCCCAAAAATACTTTCGTTCGATAACGTACATCCATAAATATCATACAACTTACAACAACTCATAAAGAGTACATCCATATATATACATAAATATATATAAATAACTTTACAAGCATTAACCAATACAATTCCTATCTCTCTTACAGAATATATCAAGATAAAGGCGAGGGTATAATGAGTAATAATCTAAAGCAATACAGAGCATCACAACAACAACTAAATAAACTCTTCGTGACTTCTGCGCCCATATCCTGAAAGGGGAGAAATGTAGGGGGGTGAGAACATCATCCTCGAAAGGGTTCTCAGTAGATGGTTTTTGGGAATTACTGTAATAGGATACATGCACACCCAAACAATGTCACATAGATGCATATGATACATGCCTGTCCCTAGTGGCTGATGATATCATCTGTCGGTTATATAGCCAACCCGACACGTCCTGGTAGCTAAACATGGACAGAAACACCCATCGCGGAGTAAGTAGGTTTGAGCTACAACCCTATTGCTACTACCCGCCCAACCCAGAGCCAGTAGAATAACCACTACTGCGGCTACTACCCAGGCGGGTGTTTAAAAGCTCAACCTGGAGCGAGTGGAATCACCACTACTACCGCTACTACCCAGGCGTCACAGTCTCTGACCTGGAGCAAGTGGGATGAACCACAACCCTTGCTACTACCCAAGTATCTCAAGCATATATTCATTCAGTCCCAGCCATGGATCAACATCCATCTCAGCCATCCGGCTTAAATTCATAATTTATGGTCAGCCATACGGCCCATAACTCATTCGGCAATCAGCCATAAATCAATATCATACACAGCCATTCCGGCTCACGGTTCAATCCAGAACCAGCCAATATTCATAATCATACACAGTCATTCCGGCCCATAACAAAACAGCATTTCCACCATTCAACATCATCAAATTCATAAAACCGGCATTTAAGCCATAAATCACTGTTCTCAAGCCATTTCACTTTGAAATCAAATTTCAACTCTTTTTAGCCTTGGCTTTAAAGATCTCATTTCTCAAATCATCTCAGGCTCATAAGCCAAATTTTACTCAAAGTGAGTTCCCTTTTTAAAACAAAGCCACTCTCGCCATTCTCTCTCCAAAACTTCCAAAACCATAGCAAGTTAAGGATTTATTTCAAAGTATTCAAAACCACCCATCCAACAATGGGATTTTATAACAAAAGCTTCTCGGCAGAGTTCAAAGTCTTTAGGGAAGGTCAACCTATATCAATTTCTTAAAATTCATTGAAACTCTTAAAATCATGGATTCTCGGTTCAAGTAAATAAAACTGAATTTATTATGAAACCAACCATACGAAATCACAAGTTCCAACCCGGTCCAAAAATGAACTCATTTGAAAAGGAACCGGTTCATTTAAATCAAACCACTTTCAGGTTTCTTTTTGGAACCCATTTTTCTAACTCTTCCAAAATGCCTCAAACTTAATTACTCAATCAAAAGTCTAGATTCCTTTGAAATCACTAAAAGCTCCTTTTTATATTGAAATCAATATTAGAGCATCATTCTTTCCTTCAGTGGTTCAAACAGTAAAAATAGTTCATTTCTAAATAAGTCAAACTCAAGGCATAAGGTTCACTGAATAAATTAAGCTTGAAAACATAAATATTCTCTTAATAAATCAAATAATACAACTTCTCGAATCCAACCCTTTTTAAATAACTTTTCAAACAAGACTAGGATTTTGTAGAAATTTCGGCAGCACCTCCCCTAAAACTTGGACTTTTGCCACCCAGTTCGGGTCCCAACTAAACCGTTTCTCATTCCTTTTCAACAGCTCAAAACCAGAAATCAATTCAAAAGCAAGCTAAATCCAACAGTCGCCTCAATGGCATATCTCAAGAAAACCATTTCAAAATCAACTCAATATCAACCGATTTAACTCATTTCCAAAGCTTTAAAGAATCGGTTCAGCAACAAATCATTTATCAAAACCAAATCAATTAAAGCAAACTAGGCTGAATTTCAAAGAGTATTCTATCTTTCACATTATCAAAAGAGTCAACTTAGCTCAAATCAATTCTCAATGGCTTGACTCGATTTCAAAGCTTTAAAAGAATCAACTTCAAAAGCATTTCGTTTCACAAAGCCACACAACAGATCCGTTCATCAAAACCCAGTAATAATCCGTTCAAACATATAATTACATTCATCCAGGACAATCAACATCACATAAGGCTTATACAATCACCAAATACATTATCTCACATCAGTATCCATATATAATAATTCCAATATATAAAATATAGTTTTCGGAAAGCGCCCCTACCTCAAAACGCAAATTCCATAACCCAAACGTCTCACAGAGTCCTTTCCGCCTCAACCCGAACTGACGGCAACCAAGACCTCAGCTCCCAGCCACTTTCGCAATAACCAAAGCAACACTAATCGCAACATATAATAATCAGGACTCGATCCCACGTTACCAAGACTTATATTCATTAACCAAACACAACCGAATACTAACGAGAGGCTTTTCGAAACATAGATTACTTACTGAACTAGTGAAACGAAGCAGCTGCAACATCAAATCGGCCTAGCAGCAGCTCCGTCAATAATTTTTTTGGGCGACGGCGGTGGCCCAAATATCTGGTAATAGCAGCTGTACCCCCACGCAGTGTCAATACTCTTTCTGAAATCCAAAAAGGACAGAAACCACAAATTAAAACCCCTTTACCTCAAAGTCAAAACTCGTAGAAATCACTAAACAAAGTAGCTCCATCATAGTGGCGGGTACCGCAGCGACCCAGGCAGCGACACCAACTGAACAACAATCCCGATGATGGCAGAGGCTCCGACAGCGCCGAGAATCAGGAGCAGAGGCAGAACTGAGCAAATCTCCCATTCAAACCTCCAAAAGAAGCACCAACCCCAACAACTCGATGGTGGTAGTGGCTAACTTCAATACTGGCGATGCCGGGTAGAACAGCGATGGCGACAAGGGAACGAACGGTGGCGCTGGAACGCCGGCGACACAACCCTAGTAGCAGTGGCGGCCGGAGCATTTTTCTTCCTCTGTGCATCCCTGAGCCGCAGGTCTTCTCGCTCTTCCTTGGACAGCGACACACAGCAGTGACACCAAGTGGCGTCGTAGGATGGCAGAATCGCGACTGGGCAGAGACGAAAGGCATGGCTTCGACGGCGGCGCTCCTCGCGTGCGGCAGAACGCGACGGCAATGAAGCCTCATCTCCCTCCTTCGCATCGCTCTCCTCCCCTGGCGACAGCAACGGCGACGTCACTCCTCGCCGGCACCGCACCGTCCTTCTTCTCTGATTCCTCTCCCCACTTCCCTCCATGGTTTGACGATGGCGCGACGGCGGCGGTGAGGCCAGCACGCCGGCGCGAGTCTTCCTCTCCTCCTCCGGCGATCTCCTTTCCTCCACACGCAGCGAACTCCGTTCCTTCACTCTCAAATTCATTTGTTTCTTTCTTTCTTTTCCTTTTGCCTCTGCATGTGGGTGTCTAGGGTAGAGGGGCAGCAGCTGCTGCTGCTTGGGTTTGAGGGAGCTAGGGTTTCATTTTGAAACTTAGGGTTAGGGGTGATTGGGTAATTTCACATAAAATTGGGAATAATATAATAATTGAAACCCAAATTAAATCCAACACTAATTATTTATAGAGAATACTATTTTCTCATCAATTTCACAAATTATTTTCAATAAAATGCCCAAATCTAAAAATTAGAAATAATATACTTAATTTCTTCATTTTTCCAAAATAGCAGTAATAATATTTAAAATATTACTTATCTAATCCAAATCATATAAAATCCTTATTATTTCATAACTATCAACCTTATAGTTTAAATATAGAAAATAATCCAATAATTATAAAATTGGATAATAATCATAACTTATCTCAAGTTCAATAAATCAAAACTTGCCTTAATTACCTTTAATAAAATAATCTCTGAAATTAAGGCTATAAATAATTATATGAATTGAGACTTGATCATAAAAATACTTTTCAAAGGTTCTGGGTCTTACATTCTACCCACCTTATAAAAATTTTTGCCCTCGAAAATTGATACAAAACGAAAGAAATTTCATAATAGTTCATCTTTGAACACGTTTAAGAAATGAACAAAAATATCTCATCATATAAACATATATACGATTTTTAAATACTTTGATTATCATATGCATAAGGATACAAAGGTAGGGGTGTGATTGCAAAGCAAACATTACAAGATAGATTGATTGTAGTGTTCCCAAAAGGTAGATGTATAATTAAAAACAGAATCACGTATGACATTCATAGAGGTGAAAAGCTTATGAAGGAACGAGCTCGCTCATAAGAAAGCCATGAGTCCAACATTTTCAAAAGAACAATAATGGCATAAACCATGTAGTATGCTAAACCAAACTCAATTCAAAACAAATTAAGTAAAGTTTATCAAACGAAACTCAACCGAGACAAAAGTGGTAAATCCTTTCTTTTCAAAATTTTGAAAAATATCCAAATACAGAATCAAATGAAGATGTGCATTGGAACTATAAAGTCAAATTGTAATTTAAAGTAAATGCAGTTCCGTAAACCAGTAAAAGTACAGGTGAGGTATTAGAAATAAATAGTTGTTAAACTGTATAAGAAATCTTCAAAGTTCCACATATAGAAGAGAGATAAATTGAAATCCTTTAAAAATATTTGAGGTAAAATTAAAACTTTCGTCAAATATTGTGGACATTTAATACGGTTTTGCTTGTTTCCTTTTCTTTTATTCTTTAATCTTCTTTTAAAGTTTTTTTCAAAGATAACATGTGTTGGTTTGAGAATGAGTGATAGGCTAAAAGAAGTTGTGAAATTTGTTATTTTAACCACCATGTTCAGTGTTTGCTGAAGTTGGTAGCTGAGCTGTTGACAGGGAATGTAAATGACAAGAAAATAAACTAATAATTAAGAAAAGTCCTAGCAAGGATTGATAATTGGAAGTCCTATCCTTATTATCAATGTTAATTGTGATGGTAATCGTAAATAGCACTCACTTAGGTAACCTCTAACTATTGAAGGTAAGTCAAGTGAGAAAATTAACTTGAATTCACAAGTCCTAATCAAAGACTAGAGTTAGTGAAGCTCAAGCCAACTAGCAAGTTTCAATCACCAACCAACAAGGGACTTATGATGATTCAAGAGTCTCCAATCAATCAATTCAAGCTAAAAATATAAAAATCTAACTTAAAATCCTCCCAAACATTTTATCAAACACATGGAAGGCACAACATAAAAACATAGAAAACTAACAAGGAATATTAAATCTAAACAACCAATTGCAAACATCAATAATGACAAATGAAGAAAGGAACAATAATTATGAAATACCTCAAATTGCATTAAATAGAAAATTAAATCTAACATGAGAATTCATAAACTAAAATAGCAACATAAAGTAATCAACAAGGGAAATAAATAAACTAGGAAGCTAGAACAAATAAAAGTAGAAGAAAAACTAAATTGAAATAAGATAGAATTCAGAAATTAAAAAGGAATAAACTAAGAACCGTAAAACCTAGAGAGAGGAGAGAGCCTCTCTCTCTCTAGAAAACTACATCTAAACCTAAAATTATTTGAATGAAAGTTGTATTCTCTGATTCCCCCACTCTGCAGCCTCTAATCTGTGTTTTCAGGCTTGGAACTGGGCCAAAAACAGCCTAGAAATTGCCTCAGTGATTTCTGATACGTCCAGCATGTGGCTCTGTCACGCGTACGCGTCGTCCACGCGTACGTGTCGCTGAACTTTTGCAAGGTCACACGTACGCGTGATCCACACCTGCGCGTCACTTAACTGCATGGCAACTATGGCAAATTACATATCATTTTGAAGCCCCAGATGTTAGCTTTCTAACGCAACTAGAACCGCCTCATTCGGACCTCTGTAGCTCAAGTTATGGTTGATTTAGTACGTAGAGGTCAGGGTTGATAGCTTAGCAATTCCTTCAATTTCTTGTATTCCTTCCACTTTTGCATACTTCCTTTCTATTCTCTAAGCCATTCCTGCCCTATAAACCATGAAATCACTTAACACACATATCACGGCATCGAATGGTAATAAAAGAGTATTGATAATTAGCAATTTTAAGGCCAAAGAAGCATGTTTTCAATCAAAGCACAAAATTAGGCAGGAAAATGTAAAACATGCAATTTATATGCATAAGTGTGAGAATAATGGATAAAATCCACTCAATTTAGCATAAAATATACCATGAAATAGTGGTGCATCAGTTGTTAGAGCTGTTAGTTAGTTATTTAACTAACTTGCTGATAATCAGTGTAAAGTCTAACATGTAATTAGTGTGATTTTGCCGTTATCTTTTAATCAATGAGAACCAATCAGTGATGCTATTTTACAAATGCTATGTTTATAGAATAGGAAAAATGAAGCAGTTGATGTGCTTTCTAAGATCTATATATGATATTGGTTGCTTAGAAGATGAAGTTGATTTCCTCATAGCTCAATCAGAGCAAGACCGACAAAAAAGGAATAATGTCAAATTTTGGCATGTTTTTCGATCAAAAGAAATCAGATTGGCTTTCCTTGTTGGAGGAGGACTTCTGGTAATAATGCTTGTTTCCTTTTTTTTTATTCTTTAATCTTCTTTTAAAGTTTTTTTTACAAGATAACACATGTTTTGGTTTGTGACTTTGAGTAATAGGCTAAAAGAAAATAAAGCTAGTGTTGCCTAGAATGGAAAGTGAAGCTTCAAAATAATTTATCAATTTTGTATCTATTTTTTCCATCTTTTGCAGGTAAAGAAGTTCACAAATATTTTCGAAAGAATTATGTATGATCTAAGGGAAGGAAGCTTAAGAGGGCTAGAGGAAGGAAGAACAGCAAAGGACTTAGGATTTAAGTTGTATTGTTTCTGTATTTTTCTTCAGCTGGAATTTGAACTCGACATTTATTTTGTATTTGAATATTAGTTTTTTAATGTATAAAACAATTATAGCAAAAACTATATATGTCACTAATTATTATTTTATTTGTCTTGTAATAAAAATTGCATACTATATTTATAGGTTTGGTAATAAAAAAGAACTGAAAAATTTATATTTTATATCGATGAAGGTAAAAATCAGAAAAAGGATTTTTTTTAATTTTATAAGGCTATTGCCACGCTTTAAAAGCGTTGCCATATCTCTGGCTATGGCCACGCTTTAAAAGCGTGGCCATATCTCTGGCTATGGCCACGCTTCAAAAGCGTGGCCTTATCTCTCTCTATCGCCATGCTACAAAAGCATGGCCATATCTCCCACATACAACCACGCTTTTAAAGCATGGCCATATCTCCCACATATGACCATGCTTTAAAGGGTGGCCATTTGTAAAAAGCATGGCAAAAGAAAAAGCGTGGGATTAGTTCACCAAAAGCGTGGCGATAGAGCAACTGCCACGCTTGTAGATGCCACCCTTTCAAAAGCATGGCGGTAGCTCAAAAAGCATGGCGAAAAGCTAGCGCCACACTTTTTTAGCTTTTTGCCACGCTTTAAAAGCGTGGCAATTCTTGTAGTGATATGATGATTATAAAGAGTCAATCCTACATAGTCAACCCTACATCGAGGATAAGTCAAATAGGCATAATTGATTTCAATCCACAAGTCCTAGTCAACTCTATTAATGGAAGACTTAGAGTTAGTGGAAACCAAATCAACTAACTACTCTGATATATCAATCAAGAATGGACATCAATGACTTAAGGGTCACCAAAGTCCTCAATTCCAAGCCAAAAGTGAAGAAAAACTAGGTAAATACTAAGCCAAGCATTTTATCAAACACTTGGTGTACATGAAAATAAAATAATATTAAATTGTATTAAAAATAAAATCTAACTACCAAAAGCAAGAAAATAATAATAATAACTAAAACAAGCATTAAATGAACATAAAACATAAATTGCATTAAATGGAAATTAAGATTTACAAGATTGTTCATAAAATAAAAAGGGACATAAATGAGAAATTAAGAAGAAGAACTAAGAGAACTAAGATAATAAAGCATGAAAATATAAATGAAACTACATTAGAAGAAGAATTAAAAGCTAAAATTAAAGGAAAATTAACTAAGAAAACCTAAATTCTAGAGAGAGTGGGGAGCTTCTCTCTCTAGAAAACTAAGACAAAAACATGTAAAAGCTAAACCTAATTGTGCCCCCTTGCTTCCACTTGAATTAGGGTTGAAATAGTTTCAAAAATGAGTTGGATTGGATTTTGGAGGTCCAAAATTCGCCCCCAGCAATTTGCAATTAATGAGCTCACGTGACGCAGGTCACGCGTACGCGTCACCTGGCGAAATTCACTCCCACGTGTACACGTGGGTCATGCGTGCGCATCGCCAAGCTCGTACTTGTGCGTATGGATGCATCATTGTGCGCACGCACGGATGCTGAATCTTCCAAACTCCATTTCTTCATGATTTCTCTACTTTTGCATGCTTTTTCCTCACTTCATCAATCCATATTAGCCTTGTAAACCTAAAATCACTCAGCAAACACATCAAGGCATCAAATGGGATCAAAGTGGATAAAATTTAGCAATTAAAAGGCTTAAAAAGTATGTTTTCACTTTCAAGCAAAATTTAGGAAGAAATCATGAAACTATGCTATTTCAATGGATAAGTGCAAGAAAAGTTGATGAAATACACCCAAATATAGCAAATGAATACCATGAAATGTGGATTCACCACCCATCCTATAAATACCCCTCCTTCTAACCCTTCATACACACACACACTTCATACACTCATAAGCCCCATTCGGCCAAGCCCTCTCTCACCCTCCATCTCCTTCTATTTTCTTCTTCTTTTACTCCATTCTTCTCTTTTCTTTATTTTTTCTCGAGGACGACGAAAGATTTTAACTTTGGTGTGGGAAAAGCATTGCTTTTTGCTTTCCATTACCACTTATGGCACTCAAGGTTGGAGAATCCTCTAGAAAAAGGAAAGGAAAGGTAGTAGCCGCCACCTCTGAATCTTGGGAGATGGAGAGATTCATCACCAAATCCCACCAAAACCACTTCTATGAAGTAGTGGCAGAGAAGAAGGTAATCTCTGAGGTCCCTTCTAGGCTCAAGAAGAATGAGTATCCGAAAATCCGAAGAGCAATCCAAAAAAGAGGTTGGGAAGTCCTAACTAATCCCATCCAAGAGGTTGGAATCTTAATGGTGCAAGAGTTCTATGCTAATGCATGGGTTACTAAAAACCATGACATGAGTGTGAACCCAAATCCAAATAATTGAAGCACCATGGTCCAAGAGAGAATCTTAGATTTCAGCCCGGAAAGGGTGAGGTTGGCATTCAACTTGCCTCTGATGCAAGGAGACCCACATCCTTACACTAGGAGAGTCAACTTTGATCAGAGACTAGATCAAGTGCTCTTAGACATCTGTGTGGAAGGAGCATAGTGGAAAAGGGACTCCCAAGGCAAGCCCATTCAACCAAGAAAGCTTGACCTAAAGCCCATAGCTAGAGGATAGTTGGAATTCATCCAATGCTCTATCATCCCTACAAACAATCAGTCAGAAGTGACCATTGAAAGGGCCAGCATGATCCATTGCATCATGATTGGAAGTGAGGTGGAAGTACATGAGGTTATTCCTCAAGAACTGTACAAGACAACTGAGAAGTCATCCACCAACGCAAGGTTGGCATTCCCACACCTCATCTGTCATCTATGCAATTCAGCTAGAATTGTTATAGAGGGAGATATCTCCATGGGGGAAGACAAGCCCATCACTAAGAAGAGGATAGATCAAACAAGAGAGCATGCACAAGAGCCTATGCAGCCGCCTCAGCATGAGATCCCTGAGATGCCTTAAGGGATGTATTTTCCTCCTCAAGGCTATTGGGATCAATGGCATGCTTCCATGGGAGAATTAAGCTCTAACATGAATCAGTTGAGGATGGAGCATCAAGAGTATTCTACCATCCTCAATGAAATTAGAGAAGACCAAAGGGCTATGAGGGAAGAACAACAAAGACAAAGGAGTGACATTGAAGAGATTAAGCACTACATTAGATCCTCAAGAAGGAGCACTAGCCGGCACCATTAAAGGTGGATTCGTTTTCTTTATCTCCCTTTTTTGTTATTTTTCTGTTTTCTGTTATGTTGTATTGTCTGTTCTCTTGTTCTTATTGCATGATCATTTCCATCTATGTCTTAAAGTTGTAAAATGTTCCATATACCTCTCACCTTACTTAAAAAGAAAATTTTATTTGAAAAGAATTGAGAGATACATGAATTTCAAGTTTATCATAAGAATAGTTCAATTATTTTGATGTGGTAGCATTGCCTTTATTTTCTGAATGTATGATTAAACAGTGCATATTTGAAGTTGGAATTTTAGAATGTTGGCTCTTGAAAGAATGATGATGAAAGTGAAGTATTATTGGTAATCTGAAAAATCCAAAAAATTGATTCTTGAAGCAAGAAAAAGCAGCAAAAAGAAAAAGAAAAAGCATGTTGCAGAAGAAAAAAAATTATATATGCATGCGAAAAAAGAAAAACAAAAAGCAGAAAAAGCCAATAGCTCTTTAAACCAAAAGGTAAGATCAAAAAGCCAATAACCCTTTAAACCAAATGGCAAGGGAAAAAGGATCCAAAGCTTTGAGCATCAATGGTTAGGAGGGCCTACAAGGAATCAAATCCTAGCCTAAGCGACTCAACCAAGCTGTCCCTAACCATGTGCTTGTGGTGTGAATGTGTCAAGTGAAAAGCTTGAGACTGAGCAGTTAAAGTCATGGTCCAAAGCAAATAGAGTTTGCTTAAGAACTCTGGACACCTCTATCTGGGGATCTAGCAAAGCTGAATCACAATCCAAAAGGGTTCACCCAGTTAAAGTGTCTGTGGCATTTATGTATCTGGTGGTAATACTAGAAAACAAAGTGCTTAGGGTCACAGCCAAGACTCTAAAATTTGTGTTCAAGAATAAAAAAAACTGAACTAGGAAAGTCTGTAATATCATCTAGATTCTAAGTTCCTAAAGAGACCAGCATTTCTAAGTTCCAATGGATAGTGAGATGCCAAAACTCTTCAGAAGCAAAAAGTTACTAGGTCCCGCTCATCTAATTGAAACTAAGCTTCATCGGAAACTCTGAGATTTATTATATCTTACTCTTCTTTTTATCCTACTCTATTTTTAGTTGCTTGGGGACAAGCAACAGTTTACGTTTGGCGTTGTGATGGGTGGATATTTTATACGTTTTTTTGCATCATTTTCATATAGTTTTTAGCATATTTTGTTTAGTATTTATTATATTTTCATAGGTTTTTGTGTTAAATTCACATTTTTGGATTTTACTTTGAGATTGTGTGTTTTTATACAATTTCAGATATTTTCTGGCTGAAATTGAGGAGCTGGAGCAAAAGTCTAATTCAGAGATAGAGAAAGCATTGCAGATGTTGTCTGGATCTGACCTCCTTGCACTCAGAAGAGCTTTTCTAGAGCTTCAGAAGTCCAAATTGAGCGTTCTCAACGTCTATGGAATGCTGACTTTCAGAGCTCTTCATTAATATATAATAGTCTATACTTTACTTCTGAATAGAAGGCCCAAAACTGGCGTCCAACGCCAGCTTCCTACCCCATTCCAAGTGTCCAGCGCCCACAAGGAGGAGACCAGCGTCCAAACGCCCAAATAGGACCCCCTAGCCAGCGTTCAACGCCTTAGAGGCCTCCTAGCACGTGGATCTCATCAATGCTCAGCCCAAACACTCACCAAGTGGGCCCCAAAAGTGGATTTTAGTACTAAAAGACTGTTTTACCCTTTCTTATGTAATCCTTAGTCATTACTTTAGTATTTAAGGGATATGTTACATAATCATACAGACCTTTATGCCATATTTTTTTTTGTCATTGTTTTTCCTATCAGTATGATTTTCTAAACCTCCTAGGTTGAGGGGAGGAGCCCTGCTAAGTTTTATGGATTAATAAAAGTATTACTGTTTTTTTTCAATCCGTGTTTAATTTAATTCTAAGATGTATTTTCGTTCTTGAAAATGATGAACGGGATGACCTGTGACAATAATCTTTGTTCTTCATACTAAGACCACGTGCCTGACAACCACCCGTGTTCTTCTTGGGGTCGTGTGAATACTTAAGTAGAAAGCATTGAACCCCCCAGCTTGACTATATATCTCTTAGACAGCTAATCCAAAACTTCGTTGGGGACTTCTCGAGACACCAGTTCAGCCGAGGTTTGGGGAGATTAGGGTCTCTGTGGTAGAGACTAGAATCAAGGCACAGCATCCTCTGATCTGTAAGATTCGACCTTGTCTGTGGCATTTTAGGTAGGATCACCAAAGAGAATGAACTGCAGGAACTTCACCGTCAATCAGAATGGATCCGCACTAACCCTGGGGTTCAGATCTGGAGGAGTATTGGTGGCTGCTCAAACCAGTGTCAATAACATACAGCTTGCCATAGAAGAAATCATTCACAATTGAAGAAGACAGTAAAACCAGAGTTAATCCAGAAGGACAAAGCAACTCTAAGCCTTAAACATCTTCTTATCACTACTTATAATCAAACCTTGTAATTCAATTTTTCATTCCTTTTATGCTTTTAACCAAATTCAAACCAATAACTCTTCTATCCGCCGTATTAAGTGATGTGAAAATTATTGTTGGTCTAGAATTTCTCAATAGAAATAGAATTTCGTTGTAAGCATAGTTCAAAACCAACTAATAACTCTCCATCAAAGTTTAATTTTGTTTGTCACAAGTACAAACCCCAATAAAAATAAACTGAAGTATTTAAACCTCGGGTCGTCTCACAAGAAATTGCAATGAAGTGCTCAATTATTGGCTATAAAGAAACAAGGGGGGTTCGATTTGCAATTGACAAGAAAATATAAAAGCAAGAAAGTAGATAAACAATTGACTAATAAAAGAAAGGGAAAGGAAATGAACTCTTAGCTAAGGCATGGAAATTGAGATCACTATCCATGTCTACAAACCATGTATTGACAATTATGAGGGACCAACACATCAAGTCTACTTCTATGCTTGAAGTACGTTAAAAGTCTACTTCAGCGCTTGAAGTTCGTCAAATAGGCTTGATCAACATCAACCCATAAGTCCCAACCTAACTACTAATTGACTTAGTAGTAGGCTAGCATTAATGGGTATCAATTTGACCACTAAGGGTTCTCAAATCACCAATTCAATGAGACCCGGTAACTCAAGGTCACCCAATTTCCTTAGCCTAGGCCAAGAGTAAAGAAAACTACTCAATAACTAGAGAAAACATTTTAACAAACGCCTAGAGTGAAATAAAAGTAAACATCACAAAATGCAAGAATTAATAAAAGCTATAACTAACAAAAGCAAGAAATCAACAATAGCAAGTGAGGTAAACATCAAGAGATATAGAAATATAAAATTGTATTAAAAGAAAATAAGAATCCAACAAGGGCTCATCAACATAAAAGAGAGCAAAATAAGAAATTAACAGGAGAAATAGATAAACTAAGGTTCTAGAATAAATAAAAGTAAAGAAAAACTAAAATGAAATAAGATTAAAATATAGATCTAAAAGGAATTGAAATAAGAATCCTAAAATCTAGAGAGAGGAGGGAGCCTCTCTCTCTAGAATTCTACCCTAAAACATGATGAAAACTACTCTATGACTACTTGGTTCATTCTCCCTTCAATCCCTAGTTCAATAGCATCAGAAATAGATTGGATTGGGCCCAAAATGCTTCAGAAATCATTGGTCACGTGTTGCCTTTAAGTGAGTCATGCTGATCCTGCAACGCGCACGCATAAGCGACGCCTACGCATCACGTAACTGCAAAGAAACTATGAGAAATTGCATATCATTTTGAAGCTTCGGATATTAGCTTTCTAAGGCAACTAGAACTGCCTCATTTGGACCTCTGTAGCTCAAGTTATGATTGATTTAATACGAAGAGATCATGATTGACAGCTTAGCAATTCCTTCATTTCTTCATGAGTTCTCCCACTTTGCATGCTTTTCTTCCATTTCTTTCAAGCCATTCTTGCCTTGAAAACCTTAAATCACTCAAACAAAGATATTAAGGCATCGAATGGAATTAAATTTAACAATTTTAAGCCCTAAAAAGCATGTTTTCACTCTTAAGCACAAATTAGGGAGAGTTTACAAAACCATGCTATTTTAGTGAATAAATGTGACATAAGTTAAACCAAGATTAAACCACAAATTAGGGAGAGTTTACAAATGTTTTCATTCTTCAGCACAAGATAAACCACAAAATTGGATTTTATCAAACCTCCCCACACTTAAACCAAGCATGTCCTCATGCTAAGAATAAAGAAGGACAAGAAAAAGGGATATGAACATTTATTTAATGCAATCTATCTACATGAATGCAACTAAATGGAAAATGCTTCTACCTACTTGGTTAAAAATGAATCAATCTCCGAGAACATATATAAGCATGTAGGGCTCACATAGCATGATGATTCATGAATTCTACCAATTCAAATCTCAAAAAAAAGTGCAAGTAGACTTGCAAGAAGAAAGCTCATGAAAGCCGGGAACAAGGAATTGAGCATCGAACCCTCACCAGAAGTGTATCCGCTCTAGTCGCTCAAGTGTATAGGGTTAATTCACTCAAGTCTCCTCTAATCATACTTTCCAAGATTTGTGTTTCATCTAACAAACAACAATTATTCAATGCATGCATACATTTATCATGAGGACTTATTCATAGGTTGTAATGGGGCTAGGGTAAAGGTAAGGATATATATGTGGCTAAATGAGCTTGAAATTTGAATCTTTGATTAACCTAAGCTCACACCAAATACATATAACAACCTATACAATTCTAATACACCACCTAGCTACCCATTATTCTCACTTTTTCACACATACTCATGCATTCTCTTTAATTCACATTCCATATGCATTGTTATTATTACTTTACTTTAGGGCATTTTTGTTCCCTTTTTATTGCTTTCTTTTTTATTTTCT
Source organism: Arachis ipaensis (assembly GCF_059453495.1). Taxonomy (NCBI): domain Eukaryota; kingdom Viridiplantae; phylum Streptophyta; class Magnoliopsida; order Fabales; family Fabaceae; genus Arachis; species Arachis ipaensis. The sequence goes on along the minus strand of NC_142441.1, from coordinate 92,244,801 downwards.
TTTTCTTTTCTTTTTCCATTTTTTCTTTTTTTTTATTTTTATTTTTTTCTATATCTTTTTCTTTTCAAGATAAAATATATACAAGAGTATCAATGCATATGATTAAAACATTTAGTGCATGAATATGTATCCAATCCAATGATTTTTAACAAAAATACAAAATACACTTTTACCTCAACCAATATTCCTAAGTTTCCCATACCCAAATGATACACGCCCTCACTAGCCTAAGCTAATCAAAGATCAAAATTAAGGAACATTTATTGTTTTTCACTTAGGGGTAGTGATGTGCTAAAATTAAGAGCAAAAGAGATTGAATAGGCTCAAAATTGGCTAACAATGGTTGATGAAAGATAGGCTATTTCTATAAGTGAGCTAAATGAAATGATGGCCTCAATTATATAAATGCATTCATACACGAAATAATGGACATAAGGAATCAAACAAATCAAAGAAGTGCAAGGTGGATGTGTTGCTACAACTGATGAGCTCCTTCAAAAGGTCGTGCAGAGGGACTTGCTTGTTGCCTCATTCAGAAGCTTTTCCCTTCCCTCTCAGTGGCCAGCCTAAAAAGAGAGAAAAAGAAGGGAAATTAAGCCCAAGGCAAAGATATCAAGGCAAATAGATCATAGGCGGGCGCTAATGCTAAATAAGAGTAGGGTCCTCAACTACATGGTAGCTACAACATGTGAGTGAGAAAGCAATGTAAGTAAAGGGCATATTACTAACACTTGATGCAAGAGTTAAGTCAAAGCATAAGTAAATGACATGAAGAGCATGTTGAGCATCAAGTTCAAAGAAGAAAGAGTGGGTCATGAAAGACATGCAAGTTTATATCAATGCACAAAGGATGCAAGAATCATCAAAGGTTAAGCATTGACTTAGAAATTTCATCACCCATCAATATCAAACAAGTCAAGAAGCACCAAAACTAAATAAGAAAGTCTCAACAATTGAGCAGGAGAATTCAACACCAATAATAAAATAAAAAATTAGAAAATAAAATAAGAATAACTTATAAAAACAAAATTAAAATGCAATGAATAAGATTATGTGAATGCAATAAACAAAAGAAAATGAAAGATGAGAAAAATAAGAAGTGAAAAATTAAAAAGATAGAGAAGAAGAAATAAAGAGAAGTAAAAAAGAAATTATGAGAAAGGTGAGAAGAGAAGAGAAGAAAGGGAAGAAAAGAAATGGGAGAAGGGATGAGAGAAGAAGAAGAAGGAAAGAAGGAGAGAAGAGAGAAGGAATAGGGGAAAAATAGGGCGCGAAGGTGACGTGCACGCATGGGCGACGCGTGCGTGCGAAAAGCAGGAAGGGGAAGTGACGTGTAAGCATCGACCACGCATACGCGTGGAACGCAGAAAAGAGAGGTGACGCGTACGCATCATCCACACATACACGTGGTGCTAAATTGTGCTATTTGCATATAAGCAGCACCACTCCAGCGCAACTCTCCGGTTTTTGTACCAGGAGTCCCATCATAGCATACGATGCGTGTGCGTTGGCCATACTCACGCGTGGCGCGCCCCCTTTTTTTTTTAAAGAAGCATAAAATAGAAACAGGGCACTCTTCTAAATTATAAAAATTCTAAAGCAACAAAAATTCAAATTTAACAAGAATCTTTTAGTTTTTGAAATATTTTCAAAGACAAAACAAACAAAACTTTCACTTCAAGCGAAATGCAATTCAAAACAACTATCCTACTCAAAACATGAATTTAACAAGTAACCTAACAATCAAAGCAAGGTATGCAAAAGTATGAAAAGAAGAAAACTACCTAACAATGGCAACTCAATTCATTCATTGATTATATATACAAGAGAATGGAAAGAGTTTACCATGGTGGGGGTGTTTCCCACCTAGCACTTTTAGTTTAAGTCCTTAAGTTGGACAATTGGGAGGCTCCTTGTTATGGTGGCTTGTGCTTGTACTCTTCCTTGAACTTCCACCAATGCTTGGATTTCAAGTAAGCTCCGAATTTCAAAATCAATGGCACAAAGTTTTGATGAAGTTCCACACAAGCTAAGGGCTCCCAAAATTGATCCTCATATATACCCGGATCCCAAATCTTATTTCTACACCCATCTTCAAGTTGATCAAGACAATTCCATTTGGGCGGCAAGTGATCCGAATTCTCAAGTAAACACCAAAGCATATTTCTAGACCCCTTTAATTGAGAACTATACCAACCATTGTACTTAGACTTTGAGTTTCCAACCATAATGAACCTTGATTGGCATTTCTACCCACTAACCAATTCTCTTGTGCTCTTAACTCCACAAAGAGCTCTAAGTTGCCCATCCGTCTCAAGCAAATCATATTCAAGTGGGAAAGTGAAGCTTAGGGATAAGAATTTTTCCTACTTGAATGTTGTGTTGGATGGTGACTTTAGAAGGGATGGTCCCAATGATCTTGTAAGTTCCACTCCCTTGTACTCATCTTTAAATACCTCCACTTCTTGGCAAGCATCTTCAATGTCAATTCCTTGTTCACCAACTTCTTCTATACATCCCTCATTACTCAAATGATGTGTCGGAGGTTGTGCACGATCCTCCTTGTCATCAATTTCATAACATAATGAGGAAGGTTCATCAATTTCAAACGATACATTGGTTGGCATGGAATCATCTTCAATAGTGGAGCTTGCTTCTTGATCAACTTCTTCCAATCTTTCATTATTTATAATATGCCTTGGAGGTTGTGCATTATCCTCCTCAACATTATCTTCAAGCTCAGTGGAAGAAGGTTCAACAACTTCCACAAAATCATCAACAACATTACTTGGTTTGGAAGTGTTCTCAAGCTTGGAATCCACCTCTTGTTCAACTTCACCTAGGTCTTCAACCACTTCTTCTTCTTCAACGATCACTTTCTCCTCCACTTGTTGCAAGACATACCCTATCTCCTTGTTCTCATGTTGGAATTCTAAAATCTCCTTCAAGCTCCACTCTTCGGTTGATTTCTCACATTTATCCGTGGAGATGCTTTGTTTACGGTATAAGACCCATGAGTCCATGTTGGCTTTAATTTTGGAAAGGTTAGCCTCGATAACTTCGTTCATCCTTTGGACCTTCTCTTGCTCCTTTTAACGGATGATTTCTTGAAGCCGGTCCATTGCTTTCTTGAAACGATCCCTTGGCTTTTGTTCCACTTGGCTAGCGTAAGTAGGATCATGTTGCTCTTGGACCAATGGATATGGATATTCTTCAATAGAGGGTTGTGGTGGAAAGGGAAATTCATTATGTGGTTGAAAATTCTCATACATGGGAGGTGATTCATCTTGGTAAGAATAGTAAGGTAGTGGTTCTTGGGGGTATTGATGTTGGAATTGGGGTGGTTCTATGTGTGGTGTGTATGGCTCATATGGTTGTTGGTATAGTGGGTAAGGATTAGGATCATATGGAGGTGTTTGATGGCAAGGAACTTGTGAGTATGGTGGATAACAATGTTGAGGAGGGGGTTCATAGGTATATGGTAGTGGTTGTTGATAGTCACAAGGGAGTCCACCATATCCATTGTCTTGGTATACATCATAGAATGGCTCTTGCTCATAGTACATTTGGGAAGGTTGTTGCCAAGAAGGTTGATTAATTCCTTGAGGCTCCTCCCATCTTTGATTGTTCCATCCTTGATGCATGTTGTCATTGCAATTCCCATTCCTTACAACATAATTGTAACCATAATCATAGCCAAAAGGATGAGAATTCATAATGGCAAATAAAAACAAGGGCTAACAAAAATAAGCAACAAAGTCCTAAACCTAACAAAAAACTAATAAACAAGCAAAAGACAAACATATTCACAATATTCACATATGTACAATAGCCAATAACATAACACCATTGCCATTCCCCGGCAACGACGCCAAAAACATGATGTGAGAATTATTGTTGGTCTAGAATTTCTCAATAGAAATAGAATTTCGTTGTAAGCATAGTTCCAAACTAACTAATAACTCTCCATCAAAGTTTAATTTTGTTTGTCACACGTACAAACCCCAATAAAAAATAAACCGAAGTATTTAAACCTCAGGTCCTCTCACAAGGAATTGCAATAAAGTGCTAAATTATTGGCTTTGAAGAAACAAGGTGGTTTGATTTTCAATTGACCAGAAAATATAAAATCAAGAAAGTAGATAAACAATTGACTAATAAAGGAAAGGGAAAGGAAATGAACTCTTGGCTAAGGCATGGAAATTGAGATCACCATCCTTGTCTACAAACCAAGTATTAACAATTATGATGGACCAACATATCAAGTCTACTTCTATGCTTGTAGTACGTCAAAAGTCTACTTCAACGCTTGGAGTACGTCAAATAGGCTTGATCAACATCAACCCATAAGTCCCAACCTAGCTACTAATTGACTTAGTAGTAGGCTAGCATTAATGGGTATCAATTTGACCATTAAGGGTTCTCAAATCACCAATTCAATGAGACCCGGTGACTCAAGGTCATCCAATTCCCTTAGCCTAGGCCAAGAGTAAAGAAAACTACTCAATAACTAGAGAAAACATTTGCACAAACACCTAGAATACAATAAAAGTAAACATCAGAAAATGCAAGAATTAATGAAAACTATAACTAACAAAAGCAAGAAATCAACAATAGCAAGTGAGGTAAACATCAAGAGACATAGAAATATAAAATTGCATAAAAAGAAAATAAGAATCCAATAAGGGTTCATCAACGTAAAAGAGAGCAAAATAAGAAATTAACAAGAGAAGTAGATAAACTAAAATGCTAAAACAAATAAAAGTAAAGGAAAACTAAAATGAAACAAGATTAAAATATACATCTAAAAAGAATTAAAATAAGAACCTTAAAATCTAAAGAGAGGAGGGAGCCTCTCTCTTTAGAATTCTACCCTAAAATATGATAAAAACTACTCTATGACTACATGGTTTATTCCCCCTTCAATCCGTGCTTCAATAGCATCAGAAATGGGTAGGATTGGGCCCAAAATGCTGTAGAAATCGCTGGTTACGTGTTGTCTCTAAGTGAGTCACGCTAATCCTGCGACGCGCACGCATGGGCGACACCTATGTGTCACTTAACTGCTAGGAAACTATGGGAAATTTCATATCATTTTGAAGCTCCGGATATTAGCTTTCAAACGTAGGTGAAACTGCCTCATTTGGACTTCTATAACTCAAGTTATGATCAATTTAGTACGAAGAGATCAGGATTGACAACTTAGCAATTCCTTCATTTCTTCATGAGTTCTCCCACTTTGCATGCTTTTCTTCCATTTATTTCAAGTCATTCTTGCCTTCAAAACCTCAAATCACTCAAACAAACATATCAAGGCATCAAATAGAATTAAAGTGAATTAAATTTAACAATTTTAAGGACTAAAAAGCATATTTTCACTCTTAAGTACAAATTAGGGAGAGTTTACAAAACCATGCTATTTTAGTGAATAAGTGTGAGATAATTTGATAAAATCCCCTAAATTCAACACAAGATAAACCACAAAATTGGGGTTTATCACTAAGATCTGCAAGATCACCATAGCTTGCTTCAAACCACAATCTTCATGGGATCGACCCTGACTCGCTCAGGTATTACTTGGACGACCCAGTGCAATTGCTGGTTTAGTTGTATAAAGTGTGGGAATTCGTGCACCAATTTCAATGACAGAAACAAACAGAAATTAGTGAACGAACTAGGAGCAACATAGTTAGTTCCTGAGTTGTGCCTAGCGTTAGGTATAATATGAAAAGTTAAACTATTCTATTATAGACTTAATGAACCTATACTTTGGACAGGCCAACTATTCATACTGAAATTTACATAAGCTTTAAATACATACGTCAAACAGAGAAATCAGAACAGAGTAAAGAGACTAAGAGAAAAAGGTAACCAGAGCAGAGTAAAGTGACTAAGAAAAAAGAGTAATCAGAGCAGAGTAAAGAGATAAAGAAAAAAGAGTAATCAGAGCAGAGTAAAGAGACAAAGAGATAAGAGTAATATGATAAATAGATTAGAGAACAAACAGAGGGCCTATTGAATGGTCATTTGTTACATTAAGCCAACTGGTGCACGAAATTGTGATTCATACTTTTCACAACTCCACACAACTAACCAGCAAGTGCACTGGGTCGTCCAAGTAATACCTTATGTGAGTAAGGGTCGATCCCACGGAGATTGTCGGTTTGAAGCAAGCTATGGTCATCTTGTAAATCTCAGTCAGGCGGATTCAATTAGTTATGAGGTTTAGATAATTAAAAGCTAAATAAAACATAAAATAAAATAAGATACTTATGTGATTCATTGGTGGAAATTTCAGATAAGCGTTTGGAGATGCTTTGTTGCTTCTGAACCTCTGCTTTCTTATTGTCTTCTTCCAATCATGTATGCTCCCTTCCATGGCAAGCTGTATGATCCTCTTGGATGAAAAATACCAGGTACGATCTCTGCACGGCTAATCAACTGTCAGATTTCTCGTCTCGGATGAAAAATACCAGGTACAGCTACCGCACGGCTAATTATCTGTCGGTTCTCACTAGCGTCGGAATAGGACCCTTATCCTTTTGCACACTGTCACTGCGCCCAACATTCGCAAGTTTAAAGCTCGTCACAGTCATCCCTTCCCAGATCCTACTCGGAATACCACAGACAAGGTTTAGAGTTTCCGGATCTCCGGAATGGCTGCCAATGGTTCTTGCCTATACCACGAAGGTTCTAATCTTAGATTCAGATGCGAATCGCGGATCAGAGACCCAAGAGAATATACTCCGGCTGTCGTCCAACGACTACGTTGAACATCATGTAGACCGCTTGTAGTTGTCAGGCACATGGATCATGGCTAAGCGAGTAAAGAAGATAGTGGGTGATTGTCACGGGTCACCCCTTTATTCTGACTTAACTGAATTAAGTACAAGAGTATATCCTGGAGAAGAAGTAGGCGTAAATTGAAAGAAAAATAATAGTACCTGCATTAATTCGTGAAGAACAGCAGAGCTCCGCACCTTAATCTCTGAGGTGTAGAAACTCCACCGTAGAAAATACATAAGAGAAAAAGGTCTAGGCATGGCTGAATGGCCAGCCTCCAAATGTGATAAATGGCATAAGCTAGATGCGAATACAATAGTAAAAAGTGCTATTTATACTAAACTAGTTACTAGGGATTACAGAAAATAAGCAACTAAGTGCAGATAGTGCAGAAATCTACTTCTGGGGCCCATTTGGTGTGTGCTTGGGCTGAGCATTGAAGCTTTCATGTGCATAGGCCATTTTTGTAGTTAAACGCCAGCTTGGGTGCCAGTTTGGGCGTTTAACTCCAGTTTTGGTGCCAGTTCTGGCGTTTTACGCCAGAAAGTTTTTGGCTGGCTTTAGCGCCAGTTTGGGCCATCAAATATTGGGCAAAGTATAGACTATTATATATTTCTGCAAAGCCCAAGATGTCTAATTTTCAACGCAATTGAGAGCGCACCAATTGGGCTTCTGTAGCTCCAGAAAATCCACTTCGAGTTCAGAAGGGTCAGAATCCAACAGCATCTGCATTCCTTTTTTAGCCTCTGAATCAGATTTCTGCTCAGGTCCCTCAATTTTAGCCAGAAAATACCTGAAATCACAGAAAAATACACAAACACATAGTAAAGTCCAGAAATGTGATTTTTGAATAAAAACTAATAAAAATATAATAAAAAGTAACTAAAACATACTAAAAACTATATAAAAACAATGCCAAAAAGGGTATAAATTATCCGCTCATCACAACACCAAACTTAAATTGTTGCTACTCCCCAAGAAACTAAAAACAAAGTTGGATAAAAAGAAGAGAATATACAATAAATTTCAAAAATATCAATGAAGATTTGTTTCAATTAGATGAGCGGGACTAGTGGCTTTTTGCTTCTGAACAGTTTTGGCATCTCACTTTCTCCTAGTTCAGTATGTTGATTCTTGAACACAGCTACTTTATGAGTCTTGGCCATGGCCCTAAGCATTTTGTTTTCCAGTATTACCACCGGAAACATAAATGCCACAGACACATAACTGGGTGAACCTTTTTCAGATTGTGACTCAGCTTTGATAGAGTCCCCAGTTAGAGGTGCCCAGAGTTCTTAAGCACACTCTTTTTTTTTTTGCTTTGGACCACGACTTTAACCGCTCAGTCTCAAGTTTTTCACTTGACACCTTCACGCCACAAGAAAATGGTTAGGGACAACTTGATTTAGTCGCCTAGGCCAGGATTTTATTCCTTTGGGCCCTCCTATCCCTTAATGCTCAAAGCCTTGGATCCTTTTTACCCTTGCCTTTTGGTTTAAAGGGTTATTGGCTTTTTCTGCTTACTTTTTCTTTTTCTTTCTTTTTCTTTATTATTTTTTTGCTATTTTTTTCGCAAGCTTTGTGTTTTTCACTGCTTTTTCTTGCTTCAAGAATCAATTTTATGATTTTTTAGATTATCAATAACATTTCTCCTTTTTCATTATTCTTTCAAGAGCCAACAATTTCAACATTCATAAATAACAATATAAAAAAATGCACTGTTCAAGCATTCATTCAGAAAACAAAAAGTATTGCCACCACATCAAAATAATTAAACTAATTTCAAGATAAAATTTGAAATCCATGTATTTCTTTTTCTTTTTCAGAAAACATTTTTCATTTAAGAAAGGTGAAGGATTCATGGAATCATTCATAGCTTTAAGACATAGACACTAAACACTAATGATCATGTAATAAAGACAAAAACATAGACAAAACTTAGAGCATAGAAACCGAAAAATAGAAAAATAAGTAACAAGGAGATTAAAGAACAGGTCCACCTTAGTGATGGTGGCTTCTTCTTCCTCTTGAAGAACCAGTGGAGTTTTTTATCTCCTCTATGTCTCTTCCTTGCCTCTGTTGCTGATGAGCGGATAATTTATACGCTTTTTGGCATTGTTTTTAGGTAGTTTTTAGTATAAATTAGTTAATTTTTACTTTGTTTTTATTATTTTTTATGCAAAATTCACATTTCTAGACTTTACTATAAGTTTGTGTGTTTTTCTGTGATTTCAGTTATTTTCTGGCTGAAATTGAGGGACCTGAGCAAAAATCTGATTCAGAGGCTTGAAAAGGACTGCAGATGCTGTTAGATTCTGACCTTCTTGTACTCGAAATGAACTTTCTGGAGCTACAGAAATCTAATTGGCATGCTCTCAATTGTGTTGGAAAGTAGACATCCAGGGCTTTCCAGAAATATATAATAGTCCCTACTTTTTCCGAATTTTGATGACGCAAACTGGCGTTCAAACGCCAACTTCCTGCCGTATTCTGAAGTTAAATGCCAGAAACAGGTTACAAACCAGAGTTAAACGCCAGAAATAGGTTACAACTTGGTGTTTAACTCCAAGAGAAGCCTCTACACGTGTAAATCTCAATGCTCAGCCCAAGCACACATTAAGTGGGCCCCGGAAGTGGATTTCTGCACTATCTGCACTTAGTTACTTATTTTCTGTAACCCTAGCTACTAGTTTAGTATAAAAACTACTTTTAGTGATTGATTTATCATCTTTGGAACATTTAGTCCTTATATATTGAAGGCTGGCCTCATGGCCATGCTTAGACTATTTTTACTTATGTATTTTCAACGGTGGAGTTTCTACATCCCATAGATTAAGGTGTGGAGCTGTACTAATTAATGCAAAATACTATTGTTTTTCTATTCAATTCAAGCTTATTCTTATTCCAAGATATTCACTCGCACTTCAACCTGATGAATGTGATGATCCGTGACACTCATCATCATTCTCACCTATGAACGCGTGCCTGACAACCACTTCCGTTCTATCTGCAATAGCTTGAGCGTGTATCTCTTAGCCTCCTAATCGTGAGATCAGAGTCTTCATGGTATAGGCTATAATTATTGGCGGTCATTCTTGAGATCCGGAAAGTCTAAACCTTGTCTGTGGTATTCCGAGTAGAATCTGGCATGGGATGACTGTGACGAGCTTCAAACTCGCGAGTGTTAGGTGTAGTGATAGACGCAAAAGGATTAATGGATCCTATTCCAACATGATCGAGAACCGACAGATGATTAGCCGTGCGGTGACAGCGCACTTGGACCATTTTCACTGAGAGGACGGACGGTAGCCATTGACAACGGTGATCCCCCAACATAAAGCTTGCCATGGAAAGGAGTATGAATGATTGGATAAAAGCAGTAGGAAAGCAGAGATTCAGAAGGAGCAAGGCATCTCCATACACTTATCTGAAATTCTCACCAATGAATTACATAAGTATCTCTATCTTATCTTAGATTTTATTTATATTTTAAATATTAAAACCCCATAACCATTTGAATCTGCCTGACTGAGATTTACAAGATGACCATAGCTTGCTTCAAGCCAACAATCTCCGTGAGATCGACCCTTACTCACGTAAGGTTTATTACTTGGATGACCCAGTGCACTTGCTGGTTAGTTGTGCGGAGTTGTGAAAAAGAATTGAGATTGTAATCATGCGTACCAAGTTGTTGGCGTAGTTGAGATCACAATTTCGTGCACCAAGTTTTTGGCGCCATTGCCGGGGATTGTTCGAGTTTGGACAACTGACGATTCATCTTGTTGCTCAGATTAGGTAATTTTATTTTAATTTTAAGCTTTTGTTTTTATTATTTTTATTTTCAAAAAATTTAAAAAATATATAATATATAATTAATGTTTGTTCTTCAGAATTTTTAAGAATGAACTCTAGAGTTTCAGATGATGCTTTTATCATCACAGGAGCTAATTGATTCTCATCAATTTGGCTGTTGTATGTAATGTCCTGCTGAAGCTTGGCTAGCCATGTCTAATTTTTTTAGACTGAAGCTTTAGACTAACATTGCATGATTCCTGGAATTCTTATTAAAAATTTTGAAATCCTTATTTTTCTTTTTCCAATTAATTTTCGAAAAATCACAAAAAAATAATAAATTCATAAAAATAAAAAAATTTTGTGTTTCTTGTTTGAGTCTAGTGTCAAATTTTAAATTTGGTGTCAATTGCATATTTTTAATTTCATTAAAATTTTCGAAAACTCATGCATGTGTTCTTCATAATCTTCAAGTTGTTCTTGATGATTTTCCTTATTTGATCTTTGCATTTTTATGTTTTGTGTCTTTTATTGTTTTTCATATGCATTTTCAATTTTTTTAGTGTCTAAACATTGAAAATTTCAAAGTTTGGTGTCTTGCATGTGTGTCTTTTCTTAAAAATTTTCAAAAATACATTCTTGGTGTTCATCTTGACAGTCAAAGTGTTCTTGGTGTTCATCTTGACATTCAAAGTGTTCTTGCATGCATCATGTGTTTTGATCTTAAATTCTCATATTTTGCATCATTTTTATGTTTTTCTCTTTCTTCATTAAAAATTCAAAAATAAAAAATATATCTTTCCTTATTTCACTCATAAATTTCGAAAATTTGAATTGATTTAGTCATAAATATTTTTAAAATTTAATTGTTTCTTATGAATCGAGTCAAATTTTCAATTTAAAAAATTTTATCTTTTTCAAATCTTTTTCAAAAATCAAATCTTTTTCATTTTTTCTTTCATATTTTCGAAAATTTCAAATTGATTTTCAAAATCTTTTTCTTATTTTTGTTTCATATTTTTGGATTTATTGCTAGCATTCAATTTTTAGATTCAAAAATTTCAAGTTGTTGCTTGCCTATTAAGAAAAGTTTCAATCTTTAAATTTTAAAATCATATCTTTTTGTTTCTTGTTAGTCAAGTAATTAACTTTAATTTTAAAAATAAAATCTTTTTAAATTTATCTTTCAAATCTTTTTCAAAATAAAGTTCAATAATATCTTTTCAATCATATCTTTTTCAAACAAATCTCTTTCAATCATATATTTTTCAAAACTTAATTTCAAAATCTTTTCTAACTTCTTATCTTTTCAAAATTGATTTTCAAATCTTTTTCAATTAACTACTTTTCTCTCTCTAATTTTTGAAAAATTCCTCACCACTTTTTCAAAATTCTTCTTAATTAACTAATTGTTTCAAATTTTAATTTAGTTTTATTTCTCTTTTTAAATTTCGAATTATAATTAATATTTAAAATAAAAAAAATATTTTTATTTTATTTTATTTAATTTTCGAATTCTTCCCCATCTTCTTCTCTGTGTTCGAGTTTTTCTCTTATCCTTCTTATATTCTTACCTTCTTCTACTCACATAAAGGAATCCCTATACTGTGACATAGAGAATTCCTCTTCTTTTCTGTTCTCTTCTTTTTCATATGAGCAGGAACAGGGAAAAAGAAATTCTTATTGAAGCTAATCCTGAACCTGAAAGGACTCTTAAGAGGAAACTAAGAGAAGCAAAAGCACAACCCTCTAGAGAGGACCTAACAAAAATTTTCGAAAAAGAAAGAGAATTAGTTTCTCTAATGCAGCAGAATTGCAAATTGCAAGTATCATGGACTTCCATTGGAAGATCCTTATCAGTTTTTAGCTGAGTTCTTGCAAATCTGTGACACTGTTAAGACTCATGGGGTTGACCCTGAGATCTACAGGCTTATGCTTTTCCCTTTTGTTGTAAGAGACAGACCTAGGACATGGTTGGACTCACAACCTAAGAACAGCCTAAACTCTTGGCAAAAGCTGGTCAATGCCTTCTTGGCAAAGTTCTTTCCAGCTCAAAAATTGAGTAAGCTTAGAGTGGAAGTCCAAACCTTCAGATAGAAGGAAGGCGAATCCCTTTATGAAGCTTGGGAAAGATACAAGCAATTGATCAGAAGGTGTCCTTCTGGTATGCTTTCAGAATGGAGCATCATATGCATATTCTATGATGGTCTGTCTGAATTGTCCAAGATGTCATTGGACAACTCTATAGGTGGATCTCTTCATCTGAAGAAGATGCCTGAAGAAGCTCAGGAACTCATTGAAATGGTTGCAAATAACCAATTCATGTACACCTCTGAGAGGAGTCCTGTGAACAATGGGACGCCTCAGAAAAAGGGAGTTCTTGAAATTGATACTCTGAATGACATATTGGCTCAGAACAAAATATTGACTCAGCAAGTCAATATGATTTCTCAGAGTCTGAATGGATTGCAAGCTGCATCCAACAGTACTAAAGAAGCATCTTCTGAAGAAGAAGCTTATGATCTTGAGAACCCTGCAATGGCAGAGGTGAATTACATGGAAAAACCTTATAGAAACACCTATAATCCTTCATGGAGAAATCATCCAAACTTCTCATGGAAGGACCAACAGAAGCCTCAACAAGGCTTCAATAATAATGGTGGAAGAAATAAGTTTAGCAATAGCAAGCCTTTTCCATCATCTTCTCAGCGACAGATAGAGAATTCTGAACAGAGCCATTCTGGCCTGGCAAACAGAGTCTCTGATCTACCCAAGACCACACTAAGTTTTATGAATGAAACAAGGTCCTCCACTAGAAATTTGGAGGCACAGGTGGGTCAACTGAGTAAGAAGATTACTGAAACTCCTTCCGGTACTTTCCCAAGCAATACAGAAGAAAATCCCAAGAGAAAGTGCAAGGCCATCACCATGACTAACATGGCCGAACCTGGAGAGAGTGAGGAGGACGTGAGTCCCAGTAAGAAAAGCCTCATGGGACGTTCTCTGGACAGAAAGGAGTTTCCCTTTGAGGAACCAAAGGAATCTGAGGCTCATACAGAGACCATAGATATTCCATTGAACTTTCTTCTACCATTTATGAGCTCTGATGAATATTCTTCCTCTGAAGAGGATGAAGACATCACTGAAGAGTAAGTTGCTAAGTATCTAGGAGTAATCATGAAGATGAATGCCAAGTTGTTTGGTAATGAGACTTGGGAGAATGAACCCCCTTGTTCACCAATGAACTGCATGCATTAATGAAGTAAACATTACCTCAGAAGAAACCGAATCTCGGAAAATTCTTCATACCCTGTACCATAGGCACCATGACCTTTGAGAAGGCTCTATGTGACCTGGGGTCAGGGATAAACCTCATGCCACTCCCTGTAATGGAGAAACTGGGAATCTTTGAGGTACAAGCTGCAGGAATCTCACTAGAGATGGCAGACAAATCAATGAAACAGGCTTATGGATTAGTAGAGAACGTGCTAGTGAAGGTTGAAGGCCTTTACATCCCTGCTGATTTCATAATCCTAGACAATGGGAAGGATGAGGATGAATCCATCATACTTGGCAGACCCTTCCTAGCCACAGCAAAAGCTGTGATTGATGTTGGCAGAGGAGAGTTGGTCCTTCAGTTGAATGAGGACTACCTTGTATTCAAGACTCAAGGTCCTCCTTCTGTAACCATGGAGAGGAAGCATGAAAAGCTTCTCTCAATACAGAGTCAAACAAAACCCCCACATTCAAACTCTAAGTTTGGTGTTAGGAGGCCACAACCAAACTCTAAGTTTGGTGTTGAGAGGCCAAAATCTTGCTCTGATTATCTGTGAGGCTCCATGAGAGCTCACTGTCAAGCTATTAACATTAAAGAAGCGCTTATTGGGAGGCAACCCAATGTTATCTAATTTTATCTATTTATGTTTCCCTTTGTTATTTTATGTTTTCTTTAGGTTAATGATCATGTGAAGTCACAAAAATAGCTGAAAAATCAAAAGTAGAATGAAAAATAGCGTTAGAAACAGCTCACCCTGGAGGAAGAGCTTACTGGCATTTAAACGCCAGTAAGAAGTATCAGACTGGCATTTAACGCCAGAAAGAAGCATCAAGCTGGCGTTAAACACCAGAAACAAGCTACATTCTGGCGTTTAACGCCAGAAACAAGCACCAACTTGGCGTTAAACGCCAATAAAGGGAGAAAAGCTGGCGTTTAACGCCAGAAACAAGCAACAGTCTAGTGTTAAACGCCAGGATTGCACTCTAAGGGCATTTACATGCCTAACCACATGATCCCCACCAACCTCAACTCACTCTCTCTTCTTCACACCTTTTCATAACACTCTTCTCCAAATACCCTTCACCAATCACCTCATTCACTTTTCCCCAAAACTCCACCTACCTTCAAATTTAAAACTCTTTTTCCCTCCCAAACCCAACCCCAAATACACACTACTACCCACCTTGGCCAAACCCACACACACCTCCATCTCCTCCATTTCTTCTTCTCCTCCTTTCTTTCTTTGTTTGCTCGAGGACGAGCAAACATTTTAAGTTTGGTGTGGAAAAAGCACTGCTTTTTTTGTTTTTCCATAACCATTAATGGCACCTAAGGCCGGAGAAACCTCTAGAAAGAGGAAAGGGAAGGCAATTGCTTCCACCTCCGAGTCATGGGAGATGGAGAGATTCATCTCATCTGTCAACTCTGCAATTCAGTTGGGATTGTCATAGAGGGAGACATCCTTATTAAAGAGGACAAGCCCATCACTAAAAAGAGGATGGAGCAAACAAGAGAGCCCACTTATGGACCTCAACAAAATCATGAGGAAATTCCTCATCATGAAATCCCTGAGATGCCTCAAGAGATGCACTTTCCTCCACAAAACTATTGGAAGCAAATCAACACCTCCTTAGGAGAATTGAGTTCCAACATGGGACAACTAAGGGTAGAGCATCAAGAGCACTCCATCATTCTCCATGAGATTAGAGAAGATCAAAGAGCTTTGAGAGAGGAGCAACAAAGGCAAGGAAGAGACATAGAAGAGCTCAAGAGCACCATTGGTTCTTCAAAAGGAAGAAGACGCCACCCTCACTAAGGTGGACCCGTTCCTTAATCTCCTTGTCTATTTATTTTTCTGTTTTCGTTCTCTAGGCTTTCTTTTTATTTATGTTTGTGTCTTATTACATGATCATTAGTGTCTAGTGTCTATGTCTTAAAGCTAAGAGGTACATGATTTTGAATTCATCCTTGAAATTAGTTTAATTATTTTGATGTGGTGACAATACTTTTTGTTTTCTGAATGAATGCTTGAACAGTGCATATGTCTTTTGAATTTGTTGTTTATGAATGTTAAAATTGTTGGCTCTTGAAAGAATGATGAAAAAGGAAAAATGTTATTGATAATCCGAAAAATCATAAAATTGATTCCTGAAGCAAGAAAAAGCAGTGAATATAAAGCTTGCGAAAAAAAATGGCGAAAAGAAAAAGGGAGAAAAAGAAAAAGCAAGCAGAAAAAGCCAAAAGCTCTTTAAACCAAAAGGCAAGAGCAAAAAGCCAATAACCCTTTAAACCAAAAGGCAAGGGTAAAAGGATCCAAGGCTTTGAGCATTAATGGATAGGAGGGCCTAAAGGAATAAAATCCTGGCCTATGCGGCTAAAAACCAAGCTGTCCCTAACCATGTGCTTGTCGCGTGAAGGTGTCAAGTGAAAAGCTTGAGACTGAGCGGTTAAAGTTGTGATCCAAAGCAAAAAGAGTGTGCTTAAGAACCCTGGACACCTCTAATTGGGGACTTTAGCAAAGCTGAGTCACAATTTGAAAAAGGTTCACCCAGTTATGTGTCTGTGGCATTTATGAATCCGGTGGTAATACTGGAAAACAAAGTGCTTAGGGCCATGGCCAAGACTCATAAAGTAGTTGTGTTCAAGAATCAACATACTGAACTAGGAGAATCAATAACACTATCCAAATTCTGAGTTCCTATAGATGCCAATCATTCTGAACTTCAAAGGATAGAGTGAGATGCCAAAACTGTTTAGAGGCAAAAAGCTACTAGTCCCGCTCATCTAATTGGTACTAAGTTTCGTTGATATTTTGAAATTTATAGTATATTCTCTTCTTTTTATCCTATTTTTTTCATTTTCTTGGGGACAAACAACAATTTAAGTTTGGTGTTGTGATGAGCGGATAATTTATACGCTTTTTGGCATTGTTTTTATGTAGTTTTTAGTATAATTTAGTTAATTTTTACTATGTTTTTATTAGTTTTTATGCAAAATTCACATTTCTGTACTTTACTATGAGTTTGTGTGTTTTTCTGTGATTTCAGGTATTTTCTGGCTGAAATTGAGGGACCTGAGCAAAAATCTAATTCAGTGGCTGAAAAAGGACTACAGATGCTGTTGGATTCTGACCTCCCTACACTCGAAATGGATTTTCTGGAGTTACAGACACCTAATTGCCGCGCTCTCAATTGCGTTGGAAAGTAGACATCCAGGGCTTTCCAGAAATATATAATAGTCCATACTTTGCCCGAGTTTTGACAACGCAAACTGGCATTCAAACGTTAAGTTCCTACCCTATTCTGAAGTTAAATGCCAGAAATAGGTTACAACCTGGCGTTTAACTCCAAGAGAAGCCTCTACACATGTAAAGCTCAATGCTCAGCCCAAGCACACACCAAGTGGGCCCCGAAAATGGATTTCTGCACTATCTGCACTTAGTTACTTATTTTCTATAACCCTAGCTACTAGTTTAGTATAAAAACTACTTTTAGTGATTGATTTATCATTTTTGGAACATTTAGTCCTTAGACATTGAAGGCTGGCCTCACGGCCATGCTTAGACTATTTTCACTTATGTATTTTCGACGGTGGAGTTTTTAAACCCCATAGATTAAGGTGTGGAGCTCTGCTGTTCCTCATCAATTAATGCAAAGTACTATTGTTTTTCTATTCAATTCAAGCTTATTCTTATTCCAAGATATTCACTCGCACTTCAACCTGATGAATGTGATGATCCGTGACACTCATCATCATTCTCACCTATGAACGCGTGCCTGACAACCACTTCCGTTCTCTGGCCTTAGGTGTCATTAATGGTTATGGAAAAACAAAAAGCATAGCTTTTTCCACACCAAACTTAGAAGGTTAGCTCATCCTCGAGCAAAATAAGATAGAAGGGAGTAGAAGAAGAATGATGCAATTAATTTTTAAAACTTATTATTGTATGCAAGAGAAATTAAAAAGAGTTGAAAAGAATTTAAAAAGATATGTAAGTTTTGAAAATGTTTTGGAAGGAATTGAAAAGAATTGAGAAAGAATTAAAAAGAATTGGAAAGATTATTAATTTTTTGGAAATAGAAATTGAAAGATGAATGTTTAAAATATGTTTGATGCAAAAAATTATGAATTAAAACATGAAAAATTGAAAAAAAATTGAATTGGAAACGAAATTACCTCCCTTGTGTCATCCTGGCATTAAATGCCCAGAATGCTATTGAACGAACATGTTTTCGCTAGTAAAGAATTTTATAAAAATAATCGCATTGTAAGTATAGTTTCTAAACCAACAGAAAATCCTTTCGTACAAAAGTTTGATTGTCACAAGTAACAAAACCCAATAAAATTTATAACCGAAGTATTTAAACATCGGGTCGTCTTCTCAAGGAATTGCAGGGAAGTATGATTTATTATTGGTTATGGAAAAAGGTATTGTTTGGGTTTTTGAAATAGAGAACAAGAATTTAAATGGCAAGAAAAATACATTAATGATTAGAAAAACTCTTGGCAATGTAAGAGAACTGGAAATCCTATCCTAGTTATCCTTATCAGGTGTGATGAGAATTGTTTATTGCTCCCACTTAGTTAACCCTTACTAAATAAAGGAAAGTCAAGTGGACTAATCAATTTGATTTCTCAAGTCCTAGTCAACTCCTGTGGAAAGACTAGCTTTAGAGGGATCCAAATCAATCAGCAGTTCCAATTCTTAATCAACCGCTGAGTTTGACAACTCAAGTGTCACCAATTACTCAACCATAGCCAAAAGGGGAAAAATCCAAATTATTTATATCATAAATAGAAGAAAGCAATTATAAATCTGAAATACCTCGAATTGTATTAAATCAAATTAAACATAGGAATCCATAAACCAATTTGGGAAAATAAACAAACTAAAGTAATAGAATGAATAAAAGTAGAAGAGAATATAAATTAAAGAAACATTGAACCTGAATTGAAGAAATAACAATAAAGTAAAAGAAATCCTAATCCTAAAACCTAAGAGAGAGGAGAGAACCTCTCTCTCTAAAAACTACATCTAAAACCTAATAATTGTCAATAATGAATGTTGTCTGAATTATCTCTGTTGATCCCCCATTCTTCAGCTTCTATTCTGTGTTTCTGGACTTGGATTTGGGCCGAAAAAGGGTCCAGAAATCGCTGGGGGTGACTTCTGCAATTTTTTGCACGTGGCGTTCGTCACGCGTGCGCGTGGGTCACGCGTTCGTGTAATTTGTAGTTTTTCCTTATCACGCGTACGCATCGTTTGCGTTTTGCGCTAGGCACGTGTCCGCGTCGTCCATGCGTGCACGTCGCTGCCATTTTCTTCAAAACTCCATTTTGTGCGTTCCTTCCATTTTTGCATGTTTCCTTTCTGTCCTCTAAGCCATTCCTGCCCTATGAAGCCTAAAATTATTTAACACATAGGTCACGGCATCGAATGGTAATAAAGGATAATTAAAATTAATATTTTTAAGGCATAGGAAACATGTTTTCACATATATCACATAATAAGGAAGGAGTTATAAAACCATGCAATTCATATGAATAAGTGGGTGAAAAATTGATAAAATTACTTGAGCACAAGATGAATCATAAAATAGGGGTTTATCAGCTATCCATTCTGGCGTTTAACGCCCACTTGTCTGCCTCTTTGGGCGTTTAACGCTCAGCCAGATACCCTGGCTGGCGTTAAACGCTCGGATTCCTTCTTTACTGGGCGTTTTTCTGAATGCCCAGAATACTGCCATTTCTAGCGTTAAACGCCCAGAATGCTGCCCATTCTGGCATTTTAATGCCCAGAATACTGCCTGCATGGGTGTTAAATGCCCATTTTGCTATCCTTACTGGCGTTTAAACGCTAGTAAGCCTATCCTCCAGGGTGTGCTATTTTTTATGCTATTTTTTATTTTGCTTTAATTCTGCAGCTGTTTTTATGATTCCACATGATCATCAACCTAAGGAAAACATAAAATCACAATAAAAAACAAATGTCTATAAAAATAAATATAATTAAATAACATTGGGTTGCCTCCCAATTAGCACTTCTTTAATGTCAATAACTTGATAGTGAGCTCTTAGAGAGCTTCACGGAGACTTAGAGCTTAATGGTGGCCTCCCAACACCAAACTTAGAAGTTGAGTGTGGGGGCTCTGTTTGACTCTGTATTGAGAGAAGCTTTTCATGCTTCCTCTCCATGGTTACAGAAGAAGATCCTCGAGCCTTAAACACAAGGTAGTCCTCATTCAATTGAAGGAGTAACTCTCCTCTGTCCACATCAATCACAGCTCTTGCTGTGGCTAGGAAGGGTCTTCCAAGGATAATGGATTCATCCTCTTCCTTCCCAGTGTCTAGGATTATAAAATCAGCAAGGAAGTACAGGCTTTCAACCTTCACTAAGACATCCTCTAGAAGTCCATAAGCCTGTTTCCTTGATTTGTCTGCCATCTCTAGTGAGATTCTTGCAGGTTGTACCTCAAAGATCCATAGTTTCTCCATTACAGAGAGTGGCATGAGGTTTATACCTGACCCCAGGTCACACAGAGCCTTCTCAAAGGTCATGGTGCCTATGGTACAAGGTATTAAGAACTTTTCAGGATCCGGTTTCTTCTAAGGTAATTTCAGTTGAACCAATGCATTCAGTTCATTGATGAGCAATGGAGGTTCATCCTCTCAAGTCTCATTACCAAATAACTTGGCATTCAGCTTCATGATTGCTCCTAGATATTGAGCAACTTGCTCTTCAATAATATCTTCATCCTTTTCAGAGGAAGAATATTCATCAGAGCTCATGAATGGCAACAGTAAGTTCAGTGGAATCTCTATGGTCTCTTATGAGCCTCAGATTCCTTTGGTTCCTCATTAGGGAACTCCTTAGTGGTCAGTGGACGTCCATTGAGGTCTTCCTCACAGGAAATCACTGCCTCTTCCTCCTTTATAGGTTCGGCCACTTTGGGTATATTGATGGCCTTGCACTCTCTCTTTGGATTCTCTTCTGTATTTTTTGGGAGAGTACTAGGAGGAGTCTCAGTAACTCTTTTACTCAACTGACCCATTTGTGCCTCCAGATTTCTAATGTAGGACCTTGTTTCGGTCATGAAACTGTGAGTGGTCTTAGTTAGATCAGAGACTATGGTTGCTAAGTCAGAGAGGCTCTGCCTAGAATTCTTTGTCTGTTGCTGAGATGATGATGGAAAATGCTTTCTATTGCCAAACCTATTTCTCCCACCATTGTTATTATTAAAGCCAAAAACTTAGTGCAGTAAAGTCACCAAGAATCTTCCTTGCATCTCCACCATTGTTATTGGGTTCGGCTGCCATGTCTACTCCTTTTTCGAAAATTTTTGTAAGATCCTCTCCAGAGTGTTGTGCTTTAGCTTCTCTTTGCTTCATCTTCAAAGTCCTTTCAGGTTCAGGATCAGCTTCAACAAGGATGTCTTTATCCCTGTTCCTACTCATATGAAAAAGAGGAGAACAGAAAAGAAGAGTAATCCTCTATGTCACAGTATAGAGATTCCTTTATGTGAGTAGAAGAATAGAAGAATAGAAGAATGAGGTAGAGAGAGAATAAGAAGAATTCGAACACAGAGAGAGGAAGATGGTTCGAATTATGAGTAGAAGAGAAGTGTTAGTAAATAAATAAATAGAAAGAGATGAGAGAGGGAGTATTCGAATATTAATTTAAAAGAAAAGAAAAATATTTTTTTATTTTAATTATTGGTTAGTATTCGAATTTATTAAAAGAAACAGAAGAAAATTAAAATTTAAAATAATTAGTTAATTAAAAAGATTTTTGAAAAAGTTATTAGTTGTTTTCAAAAATTAGAGACAGAGAAAAGTAGTTAGGTGATTTTGAAAAAGATAAGAAATAGTAAATTTTTAAAATTAAAACAAACAAGTTATGTAGTTAATTGAAAAAGATTTGAAAATAAACTATGAAAAGATAAGAAGTTAGAAAAAGATTTTGAAATTAAAATTTAAAAAGATATGATTGAAATTTATTTTAAAAAAGATTTGAAAATAAACTTTGAAAAGATAAGAAGTGAGAAAAAGATTTTGAAATTAAGTTCTGAAAAAGATATGATTGAAATTTATTTTGAAAAAGATTGACATGGAAATTAAGAAGATTTGATTTTTGAAATTAAAGTTGATGACTTGACTAACAAGAAATTAAAAGATATGATTCTAGAATTTAAAGATTGAACCTTTCTTATTAGGCAAGTAACAACTTGAAATTTTTGAATCAAAACATTAAATGCTAGCAATGATTTCGAAAATTATGAAATAAAAATTAAGAAAAAGATTTTGAAAATTAATTTTGGAGAATTTTTGTAAAACATGAAAGAAAAATGAAAAAAATTTGATTTTGAAAAAGATTTGAAAAGAACTAAATTTTAAAAATTTTTGACCAAATCAAACCAAAATTTTGAAATTTATTAGTAACATAAGGGAAAGATATTATTTTTTATTTTTTTATTTAATGAAGAGGGAGAAAAACAACAAAATGACACAAGACATAAAAATTTAAGATCAAAATAAATAATGCATGCAAGAACACTTTGAATGTCAAGATGAATACCAAGAACACTTTGAAGATCATGGTGAACATCAAGAATATATTTTTGAAAATTTTTAAGAAAAGAAAGACATGCAAAATACCAAACTTAAAAATTTTTAATGTTTAGACACTATGAATTCGAAAATGCATATGAAAAACTATATAAAAAAAAAACAGGAAAATCACAAGATTAAACAAAGAAAATCATCAAAAACAACTTACAGATTATAAAGAACATAATGCATGAATTTTCAAAAATTTCAAGAAAAATAAAAAACATGCAATTGACACCAAACTTAAAATTTGACAAAAAACCAACAAGTGCACTGGGTCGTCCAAGTAATACCTTACGTGAGTAAGGGTCGATCCCACGAAGATTGTTGGCTTGAAGCAAGCTATGGTCATCTTGTAAATTTCAGTCAGGCGGATTCAATTGGTTATGAGGTTTCGATAATTAAAAGCTAAATAAAACATAAAATAAAATAAGATACTTATGTGATTCATTGGTGGGAATTTCAGATAAGCGTTTGGAGATGCTTTGTTGCTTCTGAACCTCTACTTTCCTATTGTCTTCTTTCAATTATGCGTGCTCCCTTCCATGGCATGCTGTATGATCCTCTCGGATGAAAAATACCAGGTACGATCTCTGCACGGCTAATTAACTATCGGATTTCTCGTCTTGGATGAAAAATACCAAGTACAGCTACCGCACGGCTAATCATCTGTCGGTTCTCACTAGCGTTGGAATAGGACCCTTATCCTTTTGCACACTGTCATTGCACCCAACATTCGCAAATTTGAAGCTCGTCACAGTCATCCCTTCCCATATTCTACTCGGAATACCACAGATAAGGTTTAGACTTTCCAGATCTCAGGAATGGCTGCCAATGGTTCTAGCCTATACCACGAAGGTTCTGATCTTAGATTCTGATGCTCTGTTGTCAGGAGAGACAATGCGAATTGCGGATCAAAGACCCAAGAGAATATACTCCAGATGTCGTCCAATGACTACATTGAACATCATGTAGACCACTTGTAGTTGTCAGGCACGCGGATCTTGGCTAAGCGAGTAACAAAGATAGTGGGTGATTGTCACGGGTCACCCCTTCATTTTGACTTAACTGAATTAAGTACAAGAGTATATCTTGGAGAAGAAGTAGGCGTGAATTGAAAGAAAAACAATAGTACTTGCATTAATTCATGAAGAACAGCAGAGCTCCGCACCTTAATCTATGAGGTGTAGAAACTCCACCGTAGAAAATACATAAGAGAAAAAGGTCTAGGTATGGCCAAATGGCCAGCCTCCAAATGTGATAAATGGCATAAGCTAGATGCGAATACAATAGTAAAAAGTGCTATTTATACTAAACTAGTTACTAGGGATTATAGAAAATAAGCAACTTAGTGCAGATAGTGCAAAAATCCACTCCTAGGGCCCACTTGGTGTGTGCTTGGGCTAAGCATTGAAGCTTTCATGTGCATAGGCCATTCTTGTAGTTAACCGCCAGCTTGGGTGCCAGTTTGGGCGTTTAACTCCAGTTTTGGTGCCAGTTCTGGCGATTTACGCCAGAAAGTTTTTGGCTGGCTTTTAGCGCCAGTTTGGGCCCTCAAATCTCAGGCAAAGTATAGACTATTATATAATGATAGAAAGCCCAAGATGTCTAATTTCCAATGCAATTGAGAGCGCACCAATTGGGCTTCTGTAGCTCGAGAAAATCCACTTCGAGTGCAGGAGGGTTAGAATCCAACAGCATCTGCAGTCCTTTTTCAGCCTCTTAATCAAATTTTTACTCAGGTCCCTCAATTTCAGCCAGAAAATACATGAAATCACAGAAAACAAACAAACTCATAGTAAAGTCTAGAAATGTGATTTTTGAATAAAAACTAATAAAAATATAATAAAAAGTAACTAAAACATACTAAAAACTATATAAAAATGATGCCAAAAAGGGTATGAATTATCCACTCATCACCAACTCCAGAGTTATTTGTTTGTTCATTTGCTACACTGAGGCAGTCAGATAGATGGTGCTACGACCACTGAGAGCGTTATCCTGGGATACTTACCTATAATGCTATTCTGTAAGTCAAAGGACTCTTACAGAGGTGTCGAGAAAACACATAACTAGCATATGCTCCTGTAAGTCAAAGGACTCTTAGAATGCGTGTGTTGGGCAGATATAAGTTAACTAGCTCCGCCCTGCAAGTCAAAGGACTCTTGCAGTAGTTTGCCCCGCAAATCAAAGGACTCTTGCGATGGGTATTGATAATGAGTTTTGTCGTGTCGGTCTAGAATTTCTCTTATAGAAACAAGAACTTTGTTGTAAGCATAGCTCCAAACCAACAAACAATTCTCACATAAAAAATATTGGTTGTCACAAGTACAAACCCTAATGAAAATTAACCGAAGTATTTAGACTCCGGGTCGTCTCACAAGGAATTGCAATGAAATGAATGATTATTGGCTATAAAGGTGCAATGGGTTTTGATTGATAGAAGGGGCAATAAAATAAATGACAAGAAAAGTAAAGAGAGCAATTAAAGAAAGCAATTAATAAAGAGAGACATTCATGGCAAGGGTTGAGAATATAGGCTTTCTAACCTAGTCATTAATCATAACAATAATTAACAAGAATTTATCTTATTTCGTCATCTCCAACCTTGGAAGAAGGTGTAAGTTATCTTCCATGCGAGAAAGTCAAACAAGACTAGTTAATCTCAAGTCAAAAATCCTAATCAACTCACTAATTGAATTAGCAAGAGATTAGAGTCATTGAAAATGATATTAACTAACAACTCTAGATCACCAACATAGGTTGGGTTTCATGACTCAAGATTGCACAATTACTCTTCCCAAGCCAAGACTGCTCAAATTCTACTCTAAAGCCCAGCCAAGCATTTTGTCAAACACTTGGTGGGTAATAAAGGAAAGCCTGGTAAAAATGCAAGAATAATAAATCTACCAACTACCAATTGCAAGAAAAGTAAATCCACAACTCAAATTAACAATTAAAAGAACATCAAACATTAAATTGCATTAAAGAGATCTAAATCCAACATGAGCATCCATGAACATAAAAGAAGCATAAAAGTAAAATTAACATCACAAACTAAGAGAATGAAAGTGTAGAAGCAAGAAATCATAAAGGAAACAAGATGAAAAGATGAGATTGAACCTAGATCTAGGAGAGATTAACCTAACCTAATTCAAGAGAGAAGAGGGAGCTTCTCTCTCTAGAAACTAACCTACATGATGCTATACTACCAAACAATTGCTCCCTCCTTGCCCAAGCTTGAATTTTGCATGAAATAGCATCAGAAATGAGTTGGATTGGGCCCAAAGTGCTTCAGAAATCGCCCCCAGCAATTTCATCTTTAGTGGGCCATGTGTAGCACCGACGCGCACGCGTACAGTGTGCATGCGTGTCCCTAGACGTCAGGCAACTATAGCGACTTTCATATTATTTTGAAGCCCTGGATGTTAGCTTTCCAACGCAACTAGAACCGACTTATTTGGATCTCTGTAGCTCAAGTTATGATCAATTGAGTGTGAGGAGGTCAGGCTTGACAGCTTTGCAGTTTCTTCATTTCTTCATGAGTTCTCCCACTTTGCATGCTTTTCTCCTCACTTCTTCCATCTAATACTTGCCTTATGAACCTGAAGTGACTCAAAAAACATATCAAGGCATCGAATGGAATTAAAGTGAATTAAATTTAGCTATTTTAAGGCCTAAAAAGCATGTTTTCAAATTTAAGCACAAATCAAGGGAGAATTGCAAAACCGTGCTATTTTATTGAATAAATATGGGAAAAGTTGATAAAATCCCCCAAATTAAGCACAAGATAAACCACAAAATTGGGGTTTATTAGGTATTGCCAACGGGGAAGCCTTACCTGGTCAGAGGACTCTGGGTAACGTCGGGTCCGAGTATGTAACCGACAAATGAACTCATTACTTGCACTAGGGCTAGACAAGCATCATACATGGTTGTGCATTTTCTCTGTTATGATTGTTGTATGAATGTATGCTTCCTTTGTTTGTATTTCATCCTCTGTGTCTGTGTTTATTTTCTTGTATTCATCTATTTGTGTTCTGCTTTTTATTTTCTCTATTTTTCCTATTTATCTGTATCTTCTGTTCACTGCTTCTCTATATTTTGCTATTTGTCTGCTAAACAACACAGAATTAATGAACTTAACTAATAACCCTGGCCCTGCTAAGAACTCCCCAGTTCTTACCCCTTCTCTCCCACTTCCTCCTTCAGATGGAAGCAAGAATACCCTTCCGTAGTTCGTTGATGATCATTCCGCAAAGAGGATTCCGCTCTAGGTTGTCTTCTGAGTCCAGAGTGAACTCCGTTATTTGTTTATATGTATATACCGTGGGACCAGCCGACATCTATGCCCCATTTATCTATGAACTTTAACCTAAGTCCTCCGTACGATGTTGGTGTTATACAACCACTCAATAAACTACCAGCGATATACTCTAAGATGATGTATGATCGTGCAGAGGAGTAGTAGAAGATGTTCCACCTTTTAATGACGTTCTACCTTACTTGAAGTTTTGAAGACCTAGAATGTACTTTCCCTCGCTTTAGTAGTTTAGAGGAATGGTATGCAAAATCGTGATTGTTCATTCCTTGGTAACGGCGCCAAAAACTTGGTACTTTGCATCATAGGCCAACGTTAGTGACAATGTTGAGTGTCACTAATGTTGGCTTCTCTTCCCCCCTTAACGTTAGAGGCCACGTTAACTAGGTTAACGTGGCTTCTAACGTGGCCACTTATGAGTAATTTCCAACGTTAGTGACAATGTTAAGTGTTACTAACGTTGGCTCAACTTCTCTTCTCCACGTTAGAGTTCACGTTAACTTAGTTAACGTGACTCTCTAATGTGGGCATTGATGGCTTTTTGAGAGTGTTATTGGCAATCACTTTTCTCATTAACCTTGCAAGTTACCTCCCCTTTTCTTGCTTCCCTTTGCTCCTGAAATCAAGCAATAAAGTGCATCAAAGCTCTAGTCCAAGTCATGAGTAATGCAACATAATAATTGTCACTAAACTTATGCAAAATCCTCATGAAATTATGTAAACTGCACAATGTATGCTTGAATCAAGGCATAGGTGAATATCTACCCAAAACTAGCTTATTTCCTAAGGAAATGCATGAAACTAACCTAAAAACAGTAAAGAAAAGGTCAGTGAAACTGGCCAAGATGCCCTGGCATCACAACACCAAACTTAAAGCTTACTTGTCCCTAAGCAAGTAATGGAACAAGAGAATGATGAATGAAATGTCCAGAGGAATGAGTCATTCTTGTGGAAGTCATGTTACTGATTTTATGGTGGTTTCATGCATAGCAACTTAGGTTCATTCCATTACTAGCTTTCAGACCATTATCATATCCTAAAACACCCACTTTGTTTATATCCCATGAGACTTTTATTCATTGATCCTTTTATTGTTATTTCAAGGGTTGTTTGTGTTATTTAGGCTAAGTGTTCTGTAAGGGGGCAACTCTTTAAGATAAGCTTTCAGCCAACACTCCCGAACCAGTTGGTTCAAGGTGCTAGGTGTTGAGACACCCCTAAGGACTTACTCCCTCAAGCCTATCCCCCATACATACACACCACAGGCATATAGTTTGTTTATTTTCTTTTCTTGAGACCTTGGTGTCCAGCACCTCTTTGGGTTACTAAATGCTCTGTAGTGAAGGTTACTCTTGATAGTGGACTTTCAGCTGATAATCCCGAGTTAGTTAACCCAAGTTACCAGATGATAAGGCACCCCTAAGAGCTTATTCATCCAAGTAGATCCCTCACACAGGAGCACCACAGACACTTGCCTCAATATTAAAACCATTGATGCCTACCTTATTGCTTACTCTTTTTCTTTTGTTTTTCACTTCCATTGTTCTTTCCCTTTTCTCTTCTTAGGATCTTGTTATTAACTTAGTCTCATGAGTGTATCCAAAGCAAAGTATTCAGGCCATATAATTGTCATCCCAGCCTTGTGGTTGAACCAACTTAGCTAACTTATGACTACCCCAAAGATTCATGAATGCACTTCCACAATATGAACTCTACTTCTGGTCTTTTAAAAACACTCGTTCTCTTTTTATTTGATTTAAAGGGACAAGCATACAAGTAAGTTAAGTGATGGTGCAGTAACATAAAGACTAGTGCACATAGACCTATTCAATACCACAAACTTAAAAGACATGATTGAAAAAGGTTTAACATAACATGGAAGCAAGTTCTATTTCATACAAGATCTTCCTTATTTTAAGACATAGAGAAAGATGGAACAAAGAAGGAACTCCACCACCTTTTACTATTGTGGATGTCCATGCTCTTTTCATGCTTCTTTTCCTGTCCTATAAAAATTTAAAATAAGGCAATTAATATCATAAAAAAAATTGAAACTCTACGGCTAGAATAAAATGAAAGAAAGGATTTGATTGTTCATTTATGAATTCCAACTAACTAACTAACTATTGGTGGGTCCTTATATGCATTTTGGTGGCACCATGGGGTGACACCAAACTTAGTTTGAAGCAATGTGATGAAAAGTTTTTGTTCAAAGCTCCCAAGACTAGCATGCATCTTGGCTTGCTTTGAACACCAAACTTGTTCTTCACTATATACTGCATGATAAAGATTTTACCAAATGTTTGTCAAGTTTGGGTTGAAATTCATAAACATTGATTTATTCATTATTTTTTAAAAACATATAAAACATGGGTTGCCTCCTATGAAGCGCTTCTTTAGCGTCACTAGCTTGACGTTTTTCCTTCATCAGGGTGGTTGGTAGTGCTTAAAGTCCTCCCCTCTTGCTGTGGACTTGTATCCATTGGTTGGATCAATGATCTCCACATGTTCCAGGGAAAGAACTCTGTTGATAGTGAAGACCTTAGGTAACTGAGATGGTACAGTAGGGAGATTAGGGGGAATATCTAGGAAGTAAGCTGAGACAACTCTATCCCCTGGAGAGAAATCTTCCGTAGGGATCTTCTTGTTCCTCCATCTCCTTGGTACCTTCTTCTTTGTTTCTTTTGAGGTTGCCTTCCCCTTGGTGATCTCTTTTCTCCAAGGAGTTGTGATGCTGTCTTCGCCTGCCTCTAGAGGTTTGGGTTCCTCCAACTTTTCTTTGAGCTGTGGCATTTGCTGTTTTCCTTGTTTATCAATTGAGGGGGTTTCAGAATGAACTGGCTGTGCTTCGGTGCTTGTCTCCTCCTTCAGTGTCTCCTTATCATTTGTGCTTAGTTCCTTGTCCTCTTGATCTGTTTCTTGTGAGAGTTTGAAGATATTGAAGCTGAGTCTTTCATCATGGATTCTCAATATTAGCTCCCCTTTCTCAACATCAATAAGTGCTCTGGCTGTAGCTAGGAATGGTCTTCCCAATATGATTGGGTGAGTGTGACTCTCTTCCATGTCCAGAATGACAAAGTTTATTGGGAGAAAGTACTTCCCAACCTTTAGCAACACATTTTCCACCACTCCTACTGCTTGCTTTTGAGTTTTGTCAGCCAGTCTGATGATTACATCTGTGGGAATTATCTCATTAATCTGCAGCCTCTTCACCAGGGATAAAGGCAGTAAGTTGATGCTGGCCCCCAAATCACATAGTGCTCTATCGAACATAGTTTCACCTATGGCACAAGGGATGTGAAAACTCCCTGGGTCTCTTCTTTTTGTAGGCAGCTCAGGTTGAATAAGGGCACTACATTCCTTGTTCATCACTATAGTCTGGCCTCCTTTGAGTGAGCTTTTCCTGGGAAGAAGTTCCTTTATATACTTGATGAATGCAGGCATTTGTTGAATTGCCTTAATGAATGGTATGTTTACATGCAGAGATGCAAACAAGTCTAGGAACCTTGAGTATATTCTCTTTCCCACAGCACCATTGAGCAGTTGAGGGATTGGTGCATAGAGCTTCAGCAGCTCTTGTTGTGAGATTTCTGGTTCTTTGTGATCTCTATCCTCCTCCTTTGTTGAGTTGTCTTCAGGTTGTTTGTACATTGTGCCTTGCTTGTCTTCAATCTCTTGATCACTTGTAGTGACCATTTTGCAATCTTCCCATCTTACTTTCTTTGCTTCTTCCTTAGGGTTTTTCTCCGTGTCACTTGGGAAGCTATCAGTAGGTTTGGGAATCTTCTCAGTTAAATATCCCACCTGGAATTCCAGCTTCCTAATGGTCTCTCCCTGGTTCTTAATATTGGCTCCCACCTCCTCTTTGAACACCTTATTTTCTTGAATCTCTTGGCTTATTCCTTCAAGTAAGGCTTCAATCTTAGAGAGCTTGTCATCAATTGATGAGTGGTTCAGAGCAGATGTGCTGTTTTGGTTTTGATAAGTGTGTGGAGAAGTATTGTTGTGGGGGTGTTGAGATGTCCTCTGGGTGAATTGCTGGTGAGCTGCATTGTTGTTGGAGTTGTAACATCTCTGGTCTTGCTTTTGATCTTGCTCACTTCCCCACCCAAAGTTTGGGTGGTTTCTCCATCCAGGGTTGTAAGTTTTGGAGTATGGATCATAGTTTTTCCTTGGTGAATTCCCAATGTAGTTGGCTTGCTCCTGACTCCCTTCTGCTTCTTCATTCACCCCTTCTTGGATTGTTGATGAAGATGAGATTGCTGCTACTTGATTCCTCTCCATCTTCTTGGTGAGGTCAGCCAGCTGCTGGGTAATGAGCTTGTTTTGGGCCAACAGAGCATCTATATTGTTTAGCTCCATCACTCCTCTTGTGTTCCCTCTTTCGGAAGTATAGAAGTAGTCGTTTTTTGCTACTGTTTCAATAACATCTATGGCTTCCTCAATGGTCTTCTTCTTGTTCAAGGATCCTCCAGATGAATGGTCCACGGCCTTCTTTGACTCATAAGAGAGACCTTCATAGAAAATGTGCAGCTGGACCCATTCATTGAACATGTCAGGTGGACACCTCCTTGTCAAGTCCTTGAACCTTTTCCATGCTTCATATAGAGTCTCACCATCTTGTTGCCTGAAAGTTTGAACCTCAGCTCTCAGCCTATTGATTCGTTGAGGAGGGTAAAATCTTGCTAAGAATTTGTTCACCACATCCTCCCAAGTCGTCAAGCTCTCCCTTGGGAAGGATTCCAGCCACTTGGCTGCGTTGTCCCTGAGTGAGAAAGGAAATAAGAGCAGTCTATAGGTGTCAGGATGAACACCATTAGATTTCACTACGTCACATATTCTCAGGAAGGTGGTCAAATGTTGATTTGGGTCTTCTTGAACACCTCCTCCAAACGAACAGTTGTTCTGGACAAGGGTGATGAGCTGTGGTTTAAGTTCAAAGTTGTTGGCATGGATTGTTGGCTTTTGGATGCTACTTCCACAATTGCCTGGGTTTGGATTAATGTAAGAGCCCAAAACTCTTCTATCCTCCCCAGCATGATTTGCTCCACCTCCTTTGCCATGGTTGTGAGTCTCTTCTTCATGATGATTTTCCATGTTTTCTTCCATGTTTGGTTCAAAGTATTCCTCAAAGTGTTCCTCCTCTTCTTCAGCACCAACTACTCGTTTTTCTTTTGCCTCCCTCCTTAGTCTAAGGAAGGTTCTCTCAGGTTCAAAATCAAAGGAAGTTGAAGCCCCGCTTCTTCTCCCTGTGATACAACCAACAAGTACAAGCAAAGAAAATAAGTACAGACAGTATTTGTGTCAGAATTACTGGTAGTTGTGGGTGATGCAATATATCAAACAGTTAGTGGGTTAGCAAACAGAATTGAAAATAACAAAGAAAAACAAAAGAGTAGAGGGGGAAGGGAAGAAGTTTAACTGAAACAAAAAGTAAATTACTCAAACAGAAAAATGTAATTCACAAAATAAAAATGCTCAATCTAGTGATCTTCCAATTTAATCATTGTTGATGCACAATCAATCCCCGGCAACGGCGCCATAAACTTGATGCATGGAAAACTTGTCTCTCAACAAATCTCCCTTCGGCAAGTGTACCGAAGTTATCGTCATGTAAAAACTCACAATAGAGTGAGGTCGAATCCCACAGGGATTGATTGATCAAGCAACTTTAATTAGAAGAATGTTCTAGTTGAGCGAATCCAGAATTTGGGTTGAGAGTTGCAGAAAATAAAATGGCGGGAATGTTAATAACAGAAAAGTAAATGCTAGAATTAAAGAACTGGAAGTAAATGACTGAAAATAAAATGCAGAATTGTAAATGGGAATGGGGGATTTGCTCATAAAAGTAAATAGCAGAAATTAAAGAGAATGGGTAAGATCAGAGATGGGGAGTTCATTGGGCTTAGGAGATGTTGCAATTTTCCGGATCAAGTTCATTTTCATCTCTTCCTCAATCAATGCACTCATTGATCTCCTTGGCAATCTTAAGTGATTGAATTACAATTTCTTGCAATTCAATCTCTCAAATCTTGATCAATAGCCAATTCCTTGGTCAATTGCTCATGAGAAGAGATGAAGTATGGTCACTGATTATACCACATGCATTTCCCAAATCAAGTGTTGAGAGGGTTATAGTCACATACCCATCCAAACCCAATTTGGTCCAGCATGAGAAAGCATTTCTAGCTTGATCTCTTCATTCCTCTTTCAAGGTTCAAAAGAGATCCAAGTTTGAATAGCTTCTCTTCCAAGATAACTACTCAATTGGATGAAGATCGAAAGCTTTCAAGTAAAATCAAGAGGAAAGATAGAAGAAGAATAATGAAAATTAGTATTGATCCATCAAATTACAACAGAGCTCCCTAACCCAATGAAAGGGGTTTAGTTGTTCATAGCTCTTGAAAATGAAAACAAACATGGAGAATACATCATAAAACTAGAAATTGCAAAGAAAGTAAATACAGAGAGTAGTTCTCTTTTTCCCAGCCTTCCCGAACTCCTTCTCAATTCAAAGCTACTCCTATATATACTACTCTTCTCAGCTTCTAGTGTGATTCTTCAAGTCTTGGGCCTTTGGATCTTGAGTTTGAAGCAGTTCCTTTCTTTATTTGGGCTTGGCTTTACTTGCAGAGAGAAAGTGCGAAGTGGGCGGAGACTTTAGTTCAGGACGTTAGGGGTGTTAATATTTAGTGAGAATAATAGTTCGAGAACGTTAGTGACACTTAACATTGTCACTAACGTTCCAATGCACCCCTTTGCCTCACGTTAAAACCTACGTTAACTAGGTTAACGTGGCTTTTAACGTTGCCTTGTGAACCTTCGAGAACGTTAGTGACACTCAACATTATCACTAATGTTCCAGTGTGCCCCTTCTTGCTTCACGTTAAAGCCCACGTTAACTAGGTTAACGTGGCTTCTAACGTGGCCCTTGCCATCCTTCGAGAACGTTAGTGACATTCAACATTGTCACTAACGTTCCAATGTGCCCCTAGGTCTCACGTTAGAGTCCATGTTAACTAGGTTAACGTGGCTTCTACCGTGGCCATCTTTAGCCATCCCAACGTTAGTGACAATGTTGAGTGTCACTAACGATGGTTCATCCTTCATTCCTCATCGTTAGCTTCCACGTTAACCAAGTTAATGTGGAAGTTAACGTGACACTTGGGGGTTCTGTGGTTGCTTCAACGTTAGTGACAATGTTGAGTGTCACTAATGTTGTCGACAACTCTTCATCCCTTACGTTAGTTCCCACGTTAACCAAGTTAACGTGGGAGTTAACGTGGTACTTTGCATCATAGGCCAACGTTAGTGACAATATTGAGTGTCACTAACGTTGGCTTCTCTTCCCCCCTTAACGTTAGAGGCCACGTTAATCTACTTAACGTGGCTTCTAACGTGGCCACTTATGAGTAATTGCCAACGTTAGTGACAATGTTAAGTGTTACTAACGTTGGCTCAACTTCTCTTCTCCACGTTAGAGTTCACGTTAACTTAGTTAACGTGACTCTCTAACGTGGGCATTGATGGCTTTTTGAGAGTGTTATTGGCAATCACTTTTCTCATTAACCTTGCAAGTTACCTCCCCTTTTCTTGCTTCCTTTTGCTCCTGAAATCAAGCAATAAAGTGCATCAAAGCTCTAGTCCAAGTCATGAGTAATGCAACATAATAATTATCACTAAACTTATGCAAAATCCTCATGAAATTATGTAAAATGCACAATGTATGCTTGAATCAAAGCATAGGTGAATATCTACCCAAAACTAGCTTATTTCCTAAAGAAATGCATGAAACTAACCTAAAAACAGTAAAGAAAAGGTCAGTGAAACTGGCCAAGATCCCCTGGCATCACAACACCAAACTTAAAGCTTGCTTGTCCCTAAGCAAGTACTAGAACAAGAGAATGATGAATGAAATGTCCAGAGGAATGAGTCATTCTTGTGGAAGTCATGTTACTGATTTTATGGTTGTTTCATGCATAGCAACTTAGGTTCATTCCATTACTAGCTTTCAGACCTTTATCATGTCCTAAAACACCCACTTTGTTTATATCCCATGAGACTTTTATTCATTGATCCTTTTATTGTTATTTCAAGGGTTGTTTGTGTTATTTAGGCTAAGTGCTCTGTAAGGGGGCAACTCTTTAAGATAAGCTTTCAGCTAACACTCCCGAACCAGTTAGTTCAAGGTGCTAGGTGTTGAGACACCCCTAAGGACTTACTCCCTCAAGCCTATCCCCCATACATACACACCACAGGCATATAGTTTGTTTATTTTCTTTTCTTGAGACCTTGGTGTCCAGCACCTCTTTGGGTTACTAAATGCTCTGTAGTGAAGGTTACTCTTGATAGTGGACTTTCAGCTGATAATCCCGAGTTAGTTAACCCAAGTTACCAGGTGATAAGGCACCCCTAAGAGCTTATTCATCCAAGTAGATCCCTCACACAGGAGCACCACAGACACTTGCCTCAAGATTAAAACCATTGATGCCTAGCCTTATTGTTTACTCTTTTTCTTTTGTTTTTCACTTCCATTGTTCTTTCCCTTTTCTCTTCTTAGGATCTTGTTATTAACTTAGTCTCATGAGTGTATCCAAAGCAAAGTATTCAGGCCATATAATTGTCATCCCAGCCTTGTGGTTGAACTAACTTAGCTAACTTATGACTACCCCAAAGATTCATGAATGCACTTCCACAATATGAACTCTACTTCTGGTCTTTTAAAAACACTCATTCTCTTTTTATTTGATTTAAAGGGACAAGCATACAAGTAAGTTAAGTGATGGTGCAGTAACATAAAGACTAGTGCACATAGACCTATTCAATACCACAAACTTAAAAGACATGATTGAAAAAGGTTTAACATAACATGGAAGCAAGTTCTATTTCATACAAGATCTTCCTTATTTTAAGACATAGAGAAAGATGGAACAAAGAAGGAACTCCACCACCTTTTACTATTGTGGATGTCCATGCTCTTTTCATGCTTCTTTTCCTCTCCTATAAAGATTTAAAATAAGGCAATTAATATCATAAAAAAAATTGAAACTCTATGGCTAGAATAAAATGAAAGAAAGGATTTGATTGTTCATTTATGAATTCCAACTAACTAACTAACTATTGGTGGGTCCTTATATGCATTTTGGTGGCACCATGGGGTGACACCAAACTTAGTTTGAAGTAATGTGATGAAAAGTTTTTGTTCAAAGCTACCAAGACTAGCATGCATCTTGGCTTGCTTTGAACACCAAACTTGTTCTTCACTATATACTGCATGATAAAGATTTCACCAAATGTTTGTCAAGTTTGGGTTGAAATTCATAAACATTGATTTATTCATTATTTTTTAAAAACATATAAAACATGGGTTGCCTCCCATGAAGCGCTTCTTTAGCGTCACTAGCTTGACGTTTTTCCTTCATCAGGGTGGTTGGTAGTGCTTAAAGTCCTCCCCTCTTGCTGTGGACTTGTATCCATTGGTTGGATCAATGATCTCCACATGTTCCAGGGAAAGAACTCTGTTGATAGTGAAGACCTTAGGTAACTGAGATGGTACAGTAGGGAGATTAGGGGGAATATCTAGGAAGTAAGCTGAGACAACTCTATCCCCTGGAGAGAAATCTTCCGTAGGGATCTTCTTGTTCCTCCATCTCCTTGGTACCTTGTTCTTTGTTTCTTTTGAGGTTGCCTTCCCCTTGGTGATCTCTTTTCTCCAAGGAGTTGTGATGCTGTCTTCGCCTGCCTCTAGAGGTTTGGGTTCCTCCAACTTTTCTTTGAGCTGTGGCATTTGCTGTTTTCCTTGTTTATCAATTGAGGGGGTTTCAGAATGAACTGGCTGTGCTTCGGTGCTTGTCTCCTCCTTCAGTGTCTCCTTATCATTTGTGCTTAGTTCCTTGTCCTCTTGATCTGTTTCTTGTGAGAGTTTGAAGATATTGAAGCTGAGTCTTTCATCATGGATTCTCAATATTAGCTCCCCTTTCTCTACATCGATAAGTGCTCTGGCTGTAGCTAGGAATGGTCTTCCCAATATGATTGGGTGAGTGTGACTCTCTTCCATGTCCAGAATGACAAAGTCTATTGGGAGAAAGTACTTCCCAACCTTTAGCAACACATTTTCCACCACTCCTACTGCTTGCTTTTGAGTTTTGTCAGCCAGTCTGATGATTACATCTGTGGGCATTATCTCATTAATCTGCAGCCTCTTCACCAGGGATAAAGGCAGTAAGTTGATGCTGGCCCCCAAATCACATAGTGCTCTATCGAACATAGTTTCACCTATGGCACAAGGGATGTGAAAACTCCCTGGGTCCCTTCTTTTCGTAGGCAGCTCAGGTTGAATAAGGGCACTACATTCCTTGTTCATCACTATAGTCTGGCCTCTTTTGAGTGAGCTTTTCCTGGGAAGAAGTTCCTTCATATACTTGATGAATGCATGCATTTGTTGAATTGCCTTAATGAATGGTATGTTTACATGCAGAGATGCAAACAAGTCTAGGAACCTTGAGTATATTCTCTTTCCCACAGCACCATTGAGCAGTTGAGGGAATGGTGCATAGAGCTTCAGCAGCTCTTGTTGTGAGATTTCTGGTTCTTTGTGATCTCTATTCTCCTCCTTTGTTGAGTTGTCTTCAGGTTATTTGTACATTGTGCCTTGCTTGTCTTCAATCTCTTGATCTCTTGTAGTGACCATTTTGCAATCTTCCCATCTTACTTTCTTTGCTTCTCCCTTGGGGTTTTTCTCCGTGTCACTTGGGAAGCTATCAGTAGGTTTGGGAATCTTCTCAGCTAAATATCCCACCTGGAATTCCAGTTTCCTAATGGTCTCTCCCTGGTTCTTAATATTGGCTCGCACCTCCTCTTTGAACACCTTATTTTATTAAATCTCTTGGCTTATTCCTTCAAGTAAGGCTTCAATCTTAGAGAGCTTGTCATTAATTGATGAGTGGTTCGAAGCAGATGTGCTGTTTTGGTTTTGATAAGTGTGTGGAGAAGTGTTGTTGTGGGGGTGTTGAGATGTCCTCTGGTGAATTGCTGGTGAGCTGCATTGTTGTTGGAGTTGTAACGTCTCTGGTCTTGGTTTTGATCTTGCTCACTTTCCCACCCAAAGTTTGGGTGGTTTCTCCATCCAGGGTAGTAAGTTTTGGAGTATGGATCATAGTTTTTCCTTGGTGAATTTCCAATGTAGTTGGCTTGCTCCTGACTCCCTTCTGCTTCTTCATTCAGCCCTTCTTGGATTGTTGATGAAGATGAGATTGCTGCTACTTGGTTCCTCTCCATCTTCTTGGTGAGGTCAGCCAGCTGTTGGGTAATGAGCTTGTTTTGGGGCAACAGAGCATCTACATTGTTTAGCTCCATCACTCCTCTTGTGTTCCCTCTTTCGGAAGCATAGAAGTAGTCGTTTTCTGCTACTGTTTCAATAACATCTATGGCTTCCTCAATGGTCTTCTTCTTGTTCAAGGATCCTCCAGATGAATGGTCCACGGCCTTCTTTGACTCATAAGAGAGACCTTCATAGAAAATGTGCAGCTGGACCCATTCATTGAACATGTCAGGTGGACACCTCCTTGTCAAGTCCTTGAACCTCTCCCATGCTTCATACAGAGTCTCACCATCTTGTTGCCTGAAAGTTTGAACCTCAGCTCTCAGCCTATCGATTCGTTGAGGAGGGTAGAATCTTGCTAAGAATTTGTTCACCACATCCTCCCAAGTTGTCAAGCTCTCCCTTGGGAAGGATTCCAGCCACTTGGCTGCCTTGTCCCTGAGTGAGAAAGGAAATAAGAGCAGTCTATAGGCGTCAGGATGAACACCATTAGATTTCACTACGTCACATATTCTCAGGAAGGTGGTCAAATGTTGATTGGGGTCTTCTTGAACACCTCCTCCAAACGAACAGTTGTTCTGGACAAGGGTGATGAGCTGTGGTTTAAGTTCAAAGTTGTTGGCATGGATTGTTGACTTTTGGATGCTACTTCCACAATTGCCTGGGTTTGGATTAATGTAAGAGCCCAAAACTCTTCTATCCTCCCCAGCATGATTTGCTCCACCTCCTTTGCCATGGTTGTGAGTCTCTTCTTCATGATGATTTTCCATGTTTTCTTCCATGTTTGGTTCAAAGTATTCCTCAAAGTGTTCCTCCTCTTCTTTAGCACCAACTACTCGTTTTTCTTTTGCCTCCCTCCTTAGTCTAAGGAAGGTTCTCTCAGGTTCAGAATCAAAGGAAGTTGAAGCCCCGCT
This sequence comes from Arachis ipaensis, assembly GCF_059453495.1. Lineage (NCBI taxonomy): Eukaryota > Viridiplantae > Streptophyta > Magnoliopsida > Fabales > Fabaceae > Arachis > Arachis ipaensis. Next base: position 92,205,787 of record NC_142441.1, on the reverse strand, counting down.
TCTTCTCCCTGTCATACAACCAACAAGTACAAGTAAAGAAAATAAGTACAGATAGTATTTGTGTCAGAATTACTGGTAGTTGTGGGTGATGCAATATATCAAATAGTTAGTGGGTTAGCAAACAGAATTGAAAATAACAAAGAAAAACAAAAGAGTAGAGGGGGAAGGGAAGAAGTTTAACTGAAACAAAATGTAAATTACTCAAACAGAAAAATATAATTCACAAAATAAAAATGCTCAATCTAGTGATCTTCCAATTTAATCATTGTTGATGCACAATCAATCCCCGGCAACGGCGCCATAAACTTGATGCACGGAAAACTTGTCTCTCAACAAATCTCCCTTCGGCAAGTGTACCGAAGTTGTCGTCATGTAAAAACTCACAATAGAGTGAGGTCGAATCCCACAGGGATTGATTGATCAAGCAACTTTAATTAGAAGAATGTTCTAGTTGAGCGAATCCAGAATTTGGGTTAAGAGTTGCAGAAAATAAAATGGCGGGAATGTAAATAACAGAAAAGTAAATGCTAGAATTAAAGAACTGAAAGTAAATTACTGAAAATAAAATACAGAATTGTAAATGGGAATGGGGGATTTGCTCATAAAAGTAAATAGCAGAAATTAAAGATAATGGGTAAGATCAGAGATGGGGAGTTCATTGGGCTTAGGAGATGTTGCAATTCTCCGGATCAAGTTCATTTTCATCTCTTCCTCAATCAATGCACTCATTGATCTCCTTGGCAATCTTAAGTGATTGAATTACAATTTCTTGCAATTCAATCTCTCAAATCTTGATCAATAGCCAATTCCTTGGTCAATTGCTCATGAGAAGAGATGAAGTATGGTCACTGATTATACCACATGCATTTCCCAAATCAAGTGTTGAGAGGGTTATAGTCACATACCCATCTAAACCCAATTTGGTCCAGCATGAGAAAGCATTTCTAGCTTGATCTCTTCATTCCTCTTTCAAGGTTCAAAAGAGATCCAAGTTTGAATAGCTTCTCTTCCAAGATAACTACTCAATTGGATGAAGATCGAAAGCTTTCAAGTAAAATCAAGAGGAAAGATAGAAGAAGAATAATGAAAATTAGTATTGATCTATCAAATTACAACAGAGCTCCCTAACCCAATGAAAGGGGTTTAGTTGTTCATAGCTCTTGAAAATGAAAACAAAGATGGAGAATACATCATAAAACTAGAAATTGCAAAGAAAGTAAATACAGAGAGTAGTTCTCTTTTTCCCAGCCTTCCCGAACTCCTTCTCAATTCAAAGCTACTCCTATATATACTACTCTTCTCACTTCTAATGTGATTCTTCAAGTCTTGGGCCTTTGGATCTTGAGTTTGAAGCAGTTCCTTTCTTTATTTGGGCTTGGCTTTACTTGCAGAGAGAAAGTGCGAAGTGGGCGGAGACTTTAGTTCAGGACGTTAGGGGTGTTAATATTTAGTGAGAATAATAGTTCGAGAACGTTAGTGACACTTAACATTGTCACTAACGTTCCAATGCACCCCTTTGCCTCACGTTAAAACCCACGTTAACTAGGTTAACGTGGCTTTTAACGTTGCCTTGTGAACCTTCGAGAACGTTAGTGACACTCAACATTATCACTAACGTTCCAGTGTGCCCCTTCTTGCTTCACGTTAAAGCCCACGTTAACTAGGTTAACGTGGCTTCTAACATGGCCCTTGCCATCCTTCGAGAACGTTAGTGACATTCAACATTGTCACTAATGTTCCAATGTGCCCCTAGGTCTCACGTTAGAGTCCACGTTAACTAGGTTAACGTGGCTTCTAACGTGGCCATCTTTAGCCATCCCAACGTTAGTGACAATGTTGAGTGTCACTAACGTTGGTTCATCCTTCATTCCTCATCGTTAGCATCCACGTTAACCAAGTTAACGTGGAAGTTAACGTGACTCTTGGGGGTTGTGTGGTTGCTTCAACGTTAGTGACAATGTTGAGTGTCACTAACGTTGTCGACAACTCTTCATCCCTTACGTTAGTTCCCACGTTAACCATGTTAACGTGGGAGTTAACGTGGTACTTTGCATCATAGGCCAACGTTAGTGACAATGTTGAGTGTCACTAACGTTGGCTTCTCTTCCCCCCTTAACGTTAGAGGTCACGTTAACTAGGTTAACGTGGCTTCTAACGTGGCCACTTATGAGTAATTGCCAACGTTAGTGACAATGTTAAGTGTCACTAACGTTGGCTCAACTTCTCTTCTCCACGTTAGAGTTCACGTTAACTTAGTTAACGTGACTTTCTAACGTGGGCATTGATGGCTTTTTGAGAGTGTTATTGGCAATCACTTTTCTCATTAACCTTGCAAGTTACCTCCCCTTTTCTTGCTTTCTTTTGCTCCTGAAATCAAGCAATAAAGTGCATCAAAGCTCTAGTCCAAGTCATGAGTAATGCAACATAATAATTGTCACTAAACTTATGCAAAATCCTCATGAAATTATGTAAAATGCACAATGTATGCTTGAATCAAGGCATAGGTGAATATCTACCCAAAACTAGCTTATTTCCTAAAGAAATGCATGAAACTAACCTAAAAACAGTAAAGAAAAGGTCAGTGAAACTGGCCAAGATGCCCTGGCATCAACTTGTTATGCAGTAATGAAGAACAGGTTGAGGCTTTCGAGATGCTTTGTCTTCTGAATCTCTGCTTTCCTACTATCTTCTTCTTCATGCACGCAAGGCTCCTTCCATGGCAAGATTTATGTTGGGCATCACCGTTGTCAATGGCTACTTCCCGTCCTCTCAGTGAAAATGTTCCAAATGCGTTGTCACCGCATGGCTAATCATCTATCGGTTCTCAATCATGTCGGAATAGGATACATTGATCCTTTTGCGTCTGTCACTACGCCCAACACTCGCGAGTTTGAAGCTCGTCACAGTCATCCCTTCCCAGATCCTACTCAGAATACCACAGACAAGGTTTAGACGCTCCGGATCTCAGGAAAGGCCACCAATAATTCTAGCTTATACCACGAAGACTCTGATCTGAATCATAAGGCTAAGAGATATGTATTCAATCTAAGGTAGAACAGAGGTGGTTGTCAGGCACGCGTTCATAGGTGAGAATGATGATGAGTGTCACGGATCATCACATTCATCAGGTTGAAGTGCGAATGAATATCTTAGAATAGAAGCAAGCGTGATAGAATGGAAAACAGTAGTAATTGCATTAATTCATGAAGAACAGCAGAGCTCCTCACCCCCAACAATGGGGTTTAGAGACTCATGCCGTAGAAAATACAATATGAAATGTGTAGAATGTCATGAGGTACAAGATGAATCACTAAAAGTAATTTTTATAGTAAACTGGTGACCTAGGGTTACAGAAAATGAGTAAGCCAGGGTGTTTAGTGTAAAAATCCACTTCCGGGGCCCACTTGGTGTGTGCTTGGGCTGAGCATTGAAGCTTTCATGTGTAGAGACTTTTCTTGGAGTTAAACGCCAGCTTTTGTGCCAGTTTGGGCGTTTAACTCCAGTTTTTATGCCAGTTCTGGCGTTAAACGCCAGAATTCTTGAGCTGACTTGGAACGCCTGTTTGGGCCATCAAATCTCGAGTAAATTATGGACTATTATATATTACTGGAAAGCCCAGGATGTCTACTTTTCAACGCAATTGAGGGCGCGCCAATTGGGCTTCTGTAGCTCCAGAAAATCTACTTTGGGTGAACGAAGGTCAGAATCCAACAGCATCTGTAGTCCTTTTTCAGCCTCTGAATCAGATTTTTGCTCAGGTCCCTCAATTTCAGCCAGAAAATATCTGAAATCACAGAAAAACACACAAACTCATAGTAAAGTCTAGAAAAATGAATTTTAAATAAAAACTAATAAAAATATAATAAAAACTAATTAAAATATACTAAAAATATACTAAAAACAGTGCCAAAAAGCGTATAAATTATCCGCTCATCACAACACCAAACTTAAATTGTTGCTTGTCCCCAAGCAACTGAAAATCATATAGGATAAAAAGAATAGAATATACAATGAATTCCAAAAACATCTATGAAGATCAGTATTAATTAGATGAGCGGGGCTTTTAGCTTTTTACTTCTGAACAGTTTTGGCATCCCCCTTTATCCTTCGAAGTTCAGAATGATTGGCTTCTATAGGAACTCAGAATCCAGATAGTGTTATTAATTCTCCTAGTTAAGTGTGTTGATTCTTGAACACAGCTACTTTATGAGTCTTGGCCGTGACCCAAAGCATTTTGTTTTCCAGTATTACCACCGGATACATAAATACCACAGACACATAACTGGGTGAACCTTTTCAGATTGTGACTCAGCTTTGCTAGAGTCCCCAATTAGAGGTGTCCAGAGCTCTTAGGCACACTCTTTTTGCTTTTGGACCACGACTTTAACCGCTCAGTCTCAAGTCTTCACTTGACACCTTCACGCCACAAGCACATGGTTAGGGACAGCTTGGTTTAGCCGCTTAGGCCAGGATTTTATTCCTGTGGGCCCTCCTATCCACTGATGCTCAAAGCCTTGGATCCTTTTTATTACCCTTGTCTTTTGGTTTAAAGGGCTATTAGCTTTTTCTGCTTGCTTTTTTTTTCGCATATCATCCTCTCTATTTTTTTTCTATTCACTGCTTTTTCTTGCTTCAAGAATCAATTTTATGATTTTTCAGATTATCAATAACATTTCTCCTTTTCCATGATTCTTTCAAGAGCCAATAATTTTAACATTCATAAACATCAAATTCAAACATATGCACTATTCAAGCATTCATTCAGAAAACAAGGGTATTGCCACCACATCAAAATAATTAAACTGTTTTAAAATTTGAAATTCATGTACTTCTTTTTCTTTTTCAATTAAAAACGCTTTTTATTTAAGAAGGTGATGGATTCATGGGACATTCATAGCTTTAAGACATAAACTTTAAATTTTATTAATCATGGAATGACAATAAGACTCAAAAATAAATATAGACGCAAACCAATAATAATAGAAGGCAGAAAAAAAACTGAAAAATAAATGACTCTTAAAAATAGACTCTTAATACTAAAGGTTATCATAGAGTTAGGACTCAACAACCTTGATTTTGAGAAGTGGATGCTCCCTCAATCTGTGGGGTGCTTGGTCCTTCAAGAGATAGCTTCTGGCGCTTCAGCTCCTTTAGCTCACGCCCCTGCTTCTCCTGTTCCTTCAGCAGTTTGCAGAGCATGCAGTTTTGATTCTGCTGTTCTTCCTTAAGTTGTTCCATAGTTTCTTGTAGCTTGGTAACAGATGCTTCTAGGCGGGTCCAGTAGTCAATTTCAGGAATTTCTGGGAGGAACTCCTGCGCCCTCCTTTTTATGGAGTTGTCTTGAACTTGTCCTTCCATTGACTTCTTGATGGTTGGGTGTTCGATTGGGATGAATTCATCTACTCCCATCCTTACCCCAGCATCTTTACATAGTAGAGAAATTAAGCTTGGGTAGGCCAGTTTGGCTTCAGTGGAGTTCTTGTTTGCAATTATGTAAATCTCACAAGAAATCAGATGATGAATCTCCACTTCTTTTACAAGCATAATACAATGAATCATCACTGCTCTTTTGACAGTGACCTCCGAGCGGTTGCTAGTGGGCAATATAGAACGCCCAATGAAGTCCAACCAGCCTCTTGCAACTGGTTTGAGATCTCCCCGCTTAAGTTGGTTTGGGACACCTTTTTTATTGGTTATCCACTTAGTTCCAGGGAGGCATATGTCCTCTAGAACTTGATCCAACCCCTTATCTACTCTCACCATTCTCCTATTACAGGATTCTGGGTCATCTTGTAGTTGAGACAATTTGAAGACCTCTCTTATTTTGTCCAGATTGAAGTAAATAAGCCTCCCTCTGACCATGGTTTGGTAGGTATGAAAGGCGGTTCCAGTTATTCTCTACTTATCTGTTAGCCATAGATTTGAGTAGAATTCCTGAACCATGTTTCTTCCAACCTTTGTTTTTGGATTAGCTAGAATTTCCCATCCTCTGTTTCGAATTTGCTCTTGGATCTCCAGATATTCATCTTCTTTCAGATTGAATTTAACTTCTGGGATCACTGACCTCAGACCCATTATTTTGTGGTAATGGTCTGCATGTTCTTTGGTTAGGAACCTCTCTTGATTCCAAAGACTCTTTGGTGTATTCTCTTTCTTGCCTCTTGATTTGGTTTGTTTTCCCTTAGGTGCCATGATCTTGATGAGTCTTAGCTCAATGATCACGGAAAAACACACCAAACTTAGAGGTTTGCTTGCCCTCAAGCAAAAGAAGGGAAAGGGGAGAGAGAGGAGAAGAGGCAAATTTGAATGGTGGAGAGGAGTGGATGGCCGAATGTATATTTATAGGAGGAGGAGGGAAATTTTGAAAAATTTGAAAGAGATATGACATAGAGATATGATTGATGGAAGAAAATAAAATCATGATATGAAAAAGATGAGATTTGTAATTGAAAAAGATATAAAGATGTTAAATTTGAAAATTTGGTTATATATCTAAGAATTAAGAGATGATAAGATGAGTTGAAAAAGATTTGGAAAGAAATTAAGAAGATAATTGAGTTTTTGAAGAAGATTTGGGAAGGATTTGAAAGAAAATTGAAAAGAGATTTAGAAAATGTTTGAATTTTTGAAAATTGAGGGTGAATGATGAAAGTTTGAAACATGTTTATGCAGAAGAGTATGAATCAAAACATGAAAATTTGAAAAAATTTGAAGTTGGAAACAAAATCTCCTCCCCCTGCCTTTCTAGTGTTAAACGCCCAGAATGGTATCCATTCTAGCGTTTAACGCCCAATTGTTGGCCATTATGGGCGTTTAACGCCCAGCCAGGTACCTTGGCTGGCGTTAAACGCCAGAAACCCCTTTATCACTGGGCATTTTGCTGAACGCCCAGGATGCTGCAATTCTGGCGTTAAATGCCCAGAATAGTACCCACTCTGGTATTTAACGCCCAAAATGGCACCTTTACTGGCGTTAAATGCCCAAAATGCTCTTTACTGGCATTTTCTTGTCAGCAAGCTCCTTTTCTCTGCTTTTTGAACTGAATCCTTCTGTAACTCTATGAATTCCTTCAGTTTTGGTGATTAACCTTTGAAGAAAAATGTATATCAAACTTCTACAAGTATTAATTAAAATAAATAACTTGCTAATGGCTGGGTTGCCTCCCAGCAAGCGCTTCTTTATTGTCTTTAGCTGGACCTTTACTGAGCTTCATTCAAGCCTTAGTTTTGAGCATTCTTGCTCAAAATTGCTTTCAATATAATGTTTGATTCTCTGTCCATTAACAATGAACTTTTTGTCAGAATCAATATCTTGAAGCTCAACAGAACCATATGGTGACACTCCTGTGATCACATATGGTCCCCTCCACCAGGATTTTAATTTCCTGGGGAATAATCTGAGCCTAGAGTTGAACAGCAGAACTTTTTGTCCTTGCTCAAAGACTCTGGATGACAATTTCTTGTCATGCCACTATTTTGCTTTTTCCTTATAAATTTTTGCATTTTCAAAAGCATTGAGTCTGAACTCCTCTAGCTCATTTAGCTGGAGCAATCTTTTCTCACCAGCTAACATAGCATCCATGTTTAGGAATCTGGTTGCCCAGTAGGCTTTATGTTCCAGTTCCACGGGTAGATGACAGGCCTTGTCATACATAAGCTGGTATGGAGAGGTTCCTATAGGAGTCTTGAATGCTGTTCTGTATGCCCGCAGAGCATCATCCAAGCTCTTTGGCCAATCCTTTCTACGGGCAATTACAGTCCGTTCCAGGATTCTCTTTAGTTCTCTATTAGAGACTTCAGCCTGCCCATTTGTCTGTGGATAATACGGAGTTGCTACTTTGTGTCTAATTCCATATCGAACCGTAGCAGAGTAAAGCTGTTTATTGCAAAAATGGGTGCCCCCATCACTGATTAGTACTCTGGGAACACCAAATCTGCTGAAAATATGTTTCTGGAGGAATTTCAGCACAGTCTTGGTATCATTACTGGGTGTGGCAATTGCCTCCACCCATTTAGATACGCAGTCTACTGCCACCAGAATGTAAGTGTTTGAGTATGATGGTGGGAAAGGACCCATGATGTCAATACCCCATATATCAAACAATTCAATCTCTAAGATCCCTTATTGAGGCATGGCATAACCATGAGGCATGTTACCAGCTCTTTGGCAACTGTCACAGTTATGCACAAACGCTCGGGCATCTCTATAGAGAGTAGGCCAATAGAAGCCACATTGTTGGACTTTAGTGGCTGTTCGCTCACTTCCGAAATGTCTTCCATACTATGATCCATGGCAATGCCACAGGATCTTCTGTGCCTCCTCTCTAGGGACGCATCTGTGGATCATTCCGTCTGCGCATCTCTTAAAGAGATATGGTTCATCCCATAAGTGGTACTTTGCATCAGAAATTAGTTTTTTTCTTTTGCACCCTGCTATACTCCTGGGGTATAAACCTCACAACTTTATAATTTGGAATGTCTGCAAACCATGGTGCTTCCTGAATGGCAAAGAGTTGCTCATCCGAAAAGGTTTCAGAGATCTCAGTAGAAGGGAGGGACGCCCCACCTACTGGTTCTATCCGGGACAGGTGATCAGCTACCTGGTTGTCTGTTCCTTTTCTGTCTCTTATTTCTATATCAAACTCTTGCAGAAGCAACACCCATCTTATGAGCCTGGGTTTTGAATCCTGCTTTGTGAGTAGATATTTAAGAGCAGCATGGTCAGTGTACACAATCACTTTTGATCCTACTAAATAGGATCTAAATTTGTCAATGGCATAAACCACTGCAAGTAACTCCTTTTCTGTGGTTGTGTAATTCTTCTGTGCGTCATTTAGAACACGACTGGCATAGTAAATGACGTGAAAAAGCTTGTTGCGCCTTTGTCCCAACACTGCAGCAATGGCATGGTCACTGGCATCACACATTAATTCGAATGGTAATATCCAGTTAGGTGCAGAGATGACTGGTGCTGTGATCAGCTTGGCTTTCAGGGCCTCAAATGCCTGCAGACACTCTGTGTCAAACACAAATGGCGTGTCAACAGCTAGCAGGTTGCTTAGAGGTTTTGCAATTTTTGAAAAATCCTTTATGAACCTCCTATAGAATCCTGCATGCCCCAGAAAGCTTCTGATTGCCTTAACATTGGCAGGTGGTGGTAATTTCTCAATTACCTCTACCTTGGCTTGATCCACCTCTATTCTCTTGCTTGAAATTTTGTGCCCAAGGACAATTCCTTCAGTCACCATAAAGTGACATTTTTCCCAGTTTAAGACCAGGTTAGTCTCTTAGCACCTTTTCAAGACAAGTGCTAGATGATCAAGACAGGAGCTGAATGAGTTTCCAAATACTGAGAAGTCATCCATGAAGACTTCCAGGAACTTCTCTACCATATCAGATAAGATAGAAAGCATGCACCTCTGAAAGGTTGCAAGTGCATTGCACAGACCAAAAGGCATTCTTCTGTAAGCAAATACTCCAGATGGACATGTGAATGCTGTTTTCTCTTGGTCTTTAGGATCCACTGCAATTTGGTTGTAGCCTGAATAGCCATCCAAAAAGTAGTAGTATTCATGGCCTGCTAGTCTCTCTAGCATCTGGTCTATGAATGGTAAAGGAAAATGATCCTTTCTGGTGGCTGTATTGAGCCTTCTGTAGTCAATACACATACGTCACCCTGTAACTGTTCTTGTGGGAACCAGTTCATTCTTTTTATTATGAACCACTATCATGCCTCCCTTCTTCGGGACAACTTGGACAGGGCTTACCCAGGGGCTATCAGAAATAGGATAAATAATCCCAGCCTCTAGTAACTTAGTGACCTCTTTCTGCACCACTTCCTTCATGGCTGGATTTAGCTGCCTCTGTGGTTGAACCACTGGCTTAGCATCATCCTCCAATAGGATTTTGTGCATGCATCTTGCTGGGCTAATGCAAAATCAGAATTGCAAACTAAACTAAATAACTAAAATAAACTAAATGGCTAAAATGTGAACTAAAGATGCAAAATACAGAAAATAGAGTAAAAATACATAAGAGCAATGTATAAGTACTCAGAAAATAACAGTAAAAGAAAAAGAGAAAAATACAGAAAAATATCCAAAATAAAAGAAAAAGTATGTAGTGGTTCACCAAAATAAACGCTAGAGATGGCGACCTCCCCATACTTAAAAGGAAGCATCGTCCTTGATGCTCAATCAAGCCGGGTGTGAAGGAGTGTCATCATTGGGAGGGATGGTAGCGGGAGTCTCAGTGGTGGTATGCTGAGGGTCTGGCTGCTGTGGAGGAGGTGCTGACTGGATCGGGATCTCAAGATCCGCAGCCTCAATCTGATGTGGGACCGCTGCCTGTGGTGCGGCTGGTGCTGCCTCATAGGGATGGGTCTCTGCCTCGGGCGCATCCGCCTCCTCCTCAGATGCCTCGGATGGTGTGTCGGGCTCGGAGGGGATGTCACCAGATCATATCATCAGCTTTAGGTGCTCATAGCGCCACTTGTTGCGATGCTCTATCTGGTCAAGTCGTCGGAACAAGCGGTGCACCAGATGATAGACGGGCTCTGTGGTAGGTGGAGGTGCAGTGGTGGTAGCAGGGGTGGGTGGTACAGCAGTGGAGGAAGAGGGTCCAGCAGACGGTGGGGCTGACTCATCAGTAGCAGTGAATGGTGGTGGTCTGTGGCCCAAGGCTAAGAAGTTTCGGCTGTGCGGAATGATCTTCCTACAATCCGCCGCTGGTGGTCTCTCATCGGCAGCCTCCCATGGCACGTCAGCTCGACGGCCATGCTGTGTAACTAGATATGGAAAGAGGAGGGTGCCTCGGACGTGGACCCTGGCCATATAGTGCCGAATGAAACGTGGCAGATAAAGGTCCTTACCCTCCAGCACACACCAAAGGAGGGTGATCATTGCAGCCGGGATCTCCGTCTCGTGAGTACTCGACATCACATAATTACTCAAGATCTGATGCCATAACCGAGCCTTATCATTTAAGTACGCTCTCTTGATCCCTCTAGGCATGGTAGTGTCCTGACCCATCTCCCAAGGAACTGTCGGGTCGAGAGCTATCCGTGCCTTTACGGCATCCCAATCAAACTGCATCTGACGCATGTCCTCCTCAGCCTTTGAATAACCATCAGGCTGATCGGACTTGGCTGGGAGCCGGAGAATGTCCTCTAAGGCCTCTTCAGTGACCAGAATTTGTTTTCCTATCAGGTTCACTGCATCTAGGGTAGTGAGATATTAGTTGCAGTAGAATTCCCGTACCCAAGATGAATTGACCTCTGTCAGTGTTTTTTCCAGAAAGAACCAGCCCCTTTTCTTGATTTGCTCAGTGGTGTACTGCTGGAGGGCTTCTGGAATCTTCAGAGTTCGTTTTAGATATAGATTTCTGGAGTTTGCAAAAGCCGGGTACTTCAGCTCACAGTACCGGTTTGCAAATTTTATAGGGTCATTCGCAGGGAGCAGCTGGTCAGCTTTTTCCTGCTGTGTGAAGTTCTTCTCCCGCCATGAAGAATCGTGCATTAGAGCAATGATGGACTGGGAGGAATCTCCTCTCTTGCGCTTGCCAGTAGCCTTGCCTTTTTCTTTCCTCTGTGAGGCAGACATCCTGAAAAATAGAAAACCAGGATATGGATAAAATAGGAAAGCAAATAGGCAATTAAACAAAGTAAACTCAAAGCAGCAAGGGAGAAATAGAATAAGGAAAATGAGTAAATGAAATGTGATTGAATTTATGTTAAATGGAAAAATAAACAATATGCCATGGTTAGAAAGTTAGAGGAAAGTGAAAATAAACAGAAGAGAGATCAAAAGGGTTAGTATGGTTAGAATTTGAAAAAGAAATTAGTAAATTAAAATTAGTGAGTTAGTAAAGTGCGGGTTAAAGTAAGTGGCATAGAAAAATTCCATATAACAAGGATTCACAGGTAAGAATAGAAGTACTCATAATCGAACAAGGAAAACAGGGTGATGCTGATTCGAATAGAAATAAAGAAAGCAAAAATTGGAATCAGTGAATCACAAATGCAGTTTATGAACCAGAAAATCAAAGAGGATAAGAATGTCTGCCATAGCATTCATGAAATGGTTTGGGTAAAGCAGAGTAAAACAGAGTTCAGAATTGCCAAACCAAAACATGAATGAAAATAATTTCAAAAAAATTTGGGCAGCATTCCGGCTAAAATTGGATTGTCCCGGAAAATAAACAGCAATCATAGCAGTTCATATGAATTAAAAACTTGCTGCAGTTACGAGTAATGAATAGAAACAGGAAAATCTGGAGTAACAAGCAGCAATTGCAAGAAATCATAGCATATGAATGAGGTCACAGGAACAGCAGAATTGCAGTTATGATAAAACATAAATAGGAACAGTGCAAGTAAACAGACCTAGATCCACTAACCACAGCCTAAGCTACTTAACAACCTAAAAATCCACTACAGCATGCATATCTATCTATCCTAATGATGAACAGAAACGGAAAAAATTATAGAAAAACGACGAATGGATAAAAGGGGGTTGTGTTTTGCGGAACCTGGTAGGCGGGAGGGGTGGAACGGGTAAGAAGGTGGCTGCGACGGCGTCCGGCGCGGTGGCGGGGCACGGTGTTGCGGTGGCGGCTGAGGGGGGTATTGGCGGATAGAGGGTTTAGGGTTAGTGATAGAAGAAGGGGGTTTGTGGGCGGGTGGCAGAGAGAGGGGGGGCGCGGCTGCGTGGCCGGCAGTGGGGAGGCGGTGGTCGTGGAGGGCAGTGGTGGAGAGGGGAAGAGAGAAGAAGAAGGGAGAAGAAGGGAGGGGAGGGGGTTGCGGCGGCGGCGTTCGGCGTGGCGGCAGCGTCTGGGTGGTGGCGCAGTGGCGGCTGGGGGTGCTGGGTGGTGGTTGGAGGGAGAGGGAGCAGAGAGGGAGAAGAGGGTTGGGGGTGGGGGGGCTGCGCAACTGATAGGGTTCGCGTGGCTGGGGGTTATACTTTCGAATTCACGCTACCGGGTGGGGCACGCGGTCGCGTGGTTGGGTAAAAATGGGAGTCACGCGATCACGTGGGGCGCGCGATCGCATGAGATGGGGGAAAGAAGGGTGACGCGATCGCGTGGGTCGCGCAATCGCGTCGCCGGAATTCGTGATAAACGCAAGACTCCACCGCCGTTTTAGCGCAACTCTCTGTCTCCTTTTGGGGTGATGTGCAATCCATGTGACGCGATCGCGTCGCTCACACGGTCGCGTGGGATTGGTATTGTGCAAGTGACGCGATCGCATGGGGCATGCGATCGCGTGGGCCAATTTGTGCGAAACGCACAAGGGCCGCACGATTCCAGCCTAACTTTCTGTTCGTTGGATGCTTACGCCGATATATATATCACGCGGCCGCGTGGATCACGCGGTCGCGTGGGTGGTGTTTCTCGCAATATGACGCGATCGCATGGGGCATGCGGTCGCGTCGTGCACCCCTTTTTTTTTTCAATGATTAACATGAATGCGATGCATGATTCCAGGTTTAATAAATTAAAATGAAAAAGGAAAAAATAAAAGCAATTAACAAGAAATAAATTGAAAAAAAAAAAGAAGCGACCATGCCATGGTGGGTTGTCTCCCACCTAGCACTTTTAGTTGAAGTCCTTAAGATGGACATTGTAGGAGTATCCTGTTATGGTGGCTTATGTTTAAATTTGTCTAAAAATCTCCACCAATGCTTGGAATGCCAATAGTCTCCGGGGTCCCAAACTAGGCACGCAAAGCTTCTAAACAGCTTCAAATGTATTGTTAGGCTCCCGGGACAACGAATGTCAGGGTAGAGTCCAGGATTCCAAGCCTTGCTTTTAAATCCGCCTCTGTCTTGATTTGCATGTTTCCATTCGGGCGGGTTAAAAAGTAGAATCTCACCTTGGTGACCAAACATTCTCCGTGATCCATGGAATTGAGCATGATACCAATCCGTGTACTTCGAGGTGAAGCGTGGAACCTTATTGAACCTTGTGCACCAGCTCTGAGTACGAGCCATTTCCCTCTTACTCTTAAAGCCGTAGAGAGCTCTAAGCTGGCCATCTATTTCAAGCAAACTATATTCAAGTGAATAAGTAAAGTTATAGGTTAAGGATTGTACCCACTTGAAGCTTGTATTATGTGGTAATGGCCTTGGGATAGGTGTTTTTGGTGGTTCTGTAAGTTCCGTTTCCTTGTGCTCTTCTGTGAATTCCTCCACTTCTTTGCAAAGATCTTCAATTGTATCTGTGTCCTGGTCAAAGTCTTCTGTGTCTTCCTCATCACTTGAGTCATAGATTGGAGGTTGAGAGAAATCGACCTCCGCATCATCTTCATATTGACTTGGGGAAGATTCTTCGATCTCAGAGAATTCACTTGCGGATGCAAGTTCATCACCAAGAGAGCTAGACTTGTGACTATCATCATCAAGGGAATTTGCTTCTTGGATTATTCCGTCTAATTCTTCATAAACGACTTGCCTTGGAGATTGTACAGTATCCTCCTTAGCATCAACTGTAGCATCCTGGACGGAGTTTTCCTCAATTCTGGATTCCCATGGAAGTTCAGCATCTCCTAGGTCTTCAACCAGCTCTTCTTCTTAAACAATGACAGCTTCTTCTAATTGTTCTAGTACAAATTCATGCTCTGTCTTGTCCACTGGAGTTTCTGGCATTTCCTTCATGCTTTGCTCTTCATTGGGCTGTCCACATGGGACTGTGGCTAATCCTTGTGTATTTGAGTGCCTAGAAGCCCATTGAATCATTGCTTGCTCCAGTTGTTTAATGGTTGTTTGAAATTTAATTACTGTTTCCCTTAGGTGATCCTCTGCTTCTCGGGTTGCTGGACTTGGACATGATACAAAGGAAAGTGGTGGTGATTGGGAACGATTGGATTGGTATTGGGGTAAGGAAGGATCATATGGTGGCGAATGGTGAAGAGAAGCTTGTGAGTGTGGTGGTTCGAGGTTATGTTGAAAGGATGGTTTATATGCACGGGGTGGGGCTTGTTGGTAGTTACAAGGTTGTCCACCATGTCTTTCAGCTGAGTATGCACTGTAGAATGGTCTTTGTCCAGGATATCTCGGAGGGTGTTGCTGCCAAAAGGGTTGATTAGATCCTCTTGGTTCCATCCATCCTTGATTGGTCTGACCTTAATGCACATTCCTGCTGTAACTTCAATTTCCCTTAACAACATTAGAACCAAACTCAAAGCGAGAGGGGTGAGAGTTCATAGTAGCAAATAAAGATAAAAAGGAAAAACAAAAATAAATAAACAAGCAAAAGAAAAATATTTACAATAACCAATAATAAGGCACACGTTAGCAGTTCCCCGGCAACGGCGCCATTTTGACGTTAGGTTTTTTTGCCAGTAAAGAATGTCATAAAAACAGTCGCGTTGTAGATATAGTCTCTAAACCGACAAAAATCCCTTCGTACAAACGTTTTGGGTGTCACAAGTAACAAACCCCTTTAAAAATTGTTAACCGAGTATTCAAACCTCGGTTCGTCTTCTCAAGGAACTACGAGGAAGTATGTTCTTATTATTGGCTATAAAGGTTGTAATCGGGGTTTAGAAGGTGAGAGGCAAGTAATTTGAATGACAAGTAAGGTAAATGGCAATTAAAGTAAATAAATACTGTAAAACAGACTTTTGGCAAGGTAAGAGAAATTGGAGGTCCAACGCAGTTATCTCTCTCAACTATAATGAGAGTTGAATCTAAACTCCACTTGATCAACCTGTACTAGGGCAACGGAAAGTCAAGGGACTAATTAAATTGACCTTTGAATCCTATTTATTTCCTAAGAAAAGGTTGGGATTACTTAAGCTCAGCTCAATTAGCAAGATAACGATTATCAATTATGTTGAGTTTAATAACTGTTGAGTTACTGAATTTTTAACCAGGACCAAAAGGGGAAAAAGTAAAATTGCTGGAATAATAAAAATATCCTTAGATGGGAAGCAATGGTAACTTAAATCGAAGAGAATAATCATAAACTGAAAATACCTCAAATATTATTAATTCAGATAACAATCTGTAACATGGAAGAAATTCATAAATTCACTAATCAATTCAAGTGCTGGAATAAATAAAAGTGAAAGGAAGCTAAAACAAAGGAATGTAAAACCTGGATTGAGAGTCACTCTTAAAACAAGAAGAAATCCTAAATCCTAAGAGAGAGAGAGAGAAGATCTCCCTCTCAACTAAATCTAAATCATTGAAAAGTAAAAAAATATGCGAGCTCCTTTGAATGGGTGCATTCCCACACTTTATAACCTCTGGTCTATGCTGTCTGTACTTGGATCTGGGCCAAAAAGGGCTTCAGAAATCGCTGGGGGCGCATTCTGTAAATTCTGATACGTGGCCTTTGTCACGTGGTCGCGTCATTCGGAGCTTTTCCTTGCCACGCGGTCGCGTCAGTCATGTGACCGCGTCATATACGTTCTGCTTAAGGCGCGCGGTCGCGTCAGTCATGCGGCCGCGTCGCTGCTGATTCGTGCTTGGCACGCGATCGCGTCGTCCATGCGATCGCGTGGATACCAGTTTCCTTAAAGCTCTGTTTTGCTTTCTCCTTCCATTTTAGTATGTTTCCTTTTCCATCCTTTAAGTCATTCTGCCTTAGAAAATCTAAAACTACTCAGCACACTAATCACGGCATCGAATGGAAATAAGGGTAATTAAAACAATTAATTTTTTAAAGCTTAGGAAATATGTTTTTCACAATATGACATAATAAGGAGGGAAAAGTAAAACCATGCAGTTAATATGAATAAGTAGGTGGAGGATTGAATAAATTACTCAAATTAAGCACAAAAGATCTCATGAAATATGGGTTTATCACACGTACTGTGTCAGCAATTTGTAAGAACTATGCCAAAAACACAGTAGGTTCTTCCTGAGGATTTAGCTCAAAACTGCTTGCTTTGATGGGAGGTATACAGATGCTACTCCCATATGCAGCTGTAATGGGATTAGCATATGACCCTAGAGTCCTTCTGGACTGTTCATTTCCATTTATTTCCATGATGGAGAAAAGAGAATTGATATGAATTGCAAATAAATTATATTTTTATTTTTTTATTTAATTAAAAGTGACCGAAATTAAAATAGAATAAAATAAAATAAATGGAAAATAAAATAAAATAAAATTTCGAAAAAAAGGAAATAAAATAAAAGCAAATTGAAGACTAAATTAATTAATTAATTAAAAAGATTTTGAAATTAGCAATCAAAAAGATATGATTGAAAATTATTTTTGAAAAAGATATAATTGAGAAGATATGATTGCAATTTATAAAAAAAAAAGATATGATTAAAAAGATATGATTGAAGAAATTAAAAAGATTTGATTTTTGAAAAAGATTTGAAAAGATCAATTTTTGAAATTAGAATATTGACTTGACTAAAAAAAGATATGATTTTGAAAATCTTTCACTAAATTAATGCAAAATTTCGAAATTTATGAGTAAAATAAGGAAATGATATTTTTTTATTTTTGAATTTTAATGCGGAAAGAGAAAAACAACAAAATGACACTAAACTTTGAAATTTTAGATCAAAACACAGAGAACAAACAAGAAAACTTTGAATGTCAAGATGAACACCAAGAACACTTTGAAGATCAAGATGAACACCAAGAACAAATTTTTGAAAAATTTTTAAGTAAATAAAAGCACAAAAACACACCAAACTTAAAATTTTTAGAGAATCAAACACAAATTTTCGAAAAATTAAAGGAAAACACAAAGAAGACACCAAACTTAAAATTTTTAAAAATCAAGAAAGAACTAAGGACATGCAATTACGAAAAATTAAAAGAAAATAAGAACATGCAATTGACACCAAACTTAAAATATGAAACTAAACGCAAATAAAAGACTCTAAACCAACAAAAATAAAATATTCCTAATCTAAGCAACAAGATAAACCGTCAGTTGTCCAAACTCGAACAATCCCCGGCAACGGCGCCAAAAACTTGGTGCACGAAATTACAATCACACTTTTGCAACTCCGCACAACTAACCAGCAAGTGTACTGGGTCGTCCAAGTAATATCTTACTTGAGTAAGGGTCGATCCCACGGAGATTGTTGGCTTGAAGCAACCTATGGTTATCTTGTAACTCTTAGTCAGGATATCAATAATTCTCAGATTTAATTGTAAAAAGTAAAAGAACATGAAATAAATACTTGTTATGCAGTAATGAAGAACAGGTTGAGGCTTTGGAGATGCTTTGTCTTCTGAATCTCTACTTTCCTACTATCTTCTTCTTCATGCACGCAAGGCTCCTTCCATGGTAAGCTTTATGTTGGGCATCACCGTTGTCAATGGCTACTTCCCGTCCTCTCAGTGAAAATGTTCCAAATGCGCTGTCACCGCACGGCTAATCATCTGTCGGTTCTCGATCATGTCGGAATAGGATCCATTGATCCTTTTGCGTCTGTCACTACGCCCAACACTCGCGAGTTTGAAGCTTGTCACAGTCATCCCTTCCCAGATCCTACTCAGAATACCACAGACAAGGTTTAGACGTTCCGGATCTCAGGAATGGCCACTAATAATTCTAGCTTATACCACGAAGACTCTGATCTGAATCATGAGGCTAAAAGATATGCATTCAATCTAAGGTAGAACGGAGGTGGTTGTCAGGCACGCGTTCATAGGTGATAATGATGATGAGTGTCACGGATCATCACATTCATCAGGTTGAAGTGCGAATGAATATCTTAGAATAGAAGCAAGCGTGATAGAATGGAAAACAGTAGTAATTGCATTAATTCATGAAGAACAGCAAAGATCCTCACCCCCTAACAATGGGGTTTAGAGACTCATGCCATAGAAAATACAATATGAAATGTGTAGAATGTCATGAGGTACAAGATGAATCACTAAAAGTAATTTTTATAGTAAACTGGTGACCTAGGGTTACAGAAAATGAGTAAGCTAGGGTGTTTAGTGTAAAAATCCACTTCCGGGGCCCACTGGTGTGTGCTTGGGCTGAGCATTGAAGCTTTCATGTGTAAAGACTTTTCTAGGAGTTAAACGCCAGCAGTTTGGGCGTTTAACTCCAATTTTTATGCCAGTTCTGGCGTTAAACTCCAGAATTCTTGAGCTGACTTAAAACGCCTGTTTGGGCCATCAAATCTCGAGTAAAGTGTAAACTATTATATATTAATGAAAAGCCCAGGATGTCTACTTTCCAACGCAATTAAGATCGTGCCAATTGGGCTTCTGTAGCTCCAGAAAATCTACTTTGAGTACAGGGAGGTCAGAATCCAACAGCATCTGTAGTCCTTTTTTAGCCTCTGAATCAGATTTTTGCTCAGGTCCCTCAATTTCAACCAGAAAATACCTGAAATCATAGAAAAACACACAAACTCATAGTAAAGTCTAGAAAAGTGAATTTTAAATAAAAACTAATAAAAATATAATAAAAACTAATTAAAATATACTAAAAACATGCTAAAAACAATGCCAAAAAGCGTATAAATTATTCGCTCATCAGTCCACAGATCCTGTGGGGATCCTGTGGGGTCCACAGATCCAGTGGGGTCAAGGACTTAACATCCCTGCTCCAATTAGGCGTGCAAAACACCCTTTGTATGCAATACTGGCATTTAACGCCAGACTGCTGCCTGTTTTTGGCGTTAAACGCCCAAATGTAGCCTGTTTCTGGCGTTTAACGCCACTTCCATGCTCTGTTCTGGCGTTAAACGCCAGTCTGGTGCTTGTTTCTGGCGTTTAACGCCAGCTTGATGCTTTTTTCTGGCGTTAAACGCCAGTTTGATGCTTCTTACTGGCGTTTAAACGCCACTAAGCTCTTCCTCCAGGGTGAGCTATTTTTAATGCTGTTTTTCATTTTGTTTTTGATTTTTCAGTAGTTTTTGTGACTCCACATGATCATCAACCTAAAGAAAACATAAAATAACAATAGAAAATAAATAGATATAACTAAATAACATTGGGTTGCCTTCCAACAAGCACTTCTTTAATGTCAATAGCTTGACAGTGAGCTCTCATGGAGCCTCACAGATGTTCAGAGCATTGTTGGAACCTCCCAACACCAAACTTAGAGTTTGAATGTGGGGTTCAACACCAAACTTAGAGTTTGGTTATGGCCTCCCAACACCAAACTTAAAGTTTGACTATGGGGGCTTTGGTTGACTCTGCAGTGAAAGAAGCTTTTCATGCTTCCTCTCCATGGTTACAGAAGGAGATCCTTGAGTTTTAAACACAAGGTTGTCCTCATTCAGTTGAAGGACCAATTCTCTTCTGTCCACATCAATCACAGCTCTTGCTGTGGTTAGGAAGGGTCTTCCAAGGATGATGGATTCATCCTCTTCCTTCCCAGTGTCTAGGATTATGAAATCAGCAGGGATGTAAAGGCCTTCAACCTTTACTAGCACGTCTTCTACTAGTCCATAAGCCTGTTTTCTTGAGTTGTCTGCCATTTCTAATGAGATTCTGGCAGCTTGCACCTCAAAGATCCCAAGTTTCTCCATTACAGAGAGTGGCATTAAGTTTATTCCTGACCCCAGGTCACACAGAACCTTCTTGAAGGTCATGGTGCCTATGTCACAGGGAATTAGGAATTTACCGGGATCCTATTTCTTTTGAGGTAATTTATGCCTATCCAATGCATTCAGTTCATTGGTGAGCAAGGGAGGTTCATCTTCCCAAGTCTCATTACCAAATAATTTGGCATTCAGCTTCATGATTGCACCAAGGTATTTAGCAACTTGCTCTTCAGTAATGTCTTCATCCTCTTTAGAGGATGAATACTCTTCAGAGCTCATGAAGGGCAAAAAGAGGTTCAATGGAATCTCTATGGTCTCTAGATGAGCCTCAGATTCTTTTGGTTCCTCAAAGGGAAACTCCTTACTGGTCACTGAGCGTCCCAGGAGGTCTTCCTCACTAGGATTCACGCCCTCCTCCTCCTCTTTGGGTTCGGCCACACCAAGCAAGGTAATGGCCTTGCACTCTCTTTTTGGATTCTCTTCTATATTGCTTGGGAGAGTACTAGGAGGGGTTTCAGTAACTCTTTTACTCAGCTGGCCCACTTGTGCCTCCAAATTTCTAATGGAGGACCTTATTTCATTCATGAAACTTAAAGTGGCCTTAGATAGATTAGAGACTATATTTGCTAAGCTAGATAGATTCTGCTCAGAATTCTCTGTCTGTTGCTGAGTGGATGATGGAAAAGGCTTGCTATTGCTAAACCTGTTTCTTTCACCATTATTAAAGCCTTGTTGAGGCTTTTGTTGATCCTTCCATGAGAAATTTGGATGATTTCTCCATGAGGGATTATAGGTATTTCCATAGGGTTCCCCCATGTAATTCACCTCTTGAGTACTATTGGATGCAGCTTGCAATCCATTCAGACTCTGAGAAATCATATTGAGTTGCTGAGTCAATATTTATTCTGAGCCAATATGGCATTCAGAGTATCAATTTCAAGAACTCCCTTCCTCTGAGGCGTCCTATTACTCACAGGATTCCTTTCAGAAGTGTACATGAACTGGTTATTTGCAACCATGTCAATGAGTTCTTGAGCTTCTGCAGGCGTTTTCTTTAGGTGAATGGATCCACCTGCAGAATGGTCCAATGACATCTTAGATAATTCAAACAGACCATCAAAGAATATATCCAGGATGGTCCATTCTGAAAGCATGTCAGAAGGACACTTTTTAGTCAGTTGCTTGTATCTCTCCCAAGCTTCATAGAGGGATTCACCTTCTTGCTGTTTGAAGGTTTGAACATCCACTCTAAGCTTGCTAAGCTTTTGAGGAGGAAAGAATTTGCTAAGAAAGCCGTGACCAGCTTATCCCAATAGTTCAGGCTGTCTTTAGGTTGAGAGTCCAACCATATTCTAGCTATGCCTCTTACAACAAACGGGAAAAGCATAAGCCTGTAGACTTCGGGATCAACCCTATTGGTCTTAATAGTATCATAGATCTGCAAGAATTCAGTTAAGAACTAAAAAGGATCTTCTGATAGAAGTCCATGAAACTTGCAGTTCTGTTGCATCAGAGAAACTAATTAAGGCTTTAGCTCAAAATTGTTTGCTGCAATAGCAGGGATTGAGATGCTTCTTCTATGTAAATTGGAATTTGGAGCAGTAAAGTTACCAAGCATCTTCCTTGCATTGTTATTATTTTCGGCCATGTCTCCTTCTTTTTCGAAAATTTCTATCAGATTTTCTCCAGAGAGTTGTGCTTTAGCTTCCCTTAGCTTCCTCTTCAGAGTCCTTTCAGGTTCAGGATCAGCTTCAACAAGAACGTTCTTATCCTTGTTCCTGCTCATATGAAAAAGAAGAAAGCAAAAAAGAAGAGGAATCCTCTATGTCACAGTATAGAGATTCCTTTATGTGAGTAGAAGAAGAAAAGAAATTCGAACACAGAAAGAGGGAGAGGGTTCGAATTTTTTAGAAGAAGGGAAGTGTTAGTAGATAAATAAATAATTAGAAGGAAGTGAGAGAGAAGAATTTTCAAAAATAATTGAAAAGAAAAGAAATATATTTTTTTGTTTTTTTTAATTTAAAATTAATGTTAAAATTCAAAAATTAAAAAAAAAGAAAAATTAAATTAAATTAAAATTTAAAACAATTAGTTAATTAAAAAGGAATTTTGAAAAAGAGGAAGGTGATTTTCAAAAATTAGAGAGAGAAAATTAGTTAGGTAGTTTTGAAAAAAAGATAAGAATCAAACAAAAAGATAGGATTAGTTTGAAAAAAGATTTGAAAATCAATTTTAAAAAAAATAAGAAGTTAGATAAGAAGTTAGAAAAGATTTTAAAATTGATTTTGAAAAAGATGTGATTAAAATTTATTTTGAAAAAGATTTGAAAAAGAAATTTAAAAAGATTTGATTTTGAAAATTAAAGTTGATTACATGACTAACAAGAAACCAAAAGATATGATTTTAAAATTTAAAGATTGAACCTCTCTTACTAGGCAAGTAACAAACTTAAAATTTTTAAATCAATCAAATTAATTGTTAGCATTAATTTTGAAAATATGAAATAAAAATAAGAAAAAGATTTTGAAAATAAATTTTGAAAATTTCGAAAAATATGAAAAAGATTTGATTTTTTTGAAAAAGATAGAATTTTTAAATTGAAAATTTGATTTGACTCATAAGAAACAATTAAATTTAAAAACTTTTTGACTAAATCAAACCAAATTTTCAAAAATTTATGAGAGAAATAAGGAAAGTAATTTTTTTTATTTTTGAATTTTTAAAGATGAAAGAAAAAAATAATAAAAAGACTCAAAACATGAGAATTCAAGATCAAAATAATGAATGCATGCAAGAACACTTTGAATGTCAAGATGAACACCAAGAACACGTTGAATGTCAAGATGAACATCAAAAACATGTTTTTGAAATTTTTTTTTTAAAAAAGAAAAACATGCAAGACACCAAACTTAAAAATTTTTAATGTTGAGATACTAACAAATTGAAAATGCATATGAGAAACAAAAAAAGATGCAAAACAAGAAAAATTAAAGATCAAACATAGAAAATCATCAAGAACAACTTGAAGATCATGAAGAACAAATGCATGAGTTTTCGAAATTTTAAAGTAAAATTAAAAGCATGCAATTGACACCAAACTTACAATTTGACACTAGACTCAAACAAGAAACATCAAATTTTTTTTTGATTTTATGATTTTATAAATTTTTTTGGATTTTTCAAAAATTCTTTTGAAAACGAAAATAAGGATTTCAAAATTTTTAATAGGAATTCCAGGAATCTTGCAATGTTAGTCTAAAACTCCGGTCCAGGAATTAGACATGGCTTACTAGCCAGCCAAGCTTTTATTGAAAGCTGCGGTCCAAGACACTAGACATGGCCAATGGCCAGCCAAGCTTCAGCATACATAGTTCAAGTTTGTGAAGAAGAAGCCTCAGTCCAAAAGAATTTAGACATGACTTTACAGCCAGCCAGGATTCAACATTTTCCATGAAATTCTAGAATTCCTTCTTAAAAATTCTGAAGAACATAAATTAATTAAAATATTTTTTTTCTTTTGAAAAATTTTTTCAAAAATTAAAAATAATAAAAAGAAAAGGCTTAAAATTAAAATAAAATTACCTAATCTGAGCAACAAGATGAACCGTCAGTTGTCCAAACTCGAACAATCCCCGGCAATGGCACCAAAAACATGGTATGCAAAATCGTGATTGTTCATTCCTTGGTAACGGTGCCAAAAACTTGGTACGCACGTTCATAATCTTAGTTCTTCTTCACAACTTCGCACAACTAACCAGCAAGTGCACTGGGTCGTCCAAGTAATAAACCTTACGTGAGTAAGGGTCGATCCCACGGAGTTTGTCGGCTTGAAGCAAGCTATGGTCACCTTGTAAGTCTCAGTCAGGCGGATTCAAATGGTTATAAAGTTTTAATAATTACAAGATAAATAAAACATAAAATAAAGATAGAGATACTTATGTAATTCATCGGTGAGAATTTCAGATAAGCGTATGGAGATGCTTTTGTTCCTTCTGAACCTCTGCTTTCCTACTGTCTTCATCCAATCCTTCATACTCATTTCCATGGCAAGCTTTATGTAGGGCACCACCACTGTCAATGGCTACATCCCGTCCTCTCAGTGAAAATGGTCCAAAATGCGCTATCACCGCACGGCTAATCATCTGTCAGTTCTCGATCATACTGGAATAGGATTCAGTAATCCTTTTGCATCTGTCACTACGCCCAGCATTCGCGAGTTTGAAGCTTGTCACAGCCATCCCTTCCCAGATCCTACTCGGAATACCACAGACAAGGTTTAGACTTTCTAGACCTCAAGAATGGCTGCCAATAATTCTAGCCTATACCACGAAGACTCTGATCTCACGATCAGAAGGCTAAGAGATATGCATTCAAGCTTGCTTTCATGTAGAACGGAAGTGTTTGTTAGGCACGCGTTCATAAGTGAGAATGATGATGAGCGTCACATAATCATCACATTCATCATGTTCTTGTGTGCGAATGAATATCTTAGAGAAGAAATAGGCTTGAATTGAATAGAAAAATAATAGTACTTTGCATTAATTCATGAGGAACAGCAGAGCTCCACACCTCAATCTATGGTGTGTAGAAACTTTACCGTTGAAAATACATAAGAACAAGGTCCAGGCATGGCCGAATGGCCAGCCTCCCTAAAGGTCTAAGATAGCATAAAACTGATCAAAGATTCTCCAAAGATAATAGTAAAAAGTTCTATTTATACTAAACAAGTTACTGGGGTTACAGAAATAAGTAATTGATGCAGAAATCCACTTCCGGGCCCACTTGGTGTGTGCTTGGGCTGAGCGTTGAAGCTTTCACGTGTAGAGGTCTTCCTTAGAGTTAAACTCCAGTTTGTAACCTGTTTCTGGCGTTTAACTCTGCTTTGCAACCTGTTTCTGGCGTTTAACTCCAGAATAGGGCAGAAAGCTGGCGTTGAACGCCAGTTTGCATCCTCTAAATTCAGGCAAAGTATGGACTATTATATATTGTTGGAAAGCCCTGGATGTCTACTTTCCAACGCCATTTGGACTCCTGTAGCTCCAGAAAATCCACTTTGAGTGCAGGGAGGTCAGAATCCAACAGCATCTGCAGTCCTTCTTCAGCCTCTGAATCATATTTTTGCTTAGGTCCCTCAATTTTAGCCAGAAATTATCTGAAATCACAGAAAACACACAAACTCATAGTAAAATCCATAAATGTGAATTTTATTTAAAAACTAATAAAAATATGCTAAAAACTAACTAAATCATACTAAAAACTATGTAAAAACACTGCCAAAAAGTGTATAAATTATCCGCTCATCAAGAAACTAGATGAGTATAAAGTCTAGGCTAGCCTGGGTGCCAGCTTAGGGACTTCTTGAACAGGTCAGGGCTTGGGAAGTTGCATGTATATACATGTATATAGTAATTATCTAGCTATTTCTAGGGATATTCAAACTAAGATCTCTACTCTAAATAAAGGCTAGATAACTGAACGTTGTTAACTGCTTAAGATATATATAAGTGTGGTTGATTATAACTACTTTATTTGTTATTATTTTTGTGCTGGCAATGAATGATTCTGTTTATCAATTCCAAACGTTAGACGAAACGTTTTCAAAAAAAAGTACCTTGCAAAATAACTACGGTTTTAACGACGAATCAGGCTTATATAATAAATAATAGATAATAATTAGGAAGACAAGTTAGTAGTGCTAAGTTCCTAGTATGATCATGACGTACCAGAAATTGGGTCGTTACAATTTGGTATCAGAGCAGTTCATTCCCAGTAAAGCCTGGGGAGTGGACTGACTATGCTTCATTGCATGCTCTGTATGTGTGTCTCATGTTGTTATGGTATCTTTAAGAAACATTTGGCATAAATGTCTATGAGAACTCATTTTGGGAATGTTCATGCTTAACTTGAGATATTAAGACTGGTCACCTTAATGTTGATTGTTTGGTGCGGATAAGACCTCAATGATTGTGAATAGGCATGGTTTAATTGAGTTCCGAACGATAATCAATGCGAGACATAACTATCTTCATAGTTGTTGTGATCTCCATGGCTATGACTATGTGAGATTTGGGTGTTTTAAGGAACGGATTGATCTCTTTGTCAGGAAGGGTTGAAGGAAATAGATTGCTTGAAGATGGATTCTGGACGTGGCTGAAATTTTGAGGGCAAAATTTTCTTTTAGGAGGGTAGAATGTAACAACCCAGTTTTCGGGTACACAAGATCTTTTCTGAAGATATGGAGTTTTCTGGAAGATCAGTGAAGGAAACATCTCTAACATATCATCAAGCACCTCAATCTATATCATCGTTATTTCATCAAAAAGCAATAATTCCCTTTGAAATAAGCTTGACGGCACAGTCGCAAAGAACCTAGTTTTTAACCCAAATCGGTTAAGAGTTTTGATTTTGGTTTCCGTAATTAGTCTTAGTTTGACGAACCGGACTTGATTCATGAGAGAAGAGAAATAGTAGTATGATATTATTATTATATTAATATTAGAGATGCCTGAATAATATTATAATATTACTTGATCTCTTTTAGCTAAAAATAAGAGATCGGTTTAACCGGGTTCCCGGTCTACGGGTGCAGGTTAACACCAGCACTCTCTGATGAATTTAGCTGTAACGACCCAATTTTCAATACGCCTAGGACATACCAGAAATTGAGTGCTACCAATTTGTCATCCTAATTATTATCTATTATTTATTATATGAGCCTGATTCGTTGTTAAAAGCGTAGTTAGTTAGCGAGGTACTTTTTTTTTTGAAAACGTTTGAATTAATGAACAGAATTATTTATAATCAATTCACAAATAATAACAGATAAAACAGTTATAAGCAACCACACATAAATACATCACAAGCAGCTAACAACATTTAGTGATCCAGCCTTTATTAGAGTATAGACTTTTAGTTAGAACACCCCTAGATATAGCTAGATAATAACTATATACATATATATATACAACATCCTAGGCCTTGACCTGTTTAAAAAGTCCCTAAGCTGGCACCCAGGCTAGTCTAGACTCTATACTCACCTATTCCCTCTAAACTACAAAAGCGAGGGAAAGTTCGCTCTAAGTCTTGAAAACTCAAGTCAGGTGGAACGTCACCAAAAGGTAGAACATCATCTGCTACTCCTCTGCACGATCATATGTCATCAAAGAGCATCTCTCAAGTACTTCATCGAGTGGCCACATAAGAGCAACATCGTACACAGGACTTAGGCTAAAGTTTGTAGAAAAGCAGGGTGCAGACGTTGGCTGGCCTCATAGTATATACATATAAACATGTAACGGAGTTCACTCTAGATTCAGAAGACTATTTAGAGTGGAATCCTTTTTGTGAACGATCGTCAGCGAACTACGGAAGGGTACTCATGCTTCCATCTGAAGGGGGAAGGGAGAGAGAAGGGGTAAGAACTGGGGAGTTCTTAGTAGGGTCGGGGTTAATAGTTAAGTTCATTAATTCCGTGTTATTTAGTAGGTAAATAGCATAATACAAAAAAATAGTAAATAGGAGATACAGATAAATAGAGAAGATAGAGAAAATAGATAGCAGAACACAAACAGAAGGATACAATAAAATACAAAACAGACACAGAAAATAGAATACAAACAAGGAAAACATACATTCATACCACAATCATAACAAAGGAAATGCACTACCAAGTATGATGCATGTCTAGCCCTAGCGTAGGTAATGAACTCATTTGTCGGTTACATACCCGCTCCCGACATTACTCGGGGTCCTCTGACCAGGTAAGGCTTTCCTGTTGGCAATGTCCCTCGCAATTGTCCTTTGACTTGTGAGGCAAACCACTGCAAGAGTCCTTTGACTTACAGAAGCATACACACACACTCTCACTGTAAGAGTCCTTTGACTTACAGGAGTATATGCTAGTCGTGTGTTCTCGATACCTCTGTAAGAGTCCTCTGACTTATAGAATAGCATTATAGCTAAGTATCCCAGGAAAGCACTCTCAGTGGTCGTACCACCATCTATCTGACTGCTTTCACGTAGCAGATCATCACATAATCATTCTCATTATCATCACCACTTTCACATTCTTATGCAGTACCTCTTTCTTTCTCTGTTCAATCATGCTATACAAACTTTACAACTTTTACTTTTACAACATCGTAACTCAAACCATTTCTCTTTATCACATTACTCTTTTATCTTTGTCTTTTTACTTTGCTCTGGTTACTCTTTTCTCTGTATCCCTTTATTCTGCTCTGGTTACTCTGTTCTCTGTGTTTCTTTACTCTGTTCTGATTTCTCTGTTTAACGTATGTATTTAAAGCTTATGTAAATTTCGGTATGAATAGTTAGTCTGTCCCAAGTATAGGTTCATTAAGTCTATACTGAAACAGTTTAACTTTTCATATAATACCTAACCCTATTCGCAATTCCAGGACAAACTATGTTGCCCTAGTTCGTTCACTAGTCTTTGTCTGTTTTTCTGTCATTAAAACTTTACAGACTTTTCTTTGGTTTTTTTTTATCTTTTCTTTAACTTTTTATCTTTCATTTATCTTTGCCTCACTATCATGTTATTACCACTCTCTAAGTGTTTTCTGAAGGTAATTATGAGATTCTGCACTTAAAGTTGTCTTTCTAAAACTTTTACAGAAAACTGCCTTTTTCGCATTATTTTATTATTTTTATTAAAATATTATTTTTAATTAAATATTATTATTTAATATTTTATTATTATTTATTATTTTATTAATATATTTTCGAAAATTACCCCTTTTTAACTTTTAACCTTTAAAAATTCACTTTTTACCACCCGTAACTTTTGATATTTCTACTTTAACCACCCTAACTTTTGGAAATTACAAAATAACCTCCCAAACACCAAAATATTTACTTCCTTGCCCTTTTATGGATCAAAAAGATGTTCTTCATTGTTCTTCACCACACTCAAAGTGTTCTTCGTGTTCTTTGTAAATTCTTCAGATTCTTTCTTTGTTTTTACCCGTTTTTTAGTCTTTTCAGCAACAGATTTTTACCAAAATTCAAAATAAATTTCCAGCCACTAAAATCCCATCTTTTCAACATTATTTTAACACAAATTGAACCTCAATTTAAGCTCTAGGGTTTCATTTTCCAGCAGCCACAAGAACACACATTCATAGCTTGAATTTCATCAAATTTCATCAAAATTTCACCAAATTTTCACCAAGAATCAATCATATATGCAACCAATTTTTAGCACAGCCAAATAATACAACATTCACACATCTCAAAAACATATAATCAAGATTAATTTCGTGACACCCTACCTTGATTTGCTGCTCCAAATTCGGTTAGACTTTCAGGTGGTCCTTAAGCACTTTTTCCTCCTAAAACACATCAAGAACAACTTTAAATCCACAAACTCTCAACTGACCAAATCTCACTCAGCACGTTAGGAAGAGATATCTCACCTTAGACTTGCTGGAAATTAACGTTTCTTGGCCCTCAAGTAAAGTTAAGCATGATTCCTAAGGAAAAACATCAAGAAAACACATGTTTTGCATGGTTTTCCTTGAAAACCGAATTTAAATGGGAAAGGGACAGCCATCTAACCTTATTTTCAGCCTTGATAAGTTACATGGTTATGTAGAGGAAGAAGAGAGGATCATTTTGGTGAAATCGGAGTTTTGATTTGAGTTTTGGTTCAGAAGAAATCAAGCTTTGAAGATTAAGTGTTCATGAAAGTTTCTCTCTTTTCTCTCTTGTTATTTTCGGCCAAAATGATGAAATGAGACAGCCTTGGAGGTCTTGGGGGTGTAGGGTGAGTTGTGATTGGTTGGCTTGGAGGTGGATTAAAATAATATTAAAATATCTCAGGTGTATAACTACTAAAACTAGGTGTATCGGAACACTTGTAAAAACATCTCTAAAAATTATTTTCTGAGCTACTAGCATAAATGACACTAGTAACATATTTATTATGAGAATAAAATATGTATAATGAGGCCTTAGCATTGCTAAAGTCATCAGAGAGTGCTGGTGCTAAGCTGCACTAGTAAACCGTAAACCCGGTTAAACCGATTTTCTGTTTTTAACTAAAACAGACCAGGTAACCTTATAATATCATTCAAGCATGTTATAATACTAATATAATGATAATATTATACTATTATCTCTCTCTTCTCATGAATCGAGTCCGGTTCATCAAACAGAGACTATTTATGAAAATCAGAATCAAAACTGCCAACTGATACGGTTCAAAAACTAGGTTCTTCGTGACCGCGTTATCGAGCTTGTCTCGGAAAAGGTTCTAACTTAAAGATAACATAATGACAATGAGGTTTGAGATACTTGATGATATATTAGAGGTGTTCTCTTTACTGATCTTCCGGAGAAATCCGTACTTTCAGAAAAGATCTCATGTACTCGAAAATCAGGGTTGTTACATTCTACCCTCCTAAAAGAAAATTTTGCCCTCAAAATTTCAGCCGCGTGCAAGAATCCATCTTCAAGCAGTCTATTTCCTTCAAGCCATCCTGACGAAGATATCAGTTCGTTCCTTACAGCATTTAAATATCACATAGCCATGGCCATGGAGATCATAACAGCTATAAGAATAGTTGTGCCTCTCACGAATTTGTCGTTCGAAACTCGATTAAACCATGCCTATTCACAGTCATTGAGGTCTTATCCGCACCAAACAATCAATATTAAGGTGATCAGTCTTAATATCTCAAGTTAGGCATGAATATTCCCAAAATGAGCACTCATAGACATTCATGCCAAATGTATCTTGAAGATACCCTAACAGCATGGGACACACAACAGAGTATGCAATGAAGCATAGTCAGTCCACTCCCCAGGCTCCACTGGAAATGAACTGCTCTGATACCAAAATTGTAACGACCCAATTTTCAGTACGCCTAGGACATACCAGAAACTGAGTGCTACCAATTTGTCATCCTAATTATTATCTATTATTTATTATATGAGCCTGATTCGTTGTTAAAAGCGTAGTTAGTTAGCGAGGTACTTTTTTTTTTGAAAACGTTTGAATTAATGAACAGAATCATTTATAATCAATTCACAAATAATAACAGATAAAACAGTTATAAGCAACCACACATAAATACATCACAAGCAGCTAACAACATTTAGTGATCCAGCCTTTATTAGAGTATAGACTTTTAGTTAGAACACCCCTAGATATAGCTAGATAATAACTATATACATATATATATACAACATCCTAGGCCTTGACCTGTTTAAAAAGTCCCTAAGCTGGCACCTAGGCTAGTCTAGACTCTATACTCACCTATTCCCTCTAAACTACTAAAGCGAGGGAAAGTTCGCTCTAAGTCTTGAAAACTCAAGTCAGGTGGAACGTCACCAAAAGGTAGAACATCATCTGCTACTCCTCTGCACGATCATATGTCATCAAAGAGCATCTCTCAAGTTCTTCATCGAGTGGCCACATAAGAGCAACATCGTACACAGGACTTAGGCTAAAGTTTGTAGAAAAGCGGGGTGCAGACGTTGGCTGGCCTCATAGTATATACATATAAACATGTAACGGAGTTCACTCTAGATTCAGAAGACTATTTAGAGTGGAATCCTTTTTGTGAACGATCGTCAGCGAACTACGGAAGGGTACTCATGCTTCCATCTGAAGGGGGAAGGGAGAGAGAAGGGGTAAGAACTGGGGAGTTCTTAGTAGGGTCGGGGTTAATAGTTAAGTTCATTAATTCCGTGTTATTTAGTAGGTAGATAGCATAATACAAAAAAATAGTAAATAGGAGATACAGATAAATAGAGAAGATAGAGAAAACAGATAGCAGAACACAAACAGAAGGATACAATAAAATACAAAACAGACACAGAAAATAGAATACAAACAAGGAAAACATACATTCATACCACAATCATAACAAAGGAAATGCACTACCAAGTATGATGCATGTCTAGCCCTAGCGTAGGTAATGAGCTCATTTGTCGGTTACATACCCGCTCCCGACGTTACTCGGGGTCCTCTGACCAGGTAAGGCTTTCCTGTTGGCAATGTCCCTCGCAATTGTCCTTTGACTTGTGAGGCAAACCACTGCAAGAGTCCTTTGACTTGCATGGCGGAGCTAGTTAACTTATATCTGCCCAACACACTCTCTGTAAGAGTCCTTTGACTTACAAGAGCATACACACACTCTCACTGTAAGAGTCCTTTGACTTACAGAAGCATACACACACACTCTCATTGTAAGAGTCCTTTGACTTACAGGAGTATATGCTAGTCGTGTGTTCTCGATACCTCTGTAAGAGTCCTCTGACTTACAGAATAGCATTATAGCTAAGTATCCCAGGAAAGCACTCTCAGTGGTCGTACCACCATCTATCTGACTGCTTTCACGTAGCAGATCATCACATAATCATTCTCATTATCATCACCACTTTCACATTCTTATGCAGTACCTCTTTCTTTCTCTGTTCAATCATGCTATACAAACTTTACAACTTTTACTTTTACAACATCGTAACTCAAACCATTTCTCTTTATCACATTACTCTTTTATCTTTGTCTTTTTACTTTGCTCTGGTTACTCTTTTCTCTGTATCCCTTTATTCTGCTCTGGTTACTCTGTTCTCTGTGTTTCTTTACTCTGTTCTGATTTCTCTGTTTAACGTATGTATTTAAAGCTTATGTAAATTTCGGTATGAATAGTTAGTCTGTCCCAAGTATAGGTTCATTAAGTCTATACTGAAACAGTTTAACTTTTCATATAATACCTAACCCTATTCGCAATTCCAGGACAAACTATGTTGCCCTAGTTCGTTCACTAGTCTTTGTCTGTTTTTCTGTCATTAAAACTTTACAGACTTTTCTTTGGTTTTTTTTTATCTTTTCTTTAACTTTTTATCTTTCATTTATCTTTGCCTCACTATCATGTTATTACCACTCTCTAAGTGTTTTCTGAAGGTAATTATGAGATTCTGCACTTAAAGTTGTCTTTCTAAAGCTTTTACAGAAAACTGCCTTTTTCGCATTATTTTATTATTTTTATTAAAATATTATTTTTAATTAAATATTATTATTTAATATTTTATTATTATTTATTATTTTATTAATATATTTTCGAAAATTACCCCTTTTTAACTTTTAACCTTTAAAAATTCACTTTTTACCACCCGTAACTTTTGATATTTCTACTTTAACCACCCTAACTTTTGGAAATTACAAAATAACCTCCCAAACACCAAAATATTTACTTCCTTGCCCTTTTATGGATCAAAAAGATGTTCTTCATTGTTCTTCACCACACTCAAAGTGTTCTTCGTGTTCTTTGTAAATTCTTCAGATTCTTTCTTTGTTTTTACCCGTTTTTTAGTCTTTTCAGCAACAGATTTTTACCAAAATTCAAAATAAATTTCCAGCCACTAAAATCCCATCTTTTCAACATTATTTTAACACAAATTGAACCTCAATTTAAGCTCTAGGGTTTCGTTTTCCAGCAGCCACAAGAACACACATTCATAGCTTGAATTTCATCAAATTTCATCAAAATTTCACCAAATTTTCACCAAGAATCAATCATATATGCAACCAATTTTTAGCACAGCCAAATAATACAACATTCACACATCTCAAACACATATAATCAAGATTAATTTCGTGACACCCTACCTTGATTTGCTGCTCCAAATTCGGTTAGACTTTCAGGTGGTCCTTAAGCACTTTTTCCTCCTAAAACACATCAAGAACAACTTTAAATCCACAAACTCTCAACTGACCAAATCTCACTCAGCACGTTAGGAAGAGATATCTCACCTTAGACTTGCTGGAAATTAACGTTTCTTGGCCCTCAAGTAAAGTTAAGCATGATTCCTAAGGAAAAACATCAAGAAAACACATGTTTTGCATGGTTTTCCTTGAAAACCGAATTTAAATGGGAAAGGGACAGCCATCTAACCTTATTTTCAGCCTTGATAAGTTACATGGTTATGTAGAGGAAGAAGAGAGGATCATTTTGGTGAAATCGGAGTTTTGATTTGAGTTTTGGTTCAGAAGAAATCAAGCTTTGAAGATTAAGTGTTCATGAAAGTTTCTCTCTTTTCTCTCTTGTTATTTTCGGCCAAAATGATGAAATGAGACAGCCTTGGAGGTCTTGGGGGTGTAGGGTGAGTTGTGATTGGTTGGCTTGGAGGTAGATTAAAATAATATTAAAATATCTCAGGTGTATAACTACTAAAACTAGGTGTATCGGAACACTTGTAAAAACATCTCTAAAAATTATTTTCTGAGCTACTAGCATAAATGACACTAGTAACATATTTATTATGAGAATAAAATATGTATAATGAGGCCTTAGCATTGCTAAAGTCATCAGAGAGTGCTGGTGCTAAGCTGCACTAGTAAACCGTAAACCCGGTTAAACCGATTTTCTGTTTTTAACTAAAACAGACCAGGTAACCTTATAATATCATTCAAGCATGTTATAATACTAATATAATGATAATATTATACTATTATCTCTCTCTTCTCATGAATCGAGTCCGGTTCATCAAACAGAGACTATTTACGAAAATCAGAATCAAACTGCCAACTGATACGGTTCAAAAACTAGGTTCTTCGTGACCGCGTTATCGAGCTTGTCTCGGAAAAGGTTCTAACTTAAAGATGACATAATGACAATAAGGTTTGAGATACTTGATGATATATCAGAGGTGTTCTCTTTACTGATCTTCCGGAGAAATCCGTACTTTCAGAAAAGATCTCATGTACTCGAAAATCAGGGTTGTTACATTCTACCCTCCTAGAAGAAAATTTTGCCCTCAAAATTTCAGCCGCGTGCAAGAATCCATCTTCAAGCAATCTATTTCCTTCAAGCCATCCTGACGAAGATATCAGTTCGTTCCTTACAGCATTTAAATATCACATAGCCATGGCCATGTAGATCATAACAGCTATAAGAATAGTTGTGCCTCTCACGAATTTGTCGTTCGAAACTCGATTAAACCATGCCTATTCACAGTCATTGAGGTCTTATCCGCACCAAACAATCAATATTAAGGTGATCAGTTTTAATATCTCAAGTTAGGCATGAATATTCCCAAAATGAGCACTCATAGACATTCATGCCAAATGTATCTTGAAGATACCCTAACAGCATGGGACACACAACAGAGTATGCAATGAAGCATAGTCAGTCCACTCCCCAGGCTCCACTGGAAATGAACTGCTCTGATACCAAAATTGTAACGACCCAATTTTCAGTACGCCTAGGACATACCAGAAACTGAGTGCTACCAATTTGTCATCCTAATTATTATCTATTATTTATTATATGAGCCTGATTCGTTGTTAAAAGCGTAGTTAGTTAGCGAGGTACTTTTTTTTTTGAAAACGTTTGAATTAATGAACAGAATCATTTATAATCAATTCACAAATAATAACAGATAAAACAGTTATAAGCAACCACACATAAATACATCACAAGCAGCTAACAACATTTAGTTATCCAGCCTTTATTAGAGTATAGACTTTTAGTTAGAACACCCCTAGATATAGCTAGATAATAACTATATACATATATATATATACAACATCCTAGGCCTTGACCTGTTTAAAAAGTCCCTAAGCTGGCACCCAGGCTAGTCTAGACTCTATACTCACCTATTCCCTCTAAACTACTAAAGCGAGGGAAAGTTCGCTCTAACTCTTGAAAACTCATGTCAGGTGGAATGTCACCAAAAGGTAGAACATCATCTGCTACTCCTCTGCACGATCATATGTCATCAAAGAGCATCTCTCAAGTACTTCATCGAGTGGCCACATAACAGCAACATCGTACAGAGGACTTAGGCTAAATTTTGTAGAAAAGCGGGGTGCAGACGTTGGCTGGCCTCATAGTATATACATATAAACATGTAACGGAGTTCACTCTAGATTCATAAGACTATTTAGAGTGGAATCCTTTTTGTGAACGATCGTCAGCGAACTACGGAAGGGTACTCATGCTTCCATCTGAAGGGGGAAGGGAGAGAGAAGGGCTAAGAACTGGGGAGTTCTTAGTAGGGTCGGGGTTATTAGTTAAGTTTATTAATTTCGTGTTATTTAGCAGGTAAATAGCATAATACAAAAAAACAGTAAACAGGAGATACAGATAAATAGAGAAGATAGAGAAAACAGATAGCAGAACACAAACAGAAAGATACAAAAAAATACAAAATAGACACAGAAAATAGAATACAAACAAGGAAAACATACATTCATACCACAATCATAACAAAGGAAATGCACTACCAAGTATGATGCATGTCTAGCCCTAGCGCAGGTAATGAGCTCATTTGTCGGTTACATACCCGCTCCCGACGTTACTCGGAGTCCTCTGACCAGGTAAGGCTTTCCTGTTGGCAATGTCCCTCGCAAGAGTCCTTTGACTTGTGAGGCAAACCACTGTAAGAGTCCTTTGACTTGCATGGCGGAGCTAGTTAACTTATATCTGCCCAACACACTCTCTGTAAGAGTCCTTTGACTTACAAGAGCATACACACACTCTCACTGTAAGAGTCCTTTGACTTACAGGAGCATACACACACACTCTCACTGTAAGAGTCCTTTGACTTACAGGAGTATATGCTAGTCGTGTGTTCTCGATACCTCTGTAAGAGTCCTCTGACTTACAGAATAGCATTATAGCTAAGTATCCCAGGAAAGCAATCTCAGTGGTCGTACCACCATCTATCTGACTGCTTTCACGTAGCAGATCATCACATAATCATTCTCATTATCATCACCACTTTCACATTCTTATGCAGTACCTCTTTCTTTCTCTGTTCAATCATGCTATACAAACTTTACAACTTTTACTTTTACAACATCGTAACTCAAACCATTTCTCTTTATCACATTACTCTTTTATCTTTGTCTTTTTACTTTGCTCTGGTTACTCTTTTCTCTGTATCCCTTTATTCTGCTCTGGTTACTCTGTTCTCTGTGTTTCTTTACTCTGTTCTGATTTCTCTGTTTAACGTATGTATTTAAAGCTTATGTAAATTTCGGTATGAATAGTTAGTCTGTCCCAAGTATAGGTTCATTAAGTCTATACTGAAACAGTTTAACTTTTCATATAATACCTAACCCTATTCGCAATTCCAGGACTAACTTTGTTGCCCTAGTTCGTTTACTAGTCTTTGTCTGTTTTTCTGTCATTAAAACTTTACAGACTTTTCTTTGGTTTTTTTTTATCTTTTCTTTAACTTTTTATCTTTCATTTATCTTTGCCTCACTATCATGTTATTACCACTCTCTAAGTGTTTTCTGAAGGTAATTATGAGATTCTGCACTTAAAGTTGTCTTTCTAAAGCTTTTACAGAAAACTGCCTTTTTCGCATTATTTTATTATTTTTATTAAAATATTATTTTTAATTAAATATTATTATTTAATATTTTATTATTATTTATTATTTTATTAATATATTTTCGAAAATTACCCCTTTTTAACTTTTAACCTTTAAAAATTCACTTTTTACCACCCGTAACTTTTGATATTTCTACTTTAACCACCCTAACTTTTGGAAATTACAAAATAACCTCCCAAATACCAAAATATTTACTTCCTTGCCCTTTTATGGATCAAAAAGATGTTCTTCATTGTTCTTCACCACACTCAAAGTGTTCTTCGTGTTCTTTGTAAATTCTTCAGATTCTTTCTTTGTTTTTACCCGTTTTTTAGTCTTTTCAGCAACAGATTTTTACCAAAATTCAAAATAAATTTCCAGCCACTAAAATCCCATCTTTTCAACATTATTTTAACACAAATTGAACCTCAATTTAAGCTCTAGGGTTTCGTTTTCCAGCAGCCACAAGAACACACATTCATAGCTTGAATTTCATCAAATTTCATCAAAATTTCACCAAATTTTCACCAAGAATCAATCATATATGCAACCAATTTTTAGCACAGCCAAATAATACAACATTCACACATCTCAAACACATATAATCAAGATTAATTTCGTGACACCCTACCTTGATTTGCTGCTCCAAATTCGGTTAGACTTTCAGGTGGTCCTTAAGCACTTTTTCCTCCTAAAACACATCAAGAACAACTTTAAATCCACAAACTCTCAACTGACCAAATCTCACTCAGCACGTTAGGAAGAGATATCTCACCTTAGACTTGCTGGAAATTAACGTTTCTTGGCCCTCAAGTCAAGTTAAGCATGATTCCTAAGGAAAAACATCAAGAAAACACATGTTTTGCATGGTTTTCCTTGAAAACCGAATTTAAATGGGAAAGGGACAGCCATCTAACCTTATTTTCAGCCTTGATAAGTTACATGGTTATGTAGAGGAAGAAGAGAGGATCATTTTGGTGAAATCGGAGTTTTGATTTGAGTTTTGGTTCAGAAGAAATCAAGCTTTGAAGATTAAGTGTTCATGAAAGTTTCTCTTTTTTCTCTCTTGTTATTTTCGGCCAAAATGATGAAATGAGACAGCCTTGGAGGTCTTGGGGGTGTAGGGTGAGTTGTGATTGGTTGGCTTGGAGGTAGATTAAAATAATATTAAAATATCTCAGGTGTATAACTACTAAAACTAGGTGTATCGGAACACTTGTAAAAACATCTCTAAAAATTATTTTCTGAGCTACTAGCATAAATGACACTAGTAACATATTTATTATGAGAATAAAATATGTATAATGAGGCCTTAGCATTGCTAAAGTCATCAGAGAGTGCTGGTGCTAAGCTGCACTAGTAAACCGTAAACCCGGTTAAACCGATTTTCTGTTTTTAACTAAAACAGACCAGGTAACCTTATAATATCATTCAAGCATGTTATAATACTAATATAATGATAATATTATACTATTATCTCTCTCTTCTCATGAATCGAGTCCGGTTCATCAAACAGAGACTATTTACGAAAATCAGAATCAAAACTGCCAACTGATACGGTTCAAAAACTAGGTTCTTCGTGACCGCGTTATCGAGCTTGTCTCGGAAAAGGTTCTAACTTAAAGATGACATAATGACAATAAGGTTTGAGATACTTGATGATATATCAGAGGTGTTCTCTTTACTGATCTTCCGGAGAAATCCGTACTTTCAGAAAAGATCTCATGTACTCGAAAATCAGGGTTGTTACATTCTACCCTCCTAGAAGAAAATTTTGCCCTCAAAATTTTAGCCGCGTGCAAGAATCCATCTTCAAGCAATCTATTTCCTTCAAGCCATCCTGACGAAGATATCAGTTCGTTCCTTACAGCATTTAAATATCACATAGCCATGGCCATGGAGATCATAACAGCTATAAGAATAGTTGTGCCTCTCACGAATTTGTCGTTCGAAACTCGATTAAACCATGCCTATTCACAGTCATTGAGGTCTTATCCGCACCAAACAATCAATATTAAGGTGATCAGTCTTAATATCTCAAGTTAGGCATGAATATTCCCAAAATGAGCACTCATAGACATTCATGCCAAATGTATCTTGAAGATACCCTAACAGCATGGGACACACAACAGAGTATGCAATGAAGCATAGTCAGTCCACTCCCCAGGCTCCACTGGAAATGAACTGCTCTGATACCAAAATTGTAACGACCCAATTTTCAGTACGCCTAGGACATACCAGAAACTGAGTGCTACCAATTTGTCATCCTAATTATTATCTATTATTTATTATATGAGCCTGATTCGTTGTTAAAAGCGTAGTTAGTTAGCGAGGTACTTTTTTTTTTGAAAACGTTTGAATTAATGAACAGAATCATTTATAATCAATTCACAAATAATAACAGATAAAACAGTTATAAGCAACCACACATAAATACATCACAAGCAGCTAACAACATTTAGTGATCCAGCCTTTATTAGAGTATAGACTTTTAGTTAGAACACCCCTAGATATAGCTAGATAATAACTATATACATATATATATATACAACATCCTAGGCCTTGACCTGTTTAAAAAGTCCCTAAGCTGGCACCCAGGCTAGTCTAGACTCTATACTCACCTATTCCCTCTAAACTACTAAAGCGAGGGAAAGTTCGCTCTAACTCTTGAAAACTCAAGTCAGGTGGAATGTCACCAAAAGGTAGAACATCATCTGCTACTCCTCTGCACGATCATATGTCATCAAAGAGCATCTCTCAAGTACTTCATCGAGTGGCCACATAACAGCAACATCGTACAGAGGACTTAGGCTAAATTTTGTAGAAAAGCGGGGTGCAGACGTTGGCTGGCCTCATAGTATATACATATAAACATGTAACGGAGTTCACTCTAGATTCATAAGACTATTTAGAGTGGAATCCTTTTTGTGAACGATCGTCAGCGAACTACGGAAGGGTACTCATGCTTCCATCTGAAGGGGGAAGGCAGAGAGAAGGGCTAAGAACTGGGGAGTTCTTAGTAGGGTCGGGGTTATTAGTTAAGTTTATTAATTTCGTGTTATTTAGCAGGTAAATAGCATAATACAAAAAAACAGTAAACAGGAGATACAGATAAATAGAGAAGATAGAGAAAACAGATAGCAGAACACAAACAGAAGGATACAAAAAAATACAAAATAGACATAGAAAATAGAATACAAACAAGGAAAACATACATTCATACCACAATCATAACAAAGGAAATGCACTACCAAGTATGATGCATGTCTAGCCCTAGCGCAGGTAATGAGCTCATTTGTCGGTTACATACCCGCTCCCGACGTTACTCGGAGTCCTCTGACCAGGTAAGGCTTTCCTGTTGGCAATGTCCCTCGCAAGAGTCCTTTGACTTGTGAGGCAAACCACTACAAGAGTCCTTTGACTTGCATGGCGGAGCTAGTTAACTTATATCTGCCCAACACACTCTCTGTAAGAGTCCTTTGACTTACAAGAGCATACACACACTCTCACTGTAAGAGTCCTTTGACTTACAGGAGCATACACACACACTCTCACTATAAGAGTCCTTTGACTTACAGGAGTATATGCTAGTCGTGTGTTCTTGATACCTCTGTAAGAGTCCTCTGACTTACAGAATAGCATTATAGCTAAGTATCCCAGGAAAGCACTCTCAGTGGTCATACCACCATCTATCTGACTGCCTTCATGCAGCAGATCATCACATAATCATTCTCATTATCATCATCACTTTCACATTCTTATGCAGTACCTCTTTCTTTCTCTGTTCAATCATGCTATACAAACTTTACAACTTTTACTTTTACAACATCGTAACTCAAACCATTTCTCTTTATCACATTACTCTTTTCTCTTTGTCTTTTTACTTTGCTCTGGTTACTCTTTTCTCTGTATCCCTTTATTCTACTCTGGTTACTCTGTTCTCTATGTTTCTTTACTCTGTTTTGATTTCTCTGTTTAACTTTTCATATAATACCTAACCCTATTCGCAATTCCAGGACTAACTATGTTGCCCTAGTTCGTTCACTAGTCTCTGTCTGTTTTTTTGTCATTAAAACTTTACAGACTTTTCTTTGGTTTTTTTTATCTTTTCTTTAACTTTTTTTCTTTCATTTATCTTTGCCTCACTATCATGTTATTACCACTCTCTAAGTGTTTTATGAAGGTAATTATGAGATTCTGCACTTAAAGTTGTCTTTCTTAAGCTTTTACAGAAAACTGCCTTTTTCGTATTATTTTATTATTTTTATTAAAATATTATTTTTAATTAAATATTATTATTTAATATTTTATTATTATTTATTATTTTATTAATATATTTTCGAAAATTACCCCTTTTTAACTTTTAACCTTTAAAAATTCACTTTTTACCACCCGTAACTTTTGATATTTCTACTTTAACCACCCTAACTTTTGGAAATTACAAAATAACCCCCCAAACACCAAAATATTTACTTCCTTGCCCTTTTATGGATCAAAATGGTTTTCTTCATTGTTCTTCACCACACTCAAAGTGTTCTTCGTGTTCTTCGTAAATTCTTCAGATTCTTTCTTTGTTTTTACCCGTTTTTTAGTCTTTTCAGCAACCGATTTTTACCAAAATTCAAAATAAATTTCCAGCCACTAAAACCCCATCTTTTCTACATGATTTTAACACAAATTGAACCTCAATTTATGCTCTAGGGTTTCGTTTTCCATCAGCCACAAGAACACACATTCATAGCTTGAATTTCATCAAATTTCATCAAAATTTCACCAAATTTTCACCAAGAATTAATCATATATGCAACTAATTTTTAGCACAGACAAATAATACAACATTCACAAATCTCAAACACAAATAATCAACATTAATTTCGTGACACCCTACCTTGATTTGCTGCTCCAAATTCGGTTAGACTTTCAGGTGGTCCTTAAGCACTTTTTCCTCCTAAAACACATCAAGTACAACATTAAATCCACAAACTCTCAACTGACCAAATCTCCCTCAGCACGTTAGGAAGAGATATCTCACCTTAGACTTGCTGGAAATTAACGTTTCTTGGCCCTCAAGTCAAGTTAAGCATGATTCCTAAGGAAGAACATCAAGAAAACACATGTTTTGCATGGTTTTCCTTGAAAACCGAATTTAAATGGGAAAGGGACAGCCATCTAACCTTATTTCCAGCCTTGATAAGTTACATGGTTATGTAGAGGAAGAAGAGAGGATCATTTTGGTGAAATCGGAGTTTTGATTTGAGTTTTGGTTCAGAAGAAATCAAGCTTTGAAGATTAAGTGTTCATGAAAGTTTCTCTCTTTTCTCTCTTGTTATTTTCGGCCAAAATGATGAAATGAGACAGCCTTGGAGGTCTTGGGGGTGTAGGGTGAGTTGTGATTGGTTGGCTTGGAGGTGGATTAAAATAATATTAAAATATCTCAGGTGTATAACTACTAAAACTAGGTGTATCGGAACACTTGTAAAAACATCTCTAAAAATTATTTTCTGAGCTACTAGAATAAATGACACTAGTAACATATTTATTATGAGAATAAAACATGTATAATGAGGCCTTAGCATTGCTAAAGTCATCAGAGAGTGTTGGTGCTAAGCTGCACCAGTAAAACTAAACCTGGTTAAACCGATTTTCTATTTTTAACTAAAACAGACCAGGTAACCTTATAATATCATTCAAGCATGTTCTAATACTAATATAATGATAATATTATACTATTATCTCTCTCTTCTCATGAATCGAGTCCGGTTCGTCAAACAGAGACTATTTACGAAAATCAGAATCAAAACTGCCAACTGATACGGTTCAAAAACTAGGTTCTTCGTGACCGCGTTATCGAGCTTATCTCGGAAAAGGTTCTAACTTAAAGATGACATAATGACAATGAGGATTGAGATACTTGATGATATATCAGAGGTGTTCCCTTTACTGATCTTCCGGAGAAATCCGTACTTTCAGAAAAGATCTCATGTACTCGAAAATCAGGGTTGTTACATTAGCAATGCTAATGCCTTATAATATATCTTTTATTCTCATGTTGATCATGTTACTAGCATCATTTATACTAGTAGCTCATATATTAATCTCTGGAAGTGCTGTTAATTGTATGTTCTAATACATCTAATTTTAGTAGTTATACACCTGAGATATTTTTCAACCACCTCCTAAACTAGCCAATCATCATCAAGCACATTTTTCCCTCAC
Source organism: Arachis ipaensis (assembly GCF_059453495.1). NCBI lineage: Eukaryota > Viridiplantae > Streptophyta > Magnoliopsida > Fabales > Fabaceae > Arachis > Arachis ipaensis. The sequence continues at coordinate 92,161,737 of NC_142441.1, read as the reverse complement.
CCCCAAGACACTCCAAGATGCTCATTTTCACATTGAATGGACGAAAATAAGAGAGAAAGAAAACAGAGAAAAGTTCTTGGTTCTTAATCTTCAAAACTTGATTTCTTCTGAACTAAAATTCAAATCAAAACTCCGATTACACCAAAATAATCCTCTCTTCTTCCTTTACATACCCATGTAACTTCTCATGGCTGGAAATTAGGTGAGATGGTTGTCTCCCTCCCTCTTCAATTCGGTTTTCAAGGAAAACCATGCTAAACATGTGTTTTCTTGATATTCTTCCTTAGATCTCTTGCTTAGCTTGACTTGTGAGCCAAGAATCTTCAATTCCCAGCACGTTTAAGGTGAGTAATCCATTCCTAACATGTTGATTAAGGTTTGTTCAGTTGAGGTTTTATGGATTCAAAGTTGTTCTTGATGTGTTTTAGGAGGAAAAAGTGCAAAAAGAACACCTAAAAGCATAATCGGATTTGAGACAGCAAATCAAGGTAGGATTTGGTGAAATTAATCTTGATTAATTCTGTTTGAGTTGTGTGATTATGATATGATTTGGTTATGCTTGAAATTAATTGTTTATATTAGTGATTCTTGTTGAAATTTTGGTGAAAATTTGATGAAATTTAATGTTATTCAAGCTATGAATGCATGTTCTTGTGGCTGCTGGAATTTTGAACCCTAATCCTTAAATTGGGGTTGAATTTGTGTTGTAATCATGGAGAAAATATGGGGCTTTAGTGTATGCAATTTTATTTTGAATTATGGTAAAAATCGGTTACTAAAAAGATTAAAAAACGTGTGAAAACAAAGAAAGAATCTGAAGAATTTACGAAGAACACGAAGAACTCCTTGAGTGTGATGAATAATAATGAAGAACAGGATTTTGATCTTAAAAAGGGCAAGGAAGTAATTATTTTAGTGTTTGGGGGGTTATTTTGTAATTTCTAAAAGTTAGGGCGGTTAAAGTAAAAACAGTAAAAGTTACGGGGGGTAAAAAGTGAATTTATATAACTTTTAGGGTAAGAAAGGGTGAACTTATAGATGCAAGAACAAGGAAGTAAATATGAAGTGAAGTTAGATGCGGCGGTAGTCCGCACGCATATGCAAGTTAGTATGCGGTTAGATGTGGCGGTAGTCTGCACATATATGCAGATGCAGAAAGCTAAATATGAAAAACAAGAAGATGAGGAATTGGATAAATTTTTATTAAAAAAATGATTGAAAACAAGAAGAGAAAAGAAGAGGAGCTGAAGAGCTTACAAGAGAACACTCAGAGCTTCTCTCTCTAACTTCTCTCTATGATTGTGTAAACTGAAGGGTGCCTTACAATGAGAATGAGACCTCCTTGTATAATTGAGGATTCCACTGTTTCTACAGTGTAGGTAAGTGTGACCTGAACTATAGCTACAGTACCGGTAAAAGTTCCGAATATTGTTTTGGTGATCATAATTACATTTATGGGATTTTGATCATCACCTAGGCAAACCTAGAAACAATCATCTTCACTTTGTTTGTCTTGCTCTTGTTCATCACCTCCTTCTTTAGACGAGGGCTCTTCATCTTCTTGAAGTAAGCAAAGGATTTGTTGAAGCTTTCCTTTGATTGAATCTTTCGATTGTGAGGCTGCAAGGGCTGCCTGGATTTGTGCCTTCTGATTGAGAAACGAAGCTGTTTCTGGATCGGAGATCTTTTGATTATTGGGATTAGTTTTGAACCATTCTCTGACCTTTTCTGGATAGGCCATTGATGAATCAAATTGGGACCACCATTTGACATAACCATGCCTCTGTAATATTGAGAATAATTTAGGGTGGTCTGGCTTTGCATATTTGTACTGCCACGAGAATACCCAGGCTAGTGAAAAGATTGAGAAAAATTTCAACATTACAGGAACACATGTTTCCTGAACGTCGAATTTTGATTGAAAAATTTTATACCCTTCATCGGTAGGTGAGGGTAAGATTTCGGGGATTGGCCCAAAGAAGTCCCACCATTGGTAGAACCAATTTGGAAAAACATAATTTGATTTTATTTTAAAATAGATTAGCCATGAATGTCTGTACTGGGCATTTTGAAACCAAAATACCTTAGTCTAGGCTTCCATGTAGTCCCAATAGTTAAAACCTATTGGGTCATAGTTTTGAGAAAACTTTTGGGTTTTGTTTATATTGTTCCCAAATTGCTTTGGGGTCAAGACTTTGAGGATTTAGATTATTGAATGGGTTTTGAGGTTAGGATTGGTTTTGTACTTGTAGTGTTTAATAGATACTGAGTCAGTATCTACTTAAAATGAATTCATAAAATTGACGGGTTTTATTTGGTGCAAATGGCTTGAAATGGAATCCAGTGGGAAAGATTTTTGGAATGACTTTGTTTGGAGAATTATCCCAAAATTCAGGCTCCATTTGAATAATGTTTGAATATTTATTTCTGGATATGTAATTGATTTGGGCCTTTTGTGCATTGGTAGTGATTGAGGATTTTTGTGGTGTTAGGACTATAGCCTTTTCTTTTGGTTTTTGGACGATTAATTTTTGGTTGGCTACTTGGGATATCAGCTGAGCTAGGTCAATTTCTTCATCTGAGTCACTGCAGATGTCAGCCCAAGATTTTTTGTTATGTTTAGTGAGACCTTGGTCTTGTAAGGCCAAGAAGGTTTCGATTGGGAAGGCGTAATCTACCTTAGTCTGTTTGGCTTGGTTGATTGCTGGTTCATTAGATTATTGGGCTGGATTGTTGGAGGGTTGTTGGGTAGATGACCCAGATTCATGATCAGATTGAGAGCCTTTGGATGGCCCTGGAAGGGCCAGTCGAATACCTCTGCCACTGCCTTTTGAGGAGGGGATAATTGCCTTTTTAGGCATCTTGTGCTTGCTTGTCTCCCTCCAGATATTCACGTGTGAGAAAGTTAGGGAGAGAGCTTGAGTTACCCTTGATGTGTTCAATATCGAAATAAAAAACACTTAGGATGGCTTGCCATCTGGCAAAAATTTGTTTTAATGCAAGGTTTTTAACATCTTTTTGTAAGACTTCTTTAGCCGATTTGCAATCAACTTGGACCAAAAATTTTTGATTGAGTAAATCAGATTGAAATTTTGTGATGCATAAAACTATTGCAAAAATTTCTTTTTTGATGGTAGAATAGTTTTGTTGAGTATTATTCCAATGCTTTGATGTGAATGCAATGATACACTCTTTATCATGCAATTTTTGTTTTAAGATACCACCATATCCTAAATCAGATGCATTTGTTTCAATGATTTTGAATGCATGGGGAACAGGTAGGTACAGACAAGGAAGATTACGAACTTTGCTTTTAAGAAATCTGATGATCTCAGAATGTTTGTCTGTCCAAGGTGGAGGATTTTTCTTAAGCCTATCATGGAGAGGCTTAATAAGATTGTTAAGATTTGGGATGAAATCCGCGACATAATTTAGACATCCTAGGAACCTCTGGAGTTGAGGTTTGTCAAGGATATAGCCTGGGAACTTTTCTGCAAATAAAATTGATCTTTCGATTGGGGTTATAGTTCCTTGGAAAATCATATGACCAAGAAAACAGATTTTTGTTTGGAAAAGGACAATTTTTGATTTAGAAACAGCAAGTCCGTTTTTTTAGATGATGTACATAAAAGTCTTAACATGTTTGAAATGTTCTCCTAAAGTTTGAGAGAAGATTAAGACATCATCTATATAAACGATTGCAAAGTTTGAATATGGATTAAAAATATTGTTCATGATTTTTTGAAATTCAGATGGGGCATTTTTCAAACCAAACGGCATTACATTCCATTCATATTGTCTGAATGGAACAATGAATGCAGTTTTATATCTATCAGATTCTTTAATTTGGATTTGCCAAAACCTAGATTTCATATCAAATTTTGAAAATATATTTGCTGAGTTTAGCCTATTGAGCAAATCTTTTTTGTTTGGGATAGGATAACGAATCCATTGTAAAGCTTAATTCAAAGGTTTGTAATTGATGACATGCCTGGGGGTTCCTCGTTCTATCTCAGCATGCTTATTGACATAAAAAGCTAAGCAGGACCAAGGACTCTTACTTCGACGAATTAATCCTTTGTCCAGAAGATCTTTAATCTCCTTTTGACAATGCTACCAAAGCTCCTCATTCATTTGAATGGGGTGAGCTTTTGTAGGGATTCGTGATTCTTTGAAATCTTTTTCATAAGGAAGATCCACAATGTATTCTTTCCTTTCCCAGAAGGCATGAGGCAGATCTGAACAGATAGACTTTTCAATTTGGTTTGAAAGATTTTTGATTTTATCTTGAATCATTGGTTGGGAAAGTTGAGATTCAAGGGTTTTGAAGGAGATTTCTTCTTTCAAAAAACAAATCTATTTGGTTTTGGATTCAATTAGGTTTATGAATTTCTGGATTGGTTCATCTAGAAATTCAAAGAAAGTTTCCTGTCCAACATAAGAGGTAATTCCAGGAAAATCTGCCATGTATGGATACAAAAGGATTATAAAAGGCGTCCCCAGGACTACATCGTTTTTGATATCCTTTGCTATGATGAAATTGGTCGGAATCCTAAGATTACCCTTTTCAACAAAAGCATTGGATAATTTGAATTTGATATTCAGTCTTTAACCCGTTATCGAGCTAAGACGTTCAATAGTCTTTTTAAACTACTTTGTGGGGATCAGACCTTCTTTAATACAATTTGAATTTGCACCTGAGTCAAAAAGTGCTATGGTTTCAAGAACAAAATCTTTAACGACAATCTGGATATTAATATGACATTTCATAAAAGAAAATATGTTTATTATTCTCAAGATTTGTTTTCCATCATTGTCGTTAGAAATTTTATTTTCTTATTTTTCAAAAAACTCAGGATGGTTTATAAGAGAATCAAGTTCTTCATCATCAGGCTCTTCTTCTTGCATTAATTGCGAAAGAATGAGTTGATGATTATCTTGATTTTTTTTTATTTCTCGGATTTCCTTTTTAAGGTTGTTGACCTCAGTATGGAGATCCTGAATGGTTATAGGACGAATAACTTGTTTTTCTAGTTTTTTGAAAATGGGTTTGACATCATAATTATTATTAAGGACAAGGTTTTTGGGTTTCTTTCCCTTTTGTAAAGATTTTTTTAACTTCAAAAGAAGGTCTTTCTTTTGTTCTGGATTCTCAATAGCCTCTATAGCACGAAATAAGAGATCTTGATCTTTGGATAAAACATTAATTTGCTTGACATCGGAATCTGAGGATGATTCAATATCATCAACTTGGATATTATTGATATCATCCGAGGATTCTGCTCCAAAATTATCATCTGAACTTTCAATTAAAAGATTGTTAATCTGTTCCTCAATCTGGGGATCAAGGTTCAGATTATTAATCTTTCCTTTTAACCTACAGTATTTGCTAACATGTCCTGGTTTTTTACATGTATAGCAAATAATGGGGTTTTTCTGGGGATAGTTTTGGAAATTCTTTTGGAAGCTTTTTTCATTCTTGGTTTTTTGAAAGCTTTTTCTTGGTCTTCTGAAATTCTTTTCAAGATAAGGTTTAAAAATTTTTTGATTGGATGATCTTTTAGATTTCCTAGGATGACAAGCAGGAAGACCAAATTGTTCACAGAAAGTTCCCAAATTGATACGATTTTATTTTTTCTCACGAGCAAGTTGCTGTTGGATCTTATCATCTTGACAGATCTTTACAGCAACTTTTTGGATGAAAGAGATAATTTGGCCATAACTTAACGCATCATAAGAAATTATCCCATCTGTTGTTAAGTTACGAAATTTGTCCCTTACTTTATCTGCCAGGGATTTGGGATGTCCGGCTAGTAATTTTTCCTTCCAGAAAGGTTTTTGACTGTCCTCTCTGGTATAGACCCTAGTAAGAAAGGTATCTTTGTACCATCTGAAGTCAGACAAAGTTTTGCATCTGAGATTGGAAAGTAATTCGGCAGAATGATCTTTCCAAATAGATGGGTCACTGATGAAATGGCTTGCTATTGTAAAGATTAAGGTGTTAACAGCATCAGGGATAGGCTCCCCGTCATCACCTAGGATGGGTTCGTTTTGATCATTAACCTTTATGGCAGAAAAGATTGATTATTTTTGGTCATCAGAAAGGTAGTTATCCCACCAACCTTTGAGTTGACCTGAGAATCCAGAAACAATAACATTGGCTATTGCTTCCTCAGAGGTTTCACGAGCAGCTTGATAGGCTGTTGATAAACCCTATTTGTAGGGTTTATCTTGTATTGAATTTAGATGATTTTATAACCTTTTACCCACATTTATCCAATGAAATAGCATGGTCTTATAACTTCTCCTTTAATTGTGCTTAAGTGTGAAAACATGCTTTTAGGTCTTAAAATAGCTAAATTCAATTTACGTTGATTCTATTAGATGCCTTGATATGTTTGTTAAGTGATTTCAGATTTAGGAGGCAAAGATTGGATCAAGGGAATGAAGGAAAAGCATGTAAAAATGGAGAACTCATGAAGAAATGAAGGAATCGCAAAAGCTGTCAAGCCGACCTCTTCGCACTTAAATGACCATAACTTGAGCTACAAAGGTCAAAATGATGCGGTTTCAACTGCGTTGGAAAGCTAACATCCGGAGCTTCAAAATGATATAAGATTTGCCATAGTTGCATCGCGAATAGGGATGCACACACGCATAGTATGCGTACACGCTGATGGTGCCACATAATTTACTTAATGCAACTTGTGGCCAGCGAATTCTAAAGCCTTGTGGGCCCAATCCAACTCATTTCTGATGCTATTTAAGCCAAGAATTGAATGGGAATTAACGTACTTTCACACATTAGTTTAGTTTAGATTAGTTTTGGAGAGAAAGTTAGTTTTAGAGAGAGAAGCTCTCACTCATCTCAAGGATTAGGATTAGGATTAGGTTTAGTTCAGTAATCTAGATCTAGGTTTCAATTCATGCTTTCTTCTTCTTCTTCTTCTTCTCAATTCTATGTTGTTACATTCATAAATCCTCTATTCTTTTGTTGTAATTTCCTTTATGTTGCTTTTATATTTTGTTGTAGATCTACTCTTGTTCCTTCCATTTTCTTTCAATTCAATATGAGGTAATTCATAATAATTGTGTTTCCTTTGATTGTTGTTGTTGATTTCTTATATTCTATTGTTGTTAGATTCTATTTTTGTTATCAATTTACTATGCTTCCTTTTATGCCTTCCAAGTATTTGATGAAATGCTTGGTTGGATTTCGGTATAGATTTTATTCCTCTTGGCCTAGGTAGAGTAATTAGTGACGCTTAAGTTATCTAATTCCTTTGTTGATTGACAATTAGAAGTTGCTAATTGATTTGGATACCACTAAAGCTAGTCTTTCCCTTGGGAGTTGGCTAGGACTTGTGGAATCAAGTTGATTCATCCACTTGAGTTTCCTCCATGGTTGGAGGTTAACTAAGTGGTAGCAATGGACAATTCTCATCACAATTGAGGAGGATAATAAGGATAGGACTTCCAATCCTCATAACCTTGCTAAGAGCCTTTCTTAGTTGTTAGTTTAATTCTTTTGCAACTTACATTCCTTGTTCTTTAACTCAAAAACCCCAAATATACTTTATAGCCAATAACACGAACATATGTTTGCAATTCCTAGGGAAAACGACCCGAGGTTTGAATACTTCGGTTTATAATTTTAGGGGTTTGTTACTTGTGACAACCAAATTTTTGTTTGAAAGGACTATTGTTGGTTTAGAAACTATACTTGCAACGAAATTTCATTTGTGAATTCTAAACCGCACAAAAGTCTTCTCATCAAAATGGCACCGTTGCCGGGGAATTGCTTATGTGTGCCATTCTATTGGTTAGTGTGAATATGTTAATATGTGAATATTTGCATTTCTTTCTTGATTGATTGTTTGTTTGATTGTTACTGATAAACCACTAATTTATGGTTTATCTTGTGCTCAATTGAGTGGTTTTTATCAACTCTTTACCTACTTATTCATACTATTTGCATGGTTTTACATTTGCCTTCCTAATTATGTGCTTTGATTGAAAACATGCTTCTTTGGCCTTAAGTTCCCTATGTTTAAGCCTCTCTTATTGCCATTAGATTCCTTGATATGTGTGTTAAGTGATTTCAGGGATTATAGGACAGGAATGACTCAGACGATGGAAGGGAAGCATGCAAAAGTGGAAGGAATACAAGAAGTTGAAGAAATTGCTAAGCTGTCCAGCCTGACCTCTTCGCACTCAAACGGCTATAACTTTAGCTACAGAGGTCTAAATGATAAGGTTCCAGTTGCGTTGGAAAGCTAACGTACGGGGTTTCGATTTGATATATAATATGCCATAGTTTCCCTGACGATAAGTGACACGAACGCGTGATCTACACGGATGCGTCGCAGTGCCAAAAATCAGCGTGGCAGATTTCTTCTCCAGCAATTTTTGGACTGTTTTTGACCCAGTTTGTGGCCCAGAAAACACAGATTAGAGGCTATAAAGTGGAAGAATCCATTCATTCATAAAAACAAGCTCATAATTCATAATTTTTAGTTTTAGATGTAGTTGTTAGAGAGAGAGGATCTCTCCTCTCTCTTAGGATTTAGTTTTAGGATTTAGGATTATTTCTTCTTCATCACAGGTTCAATGTTCCTCTTATTTATTTTCTATTTTTATTATATACTTTTAATTATTATTTATCTTTTCAATTTGGCTTATGCTACATTCATGTTATGATTTTCTTAATTAATATTATTTGAGGTATTTCAGATTTAAGATTGCTTTGCTTTATTTATATTGATGCTTTTAATTTAATTTAGATATTTTCTCCCTTTTGGCTTGGGTTAAGTAATTGGTAACGCTTGAGCTGTAAAATAAAGCAGTGGTTGAAATTGGAAGTTGCTCCAATAACTCTAGTCTTTCCATAAAAATTGACTAGGACCTGAGGATTAAGCTAATTAATCTACTTGATTTACCTTCATAGTTAGAGGTTAACAAAGTGGGATTAAAATCCAATTCTCATCACAATTGATAAGGATAGGACTTCCAATTCTATTACCTTGCAAAGAGTTTATTTTATTATTACTATTTTATTTTTCTTATCATTTAACATACTGCTTCCTTACTTTCAAAACCCCCAATTTACAAGACTCATAACCAATAATAAGAACATACTTCCCTGCAATTCCTTGAGAAGACGACCCGAGGTTTAAATACTCGATTATCAATTTTAAAGGGGTTTGTTACTTGTGACAACCAAAACATTTGTAAGAAAGGTTGATTGCTTGGTTTAGTAACTATACTTGCAACGAGAGTTTACTATAACTTCTAAACCATCAATCTTCAGTTCTTCAGTTACATAGGACAAGATTTTGCTTAGATACCAATTAATGTCGTGAGCTTCTTTTCTCCTTCATTGTATGATGCGTTCACTACCAAATCCGAGCTTAGCACCATTTGATTCGGAAATTGAAAGAACTTTGCTTCATATTAGGCAAGCTCAGAGGCGGTTAGCTTTTGAGGAAGGTGAAAAGGTTCTTACCAATTCACCAACCACATCATCGTCATCCAACGAAGGCACTAATTACTCTTCCGTTGATACTACTAATAGTTCTTCTTTTGATCTAGGTTTTGACAACATGGCCGCTCCAAGGAGAGTTACTCTCAAGGAAGCGGGTTGACGTTAGGATTTTTACCAGTAAAGAATTTCATAAAAACAGTCACGTTGTAGATATAGTCTCTAAACCGACAGAAATCCCTTCGTACAAACGTTTTGGTTGTCACAAGTAACAAACCCCTTTAAAATTGATAACCGAGTATTTAAACCTCGGGTCGTCTTCTCAAGGAATTGCAGGGAGGTGTTCTTATTATTGGTTATGAGTCTTGTAAATTGGGGGTTTTGAAAGTAAGGAAGCAGTATGTTGAATGATAAGAAAAATAAATAATAATAATAATAAAATAAACTCTTAGCAAGGTATTAGAGATTGGAAGTCCAGACTTAGTTATCCTTATCAATAATAATTAAAGTTGAATCTTAATCCACTTAGTCAACCTTTACTAAAGTAAAGGAAAGTCAAAGGATTAATTAGTTTGATTTTTGAATCCTATTTATTTCCTAAGAAAAGATTAGGATTATTGAAGTTCAATTCAATTGGCAAGATAACAATTATCAATTATGCTGTTGAATTGGATAACTCCTGAGTTACTAATTTCTTAACCAAAACCAAGAATGTAAAAAGCTAAATATAAATCACAAATCTGAAAATACCTCAATTGCATTAATAAAGAAAATCATAACATGAAAGCCATAAGCCAATTATTCAAAAGATAAATATCAATTAAAGTACTAAGGTGAATAAAAATGGAAACGAATTTAAACAGAAAAGAACATTAAACCTGGGATCGAGAGTCACTCCTAAAATTAAGAGAAGTCCTAAATTCTAATCCTAAGAGAGAGGAGAGAACCTCTCTCTCTAAAAACTACATCTACTCCTAAAATTGTGAATGTGAAAGCCTACTTATGAATGGATGCATTCCTCCACTTTATAGCCTCTAATCTATGTTTTCTGGGTCGAGAACTGGGTCAGAAACAGCCCAGAATTCGCTGATCTCGAATTCAACCACGCTGGATTTCCGTCACTGCGACGCGGCCGCATGGAGCACGCGGTCGCGTTGCCTAGCGTCAGGGAAACTATAGCATATTATATATCAAATCGAAGCCCTGGACGTTAGCTTTCCAACGCAACTAGAACCGCCTCGTTTGGACCTCTGAAGCTAAAGTTATAGCCGTTTGAGTGCGAAGAGGTCAGGCTGGACAGCTTAGCAATTTCTCCAACTTCTTGTATTCCTTCCACTTTTGCATGCTTCCTTTCCATCCTCCAAGCCATTCCTGCCCTATAATCTCTGAAAACACTTAACACACATATCAAGGCATCTAATGGTAATAATAGGGGATTAATAATAAGCAAATATAAGATCAAAGAAGCATGTTTTCAATCATAGCACAAAATCAGGAAGGAAAATGTAAAACATGCAAATAGTATGAATAAGTGGGTAAAGAGTTGATAAAATCCACTCAATTGAGCACAAGATAATCCATAAAATAGTGGTTTATCAATCTCCCCACACTTAAACATTAGCATGTCCTCATACTAAGCTCAAGAGAAGCTATAAAGATGAAGAGGGATGATAGAATGTATGAAATGCAACCTATGAATGTAACTACATGCAAAAAATATTTCTACCTACTTGGTTAAAAATAAATAAGTTCCCCCAAGATAAACATAAATCAGATTTCACTAATTAAAATTATATAGTAAAAACAAGTAAACTTGTTAGAAGATAGCTCATGAAAGCAGGGAACATAGAATTAAGCACTGAACCCTTACAGGAAGTGTATATGCACTCTAATCTCTCAAGTGTATAGGGTTAATCAATCTACTCTTCTCTAGTCATGCTTTCTAAACTTTGTTCTTCATCTAACCAATCAACAAATATTTAATGTACCAATGCAAACATCATGAGGTCTTTTCAAGGTTGTAATGGGGCCAAGGTAAGGGTGAGGGTATATATATAAGGCTAAGTGAGCTAGTGAAGTGAATCCTTGAGTAGTCTAAGATCTCACCTAACATATACATACTCTATTAAAATTATACTTAGCTACCCAAATTTTCTCACTTTTGTATTACATACTCATGTATCAAACTTATTTTATTTTTTTTCTTTTGAATTTTGTCCCATGTGCATTGGTTCTTTTTATTTTGTATTTGGGGTAATATATATATATATATATATATATATATATATATATATATATATATATATATATATATTTTTTGTATCCCCTTATTTAATTACTTAATAATTTTTTTTTTCAATGCACATGGTAATTTGATTATTTTGATTTTATATGAGCATGCTTCCCAAAATTTTTATTTTGAAATGTCTTTATTCTTTTTAATTTTCTACCTTTGTTTTTATCATCCATGTTCCCATAAGGTTCCCCACACTTAAACAATACACAATTTCTATCTTAAGCTAACCAAGGATTCAACTTGGAATTTTTATTTTGTTTTTCTGCTTAAGGCTAGTAATGTGGTTATTAAAACAAGGAGGGATTTAGAAGCTCAAGGGGGCTAACAAGGGTGATGTAAAAGGTAGGCTAATTTGGGAAAAGTGAGCTAGAATCAAACAATGGCCTCAATCATATGCAAGCATGTAAATACACTAAATAATGGATATATAGATTGAAACAAAATATAGATTACAATCATAGGGAAGGAAACACACAAGAATAAAAATTTATGGTTAAATAATGTAACCATGTAAATAAGCTCAAAGTATCACAGGTTGTGTGTTCTTTGGCTCAAAAACCATGTTCCAAATACAACTTCAAACAAGTTTAACACAAAAATTTTCATTTTAAATTAGTGAAATTTTTCAAAAATAGGGTCTTAAAAAGAATTTTATTACTTTAACCAAGTAGTAACTAAATGCACAAAATCAAATAAACATGCAATCAAATATTCAGATGCAACAATGAACAAATTAATATTGGTGTTGAAATAGGAAATAACTAACCCATGGAGATCGGTATCGACCTCCCCACACTTAAAGATTGCACCGTCCTCGGTGCATGCTAAGATGTGCAAGTGGATGGGGGTTGTGGTTCCTCAGCTGGGGCTCTTTTTGTTCCTTTTCTTGCTGTTGATTTGGGAATGGCTTTCTCTTTTCCTTTCTTGGTGGCCATCCTGAAAAAGGGAAGAGAAAGTAAATTAAATTCAAAGAGATATATATAGCAAGGAAGAGAACGGAAAAGGTGGTGATGGATGCACATTAAGATATAACTGACATTAACACATGCTCGCGAGTACATGTGAAAAGCCATCAATGGAAAATAGCTAGTGCATATAAGGACAAGTGAATGCAAGGTGTTTATTGGCATGCCGGCAAAGGGCATGAGTAGCATAGATCAAGCATTACTCGTAACAAACCATCATGTTTGTATTGACAATTAATTTCAATTAATACAATAGTAAAGGGAGTTTATGAAAAGCAAGCATTGAATAGTATAAAGTAAAATAGAGAAGTGCATAATGCCATATAGGCTTTTTCACAAACACATAGCATGCATAGTAAATAAGCTATTTGAAAGTATTAAATTGAACATGCAAGCATCCTTTAAAAAGTAATATATAATTGTCAAATAATTATGCAACAATCCACAATGACCCAAATAAAATTCCAACACTAATGAAAATAATGCAATGAATGAAAGTATGCAAGTAAGCAAAAGAAAATAAAAGATAAGAAGAATGAGAAAGGAAGGAAGGGAAGAAGAAGTAAGTAAGAAAAGAGGGAGGAAAATTAGGATTGGGGAAGATAAAATATTTTGGCATATTAGGTTAAGGTGTGCGACGCTGGCGACGCGGTCGCGTGGGTGACGCGGCCGCGTGGTGCGCAATAAGGTCAAGTGACACGGATGCGTGGGTCATGCGATCGCGTGACTCGATTTGTGCTAGTGGCGCGAGTGCAGCCTCGCGCTCGCACAACTCTCTTTTCAAAATCTTATTAGTGCCAAATTTTAAGTGACGCGATCGCATGGGGCATGCGATCGCGTGAGTGGGCTTTAAAGGAATATGACGCGGTCGTGTGGGTCACGCGGCCGCGTGGGAAGGATTATGCGTTCAGCACGAATCCAGCACCACTCTCGCACAACTTTCGGGTGTGCACCACTTTGACGTCGAAATCTTGGTCACGTGGCCACGTAGGGCACGCGGTCGCATGAGAGGCCATTATTCCCATATGACGCGGTCACATCAGCAATGCGGTCGCGTGGGACGATTTGTGCCATTGGCATGCCTCCAGCCACGCTCTTGCGTGACTTTTTGTTCGTTTTCTTTTCTTCCCATTGCACTGGTGACGCGGACGCGTCAGCGACGCTGCCGCGTCGCGTGCATGTTTTTCCATTTTTTTTAATGCAATATGCAGATGCAAATGCAGTGCTTAATGTGAATGCTATGCATGATTCCAGGTTCAGTGAAAATAAAATAAAATAAAAATAAACAACACGAAATAAAATTGAAAAAGAACGATCATACCATGGTGGGTTGTCTCCCACCTAGCACTTTTAGTTATAGTCCTTAAGTTGGACATTTGATGAGATTCCTGCTATGGTGGCTTGTGCTTGTACTAATCCAGGAATCCCCACCAATGTTTGTATTTCCAGTAGCCTCCGGGGTCCCAAACTAAGCATGTAAAGCCCTTAAGAAGCCTCAAACAGATTCTTAGGCTCTCGGGGTGACAAATGCCAGAACAGATTCCAGGATCCCAAACTTTACTTTTACACCCGTTTTTGTCTCGATCTGCATTTTTCCAGCCGGGTGAAAGGTGAAATGAATTCTCACTGCAGCGACCAAAAAGCTTCCTAGACCCATTCAGTTGAGCTTTATACTAACATTTGCGTTTGAACTTAAAGCTTCCAACCATGATGAACCTTGCAGGACAATTCTTACCACTGGCCATCTTCCTCTTACTCTTAATATCATAAAGAGCTCTAAGTTGACCATCCATCTCTAGTAGCCCATATTCAAGTGGGGTTAGAAAGCTAAGGGATATGAATTTTACCCACTTGAATGTTGTGAAAGATGATGGCAACTTAGAGGGAGGCATCTTTAATGGAATTGCAAGCTCCACTCCTTTGTGCTCTTTTCTGATAACTACCACCTCTTTGCAAGCTTCTTCAATTTCAACCTCTTCCTCTTGGCAGCTCTCTTCCAATTCAATCTCCTCTTCATTGCTTTCCAAGGGCACGGGAGGTTGTGCTTCTTCTTCTTGAATCTCCATCACTTGATCAACCTCTTCCAAGTCTTCAACTGTGATATGCCTTGGAGGTTGTACACCCTCCTCAACATCAATTGCAACCATCTTGGAAGGAGGCTCTATGTTTTGACTTTCCCATGGAGGTTCAGCATCTCCTAAGTCTTCAACCAATTCTTCTTCTTCAATAATCCCGGCTTCCTCTACTTGTTCCAGTACAAAGTCATGCTCCGTACTGTTCATTGGAGTTTCTAGTATCTCCTTCATACTACGTTCTTCATTAGATTGTCCACATGAAGCCATGGGGTTTCCCTGAGTGTCCGAACGTCGGGAAGCTAATTGACTCATTATTGCTTGCCCCAATTGATGAATGGTTGCCTGACATCGATCCACTATTTCCTTGAGACGATCCTTTGTCTCTTGATGCACTCGGCTTTCATAAATAGGATCATAGTGATCTTGGATTGATGGATATGGAGATGGTGAATATTGAAGTGGTGGTTCTTGTGAGTAATTGGTTTGGAATTGGGGTGGTTCTATATATGGTTCATATGGCTCATAAGGTGGTTGGTATGGTGGTTGAGGGTTGGGGTTATATAGAGGTGAATGGCAGAAAGGGGCTTGTGATGTGGTGGTCCAAAGTTATGTTGAGGAAAGGGTTCATAGGCATATGGTGGTGGTTGTTGATAGTCCATTGGAGGTGGTTGTTGCCATGAGGGTTGATCAAATCCTTGTGGCTCCTCCCATCATTGATCAAATCCTTATGTTGCCATGATTGTTCCAACCTTGATGCCTATTTTCATTATAGTTTCCATTCCTTACAACAACATTGGAACCAAAATTGAAACCAAAAGGGTGAGAATTCATAGTAATTAATAAAAATTAAAAACAAAAATAAATAAACAAGCAAAAGAAATTTTTTTATTAAATATTTACAATAACCAATAATAAGGCACACGTTTGCAATACCCCGGCAACGGCGCCATTTTGACGTTAGGATTTTTGCCAGTAAAGAATTTCATAAAAACAGTCACGTTGTAGATATAGTCTCTAAACTGACAGAAATCCCTTTGTACAAACGTTTTGGTTGTCACAGGTAACAAACCCCTTTAAAATTGATAACCGAGTATTTAAACCTCGGGTCGTCTTTTCAAGGAATTGCAGGGAGGTGTTCTTATTATTGGTTATGAGTCTTGTAAATTGGGGGTTTTGAAAGTAAGGAAGCAGTATGTTGAATGATAAGAAAAATAAATAATAATAATAATAATAAAATAAACTCTTGGCAAGGTATTAGAGATTGGAAGTCCAGACTTAGTTATCCTTATCAATAATAATGAAAGTTGAATCTTAATTCCACTTAGTCAACCTTTACTAAAGTAAAAGAAAGTCAAGGGATTAATTAGTTTGATCTTCGAATCCTATTTATTTCCTAAGAAAAGATTGGGATTATTGAAGTTCAATTCAATTGGCAAGATAACAATTATCAATTATGCTATTGAATTGGATAACTCCTGAGTTACTGATTTCTTAACCAAAACCAAGAATGTAAAAAGCTAAATATAAGTCACAAATCTGAAAATACCTCAATTGCATTAATAAAGAAAATCATAACATGAAAGCCATAAGCCAATTATTCAAAAGACAAATATCAATTAAAGTACTAAGGTGAATAAAAATGGAAACGAATATAAACAGAAAAGAACATTAAACCTGGGATCGAGAGTCACTCCTAAAACTAAGAGAAGTCCTAAATTCTAATCCTAAGAGAGAGGAGAGAACCTCTCTCTCTAAAAACTACATCTACTCTTAAAATTGTGAATGTGAAAGCCTACTTATGAATGGATGCATTCCTCCACTTTATAGCCTCTAATCTGTGTTTTCTGGGCCGAGAACTGGGTCAGAAACAGCCCAGAATTTGCTGGTCTCGAATTCAACTACGCTGGATTTCCGTCACTGCCACGCGGCCGCATGGAGCACGCGGTCGTGTCACCTAGCATCAGAGAAACTATAAAATATTATATATCAAATCGAAGCCCTGGACGTTAGCTTTCCAACGCAGCTAGAACCGCGTCGTTTGGATTTCTGTAGCTAAAGTTATAGCCATTTGAGTGCGAAGAGGTCAGGTTGGACAGCTTAGCAATTTCTCCAACTTCTTGTATTCCTTCCACTTTTGCATGCTTCTTTTCCATCCTCCAAGCCATTCCTGCCCTATAATCTCTGAAAACACTTAACACACATATCAAGTCATCTAATGGTAATAAGAGGGGATTAATAATAAGCAAATATAAGATCAAAGAAGCATGTTTTCAATCATAGCATAAAATCAGGAAGGAAAACGTAAAACATGCAAATAGTATGAATAAGTGGGTAAAGAGTTGATAAAATCCACTCAATTGAGCACAAGATAAACCCTAAAATAGTGGTTTATCACGGGTGCACCGGATTTTGTTCTCCAACCTCTACATGTGCTTCATCCCAACTTGAATGTAAACTTTAAACTCAAGACCGCTCTCATCAATCTCTTACCAAAGTTCCATGGACTTCCCGCACAAGATCCAATTAGACACCCCAAGTACTTTTATGGTGTATGCTCGACTACTAGGCGGGAAGGATCCGATGAAGTGGCTATATGGTTGTTTGCCTTCCCTTTCTCTCTGGAGGGAAGAGCCAAGGAGTGGTTCTATACCTTACCTAGTGATGTTGTGTCCGATTGGGTCTTGCTTAGAAGAGAATTCCTTGATAAATTCATGCCTGTAGAAATGACGGACAAGCTAAGGAAGGAGATCTCTTGTATTGTACAAGGCGAGATGGAAAATTTATATGAATATTGGGAACGGTTTCGCAAACTCCTTGATTCATGTCCCAACCACATGATTGACACTCAAGTGTTGCTTAGCTATGTGTGCGAAGGCATGAGGGAGCAAGATAAGAATTTGTTGGATGCTTCAAGCAACGGTTCTTTGTCAAAGTATAGGACGGCGGAGGAGGCATGGCAACTCATTACCGACTTGGCCGAGTCCACTCAACATGCTAGACGGAGAGTTAATCGCCCAAAGGCCGTGAATGAAGTTTCTTCTAGTGGTGAGACCGCTCCCCTTACTAAGACCTTGTGTGAGATGACAAGCCTTCTAAAGCAACTCCAAGTGAATCAACAACAACCTCCATCCCAACAACAACCACGACCTCCTCAAAACCAACAATGCCAACAATTGGTCCCCCAAAAAGTATGTGGCATTTGTTCATGTTACTCCCACTACACGGATGAGTGTCCAAGTCTCCAAGAAGATAATACTCTAGCGGCTACCCACAACTTCTACCCACAACAACCACTATGAACGTGCTAATCAAGGATACCATTCACAAGGGAGCAATTACAACCAAGGGTATCCCCAACATGGAGGCAATTACAACCAAGGGAGTAACAACTCTAGTCAAGCTTGGCGGGACAATTATCAACAAAGGGGAAGGGACAATGGAGGCAACCAAAGGTGGAACAACAATACTCCACAAAATCGCTATTCACAAAACCCTCCCAACCAAACACCAAATCAAGGAAGGAACTATCAACCCTATATACCACCTCATAGACAACCACTTCTACCCAACCAACGCCAAGCACCACAAATCACCTATCCTTCCACATCTCCAAATCAAGATGACACACTTCGGTCCATACTCCAAGGACAAAAAAAAACTCCAAAATACACTCAACTCAAGTCTTAATGGTCTCACTTCCACCCTCCAAGCTCTCATTACTCGCATGGAGCCACCTTTTACTCCCACCCCTCAAGCCTCAACCTCTATAGCCATACCCTCTCAACCTCTACCCAACTCCAAGGGTGGCATCAACGACGTAACCTTGAGGTCCGGAACTCAATTGAAGGAAAGGGATTCAAAGGCACCTAGTCCAATGAAAGTCGCTCAAGAGGAAGATGGAGTTGAGATAGAAGAAATTGAAGAGGAGGAGGAGTCACATGTAATAGTCTAAGATGAAGACCCTCTACCAAGGAGTGAAGTCTCTAAAAAGGAGAAAACGTTGGAGGAAGTGGCTCAACCAATCCCATTTCCTATATTGGCAAGAAAGGCTAAGAAGCGTGTGGAACTTGAGCCAAAAATGGTAGAGATGTTCAAGAAAGTGGAGGTAACTATCCCCTTCTTTGATGCTATACATCAATTGCCTAAATATGCAAAATTTCTTAAAGACTTGTATATGAACAAAGATAGAATTCATGAGTTGGAAACCATTCCATTGGGGAGTTCCATTTCGGCTTTAATGGGGGCCATTCCGGAAAAGTGTGTTGATCCGGGTCCTTGTTTAGTCACTTGTGTCATTGATGGAGTCCAATTCATTGATTGTATGTGTGACCTTGGTGCATGCGTTAACATTATGCCTCTTTCCATTTATCATCTATTGAAGCTCCTACCGTTGAAGCGGTCAGCGGCTAGGTTTGTCTTGGCGGACAAGAGCATAATAACCGTGGCAGGTATTGCGGAAGATGTGTTGGTCAACATCAAGGGTTTGATATTTCCAATTGATTTCCATATCATTGAGATGCCACCAAGTGAATCCGAGAGGGCATCATCTATCCTACTTGGGAGGCCATTTTTGAGGACTTCTAGATTCAAGTTGGATGCCTTCGGGAACCTACTCATTTGTGATAAATGGGAGAGTTGTAAGTTTTAGCCTAGAAGAAGCGATGAGGCACCCACCGGAGAACCATTCCATATTCCGATGTGACTTAATTGATAACATTATGGCCGAAGTGCATTGTGCAAAGCTAGATGAGAAACATGTGGTTGAAGAAGATAGTGAAGATCCAAGTGTAGAAGTTCAAGTGACAAGCCAAGAGCAAAAGCTAGAATTGAAGCCACTATCGCCCCACCTAAAGTACTCATACCTTGATGAATCCCACAAGTTCCCAGTGATCATAGCAAGGGAACTAAATCCTCAACAAGAAAAAAAATTACTATGTGTTTTGAGGAAGAACAAAAGGGCAATAGGGTGGAGTTTGGCGGATCTAGTAGGATAAGTCCCCAAGTGTGTGAGCACCGGATCTTTTTGGAAGAAGAAGCTAGACCCGTGAGACAACCTCAAAGGTGATTAAATCCTACTATTTTGGAGGTTGTCAAGAAAGAGGTGACACGGTTACTCGAGGCGGACATCATCTACCCTATTTCGGATAGTGAATGGGTAAGTCCCGTTCAAGTTGTGCCTAAGAAGTCCGGGGTAACCACAATCAAGAATGAAAGCGGGGAGCTCATAGCAACACGGGTGCATGATGAGCATAAGTTCCAAAAGGTGCATGATGAGTTCATAGGGCAAAAGGTGCATAGCAACACCGGCAACTTTCCAAAGGTGCATGATGAGCATCTTTGCGGATTTTCTAGAGCAATGCATCGAGGTATTCATGGATGACTTCACAGTATATGGTGATTCTTTTGATCATTGCTTGGATAATCTTGAAAAAGTTTTGGAAAGATGTACTAAAACCAACCTTGTCTTGAATTTTGAGAAGTGTCATTTCATGGTCAAGCAAGGCATTGTTTTAGGACATATTGTTTCCAAAGATGGTATTTTCGTAGATCCGGCAAAGATTAATGTCATATCTAGCTTGCCTTATCCCTCTTCCGAGAGGGAGGTCCGCTCTTTTCTTGGACATGCAGGATTTTATCGGAGATTCATAAAGGATTTTAGCAAGGTAGCATTGCCTCTCTCAAGGTTGTTACAAATGGATGTTGAGTTTGATTTAAGCAAGGAATGCATGGAGGCTTTTGACAAGATCAAGGTAGCATTGACCCAAGCTCCCATTGTGCGAGGGCTGGATTGGAGTCGACTATTTGAAATAATGTGTGATGCTTCAAATTTTGCCGTGGGAGCCGCGTTAGCACAACGCGAGGGTAAGAATCCATATGTCATAGCCTATGCATCAAAAACACTAGATGAAGCCCAATCCAACTACGCTACCACCGAAAAAGAACTTTTGGTCATTGTATTTGCCTTGGACAAGTTCCGAGCATATCTACTTGGTTCAAAGGTGGTAGTGTATTCGGATCATGCGGCGTTAAAATATTTGTTGGCTAAGAAGGAATCCAAACCGAGATTGATTAGATGGGTTTTATTGTTGTAAGAATTTGACTTGGAAATTAAGGATAGGAGTGGTACGCAAAACCTAGTAGCGGACCACTTAAGTCGCCTTGAACACACAAAAGGCGATACCACTCCTATCAATGATTCTTTTCCCTTTGAGGGCTTGCATGAAATCTCGGAAACCATTCTTTGGTATGCACCAATTCTCAATTACTTAGTATCTCGCTCCTTTCCTCTTAATCTCTCCAAACATCAAAGGGATAAGCTACAAAGCGAATCCAAATACTATGTGTGGGATGACCCATACCTATGGAGATATGGGGCAGATCAAGTAATTCGGAGGTGCATTCCACAAACTGAATTCCACTCAATCTTGGAAGCTTGCCACTCTTCTAAAGGAGGAGGCCATTTTGGACCTCAAAGAAAGGCAAGGAAAATCCTAGATTGTGGCTTTTAGTGGCCAACTCTTTTCAAGGACTCTTCTCATTTTTGTAAATCTTGTTCTCAATGCATTAGATTTGGTAACATCTCCAAGAAGGATGAAATTCCCCAACAAACCATGCTATTTTGTGAGATTTTTGATGTGTGGGGAATCGACTTCATGGGGCCATTCCCAAATTCTAATGGTTTTCTCTACAATCTACTTGTCATTGATTATGTGTCCAAATGGGTGGAAGCGATACCCACCCGGACGGACGATGCTAATGTTGTCCTTTCTTTTGTGAGAAACAATATCATTTGTACATTTGGGTCGCCATGAGCAATCGTGAGCGACAAAGGTTCACACTTTTGCAATAAGAGAATGGAAGGGCTCATGAAGAAATATAGCATCATGCATAAAGTAGCCACGGCCTACCACCCACAAACAAACGGCCAAGCCGAGGTTTCCAATCGGGAAATTAAACGCATCTTGGAAAGGATTGTGAAACCCAATAGGAAAGATTGGAGTGCTAAGCTCACCGATACATTATGGGCCTACCGAACGGCATACAAAACGCCAATTGGCATGAGTCCCTTTCGGTTGGTATATGGCAAAGCTTGCCACTTACCAGTGGAGATAGAGCACAAGGCATATTGGACCATCAAGGAGTGTAATCCAAGTTTGGGTGGAGCCGGAGTTGAGAGGAAGCTACAACTAGCGGAGTTGGAATGTTTGAGGCTTGAAGCTTATGAGAACTCTAGTCTTTACAAGGAGAAATGAAAGCCATGCATGATAGGAACATAAGAGGCAAAGAATTTAAAGCCGGTGATCTAGTCCTTCTTTAAAATTCTAGATTGAGATTGTTGCCCGGAAAACTATGGTCAAAATGGGAAGGCCTATATCAAGTAGTGAAAGCGGAATCCTATGGGGTTTACCATTTGCGCCATCCCTCAAGTTTGGATATCTTCAAGGTCAATGGGCACCGTCTCAAGTTGTATCATGGTGAGCAAATGAAGAGCAACAAAGAGATTGAGGTATTCCTTTTAGAAGATGCACCTCTTGGCAAAGAGCAATGAGCTAGTTGAAATCCAACTTAAGGACATTAAACAAAAGTGCTAGGTGGGAGACACCTCACCATGGTGAGATCTATCCTTTTTACCCTTTTGTATATAGTTCTTACACTCTTGATTATTTTGCGATTGCTTAGCTATATTCCTATTTGATCAGAGTTAATCGTAAATACCTTGGATATTTTACTCATGAAGACTTGCATTGATTTTTCCATGTTTGATTTGATTGTGCGGTAGAAGTACACCCCTCTTGATATTTTGCATTGATTTTGGCCTCTTTGGCTGGATTGGCCATTAAATTTATGACAATTAGACATCTTTCATGTTGATTCAAAAAAAAAAAGGGGGGGGGGGGGCACGCGTGCGCGTACTGTGCACGTATGCTTCCATAGGTCTTCGCAGCTCCTGGGTCATTTTCCAGAGAGTTGTGCAAATTCTGGGCCAGCTTTGGGCCCTCGGCATAACCAGCATCACGCGTGCGCACACAATGCGCGTACGCATCCATGGACATTTGCGCAAAAGCACGCGTACGCGCACTAGCCGCGTACGCGTCACTACTGCGATTTGCAATCCTTGGCCATTTTTCCCAAGAGTTGTGCCCTGGTTGGGCTCCTCTCATGCCACTGGCCTAACTCGACTCACGCGTACGTGCACCAGGCGCGCACATGCACCACTATCATAATGCAAATCGACGCGCCAGCACCCCGTGCGCGTTCGCGTCGACCATCAAATTTTATTTTCTGGAACTTTTTCCCGAGAGTTGAGACAAAGTTTTGCCCAATCTGTGCTGAGGACACAACTGTATGCACGCGCATGCGCACCTGGCGCTCGTGCGCACACTCACATTTCGCCACTTCGCGCACGCGCGCACCGTGTGCGTCCGCGCCCTTACTGATTTTTGCCCATGCACGCGCACGCGTGCATGGCGCGCGCGCGTTGGTTCCGCGAACCAATTGAATTAGAGCGCACCTTTCTCCTTCCATTTTCTCCCTTTTTCCTTACTACGACCCTTCTTCTTCAATTCTACCCTCCTCTACCATCTCTACCACCTCTTCTCCGCCACCACCGGCGGCAACCACCACCTCTGGCGGTCCCACACCTCTCTTTTCCCTCTCATCTCTCTTACTCTTCACTACCTTTTCTCTCACCTCCATACCCCATTTCTCTTCTTCCTCCTCTCAAGGTACTTCTCATTTCTATTTTTGTTTGATTTTTCTTTTTCCTTCTTCCTTCCCTTAGTTACACTCCCTTACTTTCCTTCTTAGTTAGTTTCATTCGTGTTTTCTTTGTTTGTTGAATTTTCTTTCTCTCTTTCTTTTCATTTTCTCATGGGTGTTACAAGTGGAGATTATTACTCTTGTATTAATGAGTTGGTTTGACTTACTTGCTTTCTTTTGCAATATGTGGGATGTTATGATGATTGATGATGCTTTATGGGATGTTACATTGTCTCCCTTACTCAATTTTTATCATAAGAAGGGATGCACACCAAGTGTTTGATGAAAGACCCACATGACTCCTTGGAGTTATTTTGACTAAGTGTTTTCTATTTTAGTGTTCTTTCTCCTTCACTTGCTTGTTCATATATGTATTGAGCTTACTACATCTCTTGCTTCATTTCCATATGCTCATTTCCTAATTCTCACTTCTTGTCATTGATGTTAAGAGTGTGTGCTTCTCATGCTTCTTGTTTGCATGCATATACCACTCATACATCACATGCTTATGCTTAACCATGACCTTCATTATTGTCTTACTTACAAGTTGCAGCTGTCACGTATCTATATCACTTATCCTCTTGGCTTTGTCATTAGCATGCTTATTATTTCTTAAGTGCTTCTTTGGGTTTAATTTCACCATCTTTCTCTCTTTTCTTAGGATGGTGATCAAAAGAGACAACGGAAAGGCACCCAAGAAGGCACCCTCACGGTCCGTTAGCAAAGCACAACAAGCACCTAGCGCTAAGCCCCTTCTCACTAAGATAAGGAGCGTTGCTAACATTGATATTTTGGAAAAGGACAATCCGGCGAGGGATCCGAACAAGTTCCCCAACCGCTATTGCAAACTTGTCTACCCCTTGATTAAACCAAGGAACTATCATGCGGAGCCTCTCCTAGTCCCTCTGGCTCATGTCATACCGCTCATCATGCCCCGCATCAAACGGCGGCAATGGGAGTTCCTATTGAGGAAACCTCGGGAGGCAAACTTGTCTTGGGTGGTTGAATTTTACACTAACTACCACTCCTCTTCCCTTACATTGGTATTTGTGCGCCGAAGGAAAGTTTCCGTCATGGAGGAGACCATTCAAAATGTGCTTAACACCGGACCGTTAGTGGGAGGGATTGATGCTTACTAAGAGATTTTGTCGGCATGGTGCCAATACGCATTTGATTGGGATGCCATCCTCAAGGTCATTGCTATACCCGAATAATTCTGGATTTGCGGAAGGATGAGACCCCGGCCCAAGGGTAGCACCGCCCATTTTCTCACTAGAGAGGCTCAAGCATGGGCCCAAATTCTAGCCCACTATGTGCTCCCTAGCACCCATGGCTCATCTATCACTACCGAGTTAGCCTTGTTGATTTGGTGTGTCTTCATAGAGAGACCGGTGCATATTCCCCATCTCATCTGCCAATCTATGGGCCGTATTCACGCTAAGGGGAACCTACCCTTTCCTGCTTTAGTAACCAACTTAGTCACCGCAGCCGGTGTTCCCCGGGAGACGAAGGATAGAAGGGCCATGATCCCGGTGGATGGCGATGTTGTTCCAAACGGGAGATATCTTTACCCTCCGGCGGACACCGAAGAGCCAAACTTAACCATCTCCATGAACATCCCCTCCACCTCCTCCGCACCACCAAAGTCATCCATGCAACGCATAGAGGAACTCCACAAGAAGCTTGACCGTTGTGAACGGCATAACCAACGCTGATACGCTTTTGTCAAGAAGCTTCTAAGTTGTCTAGCACCACCTATGGAAGAACCGGAAATCTCCACATCCACCGGCACCGATAATGAGGAAAGCGATAATGAAGAGGAGGATGGACACTCGGAAGCCACTCAACCATTACGTCCCACTCAAGGCACGAAGGACCGTGCCAACTTCTAAGTGTGGGGAGGTCGGTCGGCCGACCGGTCTTCATAGGTAACACCCGAATAAATTTCTTGAATCTCTTTTGTTAACTAGGAATGACTTTTAGGGCAACCCTATACCAAATTTGAAAATTTATGATGCTTAGCTTGCTTGAAAGAATGTAAATTGGAACATGGATTTTGAGCCAAGAACACAAGCAAGTGAGTTTTGAGCCTAATTGCGTGGTTGCATCTTATAACCACTTACCTTCCTTCTTGTGTGCATTGTTCTCTCTCTATGATTGTGATCTTTAATTTGTTTGACTCTATATGTCCATTGTTATATGTATGAATGCATGTGCATGATTGAGGCCATCAATTCACTTAGCCACTTACCTAAATGACCTTACCTTATAACAACCTTTGCAACCAATTTTGAGCCCACGCTTAACCCGCTTATTCTTAATTCTAGCACATCACATGCCAAAGGCGAAAAACCATGAATGTCCCTATTTGAATCCCTGAATAGCTTAGGCTAGTGCGTGAGTGCCATTCAAGTGTGGGAAAATGCGGGGGGGGGGGGAGGGAGAGCATTGGTTGAGATAAGAGAATGTTGTTTTTGTTGAAAATATTGGGAAGTGGATACATACTTATGTGTTGATTAAATGTATAGAACTTATGCATTGACATTCTTGTATAAAGTTGAAAAATAAATGTACATATACACATATATGTGTATAGAAAAAACAGAGAAAGAGAAAAGACAAGAAAAGAAAAAAAAGAAAGAAATATATATATATATATATATATATATATATATATATATATATATATATGTAAAAAAAATAAAAAAGAAAAAAAAAGAGAAAAGAGAGAAGCAAGAAAAGGGGACAAAATGCCCCAAAGTAAGGCTTAGCGACAAATCAATGCATATGTGTAATGATCAAAAGTAAATGCATGAGTACGTGAAAAAGTGAGAAATGGGTAGTTAGGTTAGTATATAATTGTATAGGATGTTATATAGGTTAGGTGGGAAGCTCAAGTTAATCAAGGAATTCAAATTTTAGCCCACTTAACCAAATATCTAACCCTACCTTAACCCTAACCCCATTACAACTCAAGGAAAGACCTCATGATATATGTATGCATGCATAGAAAAATTGTTGATTGTTAGAGGAAGAACAAATTTTAGAAGAGCATGAAGTAGGGGAGGATTGAGTGATCAACCCTATACACCGAGCGAATAGAGTGCAAATACTTCCGGTGAGGGGTTCAAAGCTCAATTCCTTGTTGTCGGCTCTTGCGAGCGTTCTTCACGCAAGCTATGCATATTTCACTTCGACGACTAGAGTTGGTAGAGTTCATACATTGCCTATCATCTTGCCCTATGTGCATATACATATGTGTATTCTAGGAAGATTGAATTGCTCTAGGCCAAGTAGATAGTAGCATACACCCTAGTTGCGTTTATGTAGGTAGATTGCATTACATGAGTCCAAATCCCTTGTGGTCCTTTGATCTTTTTCTTTCATTTAGCATGAGGACATGCTACACTTTAAGTGTGGGGAGGTTGATAAACCCCGTCTTTAGGGTTTATCATCTATAGAATCTAAGGGTTTTATCAATGATCTTCCACACTTATTCATATAAACTGCATGATTTTGTGTTCCTTTTCCATTTTACCTCATAGATGAAAATATGCTTCTTTTGCATCAAAATTGATATATTGTAATTGATGAGTGGATAATTTATACGCTTTTTGGCATTATTTTTACATAGTTTTTAGTATGAATTAGTTATTTTTTAGTATATTTCTATTAGTTTTTAAATAAAAATCACATTTCTGGGATTTACTATGAGTTTGTGTGTTTTTCTGTGATTTCAGGTGATTTCTAGCTGAAATTGAGGGACTTGAGCAAAAATTTGATTCAGAGGCTGAAGAAGGACTGCAGATGCTGTTGGATTCGGATCTCCCTGCAGTCAAAGTGGATTTTCTGGAGCTACATGAACTCAATTGGCGCGCTCTCAATTGCGTTGGAAAGTTGACATCCAGGGCTTTTCAGCAATATTTAATAGTCTATACTTTGCCCGAGTTTTGATGACGCAAACTGGCGTTCAAACGCCAACTCCCTGCCCATCTCCATATGCTTATCAGAAATTCTCACCAATGAATTGCATAAGTATCTCTATCCCATTTTATATTTCAATTATATTTTAACTATCAATTCACCATAACCATTTGAATCCGCCTGACTGAGATTTGCAAGATGACCATAGCTTGCTTCAAGCCGACAATCTCCATGGGATCGACCCTTACTCACGTAAGGTTTATTAGTTGGACGACACAGTGCACTTGCTGGTTGGTTGTGCGAAGTGGTGAAAAAGAACTAAGATTATGAACGTGCGTATTAAGTTTTTGGCGCCGTTACCAAGGAATGAACAATCACAATTTCGTGCACCAAGTTTTTGGCGCCGTTGCCGGGGATTATTCGAGTTTGGACAACTGACGGTTCATCTTGTTGCTCAGATTCGGTAATTTTATTTTAATTTTAAGCTTTTTGTTTTTGTTTTTATTTTCGAAAAAACTTAAAAAAATACAAAAAAATTATAATAAAATCATAAAAACCAAAAATTTGATGTTTCTTGTTTGAGTCTAATGTCAATTTTTAAGTTTGGTGTCAATTGCATTCTTTTATTTTTCTTAAAAATTTTTGAAAAATTCATGCATAATGTCCTTCATGATCTTCAAGTTGTTCTTGATGATCTTCTTTGTTTGATCTTTAATCTTCCATGTTTGGTGTCTTTTCTTGTTTTTCATATGCATTTTCAATTTGTTAGTGTCTAATTATTGAAAATTTCTAAGTTTGGTGTCTTGCATGTTTTTCTTTTGATATAAATTTTCAAAAATAAGTCTTGATGTTCATCTTAATATTCAAAGTGTTCTTGGTGTTCATCTTGACATTCAAAGTGTTCTTGCATGTATTAGTTGTTTTGATTCATAATTTTTATGTTTTGTTCCAATTTGGTGTTTTTCTCTTTCTTCATTAAAAATTCAAAAATCAAAAAAATATCTTTCCCTTATTCTTCTCATAAAATTCGAATATTTGAGTTGACTTTTTAAAAATTTTTAAAATTTAGTTGTTTATTATTAGTCATGTCAAATTTTCAATTTAAAAATTCTATCTTTTTCAAACCTTTTCAAAAATCAAATCTTTCTCATTTTTTTCATATTTTCGAAAACTTTTTAAAATGATTTTCAAAATCTTTTTTTTTTTTAATTTCATTTTATAATTTCAAAATCTTTACTAAAAATTAATGTGATTGATTCAAAAATTTTAAAGTTTGTTACTTGCCTATTAAGAAAGGTTTCATCTTTAAATTTTAAAATCCTATCTTTTAGTTTCTTGTTAGTCAAGTAATCAACTTTAATTTTCAAAAATCAAATCTTTTTAATTTCCTTTTTAAATCTTTTTCAAATTAAATTTCAATCATATCTTTTTCAAAATCAATTTCAAAATCTTTTCTAACTTCTCACCCTTTCAAATTTGATTTTCAAATCTTTTTCAATTAACTACTTGACTTTTTGGTTTATTTTCAAAAGTTTTTTATTTCAATCATATCTTTTTCAAAACCACCTAACTAACTTTTTTCTCACCAATTTTCGAAAATCCCTCCCCTCTTTTTCAAAATTCCTTTTTAATTAACTAATTATTTTAAATTTCAACTTAATTTTATTTTCCTTCTTAATTTTTGAATACAAACTAATATTTAAAATAAAAACAAAAATATTTTCCTTTTATTTTAAAATTAAATTCAAAATTCTTCCCCCTCTCATCTCTTTCTATTTATTTAATTATCTACTAACACCCCTCTTCCATTCAAAAATTCAAACCTATTCTTCTTCTCTGTGTTCGAATTCTTATCTTCTCCTTCTTCTATTCTTCTCTTCTTATACTCACATAAGGAATCTCTATACTGTGACATAGAGGATTCCATATTTTCTTTTTTGTTCTCTTCTTTTTCATATGAGCAGGAACAAGGATAAGAACATTCTTGTTGAAGCTGACCCTGAACCTGAAAGGACTCTGAAGAGGAAGCTAAGGGAAGCTAAAGCACAACTCTCTGGAGAAAACCTGACAGAAATTTTCGAAAAAAAATGAGACATGGCCAAAAATAATAACAATGGTGGAGATGCAAGGAAGATGCTAGGTGACTTTATTGTACCATCTTCCAACTTCTATGGAAGAAGCATCTCACTTCCTGCGATTGGAGCAAACAATTTTGAGCTTAAGCCTCAATTAATTTCTCTAATGCAGCAGAATTGCAAGTTCTATGGACTTCCAATAGAAGATCCTCATCAGTTTTTAACTGAATTCTTGCAAATCTGTGTCACTGTCAAGACCAATGGAGTTGATCCCGAGGTCTACAGGCTTATGCTTTTCCCTTTTGCTGTAAGAGACAGAGCTAGAACATGGTTGGATTCACAACCTAAGGAAAGCCTGAACTCTTGGGATAAGCTGGTCAGTGCTTTCCTGGCCAAATTCTTTCCACCTCAAAAGATGAGCAAGCTTAGAGTGGAAATCTAAACCTTCAGACAGAAGGAAGGAGAGTCCCTCTATGAAGCTTAAGAAAGATATAAGCAACTGATCAAAAGGTGTTCTACTGACATGCTTCCAGAATGGAGCATCATAAGTATATTCTATGATGGTTTGTCTGAGTTGTCAACAATGTCATTGGACCATTCTGCAGAAGGATCTCTTCACGTGAAAACCCCTGCGGAAGCTCAGGAACTCATTGAAATGGTTGCAAATAACTAGTTCATGTACACCTCTGAAAGGAATCCTGTGAACAATGGGACGCCTCAGAAGAAGGGAGTTCTTGAAATTGATATTCTGAATGCCATATTGGCTCAGAACAAAATATTGACTCAGGAAGTCAATATGATTTCTCAGAGTCTGAATGGATTGCAAGCTGCACCCAACAGTACTAAAGAGGCATCTTCTGAAGAAGAAGCTTATGATCCTGAGAACCCTGCAATAGCAGAGGTAAATTACATGGGAGAACCGTATGGAAACACCTATAATCCTTCATGGAGAAATCATCCTAATCTCTCATGGAAGGACCAACAGAAGCCTCAACAAGGCTTCAATAATAATGGTGGAAGAAATAGGTTTAGCAATAGCAAGTCTTTTCCATCATCTTCTCAGCAACAGACAGAGAATTCTGTACAGAGCCATTCTGGCCTGGCAACCATAGTCTCTGATCTATCGAAGACCACACTAAGTTTCATAAATGAAACAAGGTCCTCCATTAGAAATTTGGAGGCACAGGTGGGTCAGCTGAGTAAGAAGATTACTGAAACTCCTCCCAGTACTCTCCCAAGCAATACAGAAGAAAATTCCAAGAGAGAGTGCAAGGCCATAACCATTACCCACATGGCCGAACCTGGAGAGAGTGAGGAGGACGTGAATCCTAGTGAGGAAGACCTCTTGGGACGTCCTCTGGACAGAAAGGAGTTTCCCTTTTAGGAACCAAAGAAATCTGAGGCTCATACAGAGACCATAGAGATTCCATTGAACTTCCTTTAGCCATTCATGAGCTCTGATGAATATTCTTCCTCTGAAGAGGATGAAGACATCATTGAAGAGCAAGTTGCTAAGTATCTAGGAGCAATCATGAAGTTGAATGCTAGTTTATTTGGTAATGAGACTTGGGAGGATGAACCCTCCCTTGTTCACCAATGAACTGAGTGCACTAATGAGGCAGAAATTGCCTCAGAAGAAACCGGATCCCGGAAAGTTCTTCATACCTTGTACCATAGGCACCATGACCTTTGAGAAAGCTCTGTGTGACCTTGGGTCAGGGATAAACCTCATGCCACTCTCTGTAACGGAGAAACTGGGAATCTTTGAGGTACAAGCTGCAAGAATCTCATTAGAGATGGCAGACAAATCAATGAAACAAGCTGATAAACCCATATTTCATGAATTATTTTGTGCTTAGTTTGAGTGATTTATTCAATCCTTCACCCACTTATTCATATTAATTGCATGGTTTTACTTTCCATTCCTTATTATGTGATGTATGTGAAAAACATGTTTCCTAAGCTTTAAAATTAATTATTTTAATTACCTTTACTTCCATTCGATGCCGTGATTAGTGTGTTGAGTAGTTTCAGATTTTCTAAGGCAGAATGACTTAAAGGATGGAAAAGGAAACGTACAAAAATGGAAGGAAAGTGCGAAACGGAGTTTTGAAGAAACTGCCATCCATGCAATTGCATGGACGATGCGATCGCGTGCCAGGCGCGAAGAAGCAGCGACGCGGCCGCATGATTGACGCGGCCGCGCGACTTGAGCATAGCGCATTCGATGTGAACGCGTGACCGATGCGATCGCGCCAAAAGGAAAACTCCAGATGACGCGACCGCGTGACCCACGCGGACGCGTGACAGAGGCCACGTATCAGAATTTACAGAATACGCCCCCAGCGATTTCTGAAGCCCTTTTTGCCCAGATCCAAGTACAGAACACACAGATTAGAGGCTATAAAGTGTAGGAATGCATCCATTCAAAAGAGAGCTCACATTTTTATTACTTTCCATGATTTAGATTTAGTTTTGAGAGGGAGATTCTCTCCTCTCTCTCTTAGGATTAGGATTTAGGACTTCTCTTAGTTTTTAAGAGTGACTCTCGATTTAGGTTTAATATTTACTTTAATTCATGTCTCTATGCTACTTTCACTTTAATACTTTTATTCGTATCTGCATATGTTTCCCAATTGGCTTATGAATTATTCCATGTTACAGATTACTATTTGAGTTAATGATTATTTGAGGTATTTCAGTTCATTATTGTTCTCTTTAAATTAAGTTATCATTGTTTCCGATCTGAAGATATTTTATTCCAGCAATTTACTTTTTTCCCTTTTGGTCCTGGTTAAGAAATCAGTAACTCAACAGTTATCAACCTCAGCATAATTGATAATCGTTATCTTGCTAATTAAACTGAACTTCAATAATCCCAACTTTTTCTTAGGAAATAAATAGGATTCGAAGGTCAAACTAATTAGTCCCTTGACTTTCCTTTGATTTAGTAAGGGTTAACTAAGTGGAATTTAGATTCAACTTTCATTATTGTTGAGAGAGATAACTAAGTTGGACTTCTAATTTCTCTTACCTTGCCAAAAGTTGCTTTACAGTATTTATTTATTTATTTTAATTGCCATTTACTTTACTTGTCATTCAAATCACTTGCTTCTCACCTTCCAAACCCCGATTACAACCTTTATAGCCAATAATAAGAACATACTTCCTTGCAGTTCCTTGAGAAGACGACCTGAGGTTTAAATACTCGGTTATCAATTTTAAAAGGGGTTTGTTACTTGTGATAACCAAAACGTTTGTATGAAAGGACTTTTGAAGGTTTAGAAACTATACTTGCAACGAGGATTTATCCGCAAATTTCTAGACCACGCAAAAGTTCTCTCGTCACAGGCTTATTGACTAGTAGAGGACGTGTTAGTAAAGGTTGAAGGCCTTTACATCCCTGTTGATTTCATAATCCTAGACATTGGGAAGGATGAGGATGAATCTATCATCCTTGGCAAACCCTTCCTAGCCGCAGCAAAAGCTGTGATTGATGTTGACAGAGGAGAGTTGGTCCTTCAGTTAAATGAGGGCTACCTTGTATTTAAGACTCAAGGTTCTCTTTCTGTAACCATGGAGAGGAAGCATGTAAAGCTTCTCTCAATACAGAGTCAAACAAAACCCCTACATTCAAACTCTAAGTTTGGTGTTAAGAGGCCCCAATATTGCTCTGATTTTCTGTGAGGCTCCATGAGAGCTCACTGTCAAGCTATTGACATTAAAAAAGTGCTTGTTGGGAGGCAACCCAATGTTATTTAATTATATCTATTTATTTTCTATTGCTATTTTATGTTTTCTTTAGGTTGATGATCATGTGAAGTCACAAAAACTACTGAAAAATCAAAAATAGAATGAAAAACAGCATTAAAAATAGCTCACCCTGGAGGAAGAGCTTACTGGCATTTAAACACCAGTAAGAAGCATCAAAATGGCGTTTAACGCCAGAAAGAAGCATCAAGCTGGCGTTAAACGCCAGAAACAAGCACCAGACTGGCGTTTAACGCCAGAACAGAGCATGGAATTAGCGTTTAACGCCAAGAATGGGAGGAAAGCTAGCGTTAAACGCCAGAAACAAACAGCAAGTTGGCGTTTAATGCCAGACATGCATTCTAAGGGCGTTTTGCACGCCTACTTGGAGTAGGGATGCTAAGTCCTTGACCCCTCAGGATCTGTGGACCCCACAGGATCCCCACCTACCCACCTCTTCTTCTTTCCTCTTCACACCTTCTCATAACACTCTTCCCCAAATACCCTTCACCAATCACCTTATTACCTCTTCCCCAAATACCCTTCACCAATCACCTTATTACCTCTTCCCCATAAACCCCACCTACCTCCAAATTCAAATTCCTTTCCCTCCCAAACCCAACCCTAATGGCCGAAACCTAACCTCCCCCCCCACCCCTATATAAACCACTTAACACTACTCCATTTTCACACATCACAACCACTACTTCTCCCCCTTGGCCGAATACACTCTCTCACTCCATCTCCTCTATTTTCTTCTTCTTCTACTACTTTCCTTCTTCTTTTGCTCGAGGACGAGCAAATCTTTTAAGTTTGGTGTGGTAAAAGCATTTCTTTTTGTTTTTCCATAACCATCAATGGCACCTAAGGCCAGAGAAACCTCAAGAAAGCGGAAAGGGAAGGCAATTGCTTCCACCTCTGAGTCATGGGAGATGGAGAGATTCATCTCAAAGGTCTATCAAGACCACTTCTATGAAGTTGTGGCCAAGAAGAAGGTGATCCTTGAGGTCCCTTTTAAGCTCAAAAAGAGCGAGTATCCGGAGATCCGACAAGAGATTAGAAGAAGAGGATGGAAAGTTCTCTCTAATCCTATTCAACAAGTCAGAATCTTAATGGTTCAAGAGTTCTATGCAAACGCATGGATCACTAGGAACCATGATCAAAGTAAGAACCCAAACCCAAAGAACTGGCTTACAATGGTTCGGGGGAAATACTTAGATTTCAGTCTGAAAAATGTAAGGTTGGCGTTCAAATTGCCAATGATGCAAGAAAACGCATGCCCCTAAACTAGAAGGGTCAACTTTGATCAAAGGTTGGACCAAGTCCTCATGGACATATGTGTAGAAGGAGCTCAATGGAAAGTTGACTCAAGAGGCAAGCCGGTTCAATTAAGAAGACCGGACCTTAAACCTGTAGCTAGAGGATGGTTGGAGTTCATCCAACGCTCAATTATTCCTACTAGCAACCAGTCTGAAGTTACTGTAGACCGGGCCATCATGATCCATAGTATCATGATTGGGGAGGAAGTGGAGTTCATGAGATTATACCTCAAGAACTCTACAAGGTGGCTGACAAGTCCTCCACTTTGGCAAGGTTAGCCTTTCCTCACCTCATTTGCCACCTCTGCAATTTGGCTGGGATTGACATAGAGGGAGATATCCTCATTGATGAGGACAAGCCCATCACCAAGAAAAGGATAGAGCAAATAAGAGATCATGGACCTCAACAAGAGCATGAGGAAATTCCTCACCATGAAATCCCTGAGATGCCTCAAGGGATGCACTTCCCTCCACAAAACTATTGGGAGTAAATCAACACCTCCCTAGGAGAATTAAGTTCCAACATGGGACAACTAAGGATGGAGCACCAAGAGCACACCATCATTCTCCATGAGATTAGAGAAGATCAAAGAGCTATGAGGGAGGAGAAACAAAGACAAGGAAGAGACATAGAGGAGCTCAAGAACACCATTGGTTCTTCAAGAGGAAGAAGACACCACCCTCACTAAGGTGGACCTATTCCTTAATCTCCTTGTCTATTTATTTTCTCTGTTTTTCGTCTACTATGCTTTATGTCTATTTATGTTTGTGTCTTATTACATAATCACTAGTGTCTAAGTGTCGATGTCTTAAAGCTATGAATGTCCTATGAATCCATCACCTTTCTTAAATGAAAAATGCTTTTAATCACAAAAGAACAAGAAGTACATGATTTCGAATTCATCCTTGAAACTAGTTTAATTATTTTGATGTGGTGACAATACTTTTTGTTTTCTGAATGAATGCATGAACAGTGCATATGTCTTTTGAATTTGTTGTTTATGAATGTTAAAATTGTTGGCTTTTGAAAGAATGATGAAAAAGGAGAAATGTTATTTGATGATCTGAAAAATTATAAAAATGATTATTGAAGCAATAAAAAGCAGTGAATAGAGAAAAGCTTGCAAAAAAAAAGAAGGCGAAAAAAAAGAGGAAGAAAAAGAAAATAAAGCAAGCAGAAAAAGCCAATAGCCCTTAAAACCAAAAGGCAAGGGTAAAAGGGATCCAAGGCTTTGAGCATCAGTGGATAGGAGGGCCCAAAGGAATAAAATCCTGGCCTAAGTGGCTAAACCAAGCTGTCCCTAACCATGTGCTTGTGGCGTGAAGGTGTCAAGTGAAAAGCTTGAGACTGAGCGGTTAAAGTCGAGGTCCAAAGCAAAAACAGAGTGTGCTTAAGAACCCTAGACACCTCTAATTGGGGACTTTAGCAAAGTTGAGTCACAATCTGAAAAGGTTCACCCAATTATGTGTTTGTGGCATTTATGTATCCGGTGGTAATACTGGAAAACAAAGTGCTTAGGGCCACGGTCAAGACTCATAAAGTAGCTGTGTTCAAGAATCAACATACTGAACTAGGAAAATCAATAACACAATTTGAATTCTGAGTTCCTATAGATGCCAATCATTCTGAACTTCAAAGGATAAAGTGAGATGCCAAAACTATTCAGAGGTAAAAAGCTACTAGTCCCGCTCATCTGATTGGAGCTAAGTTTCATTGATACTTTGGGATTTATAGTATATTCTCTTCTTTTTATCCTATTTTATTTTCAGTTGGTTGGGGACAAGCAACAATTTAAGTTTGGTGTTGTGATGAGCGGATAATTTATACGCTTTTTGGCATTGTTTTTACATAGTTTTTAGTATGATTTAGTTAGTTTTTAGTATATTTCTATTAGTTTTTAAATAAAAATTACATTTCTGGACTTTACTATGAGTTTGTGTGTTTTTCTGTGATTTCAGGTAATTTCTGGCTGAAATTGAGGGAGTTGACCAAAAATCTGATTCAGAGGCTGAAGAAGGACTGCAGATGCTGTGGGATTCTGACCTCCATGCACTCATAGTGGATTTTCTGGAGCTACAGAAACCCAATTACCACGCTCTTAATTGCGTTGGAAAGTGGACATCCAGGGCTTTCCAGCAATATATAATAGTCCATACTTTGCCCGATTTTTGATGACGCAAACTGGCATTCAAATGCCAACTCCCTGCCCTATTCTAGAGTTAAACGCCAGAAACAGGCTACAACTTGTTCTTTAACTCCAAAAAGAGTCTCTACACATGAAAGCTCAATGCTCAGCCCAAGCACACACCAAGTGGGCCTGGAAGTGGATTTCTGCATCATTTACTTAATTTTGTAACCCTAGTAACTAGTTTAGTATAAATAGAACTTTTTACTATTGTACTAGGGGTGTTTTTCCCTATTTTCGAATTCATATGCCATTTGGGGAGGCTGGCCATTCAGCCATGCCTAAACCTTGTTCTTATGTATTTTCAACGGTAGAGTTTCTACACACCATAGATTAAGGTGTGGAGCTCTACTGTTCCTCATGAATTAATGCAAAGTACTATTGTTTTTCTATTCAACTCAAGCCTATTTCTTCTCTAAGATATTCATTCGCACACAAGAACATGACGAATGTGATGATTATGTGACGCTCATAACCATTTTCACTTATGAACACGTGCCTGACAAACACGTCCGTTCTACATGAAAGCAAGCTTGAATGCATATCTCTTAGCCTCCTGATTTACGATCAGAGTCTTCGTGGTATAGGCTAGAATTATTGGCGGCCATTTTTAAGATCCGGAAAGTCTAAACCTTGTCTATGGTATTCCGAGTAGGATCTGGGAAGGGATGGCTGTGACGAGCTTCAAACTCGCAAGTGCTGGGTATAGTGACAGACGCAAAAGGATCACTGGATCCTATTCCAGCATGATCGAGAACCGACAGATGATTAGCCGTGCGGTGACAGCGCATTTTGACCATTTTCACTGAGAGGACGGGATGTAGCCATTGAAAACGGTGATGCCCAACATATAGCTTGCCATGGAAAGGAGTATGAATGATTGGATGAAGACAGTAGGAAAGCAGAGGTTCAGAAGGAACAAAAGCATCTCCATACGCTTATCAGAAATTCTCACCAATGAATTGCATAAGTATCTCTATCACATTTTATATTTCAATTATATTTTAACTATCAATTCACCATAACCATTTGAATCCGCTTGACTAAGATTTTCAAGATGACCATAGCTTGCTTCAAACCAACAATCTCCATGGGATCGACCCTTACTCATGTAAGGTTTATTACTTGGACGACCCAGTGCACTTGCTGGTTAGTTGTGCGAAGTTGTGAAAAAGTACTAAGATTATGAACGTGCGTATTAAGTTTTTGGCACCGTTACCAAGGAATGAACAACCACGATTTCGTACACCAGTAATCCTCCTCTATTACCATTAGATGCCTTGATCTGTTTGTTAAGTAGTTTTAGAAGTTATGGCGTAAAAATGGCTAAGAGGAGTGAAGGAAACATACATGAATGGAGGGAGCATGGAACAAATTAAAGATTTGGATTTTGGACATGCACGCGCACGCGCACCTTGCGCGTACGCGTGGATGCGTACATCCAGAGCCAGCGCAGTGGAGCCGAGAGAGGAGCCGGCGCGCTTATATGACTGGGACATATTCCCTATGACGGTCGCGCGCACCTTACGCCTACGCGCAGATCGCAAAAGACCCCAAGGATGCGTACGCGTACAGTGCGTGTACGCGTCGATGTGCGCACATGATTTCTTAAAAGGAACACGTGCCCAACGATTTCAAGGGGTCCCCAGGCCCTGATTTGGAGCAGATTTTGGAGGGAAAATCTTAAGAAGACCAAGGATTAGGAGTGTTAGGACAGTTAGTCATAATTCTAGATATTTTTAGGGAGTTAGTTACATTTTGTTTTTAGAGAGAGAAACTTCAACTTCTCTCTAGAATTTCACTTCCTCCATTGTAATTCTCCTTTGATTTCTTGGTGAGATCCATTGCTAATTCACTTTGCTTTTGGTACAAGTTGTAGAACTACTCTTCTTCTACTCTTAATTGATTTTCTTTTGATTCAATTTTTTAGATCTAGATTTGGTTGACTTTGTTACTTTGAATTTGGATTAATGAATTGAAGTTTCATTCAATTATTTGATTGT
Source organism: Arachis ipaensis (assembly GCF_059453495.1). NCBI lineage: Eukaryota > Viridiplantae > Streptophyta > Magnoliopsida > Fabales > Fabaceae > Arachis > Arachis ipaensis. The sequence continues at coordinate 92,122,903 of NC_142441.1, read as the reverse complement.
TGATGATTGTTTGGATTAGATAGCTTTAATTCAATCTTCTTCTCTCAATTACATCATATTTTCTATGATTGCCTACCAATTGTTTGTGAAAATAACAACCCTAACTATGGAGTAGATTTATCTTACTAGGCTTAGGGGTTGAGTTATTGGAGACACTTGAATAGTGGATATCAATTGTAGATTATGAATTGAGAAGTTGCTAATTGACTTGGAGTGCACTAAAGCTAGACTTTCCTAGGGTGAGACTAGGACTTCTGACTCAAGTTAGTTACTCTCACTTGGCTTTCCTCCATTGTTAGGTGGTTAACTAAGTGAAACAATAATCAATTCTTATCATAATTAAAAGAAACTATAATGATGGAACTTCCAATGCTTACCCGTAGCCAAGGGTTTTATCTCAATTAATTTTTGTTTGCTTTGTTAGCATAAATTCTTGCACCAACTCTCAAAACCATAAAAGCTTTCATAGTCAATGATGCACATTCTAAGGCAATTCCTAGGGAGAACGATCTGAGATCAATACTCTCGGTCATGGATTTTAGAATTGTTTGATGCGGTATTCGCGTGTTAGTTAGACTATACTCACGACTAGATATATTGCTAGTTTCTAACCGGCATAAAAGTAAAAAAAAAACAATAAAAAAGAAAAAAAAAAGAGAAAAGAGAGAAGCAAGAAAAGGGGACAAAATACCCCAAAGTAAGGCTTAGAGACAAATCAATGCATATGTGTAATGATCAAAAGTAAATGCATGAGTATGTGAAAAAGTGAGGAATGGGTAGTTAGGTTAGTATATAATTGTATAGGATGTTATATAGGTTAGGTGGGAAGCTCAAGTTAATCAAAGAATTCAAATTTTATCCCACTTAACCAAATATCTAACCCTACCTTAACCCTAACCCCATTACAACCTAAGGAAAGACCTTATGATATATGTATGCATACATAGAACAATTGTTGATTGTTAGAGGAAGAACAAATTTTGGAAGAGCATGAAGTAGGGGAGGATTGAGTGATCAATCTTATACACCGAGCGAATAGAGTGCAAATACTTCCGGTGAGGGGTTCGAAGCTCAATTCCTTGTTCCCGGCTCTCGCGAGTGTTCTTCACGCAAGCTATGCATATTTCACTTCGACGACTAGAGTTGGTAGAGTTCATACATTGCCCATCATATTGCCCTATGTGCATATACATATGTGTATTCTAGGAAGATTGAATTGCTCTAGGCCAAGTAGATAGTAGCATACACCCTAGTTGCGTTCATGTAGGTAGATTGCATTACATGAGTCCTACTCCCTTGTGGTCCTTTGATCTTTTGCTTTCATTTAGCATGAGGACATGCTACACTTTAAGTGTGGGGAGGTTGATAAACCCCGTCTTTAGGGTTTATCATCTATAGAATCTAAGGGTTTTATCAATGATCTTCCACACTTATTCATATAAAACTGCATGATTTTGTGTTCCTTTCCCATTTTACCTCATAGATGAAAATATGCTTTTTTTGCATCAAAATTGATATATTGTAATCCTCTTCTATTACTATTAGATGCCTTGATCCGTTTGTTAAGTGGTTTCAGAAGTTATAGGGCAAAAATGGCTAAGAGGAGTGAAGGAAGCATGCATGAATGGAGGGAGCATGGAACAAATTAAAGACTTGGATTTTGGACATGCACGCGCACGCGGACCTTGCGCGTACGTGTGGATGCGTACATCTAGAGCCAGTGCATTGGAGCCGAGAGAGGAGCCGGCGTGCTTATATGGCTGGGACATATTCCCTATGACGCTCGCGCGCACGTTATGCCTGCGCGCAGATTGCAAAAGACCCCAGGGAAGCGTACGCGTTCGCGTCGATGTGCGCACATGAATTTTTAAAAAGAACACGTGCCCAGCGATTTCAAAGGGTCCCCAGGCCCTGTTTTGGAGTAGATTTTGGAGGGAAAAGCTTAAGAAGACCAAGGATTAGGAGTGTTAGGACAATTAGTCATAATTCTAAATATTTTTAGGGAGTTAGTTACATTTTGTATTTAGAGAGAGAAATTCTAACTTCTCTCTAGAATTTCACTTCCTCCATTGCAATTCTCCTTTGATTTCTTGGTGAGATCCATTGCTAATTCACTTTGCTTTTGGTACAAGTTGTAGATCTACTCTTCTTCTACTCTTAATTGATGCTCTTTTGATTCAATTTCTTAGATCTAGATTTGGTTAACTTTGTTAATTTGAATTTGGATTAATGAATTAAAGTTTCATTCAATTGTTTGATTGCTGATGATTGTTTGGATTAGATAGCTTTAATTCAATCTTCTTCTCTCAATTACATCATGTTTTCTATGATTGCCTACCAATTTTTTGTGATAATGACAACCCTAGTTATGGAGTAGATTTCTCTTACTTGGCTTAGGGGTTGAGTTATTGGAGACACTTGAATAGTGGATATCAATTGTAAATTATGAATTGAGAAGTTGCTAATTGACTTGGAGTGCACTAAAGCTAGACTTCCCTAGGGTGAGACTAGGACTTTTGACTCAAGTTAGTAACTCTCACTTGAGTTTTCTCCATTGTTAGGGGGTTAACTAAGTGCAACAATAATAAATTCTTATCATAATTGAAAGAAACTATAATGATAGAACTTCCAATGCTTACCGGTAGGCAAGGCTTTTTTCTCAATTAATTGTTGTTTGCTTTGTTAGCTTAAATTTTTGCACCAACTCTCAAAACCATAAAAGCTTTCCTTAATCAATGATGAACATTCTAAGGCAATTTCTAGGGAGAATGACCCGAGATCAATACTCTCGGTCATAGATTTTAGAACTGTTTGATGCGGTATTCGCGTGTTGGTTAGACTATACTCACGACTGGATATATTGCTAGTTTCTAACCGGCATAAGAGTAAAAAACAATAAAAAAGAAAAAAAAGAGAAAAGAGAGAAGCAAGAAAAGGGGACAAAATGCCCCAAAGTAAGGCTTAGAGATAAATCAATGCATATGTGTAATGATCAAAAGTAAATACATGAGTATGTGAAAAAGTGAGGAATGGGTAGTTAGGTTAGTATATAATTCTATAGGATGTTATATAGGTTAGGTGGGAAGCTTAAGTTAATCAAGGACTTCAAATTTTAGCCCACTTAACCAAATATTTAACCCTACCTTAACCCGAACCCCATTACAACCTAAGGAAAGACCTCATGATATATGTATGCATGCATAGAACAATTGTTGATTGTTAGAGGAAGAACAAATTTTGGAAGAGCATGAAGTAGGGGAGGATTGAGTGATCAACCCTATACATCGAGCGAATAGAGTGCAAATACTTCCGGTGAGGGGTTCGAAGCTCAATTCCTTGTTGTCGGCTCTCGCGAGCGTTCTTCACGCAAGCTATGCATATTTCACTTCGACGACTAGAGTTGGTAGAGTTCATACATTGCCCATCATCTTGCCCTATGTGCATATACATATGTGTATTCTAGGAAGATTGAATTCCTCTAGGCCAAGTAGATTGTAGCATACACCCTAGTTGCGTTCATGTAGGTAGATTGCATTACATGAGTCCTACTCCCTTGTGGTCCTTTGATCTTTTGCTTTCATTTAGCATGAGGACATGCTACACTTTAAGTGTGGGGAGGTTGATAAACCCTGTCTTTAGGGTTTATCATTTATAGAATCTAAGGATTTTATCAAAGATATTCCACACTTATTCATATAAAACTGCATGATTTTGTGTTCCTTTCCCATTTTACCTTATAGATGAAAATATGCTTCTTTTGCATCAAAATTGATATATTGTAATCCTCTTCTATTACCATTAGATGCCTTGATCCGTTTTTTTAAGTGGTTTCAGAAGTTATAGGGCAAAAATGGTTAAGAGGAGTGAAGGAAGCATGCATGAATGGAAGGAGCATGGAACAAATTAAAGATTTGGATTTTGGACATGGACGCGCACGCGCACCTTGCGCGTACGTGTGGATGCATACATCCAGAGCCAGCGTAGTGGAGCCGAGAGAGGAGCCGGCAGGCTTATATGGCTGAGACATATTCCCTATGACGCTTGCGTGCACCTTACGCCTGCGCGCAGATCGCAAAAGACCCCAAGGACGCGCACGTACAGTGCGCGTATGCGTCGATGTGCGCACATGATTTTTTAAAAAGAACACGTGCCCAGCGATTTCAAGGGGTCCCCAGGCCCTGTTTTGGAGCAGATTTTGGAGGGAAAAGCTTAAGAAGACAAAGGATTAGGAGTGTTAGGACAATTAGTCATAATTCTAAATATTTTTAGGGAGTTAGTTACATTTTGTTTTTAGAGAGAAAAACTCCAACTTCTCTCTAGAATTTCACTTCCTCCATTGCAATTCTCCTTTGATTTCTTGGTGAGATCCATTGCTAATTCACTTTGCTTTTGGTACAAGTTGTAGATCTACTCTTCTTCTACTCTTAATTGATGCTCTTTTGATTCAATTTCTTAGATCTAGATTTGGTTGACTTTGTTACTTTGAATTTGGATTAATGAATTGAAGTTTCATTCAATTGTTTGATTGTTGATGATTGATTGGATTAGATAGCTTTAATTCAATCTTTTTCTCTCAATTACATCATGTTTTCTATGATTGCCTACGAATTGTTTGTGATAATGACAACCCTAGCCATAGAGCAAATTTCTCTTACTTGGCTTAGGGGTTGAGTTATTGGAGACACTTGAATAGTGGATATCAATTGTAGATTATGAATTAAGAAGTTGCTAATTGACTTAGAGTGCACTAAAGCTAGACTTCCCTAGGGTGAGACTAGGACTTGTGACTCAAGTTAGTTACTCTCACTTGACTTTCCTCCATTGTTAGGGGGTTAACTAAGTGAAGCAATTATCAATTCTTATCATAATTGAAAGAAACTATAATGATGGAACTTTCAATGCTTACCCATAGCCAAGGCTTTTATGTCAATTAATTATTGTTTGCTTTGTTAGCTTAAATTCTTGCACCAACTCTCAAAACCATAAAAGCTTTCCTAATCAATGATGCATATTCTAAGGCAATTCCTAGCGAGAATGACCCGAGATCAATACTCTCGGTCATAGATTTTAGAATTGTTTGATGCGGTATTCGTGTGTTGGTTAGACTATACTCACGACTGGATATATTGCTAGTTTCTAACCGGCATAAGAATATTTCCGTTCATCAAAATGGTGCTGTTGCCGGGGAGTTGCAATGGTGTTGTATTATTAGTTATTGTATATATGCGAATAGTGTGAATAAGTTTGTTTTTTGCTTGTCTACTAGTTTTTGTTTGTTTTATTTTATTTTTCCACTATGAATTCTCACTTTGGCTATGAGTTTGGTGCTAATTGTGCTGTAGGAAATGTGGACTTTAATGACAACATGTACCAAAGATGGAACACTTCAAGATGGGAGGAGCCTCAAGGAATTGATCACTTCTATTGGCAACAACCTCCGGATGTGTATAGGTATAATTTCCATCCTAATGCATGAGAATTCAATGGCAATGGTGAAACTTTATGTGAAAATCAATTACCACCATCATATGCCTATGACTCTTATCCTCAACATGAACCTCAACTATTCTCACAAGCCTCTCATTACCAAACACCTTCCTCTGATCCATATCCATCACATGACCAATCACCCATACCATATTCTTATGACAATTATGAGCAAGAACCTTTGGAACCACCACAACTTTATCATGACTACTATGAAGAACCACATCAATGCACACCATCTCTATACCCCTATCAAGAAGAACCACCTTCCTACTATGAACCCTTTCTCCAAAATAATGAACACTCTTATCCACCTCAAGCCCCAATAGATGATTCTCTCACCTTGCTACTTCAAGGACAAGTGGATATGCAAAGAAACACCCTAGAGTTTGTGACTAATTTGACTAAGGTAGTGCATACTTTAGCCTACCAATGCTTGAATACTCAAAGTGCTTCCATAGCCACTTGTAAAGAATCACTTGAAGAGCATAACATGAAGGAGAGATTGGAAACCCTGGTAGGTGATGAGGGACGCCACTTTGTGTTAAAACAATTGGAGGAGCATACGATCATTGAAACTAAAGGGAGAAGTGGTTGAAGATTTAGGAGATGTTGAAAGTCCATGCGAATGTAGCATCATGGAGCACTCTTCCAAGAAGCTTGATATTGATGTTGAGGAGGGTGCGCAACCTCCAAGGCATATCATAGTTGGAGACATGAAAGTGGTTTATCAATAAATGGATTCAATCATGGGTGAATTCCTATCTACAATTGAATCCTCTCCCATTGGACATGGAGTTGAAACTATAGAAGAATATGCACAACCTCCCATACCCTTGGTGAGCAATGAAGAAGAGAGTGAATTGGAAGGGAGCCACCAAAAGGAAAAAGTTGGCATGGTGTATATCAAAATTGAAGAATATGAAGAGGTTGATCAAGAGATGGATTCATTCATCAATGAATTCCTATCCAAAATTGAACCACCTCTCATTGGGCAAGAAATCGAAGTTCTTGAAGACAACACCAAGCCATGTGATAAAAGGGAAAAGGTTGAAATTAAAGAGGCTTGCAAAGAGGTAGAAACATCTAAAGAAGAGCCTAAAGGAGTAGACCTCGCATTGTCTAAGTGTGGGGAGGTCTCCCTCCCAAGTCACCATCCAACACAACATTCAAGTGGGTAAAATTCTTATCCCGAAGCTTTACTTTCTCACTTGAATATGGTTTGATTGAAAATGATGGTCAACTTAGAGCTCTTTGTGGAGTTAAAAGTAGAAGAGAGTTGTGTAGTGGTTGGAAACATCGCTCTAAGTTCATGATGGTTGCATGCTCAAAGTTGTATAGTAATGATTGGTGGAGAACCAAATTACATGGGTCTAGGAAGTTGTTTGGAACCTTCTATGAGAATTCTAAGATCATGCCACCCGGATGGAATGATGATGACCAACTTGGGGACGGGTGTCAAAACAAAGTGTGGGATCCCGGATCGTACAAGGAAAATCAAATTTGGGAGCCCATGGTTTGTGAAGAACTCCATCCAAGCTTGAAGATATTAAAATTGAAGAATGGAGCTTATTGGAGATTCAAGCATTGGTGGATATTCAAGGATAGTTTCAAGCACAAGCCACCTTAAGAGGAGCTCCCCATAAGTCCAACTTAAGGACAATAAACAAAAGTGTTAGGTGGGAGACACCCCACCATGGTAAAATCTTTCTTTTTTCTCTTTTGCTCATATTGGTTAAAATAGTTTAAGTTCATGTTTTAATTGATTTGTTGAGTATAATTGATAGTTTAGTATGTTAAATAAGGTTTTAAGATGTTTTGGTAGCTGTTTGGAGGTTTGGAATGCTTGGATGGGTGCAAAAACATAGAAAAAAATTTTTCAAAAAAAAAAGAGCCTCATCCGCGTGTACGCACACTGCGCGCATACGCGTGCATCAAGTATTTTCGCCTATCCGCGCGCACGCGCCATGTACGCGTACGCGTGGATTGAGAAATTCCACCCCGAAGCCAAAAACCCGAGAGTTGTGCGAACGCTGCGCGCGCATTGGGCCTTTCGCACAAAACCACTCGCGCATACGCGTACATGACGCGTACGCGTCACTCTTGGAAAAAAAAAGCCATCGACGCGCGTGCGCCATGCGCGCGTACGCTTGGATTTGCACCCTGTTTTTCTCCTTTCTCCTTTCTTCTTCTTTCTTCTTTTCTTCTTCTTTCTTTCTACCTTTCTTGTTCCTCTCTTGAAAGAAAAAAAAATTAAAAAATAAATAAATAAATAACTAAATAAATAAATAAATAAAATACTAAAAAATTGTTTTTTCTTTTCTTCCATTTTCTTTTATTGCATTTGCTTACTTTCATTCATTGCATTTTAATTTTGATTTTATAGCTTGTTGTAATTTTCTTTTTTTTTTTAAGTTTCTTATTTTAATAATGGTGTTGAATTTTCCTATTCAATCGTTGAGAATTTCTTGCATTATTTTGGTGCCTCTTGACTTGTTTGATATTGTTGGGTGATGAAACTTTAAAATCAATGCTTAATCTTGTATGACTCTTGTGTCTTTATGCATTAATATGACCTAATATTGTTTTTCATGACCCACTATTTCTTGTTTGCTCTTGATGCTCAATATGGTCTTCACGCTTTGACTTTACTCTTGCATCAAGTCGTAGTTGATATGCCTTCACTTATATTACTTTCTTATCTACATGTTGTAGCTACCATGTAGTGAGAACCTTACCTTTTTTTGACATTAGCCCCCGCCTATGTTCTTTTTGCTTTGATATCTTTGTTATAGGCTTAATTTTCTTTCTTTTTCTCTCCCTTTAGGTTGGCCTCCAAGAAAGGAGGAAACGGAAAAGCTTCGAGATGGGGCAACGAACAAGTCATCCGCACAACCTTTTGAAGAAGCTCATCAATTGTAGCAACCCATCCACCTTGCTCTTCTTTGCATGCACCGAGGACGGTGCAATCTTCAAGTGTGGGGAGGTCGTTCGACCGATCTCCATGGGTAACAATTTCCTTTTCAACACCAAATTTTTTTATTATTTTCTTTGTTAGATAGTTGTTGCATCGCATGTTAGGTTACATGTTAGTTAGAATTTGTACATATTTTTACCACTTCTTTCCTATTAGGACTACTTGGTTAGGGTGACGATTTCTTTTCCAAGAAATTATTTTTAGGGCAACCTACCATTTTGATAACTTTTCGTTGAACTTGCTTGAAAGAATTTATTTTGGAACATGGTTTTCGAGCTAAGAACACAAGCTTGTGAGATTTGAGCCTAATGGTGTGGTTATATCTTATAACCACTTATTTTCCCTTCTTGTGTGCATTATTCTCTTTCTATGATTGTGATCTTTGATTTGTTTGATTCTTTATGTCAATTATTTTGTGTATTCATGCATTTATATGTTTGAGGCCATCATTTCAAATAACTCACTTACCCAAATAGCCTACCTTTTATCTTCCATTGTTAGCCAATTTGAGCCTATGCTTAACCCACTTTGTTCATAATTTTAGCACATTACAAGCCTTAAAGCGGAAAATAATAAAAGTCCTTAATTTGGATCTTTGATTAGCTTAGGCTAGCGTGTGTGGGTGTCATTTAAGTGTGAGAAATCTTGAGACATTGGGTGAATAAAATGGTAGTTTTGTATTTTTGTTATAAATATTGGGAATTGGGTACATGCTCATGTGTAATGAATGTAAAATCTTAGGCATTGATGATCTTGTATATAGAAAGAAAAATGAGTAAAAGAAAAAAAAAAACAATATCGAAAAGAAAAGAAAAAAAATAGAAAAAGAAAGAAATAAAAGGGGACAAAATGCCCAAAGCAAAGCTCAATAAGGGTCAATGCATAAATGTTGTTAAATGAAAAGGAATACATGAGTATGTGAAAATGTGAGAAAAATGGGTAGTTAAGTTAGCTTTGAAAAGTGAGAAAAATAGGATATCATAGGTTAGGTGGGAAGTTTAAGCTTATCAAAGATTCAAATTTCAAGCTCACTTGACCAAATATGCATCCTTACCTTGACCCTACCCCATTACAACCTAAAGAAAAGACCTCATGATACTTGTATGCATGCATGAAATATATCTTGATTGTTAGAAGAAAAATAAATCTTAGAAAGCATGATTAGGGAAGAATTGAGAGAATCGACCCTATACACTTAAGCGACTAGAGTGCAAACACTTCCGGTGAGGGTTCGATGCTCAATTCCTTGATTCCTGGCTTTCATGAGCGTTCTTCTTGCAAGTCTACTTGAACTTCATTTTGATATTTAAATTGGTAGGATTCATGAGTCGTCATGGGACCTTAGCCCTACTTGTGCATGTATGTCTTGGAGATTGATTTATTTTTAACCAAGTAGGTCGAATTATTTTGCATTTAGTCGCATTCATATAGATAGATGTATATAATTTAGGTTGCATTTAGAATAGTTCACATTGAATAAATGTTGATACCCTTTGCTTTCTCTTGGTTTAAGGATGAGGACATGCTTGGTTTAAGTGTGGGGAGGTTGATAAACCCCATTTGTAGGGTTTATCTTGTATTGAATTTAGAGGATTTTATAACCTTTTATCCACATTTATCCAATGAAATAGCATGGTCTTATAACCTCTCCTTTAATTGTGCTTAAGTGTGAAAACATGCTTTTAGGTCTTAAAATAGATAAATTCAATTTACCTTGATTCCATTAGATGCCTTGATATGTTTGTGAAGTGATTTCAGATTTAGGAGGCAAAGATTGGATCAAGGGAATGAAGGAAAAGCATGTAAAAATCGAGAACTCTTGAAGAAACGAAGGAATCGCAAAAGCTATCAAGCCGACCTCTTCGCACTTAAACGACCATAAATTGAGCTACAGAGGTCCAAATGATGCAGTTCTAGTTACGTTGGAAAGATGACATCGGAGGCTTCGAAATGATATAAGATTTGCCATAGTTGGATCGTGGATAGGGATGTGCATGCACACAGTACGCGTACGCACCGATGGTGCCACATAATTTACTTAATGCAACTCGTGGCCAGCATATTCTAAAGCCTTGTGGGCCCAATCCAACTCATTTCTGATACTATTTAATCCAAGGATTGAAGGGGAATTAACATACTTTCACACATTAGTTTAGTTTAGATTAGTTTTGAAGGGAAAGTTAGTTTTAGAGAGAGAAGCTCTCACTTTTCTCTAGGATTAGGATTAGGATTAGGTTTAGTTCAATAATCTAGATCTACGTTTCAATTCATGCTTTCTTCTTCTTTTTCTTCTAAATTTTATGTTGTTACATTCTTGATTCCTCTATTCTTTTGTTGTAATTTCCTTTATGTTGCTTTTATATTTTGTTGTAGATCTACTCTTGTTCCTTCCATTTTCTTTCAATTCAATATGAGGTAATTCATAATAATTGTGTTTCCTTTGATTGTTGTTGTTGATTTCTCATATTCTATTGTTGTTAGATTCTATTTTTGTTATCAATTTACTATGCTTCCTTTTATGCCTTCCAAGTGTTTGATGAAATGTTTGGTTGGATTTTGGTATAGATTTTATTCCTCTTGGCCTAGGTAGAGTAATTAGTGACGCTTGAGTTATCTAATTCCTTTGTTGATTGACAATTAGAAGTTGCTAATTGATTTGGATACCACTAAAGCTAGTCTTTCCCTTGGGAGTTGGCTAGGACATGTGGAATCAAGTTGATTCATCCACTTGGCTTTCCTCCATGGTTGGAGGTTAACTAAGTGGTAGCAATGGACAATTCTCATCACAATTGAGGAGGATAATAAGGATAGGACTTCCAATTCTCATAACCTTGCCAAGAGCCTTTCTTAGTTCTTAGTTTAATTCTTTTGCAATTTACATTCCTTGTTCTTTAACTCAAAAACCCCAAATATACTTTATAGCCAATAACAAGAACATTTGTTTGCAATTCCTAGGGAGAACGACCCGAGGTTTGAATACTTCGATTTATAATTTTAGGGGTTTATTACTTGTGACAACCAAATTTTTGTATGAAAGGACTATTGTTGGTTTAGAAACTATACTTGCAACTTGATTTCATTTGTGAATTCTAAACAACACAAAAGTCTTCTCATCAAAATGGTGCCATTGCCAGGGAATTGCTTATGTGTGCCATTCTATTGGTTAGTGTGAATATGTTAATATGTGAATATTTGCATTTCTCTCTTGATTGATTGTTTGTTTGATTGTTACATAGGACTAGATTTTGCTTAGATACCAATTAATGTCATGAGCTTCTTTTCTCCTTCATTGTATGATGCGTTCACTACCAAATCCGAGCTTAGCACCATTTAATTCGGAAATTGAAAGAACTTTGCTTCATATTAGGCAAGCTCGGAGGCGGTTAGCTTTTGAGGAAGGTGAAAAGGTTCTTACCAATTCACCAACCACATCATCGTCATCCAACGAAGGCACTAATTACTCTTCCGTTGATACTACTAATAGTTCTTCTTTTGATCTAGGTTTTGACAATATGGCCGCTCCAAGGAGAGTTACTCTCAAGGAAGCGGGTGCACCGGATTTTGTTCTCCAACCTCTACATGTGCTTCATCCCAACTTGAATGCAAACTTTGAACTCAAGACCACTCTCATTAATCTCTTACCAAAGTTCCATGGACTTCCCGCACAAGATCCAATTAGACACCTCAAGGACTTTCATGGTGTATGCTCGACTACTAGGTGGGAAGGATCCGATGAAGTGGCTATATGGTTGTTTGCCTTCCCTTTCTCTCTTGAGGGAAGAGCCAAGGAGTGGTTCTATACCTTACCTAGTGATGTTGTGTCCGATTGGGACTTGCTTAGAAGAGAATTTCTTGATAAATTCATGCCCGTAGAAATAATGGACAAGCTAAGGAAGGAGATCTCATGTATTGTACAAGGCGAGATGGAAACTTTATATGAATATTGGGGACGGTTTCGCAAACTCCTTGATTCATGTCCCAACCACATGATTAACACTCAAGTCTTGCTTAGCTATGTGTGCCAAGGCATGAGGGAGCAAGATAAGAATTTGTTGGATGCTTCAAGCAACGGTTCTTTGTCAAAGTATAGGACGGCAGAGGAGGCATGGCAACACATTACCAACTTGGCTGAGTCCACTCAACATGCTAGACGGAGAGTTAACCGCCCAAAGGCCGTGAATGAAGTTTCTTCTAGTGGTGAGACCGCTACCCTTACTAAGACCTTGTGTGAGATGACAAGCCTTCTAAAGCAACTCCAAGGGAATCAATAACAACCTCCATGCTAACAACAACCACTACATCCTCAAAACCAACAATGCCAACAATTGGTCCCCCAAAAGTATGTGGCATTTGTTCATGTTACTCCCATTACACGGAAGAGTGTCCAAGTCTCCAAGAAGATAACACTCTAGTGGCTACCCACAACTTCTATGATCGCCCCTACTATGAACGTGCTAATCAAGGATACCATTCACAAGGGAGCAATTACAACCAAGGGAGTAACAACTCTAGTCAAGCTTGGTGGGACAATTATCAACAAGGAGGAAGGGACAATGGAGGCAACCAAAGGTGGAACAACAACACTCCACAAAATCGCTATTCACAAAACCCTCCCAACCAACCACCAAATCAAGGAAGGAACTATCAACTCTACATACCACCTCATAGAAAACCACTTCCACCCAACCAACCCCAAGCACCACAAATCACCTATCCTTCTACATCTCCAAATCAAGATGACACACTCTGGTCCATACTCCAAGGACAAAAAAAACTCCAAAATACACTCAACTCAAGTCTTAATGGTCTCACTTCCACCCTCTAAGCTTTCATTGCTCACATAGAGCCACCTTCTACTCCCACCCCTCAAGCCTCAACTTCTACTGCCATACCCTCTCAACCTCTACCCAACCCCAAGGGTGGCATCAATGCCGTAAAAGTCGTGAAAGGGGAAGAAGGCATGAAAGTAAAAGTCAGTATGAATGCAGTATGATAGACTTTTACTTTCATGCCTTCTTCCCCTTTCCCTCCTTGATCCACTTCGGGCCATCTGATACTGCATTTATATTGACTTTTATTTTCATGCCCTCTTCTCCTTTCCCTCCTTGATCTACTTCGGGCCATCTGGTATCAGAGCCTGATGGGGAAGTAAGAATATAGTTATTATCATTAAACTATCTCTGAGGTTCATGGATCTGGAAGTTATATTTACTGTTCATGTTCTTATTTACTGTTTATGTTCTTTATCTCTATACATAACAAACAAAACCATTCTTTAAATCTGGAAGTACAGGCTGTCTGATCTGATCACTCAAAGGAACTGTAGCAGTAAGACCCTTGTTGGTGGGCAGTAAGGCTATTTTGGCGATGTTCCTGAAGGTGATCAGATCTGAACGTAAGAACTTTTGGTGGCTATGGATTTAAAGATTAATAAAAAAAAGAGTTATAACTTCTAGATTCAAAATTTGAGTGATAGTTTAGTGATAATATATATGTTCTTTCTGAACCAAAAGAGGGCAATGATATCAGATTTTTGAAAATATGTCTAAACTCTTTCGTTCTCTCTCTAGACGTCTCTCTATTGTGGGTTCTTCATCATCTTCTTCTTTACCCCATTCTTCTTCCAATGCCCTTATTGAGAAAGTAACTCGGACTGAGGAACTTTCCCCCAAACATAACATCTTCGAAGAAGAAGTTTGCTTCGAAGATATCAATCAAGCCATAAACAATTGGGAAATACCCAATATCCCTCAAGATGAGTTATATGTCCCTGATGACAACAAACAAAAATCCGATTACATTATCAAAACTGCTGAAAATAATATTCTTCTAGGACCTGACTCCGGTGAGGAATTCCATCTTTTAACCAAGCAATCTGTCAGAGAACATGCATGTCACTACAAATATCTTCACATAGGGTGTGTCCAAGTCACTGTCAAGCCTCTCATAAGAGAAGGTTTGAATGCTTCCATTCTTATGTGCCTTAGAGACATTAGGCACAATGATTTCCAAGACTCCTTAATCGGAATAGTTGAAACAAGCCTTGGACACGGTCCAGTTTACTTCAACTGTTTCCCAAACAAAACGGTCAGTTTGTTAGATGTTAACATCCTTGACTCCCTTTTTCTAAACATCCGAATTCATGGTCTTAACATGAAAGAAGGATCCATCCCAGCCACCTTAATCTATAGGATTCAATACAAGGTCATGAACACTTATAATTCCAGAGTCCTTCTTAAATTCCAAGATCGTGAAACCACTTTGTTTGTAACAGACATGACAAAGACCAATGTCACGGTCCAAAGGCTCATTAAGTGGGATGAAATTAACCTTCCCAGTCATGGTCAATTGATCGAGCCATTCCAACACAACCTAGACAAGCACCTCTCTTGCGAGAGATAAAACAAGATGAATCAGGGAAAGTAGAGATTTTCTTTGACAGACAAAACTCTTTTTCTTCAAGATCTGAAGCAGGAACATCTAATGATTTTGCTTCAGCAAGAAGATCTTTTTCTACGACTTCACAATCTCAGTTTTCAAGTAAAATTCCCAGATCTGTAAATTCTGGAATTAACATTTCAGGAGTACAAAATAATTCAAACATTTCTCAACCATTTTATCAAATTGATGATGATGTTAAATTACAATCTATTCAAATTCCAACATATTCTTCTAAATCTATTCAATCTCCAACATATTCTTCTATTAATGATGGTGCCCATTAATAGCACAGAATTTGTTATAAATAAAGAAGCCTGATAAACCCATATTTTATGATATATATTGTGCTCAATTCAAGAGATTTATTCAATCCTTCACTCTCTTACTCATGTAAATTGCATGGTTTTGCTTTTCCTTCCTTATTATGTGATATATGTGAAATACATGTTTCCTATGCTTTAAAATTAGTTATTTTAATCACCCTTTATTACCATTCGATGCCGTGATTTGTGTGTTAAGTAGTTTCAGATATTCTAAAGGCAGGAATGACTTAAAGGATGGAAAGGAAACATAAAAAATGGAAGGAAAGCGCAAAATGGAGTTTTTGAAGAAACTGGCAGCGATGCGAACGCATGGACGACGCGGCCACATGCCTAGCGCGAAAAGACAGCGACGCGAACACGTGACTGACGCAGACGCGCGCCATGAGCAGAACACAGATGACGTGGATGCATGACTGAGGTGAACGCGTGACAAGGAAAACTCTAGGTGACGCGACCGCATGACCCACGCGGACGCGTGACAGACGCCACGCACCAGAAATTATAGAAAATGCCCCCAGCGATTTCTGAAGCCCTTTTTGGCCCAGATCCAAGTCTAGAAGGCACAGATTAGAGGTTATGAAGTGGGGGAATGCATCCATTCAGAGAGGGCTCCACTTATTCACTTTGGATAGTTTAGATGTAGTTTTTAGAGGGAGAGGTTCTCTCCTCTCTCTTAGGTTTTAGGATTAGAATTTCTTATTATTTCAATTTAGTATTCCAACTCCTTATCAGGTTCAATATTCCTTTACTTTATATTTCACTTTGCTTTCAGATATTCTAATGCTTTCCTTTAATTACTTTTGTTTCCAATTTGGCTTATGAACCATTCATGTTTAGATTTGGTTTTCTATTTAATATGATTTGAGGTATTTCAGAATTATGATTGCTTTCCTTTATTTACATTAATAATTTACATTTTCTTCCTTTTGGCTTTGGTTAAGTAATTGGTAACACTTGAGTTGTCAAACTCAGCAGTGGTTGAAATTGGCAGATTCCTAATTAATCTAGATCGCTCTAAAGCTAGTCTTCCCACAGGGATTGACTAGGACTTGAGGATCAATCTAATTAGTCTACTTGACTTAACTAAGTGGGATTAAAATCCAATTCTCATTACACCTGATAAGGATAATTAGGATAGGAATTCCAAATTCTCATACCTTGCTAAGAGTTTATTTTACAGTTGTTTATTTATTTCAATTGTCATTTAAATTACTTGTTCCTTACTTTCAAAACCCTAATTTACAAAACTCATAACCAATAATAAGAACATACTTCCCTGCAGTTCCTTGAGAAGACGACCCGAGGTTTAAATATTTTGGTTATCAATTTAAAGGGGTTTGTTACTTGTGACAACCAAAACGTTTGTAAGAAAGGACTTTTGTTGGTTTAGAAGCTATACCTGCAACAAGGATTTATCTGTGAATTTCTAGACCATGCAAAAGTTCTCTCTTCAAAATGGCACCGTTGTCGGGGAACTGCAAACGTGTGCCTTATTATTGGTTATTATAAATATTTTTTCTTTTGCTTGTTTTTTGTTTTTGTTTTCTGCTTTTATTTCAATTGGCTACTATGAATTCTCACCCCTCTCGCTTTGAGTTTGGTTCTAGTATTGTTGAAGGGAACGGAAGTTATAGCAGGAATATGCATCAAGGTCTAAACAATCAAAGAGGGATTGAGCCAAGAGGATTTGATCAACCCTTTAGGCAGCAACACCCTCCAAGATATCATGGACTAGGACCACTTAACAATGCATACCAAACTAATAGATATGGTGGACAACCTTGTAACTACCAACAAGCCCCACCCTATGCTTATAGACCATCCTCTCAACGTAGATTTGAACCACCACACTCACAAGTTCCTTTTCACCATTCAGCACCATATGACCCTTATCCACCACAATCCCAATCCAATTACTCCCAAGAACCACCACATTCTTACTTTGAACCCTCTCCCCCAACCAATGAGACCTCACACCCACCCCAACCTCCAGTGAATGAGAAATTTTGTGTTCTTCTTCAAGGGCAAGCAAAGATAGAAAAGGGCGTACTGGAACTCACTACTGCCGTAACTGAGGTAGTAAATTTAATAGCTTCCCGACATCTGAGAACCCGAAGTACTCCCATGGCCGTATGTGGAGAATCAAAAGAAGAGCGTAGCATGAAGGAAACACTAGAAACTTCGGTGGACAATAAAGAACATGGCTTTATATTTGAACAAGTGGAAGAAGCCAAAATAGTTGCAGAGGAAGAAGTGGTTGAAGATTTAGGAGATGCTGAAACTCCATGGGAATCAAGAACCGTAAAGGATTCCACTGAGAAGTCTGAATTTAATGCAAAGGAGGATAGTGCACGACCTCCACAGCATATGCCCTGTTAAAAATTGGACGGAACAGACCAAGAGGTTGATTCCATGGGCAGTAATGATCACGAATCAAGCTCTCCTAGTCACAAACTCGCATTCGCAACTGAATTCCTTGAGCCTGAAGAACCTTATCCATGTGAATACGAAGATGACGTCGAGGTAGATTTCTCTCAACCTCCAACATATGACTTAAGTGATGAGGAAGACATAGAAGACTTTAATTAGGACGCAGTTACAGCTGATGAATTTTGCAAAGAAGTGGAAGAATTCACAGAAGATCACAAGGGAGTAGAACTTACAGAACCACTGGAAACACCTGTCCCAAGGCCATTACCACCTAATACAAGCTTCAAGTGGGTACAATCCTTAACGTTTAACTTTATTTTTCCACTTGAATATGGTTTGCTTGAAACAGATAGCCAGCTTAGAGCTCTCTACGGCTTTAAGAGTAAGAGGGAAATGGCTCGTACTCAGAGCTGGTGCACAAGGTTCAATAAGGTTCCACGCTTCAACTCAAAGTGCACGGATTGGTCTCATGTTCAATCGAATGGGTCTCGAAAAACGTTTGGTCATCTTGGAGAGAATCTAATTTCTGAACCGCCCGGATGGAAAAATATAGATTAAGACGAAGGCGGATTTAATAGCAAAGTTTGGGATCCTGGAATCTATTCTGACATTCGTCACCCCGGGAGCCTGAGAATCTGTTTGAAGCTGCTTAGAAGCTTTACATGCCTAGTTTGGGACCCCGGAGGCTGTTGGCGTTCCAAACATTGGTGGAGATTTTTGGATGAATTTAAGCACAAGCCACCATAACAGGAAGCTCATCTAATGTCCAACTTACGGACTTTAACTAAAAGTGCTAGGTGGGAGACAACCCACCATGGTATGATCGTTCCTGTTTCCATTTTATTTCGTTTTGTTTATTTTTATATTGTTTTATTTTCATTGAACCTGGATAGTATTCGTAAGCATCTGGCATTACATACTGCATAACTGCATATTTGCATAAAAAAAAAGCGTGCAACGCGATCCCATCGCTAAAGCGTTCACGTCAGTTGTGAAAACCACCTCACACGCGACCGCGTCATTCACGCGGCCGCATGATCTGGAAATCGGCGTAAAAATCTAACACCCAGAAATCTGGGCTGGAATCGTGCGTCTAGCACAAACGGCCCACACGTTCGCGTCCCCGACGCGAACGCGTCAATTGCACAAAACCTATCCCACGCAAAAGCGTGAGCGACGCGTTCGCATCGCGTGGATTGCACAACACCCAAAAGGAGACTGGAACGACACTGGAATTGTGCGTTTCGCACAAATTCCAGTGACGCGGTCGCATGCCTCATGTGACCGTGTCATTCACCCTTCTTCCTATTTCATGCGATCGCATCACTCACGGGATCGCATCAACCCTTTTTCCACCCTAGCAACGCGACCGCGTGCCCCATGCGTTCGTGTGGATTCAAATTCGTTAGCCCCCAGTCACGCGAAACCCTACCCTATCATGCCACCATTCCCTTTCTCCCCCCCAACCACCCTCTACTCACTCTCTCCTCCCCAACCTCCTCAAACCTCCACCACCACTGAACCACCAGCGACCGCCTAGAACCACCGCAACGCCACCCCCCTCTCCCCTCTCTTTCCCTCTTCCTTCCCTCCCCTTCTTCTCTCTCATCCTCCCTCCACCACCATTGCCCCCTCCGCGAGCAGCCACCACCACCACGCCCTCACCGCCGCACCTCCCACCAACACCCACCCCCCTCCCTTCCTTCCCCCTTAACCACCCCTCCCTGCACCCCAGCCCTCACCCTACACCATAACACCATCCCTGCCACCACCAAGGTTCGCCACCACACCACCCTACGCCGCCGCAGCACCACCGCAACAACACTCCCGCCATCTCTCAGTTCCTTAGCTTAGTTCATATGCCTACCAGGTTCCGCCGAACACCACCTTTCTTTCATTCATAGTTTTTTGCCTATTTTTTTCAGTTATGTTTAAATTTAGGATAGTTAGAGATGTATGTTGTAGTGGATTCTAGGTGGTTAGGTAGCTAGGATGTGGTTAGTGGAGTTAGGCCTAATTAATTGCGCTGTTCTTGCTAATTGTTTTATAATTTTCGCAATTCTGCTGTTGCTGTGATGTTAGTATAGTTCATATGATGTTCTTACTGTTCATGCTGCTATTGCGACTTCTCTTTCATGTTCATATTATTTATATCTATTTACAGTTTATTTTAATTTATATGAACTATTCTGCTGCTGTTTATTTTCTGGGAACATCCAATTTTAGCCGAAATGCTGCCCAATTTTCTGTACATCGTTTTGAGTCTCATTCATGTATTATGATGAGATATTTTGGTGAGAAACGAATCTCTCCCAAAACACCCACAACTAACCGGCAAGTGTACCGGGTCGTATCAAGTAATAAAAACTCACGGGAGTGAGGTCGATCCCACAGGGATTGAAGGATTGAGCAATTTTAGTTTAGTGGTTGATTTAGTCAAGCGAATCAAGTGTTGGTTGGGTGATTTGTGATTTGCAGAATGTAAATTGCAAGAAATTAAAGAGAGCGGGAAAGTAAATTGCTGAAACTTAAAGAACAAGAAATTAAATGGCAAAAACTTAAAGTGCAAGAAATGTAAATTGCAGAAACTTAAAGTGTAAGAAATATAAATTGCTTGGAATGTAAAGGGGGTTGGGATGTGGATTTGCAGAATTTAAACAAGGAAAAACTAAATTGCATCAAACAGAAGAAGGAAAAGGGAATTGGGATTGAACCGGATCTTATAACAGCAAAGTGAATAAACAATGAAAGCATTAAACAGAGAATTGAAATGAGAATTCAGATCTCAGGACCCAGAGACTAGAAAACCAAGTCTAGATCTCAATGCCTTCCTAGATCCAACAAGATCAATAGCAAAGGAAATGTAAATTGCAAAGGAAAGAGATGAAGAACAATGAACCGGAAATGAAATTCAGTAAATAAAGCAAAGAGATCCAAGATTGAGATTGAAACAGAATTTCTTCAATTCTCCAATCCAAGATCTAAGACAAATGTAAAATGAAATTGAAAGCAATGAAAGCAAGAAATTAAAGTTCACTCAAGTTCAAAAGCTCTCCGAAAACTATTATGAAAATTCTAAAAGGAAAGCTCTCCTAATAACTTGAATTCTATCCTATTTATACACTTTTCAAAATGATCTCCAAGCCTTGAGTTGGGCCTTTTATCTTGGTGGAATTGGGTTGAAAGAGGCCTTGGTTGATTGCTCTTGAAGTTTGAAGAAGAACCGAAGTGAACCAATTGAACCGGAAATGAAGTTAGCCAAAGTTGGTCTCAACGTTAGGGCCAAAGTTAGGGGTCTAACTTTGACCCTAACTTTTCATGGCAGCAAGCATGATTTCCTGGTTTGAACGTTGGTGCCAACGTTAGGGGTCTAACTTTGACCCTAACGTTGGCAATGCTTGGTGCTAGTGGCGCCAACGTTAGCCTCCAAGTTAGGGGGCTAACGTTGGCGCAAACGTTGGCCTTCCCCCTTTGTGATTAAGGTGCCAACGTTAGCCTCCAAGTTAGGGGGCTAACGTTGGCGCAAACGTTGGCCTTCTCCCCCTTTATAACTCATATGCCAACGTTAGCCTCCAAGTTAGGGGGCTAACGTTGGCGCAAACGTTGGTGGCCCAGGGATGAAGTTTCTCTTGCCAACGTTAGCCTCCAAGTTAGGGGGCTAACGTTGGCTCAAACGTGGGAGCCCAGGGAGTACTTCATGCCCAACGTTAGCCTCCAAGTTAGGGGGCTAACGTTGGGGCTAACTTCATGCCTCCAAGTTCACTTTCACTTATCCCTTTCTTCACTTCTAGCCACTCCTCTTTGCTTCAACCTTTTTCCAAGCTTTCTTCACCTATCAAGAATCAACCAAACTCATCAAAGCTATGCTCAAAATCATGGGATATTCAATCTTTCATAATTTGCAACAAATATAGCACAAAACCTCATGAAATGGCATGAATTCATATATGGTTGGTTCAATCAAGGGAAACATGAAAATCTACTCAATTAGCTTGCTTGTAGCTCAAGAAAGTGCATAATTCTAATGAAAACTAAAGAAAAAGACTAGCTAAAATAGGCTAGGATGACTTGTCATCACAACACCAAACTTAAAGCTTGCTTGTCCCCAAGCAAGAAATGAATTATTAAGAAGAAAGAATGAAATGGAAGAGGAAGTTCATGCTAGCAGAGTGTTATTGATAGTTCATGGGGTTTTATGTGGATATGCAAATGCTCACTTCTTATTGACTCCTAGGCCTAGAAAGTCTCCTTCAAGTTTCAAGTGACATATTGCTATGACCTCTCATTATTCCTTTATCCTTGGCTTTTACTTTATTCAAAAGCTTTATTTGAGTGTCATGTGTAGCAAGTTCATTTTCTTTTCTTTATACTTGACACATTATTCACCATAGACACTTGGCTCACATTCCTTCTTAAAACATTGATGCCCAGCACCTCTTTGGCTACTAAATGTTTTGTAGTTAGGTTGCTCTTGATAATGGATTTTCAGCTGATGATCCCGGGTTAGTTAACCCAAGTCACCAAGTGTTGAGGCACTCCTAAGAGCTTACTAATCCAAGCAGATCCTAGTACAAAAACATCACAGGCATATATTTCAAAGTTCAAGCTATTGGTGTCCAGCTTTATTTCTTTTTGTTTTTCTTTTGTTTTGCCACTTTTTGGCTCTCTTTGTTCTTTCTTTCTTTTTGTTCTTCTTTCTAACCAAGGAAATCAATTCAATTGAGATTCATAGACAGTAGCCACTTTTTACTTAGAAGAAGATATCCTAGCTATTTATTCACTGAAAGTGAGCTATTATACAATCACACACACACCACCACTTACTTTTATTCCACTTCTATCTAACAGAGACCATTTCACTTCACATTCAAACTGTTCTTTTATTGAATTAAAAGATGCAGGGGACAACACATGCTTTTTGTCAAGTGAAAATGAACACACAAGCAAACACATAAACTAGCCTACTTATTTTGAAACAAACATAATGCAAAGACTTTTAAATGACTACTTAAAAATGCAAAGACAGATTAGAACAGATAGAATGCATGTTGTGATGAACAAGGATCAAGTCCACCTTTTATTTGTCATGCCTTTTCTTTCTCCTTTCATACACTTGGCTGCTAGTGTTCCCACCATCTTTGTTTGGTGGTTCTTGATCTTGCCAAAAGCCAGCCTTATTCATAGCCTCTTCCACTCTATCTTCAAGTCTCATAGCCCTATTCACTTCCATCTCACTTCTCATTTTGAAAAATTCATCAAAAGTTGGGAATGCCGGATCCATGTTGTGCATATGTTCTCCAATATAGTTTAGTTTGATTTGGCTATTGACATTATAATCGGCTTGCACTTCATACCTTGCTTCTTGGAGTGTTGTGAACTCCTTGAAGGCCTTCAAACTTTCAGCTTGCATTTGTTCCAACTTCCCAAAAGATTCATGAGATTGAAAGGCATGTTCTTCTTGCATCGCAAGAAATCTTGACTCAAATTCATTTTGTTTGTTGATTATTCTCAGCTCTCTTTCTTCTTGTGCTTGTTGGTTTTGCATGTACAGAGAATGATATTCCTCTTGCCTTGCTTGGATTCTTGTGTATTGTTGAGATAACCTTCCTATTGCTTCTTGCATTTGAGTCATATCCATATTGCCATGTGGGACAAAGTGTGGCTGCTCCTCCTCCTCTTGTGGCTCTTCTTCCATGTGTGGCTCATCTTCTTCCATTTGCTCTTCTCTTTCCCTTCCTCCATGTGGCCTTCGGCCTTGGTGTGCTTCAAGGGGCATCATCATTCGTTCAATAGTTATGGGCATGCCTTGGCTTAACCACATTGGATTTTCCTCTTCCAATGGGACCTTGGCCTTTGCACATAACTTCCAAATGGTGCTCGGATAGTACAACCAAGATCCGGCCGAATTCTTTTCAGCTATCTTTAGAATGTCTCTTGCCAGGATCTCATGAACTCTTATCTCTCCACCCACCATGATACAATGCAGCATTAAGGCTCTCTCCCTGTTAACTTCTGAGGTGTTCACCGTCCCCAGAATTGACCTTTTCATCAACTCATACCATCCTTTTGCCTCCGGAATGAGGTTACATCTCTTCAGGAACTTGTATCTGTTCTTGTTATCTCCCTCCCATTCTGAGTTCTCAAAACAAATGTCTCTTGCGATCTCTTCATAATTTTGATCCTCAGTTAATCTTTGTTGGTATCCCGGTTCATCAAAGCGCACTGACTTTAGTTTCAAGACTTTCTTGATTGCATCCAGGCCAAAGTCTACTTCCACCCCACGCACATAGCTCTTGTACGTTGGGGGTTCACGCATGTCAATTCTTGGGACATTTGCATAAAACTCTCTTATGATATTGGTATTAATTCGAGAGATTGGTGATGTAAGTTCCTCCCATCTCCTCTTCCGGATCTTGTTCTTTATTTCTTGACATCCATCATCTGGCAACATGAATGGAATCTCAGGATAGATTTTTTTTTCGTTTATCCATTGAATTTGCATTTGATGAGACCAAGACTTAAACTTCCATTGGTCATATTCATATGTTTCTTCCTCTACTATTGGATCTTTTCCTTTTCGTCTTTTGGTTCTTGAGGAAGATGCCATGATCACTTGGTTAGTTGAGAGGGGATGTGAAGAATGTTGGGGAGTTTGATGTGTGCTTGGAGGAAAAAGAGATTAAGTTCGGACTTGCTAGGGAGTCATGAAGAGAAGATTAAGTGTTTGGAGTTTAATGTAAAAGATAAAGTTGCACAAGGCTTGTAATGTTGAGGAGTGATTCGGTTATGTGCATGGCTTGAAGGTGGTATGCTTTTAAATGAGCAATGAAGGGCTAGGATGCAATTAGACACTATGGGGATCAAGGGTGTGCATGTATGGATGAATGAAGACAAAATTTGCTCCTTCCCTTGCCTTTGCCGTGACCATTCTCAAGGAGTGGCAGATTTCTTCCTTGAAGCATGTGATAGGATTTTGTCCTTATGCTATGCTTTCCTTTGTCTTGTCCTTTTCCTTGAAGATTCTTTGACTTCCTAGTCACCACAACAAGACAACACACATTAGTCTCATCTAACCGTAGCAAGTGTGTACTTTTTATTAAAAATTTATGAACCATCAATTCTTGTCTCATTTAAACCGTGATACTTCCTTTGGAAGACACCAAACTTGATGTTTGGTAAAATATAAAGAAAATGAGTTTCTTCTTCCAATTAGTGAAGTTTAAATGTTTATAAGAATTGTTTTCATCATACTTTCTTTTTCTCTCTTTTCTTTTTTTTTTTTTTTCATGAAGGATTAATTGTATCCTTGAATTGGTGCATCAAGGTTTGATGAACATCAAGCTTGTTTCTTGTCAAAGGGTTTATCGCAATTAATGCCTTCATAAAAAATTCTTTTTACAAGGTTTTGAAAAATAACAAAAGTATGATTACTAATGCATGAATTTCAAATTTTCATGAAGCTATGTGGACACCAAACTTAGTGTTCGGCCATATGCTCTATCAAAACTTTTTAAGCATGTGAAACAAAATCCTTTATGATATTGGTTAAGTGTGCTTGAAGACA
This sequence comes from Arachis ipaensis, assembly GCF_059453495.1. Lineage (NCBI taxonomy): Eukaryota > Viridiplantae > Streptophyta > Magnoliopsida > Fabales > Fabaceae > Arachis > Arachis ipaensis. The sequence goes on along the minus strand of NC_142441.1, from coordinate 92,097,681 downwards.
TACCAAACTTAGCATATGTTTCAAAATAGTGCATGCACTAAATGGACACGTTCGTGAAAAGAGAAAAGAATTCATGCGTCAAGTGATCATAACTTATTGAATTTAAAATGACATGAATCTTAAATCATGGGTTGCTTCCCATGGAGCGCTCTTTTATTGTCATTAGCTTGACATTGAGGCTTTCTTTTATGGTGGTTGGTGCTTGTAGGGCCTCAATTTGTCTCCCCTGACTGTGATCCTCTTCTTTGTTCTCTGGTGTTCAATTTCAGCATGTTCTAATGATAGTATGTTGCTGACAGTGTAGTAATCCTCGGTTTGTTGATTTGTCTCCAGCTGTTGATATACCAGTTGCACTTTGTCACCTTTAGAAAGCCCCTCTGTTGGAATCTTTCTATGCTTCCAGCCCCTTTTTATTTTGTTTCTGCGCTTCATCTTTCCTTTTGTTGATCTTTCTTTTCTGGTTGTAGGCTTTCCTTGGGAACCTCCCTTCTCAGTGGCCAGTACTCTAACATCTTTTTGGGCTTTTTCATCAGTCTGCACATTCCTTAGTATTGGGATGTTGCTGTAATTTTCCTGGGCACTCTTCATATAGTCTTTCTTCTCCTTGCTGAATTGTGCCTCTGGTAAAACCTTCAGAGTGATGCTCTGGTCATGCATCCTTAGAGTTAATTCCCCTTCCTCTACATCTATGATAGCTCTAGCAGTGGCCAAGAATGGCCTTCCCAGTATAACAGAGTCACTATCATCATTATTTGATTCTAGAACCACAAAATCAGCAGGGTATATAAAACTATCCACCTTGACCAAGAGATTTTCAATTACACCCCTGGGGTATACCATTGACTTGTCTACCAACTCCAGAGACATTTGTACTGGTTTGACCTCCTCTATATGCAGCTTTTTCATCAAGGAGGATGATATTAAGTTAATACTTGCTCCGAGATCACACATTGCTTTAGTGATTGTCAATTTCCCAATGGTGCAAGGCAACAAGAAGCTCCCTGGGTCCTCAAGCTTGGGGGGAAGCCCCTTTTGAATCAAGGCCCTGCATTCCTCAGTAATCCTTATGGTTTCTTTCTCATCCCAGCTTCTTTTCTTGTTGATGAGATCCTTCAGGAACTTGGAGTATAGAGGCATTTGCTCAAGTGCTTCAGAAAAGGGAATGTTGATTTCCAGCTTCTTAAAAATCTCAAGGAATTTGTGAAAATGGTTGTCATTAATCTCTTTGTTGAACCTCTGAGGGTAAGGCAGTGGAGGTGTGATACTTTTTCCTCTTTGCTGCTGCCCCTGAGTTACCTCCCTTGAGCTATGTGGCTGGTTGTTCTTCTCTTTGAGTTTCTCAGTGTCTTTGTTTGGCATCACATCTTGCTCCTTATCCTCATCTGCCTTTGTTTGCTTCTCGTCCTCTGTTGGTTCTTTGATGTTCTCTGCTTGCTTCCTTGTAGTGTCATTGTTGCTTGTCAATGCTCTTCCACTCCTTAATTGTATTGCCTTGCATTCTTCCTTGGGATTTGGAATTGTATCACTGGGCAGTGAGTTGGAAGGTCTCTCAACAGACACTTGCTTGGAGATTTGCCCCATCTGTCTCTCTAGGCTCTTTATAGAGGCTTCCTGATTCTTGGCTACCATTTCTTGGTGTTTCAACATTTTGTCTATAATGGCCTCCAAGTGAGTGATTCTTTGGGCTTCCGGTGATACTTGAGGTGGGTTATGAGATGTAGGTGGTGGATGGTAGGCATTTTGGTTGGTTGGTTGGTTATTAGATTGGTATTGGTTGAGGTTGGGGTAGTTGTTTTGAGGTTTTCTGTAGGGGTTTTGGTTAGTCTGCTGCTGGTTGTGATTTTGGTTGTTTCTTGGGTTGTATTGGTTTGAGTTTCTCTGCCATGGTTGTTGGTTTTGGGTATGGTTATCTCCCCATCTAAGGTTTGGGTGGTTCTTCCAGGATGGATTGTATGTATCACCATACACTTCATTTGGTCCTTGGTTGTGCATATACTGAACTTGCTCTTGTTGTTGTTCTTCTTGAGTTTCTTCACTCTGTCCCTATGTGGTTGATGGTTGGCTAGTGTTGACTGCTGCAACTTGGAGACTATCAATCCTCTTGGCCATTTGCTCAAATTGTTGTTGAAATTGCTGTTGCATCATCTTGTTTTGAGCTAGGATTGAATCCACTCCTTCTAGTTCCATTACTCCTCTTCTTTGTGATGGTTGGCGGCTTCTTTGATGAGCAAAGAAATATTGGTTGTTGGCCACCATATCCACAAGATTCTGAGCTTCCTCAGCAGTTTTCATTAGTTGTAGTGAACCTCCAGCAGAATGATCTAATGCCTCCTGAGATTTCAATGTCAGGCCTTCATAGAAATTTTGCAGCACATCCCATTCATTGAACATCTCTGGAGGGCATTTTCTGATTAAGGCTTTGTACCTCTCCCATGCTTCATACAAGGATTCAGCATCTAATTGTGTGAATGTCTGCACCTCGGTTTTCAGCCTGATGACTCTCTGGGGTGGATAGAATTTGGCTAGAAATTTAGTCACCAAGTCATCCCAACTAGTGATACTTCCTTGGGGAAAAGTTTCAAGCCATTGTGCAGCCTTATCCCTTAATGAGAACGGGAACAGCAGAAGCTTGTAGGTTTCTGGATTCACACCATTGGATTTGACAGTGTCACAGATCCTCAAGAAGGTAGATAGATGTTGATTTGGATCCTCCAATGGTCCTCCTCCAAATGAGCAGTTGTTCTGGACCAATGTGATGAGTTGTGGCTTCAGTTCGAAGTTATTTGCATTGACATTAGGGGTGAGAATGCTGCTTCCACAATGTCTAGCATTTGCAAAAGTATAGGAAGCCAATACTCTCCTCTGTTGTGGTGGATTATTAACTCCTCCTCCTGGATTAGATGTATCTCCTTCCATCTCGTGGAATTCTTCGTCTGATTCTTCTTCTCCAACAATACTTTTCCCTCTTTCGGCTCTTCTTAACCTCCTGAGAGTTCTTTCGTCTTGTTCATGAAAATTGGGTATGGCTCTTCTTGTACCTGACATACAAGCAGAACATAAGAGCACATAAACCAGTGACACTTCAATCTACTGCTAGAATGAAGTCTTAGTTAGCTTAAGCAAAAATTCAAACAGTTAGTGGGTTAGTTGAACTTAAAGAAAAAGTGCTTGATCTAGATTACCACCTCGCTTAATCATTGTCAATCTAATCAATCCCCGGCAACGGCGCCAAAAACTTGATGAGATATTTTGGTGAGAAACGAATCTCTCCCAAAACACCCACAACTAACCGGCAAGTGTACCGGGTCGTATCAAGTAATAAAAACTCACGGGAGTGAGGTCGATCCCACAGGGATTGAAGGATTGAGCTATTTTAGTTTAGTGGTTGATTTAGTCAAGCGAATCAAGTGTTGGTTGGGTGATTTGTGATTTGCAGAATGTAAATTGCAAGAAATTAAAGAGAGCGGGAAAGTAAATTGCTGAAACTTAAAGAACAAGAAATTAAATGGCAGAAACTTAAAGTGCAAGAAATGTAAATTGCAGAAACTTAAAGTGCAAGAAATGTAAATTGCTTGGAATGTAAAGGGGGTTGGGATGTGGATTTGCAGAATTTAAACAAGGAAAAACTAAATTGCATCAAACAGAAGAAGGAAAAGGGAATTGGGATTGAACCAGATCTTATAACAGCAAAGTGAATAAACAATGAAAGCATTAAACAGAGAATTGAAATGAGAATTCAGATCTCAGGACCCAGAGACTAGAAAACCAAGTCTAGATCTCAATGCCTTCCTAGATCCAACAAGATCAATAGCAAAGGAAATGTAAATTGCAAAGGAAAGAAATGAAGAACAATGAACCGGAAATGAAATTCAGTAAATAAAGCAAAGAGATCCAAGATTGAGATTGAAACAGAATTTCTTCAATTCTCCAATCCAAGATCTAAGACAAATGTAAAATGAAATTGAAAGCAATGAAAGCAAGAAATTAAAGTTCACTCAAGTTCAAAAGCTCTCCGAAAACTATTATGAAAATTCTAAAAGGAAAGCTCTCCTAATAACTTGAATTCTATCCTATTTATACACTTTTCAAAATGATCTCCAAGCCTTGAGTTGGGCCTTTGTTCTTGGTGGAATTGGGTTGAAAGAGGCCTTGGTTGATTGCTCTTGAAGTTTGAAGAAGAACCGAAGTGAACCAATTGAACCGGAAATGAAGTTAGCCAAAGTTGGTCTCAACGTTAGGGCCAAAGTTAGGGGTCTAACTTTGACCCTAACTTTTCATGGCAGCAAGCATGATTTCCTGGTTTGAACGTTGGTGCCAACGTTAGGGGTCTAACTTTGACCCTAACGTTGGCAATGCTTGGTGCTAGTGGCGCCAACGTTAGCCTCCAAGTTAGGGGGCTAACGTTGGCGCAAACGTTGGCCTTCCCCCTTTGTGATTAAGGTGCCAATGTTAGCCTCCAAGTTAGGGGGCTAACGTTGGCGCAAACGTTGGCCTTCTCCCCCTTTATAACTCATATGCCAACGTTAGCCTCCAAGTTAGGGGGCTAACGTTGGCGCAAACGTTGGTGGCCCAGGGATGAAGTTTCTCTTGCCAACGTTAGCCTCCAAGTTAGGGGGCTAAAGTTGGCTCAAACGTGGGAGCCCAGGGAGTACTTCATGCCCAACGTTAGCCTCCAAGTTAGGGGGCTAACGTTGGGGCTAACTTCATGCCTCCAAGTTCACTTTCACTTATCCCTTTCTTCACTTCTAGCCACTCCTCTTTGCTTCAACCTTTTTCCAAGCTTTCTTCACCTATCAAGAATCAACCAAACTCATCAAAGCTATGCTCAAAATCATGGGATATTCAATCTTTCATAATTTGCAACAAATATAGCACAAAACCTCATGAAATGGCATGAATTCATATATGGTTGGTTCAATCAAGGGAAACATGAAAATCTACTCAATTAGCTTGCTTGTAGCTCAAGAAAGTGCATAATTCTAATGAAAACTAAAGAAAAAGACTAGCTAAAATAGGCTAGGATGACTTGTCATCATATTAGTTTTGGCATTTTCAATTTTGCTTTCCTTAGCTTTTACCAAACCAATTCATGAATGCACGGGCTAGCATTCTTATTCCTTTTGTTTCCCAGTCAATAACTCACATTATTGTTGATTAGATTTCAATTTTCGCTATTGGTATATCTATATGAATCATCAACAACTTGATTTCCTTGCTTGAAAATGAGTTATCTGTTGCTTCAAATTGTGAATTTCTTATTACTTTGAAACCAATCACCATGCCACTTACTCTAACTTTCTTTTTACTAACTCACTGATTTTTGCTTCCTAACCTCTTTTTCAATTTAAAACCACTTTTCACTTTCAAACAATCCCTTCTGCTTTTTGACTCACTCTTTACTTTTACTTTTTAACTCAAGGCATGTTTATGGTTTTTCCTAATTAACATGAATTCTATTTATATTACATTTTGGATTGAAATTTCTCATCTCAGCTTTTTAAACTCCAAAACACTCCAAAATGCATAATTATTCAACTCATTTCATTATTCTACTGCTTCTTTGCCACTTTGTGCTTATCTTGTTATTTGCCTACTTGTTTTCCTGCTTTTATTATATCCTAGATTTCTGTTTTTCAGGATGTCTGACACTCAAAGAAAAGGAAAAGGCAAGGCAACAACTGGCAAACGGAAAAGAGGTGAATCCTCTATGTCTCTCCTGGAGCTTATGCATGATGACTCCTGGCGGGAAAAGCATTTTACCCCGCAGGAGAAGGCTGACCAGCTCCTCCCTGCCACTGATCCAATTAAGTTTGCAAACCAATACTGTGAGCTGAAGTATCCAGTGTTTGCTACCTCCAAAAATCTGTACCTGGAGAGGACTTTGAAAATTCCAAAAGAACTACAGCAGTACACCTCCGATCAGATCAAACAAAGAGGCTAGTTCTTCTTGGAGAGGAATTTGACTGAGGTCAATGCTTCCTGGGTAAGAGAGTTTTACTGCAATTATTTCAAGACTTCCCAGGATGCAGTGCACCTCAGAGGGAAACAGTTACTGGTCACTGAAGAGGCTATTAAGGATATTCTGCGCCTTCAGCCTAAGTCAGATCAGCCTAATAGTTACCAAAAAGCTGAAGAGGATTTGAGGTTTCTGAGATTCGACTGGGACGCTGTCAAGGAGAGGATAGCCCTTGACCCTACTTTCCCATGGGTCATGGGTAAGAACACCACCATGCCTAAAGGAATCAAGTGGATATACTTGAATGATGAGGCTCGGCTCTAGCACCAGATCCTGAGTAACTTTATTATGCCGAGCACTCATGAGACGGAGCTGCCTGCTGCTATGATCACCCTCCTCTGGTGTGTGATGGAGGGTAAGGACGTATATCTGCCTCGTTTCATCCGGCACTATATGGCCAGGGTCCATGTCAGAGGCACCCTCCCCTTCCCTTATATGGTCACCTAGCTAGACCGTCGAGCTGACGTGCCTTGGGAGGATGCTGATGAGAAGCCACCTGCTGCCGACTGCAAGAAGATCATTCCTCACAGCAGGAACTTCTTGGCTTTGTGCTACAGACTTCCATTCCTTACTACTTTTGATGAGGCAACCACACCTTCAGCTGCCCCCTCTTCTTCCACTGCTGCACCTGCCCCACCCACTGCATCTCCAGCTGCTCCAGAGCCTATTTACCATTTGGTGCATCGACTCTTCGCCCGCTTGGATCGTATGGAGCGTCACAAAAAGTAACGCTATGAGCACGTCAAGTTAATGATCCGTTCCGGCGGCGACATCCCCTCCGAGCCTGACACCTCTTCTGATACATCTGAGGTGGAGGAGGATGCTCACGAGGAGGAGACTCCCACCCAGGCTGTACAGGCAGGAACGGAGCAGGCTGCGCCACAGCGGGAGGAGCCACAGCAAATTCAGGCCGCAGATCCAGAGATTCCTATCCAGTCAGAGCCTCCTCTCCAGCAGACAGACCCACCTACCCTCATCCAGTCTGCAGATCCTCAGGCCGCCATCGAGACTCCAGCAGCACATCCTTCCAGTGATGACACTCCTTCACACCCAGCTTGAGTGAGCATCGAGGACGATGCTTTATTTTAAGTGTGGCGAGGTCGCCATCTCTGGCGCATTTTTTTTGGTGAACCACTAAGACTCTTTTATTTTATTTTGGTTATATTTCTGTATTTTTATCTTTATTTTTATTTTTATCTTTCAATACTTATACATTGTTCTTTTTATGTGTTTTTACTCTATTTTCTGCATTTTGCACTTTATTTCATATTTTAGCCAGTTAGTTTAGTTGCAATTCCAACTTATTAGTTATAGAATATGTAGATTAATTAGTATAGTTTACCCTTTAGCATGTGATAGTTGGTTTAAATTGAAAATAAAAAGGAAGTAAACTAGAGACTTTAACAGAATAAAAACAATCCACACACCTTGTATATAGAACAAAACATGTTAGTTAGTTAACAACATTTAATCAATGAGGAACACTAAAACTTTAAAGCCACCCAAAATAACTTTGACATTGAGAATAATGGGAACTCTTAATCTCTACTTGCATGACATATATAACTGATATATGATTTTTGAGCTAGAGAACACACAGCCTGTGAGTTTTGAGCTTAATTGTATGGTTACATTCAAACCATAATTTTATTCCTGTGTTTTTCTCCCTTCTTTTTATTCTGATGTTCTTTGCTTTGTTTTAATCTATATGTCCAATTATAGAGTATATATACATACTAAGAGATGATTGAGGCCATTACTTGTTTAAGCTCACTTATCCTAAATAAGCTTACCTTTTACATCACCCTTGTTAGCCCCCTTGAGCTTTTTAATCCCCTCTTGTTCTATAAACCACATTACTAGCCTTAAGCAGAAAAACAAAATAAAAATCCCAAGTTGAATCCTTGGTTAGCTTAAGATAGAAATTATGTATTGTTTAAGTGTAGGGAACTCTATGGGAACATGGATGATAGAAACAAAGGTGAAAAGTTAAAAAGAAAAAAAAATACTCAAAATAAAAATTTTGGGAAGCATGCTCATGTGAAATCAATTAAATTACCATTTGCATCAAAAAAAAATATTTATTTAAATAAAAAGGATACAAAAAATTCCCCAATGGAAAATTAAAAAGAATCAATGCACATGGGATAAAATTTAAGTTAATGAGTTTGCAATACAAAGTGAAAAAAAATCTGGGCAAATAGGTTGAGAAGTTCTGAATTACAAAATATGTATGTTAGGTGAGATCTTAGACTAGTCAAGGATTCACTTGTTAGCTCACTTAGCCTTATACATATACCCTTACCTTTACCTTGGCCCCATTACAACCTTGAAAAAGACCTCATGATTTTTGTATGACTGTGTTCTATAATTGTTGATTGGTTAGATGAAGAACAAAGTTATAGAAAGTAAGGATAAAAAGAAGAATAGAGTGATTAACCCAAAAAACATTGAGTGACTAGAGAGTAAACACAAAATCCAGTGAGGGTTCAATAGCTCATCACCATATATCTCTGCTTAAATTGTTAATTGTCTTGCAAGTTTAAAAAATATTTTTACCCATCTCAATTGTAAAAGTGCCTTAACATTATCTAAGGCTGGCTATGCATATATGATTCCTTGAGAATGTGAATTAATTTAACTACATGTAAGTTTTATATACAAGTGAATAAAAATTAGAATTGCATGATCCATTTAGGTAATTGCATTTAAAATAGATTGCATTGCATGAGATTTCACCACTTTAACCTTACCTTACTCTTTATCCTGGACTTAGCATGAGGACATGCTATTGTTTAAGTGTGGAGAGGCTGATAAACCCATATTTTATGATATATATTGTGCTCAATTCAAGAGATTTATTCAATCTTTCACTCTCTTATTCATGTAAATTGCATGGTTTTACTTTCCCTTCCTTATTATGTGATATATGTGAAATACATGTTTCCTATGCTTTAAAATTAGTTATTTTAATCACCCTTTATTACCATTCGATGTCGTGATTTGTGTGTTAAGTAGTTTCAGATATTCTAAAGGCAGGAATGACTTAAAGGATGGAAAGGAAACATACAAAAATGGAAGGAAAGCGCAAAATAGTGTTTTTGAAGAAACTGGCAGCGACGCGAATGCATGGAGCACGCGGCCGCATGCCTAGCGCGAAAAGACAGCGACGCGAATGCGTGACTAACATGGACGTGCGCCATGAGCAGAACACAGATGACGCGGACGCATGACCGAGGCAAACACGTGACAAGGAAAACTCCATGAGACGCGACCGCGTGACCCACGCGGACGCGTGACAGACGCCACGCACCAGAAATTACAGAAAATGCCCCCAGCGATTTCTGAAGCCCTTTTTGGCCCAGATCCAAGTCCAGAAGGCACAGATTAGAGGTTTTGAAGTGGGGGAATGCATCCATTCAGAGAGGGCTCCACTTATTCACTTTGGATAGTTTAGATGTAATTTTTAGAGGGAGAGGTTCTCTCCTCTCTCTTAGGTTTTAGGATTAGGATTTCTTATTATTTCAATTTAGTATTCCAACTCCTTATCAGGTTCAATATTCCTTTACTTTATATTTCACTTTGCTTTCAGATATTCTAATGCTTTCCTTTAATTACTTTTGTTGCCAATTTGGCTTATGAACCATTCATGTTTAGATTTGGTTTTCTATTTAATATGATTTGAGGTATTTCAGAATTATGATTGCTTTTCTTTATTTACATTAATAATTTACATTTTCTTCCTTTTGGCTTTGGTTAAGTAATTGGTAACACTTGAGTTGTCAAACTCAGCAGTTGTTGAAATTGGCAGATTCCTAATTAATCTAGATCGCTCTAAAACTAGTCTTCCCACAGGGATTGATTAGTGGTGTGCGAAATCGTGATCATTCCATTCCTTGGTAACGGCGCTAAAAACTCAATACGCACGTTCATGATCTTATATCTATTTCACAACTTCGTACAACTAACCAGCAAGTGCACTGGGTCGTCCAAGTAATAAACCTTACGTGAGTAAGGGTCGATCCCATGGAGATTGTCGGCTTGAAGCAAGCTATGGTCACCTTGTAAATCTCAGTCAGGCAGATTCAACTGATTTTATGAATTGATAAATAAAAGATAAATAAAATATAAAATAGGATAGTGGTACTAATGTAATTCATTGGTGAGAATTTTAGATAAGCGTATAGAGATGCTTTCGTCCCTCTGAACCTCTGCTTTCCTGCTGTCTTCATCCAATCCTTCCTACTCCTTTCCATGGCAAGCTTTATGTAGGGCATCACCGTTGTCAATGGCTACATCCCATCCTGCTGTGAAAATGGTCCAATGCACTGTCACTGCATGGCTAATCATCTGTCGGTTCTCGATCATACTGGAATAGGATTTACTATCCTTTTGTGTCTGTCACTACGCCCAACACTCGCGAGTTTGAAGCTCGTCACAGCCATCCCTTCCCAGATCCTACTCGGAATACCACAGACAAGGTTTAGACTTTCTGGATCTCAGGAATGGCCATCCATGGGTTCTAACTTATACCACGAAGACACTAATAACTCGGACTCGGTCCCCTATATTAGATATCCAAGAGATATCCATTCAGTCTAAGGTAGAACGAAAGTGGTTGTCAGGTACGTGTTCATAAGTTGAGAATGATGATGACTGTCACGATCATCACATCCATCATATTGAAGTGCGAATGAATATCTTAGAAGCGGAATAAGTTGAATTGAATAGAAAAATAGTAGTACTTTGCATTAATCCTTGAGGAACAGCAGAGCCCCACACCTTAATATATGGTGTCTAGAAACTCTATCGTTGAAAATACATAAGTGATGAAGGTTCAGGCATCGCCGAATGGCCAGCCCCCAAAACATGATCAAAGGACCAAAAGATAATCCAAAGATGATCCAAAAGATGTAAATACAATAGTAAAAAGTCCTATTTATACTAAACTAGTTACTAGGGTTTACAGAAATGAGTAAATGATGCAGAAATCCACTTCTGGGGCCCACTTTGTGTGTGCTTGGGCAGAGCTTGAAGTTTACACGTGGAGAGGTCATTCTTGGAGTTGAACGCTAGTTTGTAACGTGTTTCTGGCGTTGAACTCCACTTTGCAACTTGTTTCTGGCGCTGAACGCCAGACTGCAACATGAAACTGGCGTTCAATGCCAGTTTACGTCGTCTAAACGCAGGAAAAGTATGGCTATTATATATTTCTGGAAAGCCCTAGATGTCGACTTTTCAATGCAATTGGAAGCGTGCCATTTGGGGTTCTGTAGCTCCAGAAAATCCACTTTGAGTGCAGGGAGGTCAGAATCCAACAGCATCTGCAGTCCTTCTTCAACCTCTAAATCTGATTTTTGCTCAGGTCCCTCAATTACAGCCAGAAAATACCTGAAATCACAGAAAAACACACAAACTCATAGTAAAGTCCAGAAATTTTATTTTTAATTAAAAACTAATAAAAATATACTAAAAACTAACTAAATCATACTAAAAACTATGTAAAAACAATGCCAAAAAGCGTATAAATTATCCGCTCATCACAACACCAAACTTAAATTGTTGCTTGTCCCCAAGCAACTGAAAATCAAATAGGATAAAAAGAAGAGAATATACTATAAATTCCAAAATATCAATGAAACATAGCTCCAATCAGATGAGCGGGACTTGTAGCTTTTTGCCTCTTGAATAGTTTTGGCATCTCACTTTATCCATTGAAGTTCAGAATGATTGGCATCTATAGGAACTCAGAGTTCAGATAGTGTTATTGATTCTCTTAGTTCAGTATGTTGATTCTTGAACACAGCTACTTTATGAGTCTTGGTCGTGGCCCTAAGCACTTTGTTTTCTAGTATTACCACCGGATACATAAATGCCACAGACACATAATTGGGTGAACCTTTTCAGATTGTGACTCAGCTTTGCTAAAGTCCCCAATTAGAGGTGTCCAGGGTTCTTAAGCACACTCTTCTTTTGCTTTGGACATTGACTTTAACCGCTCAGTCTCAAGTTTTCACTTGACACCTTCACGCCACAAGCACATGGTTAGGGACAGCTTGGTTTAGCCGCTTAGGCCAGGATTTTATTCCTTTAGGCCCTCCTATCCACTGATGCTCAAAGCCTTGGGATCCTTTTTATTTACCCTTGCCTTTTGGTTTTAAGGGTTATTGGCTTTTTGCTCTTGCCTTTTGGTTTTAAGATCTTTTGGCTTCTTCTGCTTGCTTTTTCTTTTTCTTTCTATTATATTTTTTTTGCCATTTTTCTCTTTTTTTTTTTTGCAAGCTTTCTGTATTCACTGCTTTTTCTTGCTTCAAGAATCAATTTTATGATTTTTTAGATTATCAAATAACATTTCTCCTGATTATCATTCTTTCAAGAGCCAACATATTTAACATTCATAAACAACAACTTCAAAAGACATATGCACTGTTCAAGCATACATTCAGAAAACAAAAAGTGTTGCCACCACATCAAAATAATTAAACTAGTTTCAAGGATGAATTCGAAACCATGTACTTCTTGTTCTTTTGTAATTAAAACATTTTTCATTTAAGAAAGGTGATGGATTCATAGGACATTCATAACTTTAAGGCATAGACACTTAAATACTAGTGATCATGAAGACAAAAACATAAACAACATAAAGCATAAAAATCGAAAAACAGGAAAATAAATAAACAAGGAGATTAAGGAATGAGTCCACCTTAGTGAGGGCGGCGTCTTCCTCTTCTTGAAGGACCAATGATGTCCTTGAGCTCTTCTATGTCTCTTCCTTGTCTTTGTTTCTCCTCTCTCATTGCTCTTTGATCTTCTCTAATTTCATGGAGGATGATTGATAAACCCCGATTTCGTGGTTTATCCTGTGCTCATTTTGGAAGATTTTATCAATATTTCTCATACTTATTCACAAGAAATGCATGGTTTTGTGTTCACTTCCCAATATTGCTCAATGATGAAAAACATGCTTGTTTTACCTTAAATTTGCCATATTTTAACCCTCTTCTATTGTCATTCGATGCCGTGATATCTTTGTTGAGTAATTTCCGGAGTTATAGGTTAGGACTGACTCAGAAGAGAGGGAGAAAGCATGTACAAAAAGGAAGGAACATGAAGAATTGAAGTATTGGAAGCAGCAGCATCGGCGCGTCCGCGCACTCCACGCGCTCGCGTGGGTGGGACTGGATAGAAGCGGCGCGCAAGGATGGACGCATTCGCGCAGATTGGGAGATTTCCATCGACGCACACACGCAACTGGCGTGCACGCGTGGATCACAAAAGTTATCGGCGCGCGCGCACGCATGGCGCGCACGCGTGGGAAGCTGCACGTGACCTCATTAAGAAAAATCGTGCCTGGCGATTTCTGAGGCCAAGGAGGCCCAATTTCAAGCTGTTTCTGCATGGAAAAGACCCAAGAATGCTGGGGGGAAAGGAGGAGGGAGTCATTTTGGAAAATAGACATTTTTTGAGAGTTTTTTCTTGGTTCTTGGGTGATTCTAGGGAGAGAAACCCTTTCCTCTCTAGATCTAGTTTCCATTTTGATTTTTCCTTGTTGATTTGTGAATTGGATTTTGTTGATTACAGTTTTAATTGTTCAATTCAATTTCCTTGCTATAATCTCTCTTACATCTAGTGATAGTTTTATGATTCTTGTTAATTGTTATTCTACCCATATCATGAATATTGTGAATCTTGTTTTGTTGATGTTACATTGATGATTTCTATGTTTAATCTTGTTGATTGTTTAATTGTATGTTGATCATTGTTAGTGGGTATTTGTAGAATTCAATTTAATTACTATTTTGAACATGTCTTTCATAAGCGCTTACCAAGTGTTTGATGAATTGTTTACTTTGATTATGGAGTAGTTTTTCACACTCTCGGCCTAGGTCAAGGGAATTGGGTAAACTTGAGTCATTGGGTCTAATGGATTTGATGATTTGGGAGCCCTAGGTGGTCAATTTGATACTCATTGACGCCAACCTACTACTAATCTAATTAGTAGGTAGGTTGGGACTTATGGGTTGATGTGGCCAGGGCCATTTGACGTACTTCAAGTTTAGGGGTAGATATCACGTACTTAAGACTTGGGAGTAGACTTAATGAGCTTGGTTCCTCATAATTGTCAAGATGAAGTGTTGGACAATGATTGTGACCCCAATTCCCATGCCTAGCCAAGAGTTGTTTTTAGCATTCATATTTGAAACCCGATTTCCAATTTCACGTATCTTAGTAGTAGTTATTCATTTAGCTTAAGGTAGAATTGAGTGGAATATTGCTTGCTCATTGGAATTGCTTGGTTTTTGCTTACATAGTTGAATTCGTTTGTTGCAATTTAAGATTACTTGTTTGTTAAGTTTTCCATTTACTTTTATGTTCATAACTCTCAACCCCGGATTTCTAACCAATGTCGAAGCGCATGTTTGCCCATTCTTCGTGAGACGACCCGAGGTTTGAATACTTCGGTTATTTCTATTGGGGTTGAAATTGTGACAACCAAATCCCTCTTCTAAATTTGACCTCAAGGCTTGTTGTTGGTAGGCTATACTCACAACGAGGTGATATTAAAGAGAAAAATCTTACCAATACAACATCCCTTGGTTGCAAGAGCGAGTGTCAATGATGGAGTGCTCTTGATGTTCCACCCTTAGTTGTCCCATGTTGGAACTTAATTCTCCTAGGGAGGTGTTGATTTGCTCCCAATAATTCTGTGGAGGAAAGTGCATCCCCTGAGGCATCTCAGGCATGTCATGGTGAGGAATTTACTCATGCTCATGTTGAAGTCTATGATCTCTTACTTGCTCCATTCTTTTCTTTGTGATGGGCTTATCCTCTTCAATGAGAATGTCTCTGGCCTTAGGGGCCCTAGATGGTAAAAGCATTGCTTTTTGTTCAGTGGGCTCTCATGGAGCCACACAGGTGATCAGAGACTTGGATATGGGAGTTCAACACCAAACTTAGAGTTTGGATATGGGAGTTCAACACCAAACTTAGAGTTTGGCTGAGGCCTCCCAACACTAAACTTAGAGTTTGACTGTGGGGGCTTTGGTTGACTCTGCAGTGAGAAAAGCTTTTCATGCTTCCTCTCCATGGTTACAGAAGGAAGACCTTGAGTTTTAAATACAAGGTAGTCCTTATTCAGTTGAAGGACCAACTCTCCTCTGTCCACATCAATCACAGCTCTTGCTGTGGCTAGGAATGGTCTTCCAAGGATGATGGATTCATCCTCTTCCTTCCCAGTGTCTAGGATTATGAAATTAGCAGGGATGTAAAGGTCTTCAACCTTTACTAACATGTCCTCTACTAGTCCATAAGCCTGCTTTCTTAAGTTATCTACCATCTCTAGTGAGATTCGGGCAGCTTGTACCTCAAAAATTCCTAGTTTCTCCATTACAGAGAGGGGCATGAGGTTTATCCCTGACCCAAGGTCACATAGAGCCTTCTCAAAGGTCATGGTGCCTATGGTACAAGGTATTAAGAACTTTCCAGGATCCTGTTTCTTCTGAGGCAATCTCAGTTGATCCAGATCACTCAGCTCATTGATGAGCAAGGGAGGTTCATCTTCCCAAGTCTCATTACCAATTAATTTGGCATTCAGCTTCATGATAGCACCAAGGTACTTGGCAACTTGCTCTTCAGTAACATCTTCATTCTCTTCAGAAGAAGAATACTCATCAGAGCTCATGAATGGCATAAGGAGGTTCAATGGAATCTCTATGGTCTCTAGATGAGTCTCAGATTCCTTTGGTTCCTCAGAGGGAAACTCCTTATTAATCACTGGACGTCCTAAGAGGTCTTCCTCACTGGGATTCACATCCTCCTCCTCTCTTGTGGGTTCGGCCATGATGGTCAATTCAATGGCCTTGCACTCTCCTTTTGGAGTTTCTTCTGTATTGCTTGGGAGAGTACTAGGAGGGATTTCAGTGATCTTTTTACTCAGCTGGCCCACTTGTGCTTCCAAATTTCTAATGGAGGACCTTGTTTCATTCATGAAACTTAGAGTGACCTTAGATAGATTAGAGACTATATTTGCCAAGATAGATGGATTCTGCTCAGAACTCTCTATCTTTTGCTGAGTGGATGATGGAAAACGCTTGCTATTGTTAAACCTATTTCTTCCACCATTATTAAAGCCTTGTTGAGGCTTTTGTTGATCCTTCCATGAGAGATTTGGGTGATTTTTCCATGAGGGATTATAAGTGTTTCCATAGGGTTCACCCATGTAATTCACCTCTGCTATTGCAGGGTTCTCAGGATCAAAAGCTTCTTCCTCAAAAGATGCCTCTTGAGTACTGTTGGATGCAGCTTGCATTCCATTCAGACTCTGAGAAATCATATTGACTTGCTGAGTCAATATTTTATTCTAAGCCAATATGACATTCAGATTATTAATTTCAAGAACTCCCTTCTTCTGAGGCGTCCCATTACTCATAGGATTCCTTTCAGAAGTGTACATGAACTGGTTATTAGCAACCATGTCAATGAGTTTTTGAGCTTCTGCAGGCATTTTCTTTAGGTGAATGGATCCACCTGCAGAAGTATCCAATGACATCTTAGCTAATTCAGACAGACCATCATAGAATATATCCAGGATGGTCCATTCTAAAAGCATGTTAGAAGGACACTTTTTGGTCAGTTGCTTATATCTCTCCCAAGCTTCATAGAGGGATTCACCTTCTTTCTGTCTGAAGGTTTGAACATCTACTCTAAGCTTACTCAGCTTTTGAGGAGGAAAGAACTTGGCTAAGAAAGACGTGACCAGCTTATCCCAAGAGTTCAGGCTATCTTTAGGTTGAGAGTCCAACCACACTCTAGCTCTGTCTCTTACATCAAACGGGAAAAGCATAAGTCTGTAGACCTCGGGATCAACCCCATTGGTCTTAACAGTATCATAGATCTGTAAGAATTCAGTTAAGAACTGAAAAGGATCTTCAGATGGAAGTCCATGAAACTTGCAGTTCTGCTGCATCAGAGAAACTAATTGAGGTTTCAGCTCAAAATTGTTTGCTCCAATGGCAGGAATGGAGATGCTTCTTCGATGTAAATTGGAATTAGGTGCAGTAAAGTCACCAAGCATCCTCCTTGCATTATTATTATTTACGGCTGCCATCTCTTCTTCCTGTTCGAAAAATCCTGTAAGGTTGTCTCTAGATTGTTATATTTTAGCTTCTCTTAGTTTCCTTTTCAGAGTCCTTTCAGGTTCAGGATCTGCTTCAACAAGAATGTTCTTGTCCTTGCTCCTGCTCATATGACAAAGAAGGGAATAACAAAGAAAATATGGAATCCTCTATGTCACAGTATAGAGATTCCTTTGTGTGAGTAAAAGAAGAAAAGAATGTAATGTAAAGAAGAGAAGAGGAAAAACTCGAACACAGAGAGGGAGGTGGTGTTCGAATTTTCGGATGGGAGAGAAGTGTTAGTAGATGAATAAATAAATAGAAGAAGATGAGAGAGAGAATTTCGAAATTTAATTAAAATAAAAATTAAAATTGAAAGTTAGATTTCGAAAATTAAAGTTGAAATTAAAACAATTAGTTAATTAAAAAGGAATTTTGAAAAAGAAGAGAGGGAATTTTCGAAAATAAGAGAGAGGGGGGAATAGTTAGGTAGTTTTGAAAAAGATATGATTGAAACAAAAAGATAAGATTGATAGAAAAAGTTTTGAAATTTGTTTTTGAAAAAAGATATGATTGAAATTTAAAAAGATATGATTAAAACAAAAAGATAAGATTTGAAAATCAACTTTTTTAAAAAGATAAGAAGTAAAAAAAATATTTTGAAATTGAATTTGAAAAAGATATGATTGAAATTTTTAATTTAAAAAAGATTTGAAAAGAAAATTAAAAAGATTTGTTTTTAAAGTTGATTACTTGACTAACAAGAAACTAAAAAGATATGATTCTAGAGTTTAAAGATTGAATCTTTCTTAATAAGCAAGTATCAACTTGGAATTTTTCAATCAATCATATTAAATGTTAGTAAAGATTTTGAAAATTAAGAAATAAAATAGGAAAAAGATTTTGAAAATCAAATTAAAAGGTTTTCCAAAATATGAAGGTAAAATGAAAAATATTTGATTTTTGAAAAAGATTTTGAAAAGATAAGATTTTTAAATTGAAAATTTGATTTGATTCATAAGAAACAATTAAATTTAAAAACTTTTTGACTAAATCAAATCATATTTTCGAAAATTTTGAGTAAAATAAGGAAAAGATATTTTTTTTTTATTTTTGAATTTTTAATGAAGAAAGAGAAAAACATGAAATTGACTTAATGCATGAAAATTTTGGATCAAAACATGTGATACATGCAAGAATACTTTGAATGTCAAGATGAACACCAAGAACACTTTGAAGATCAAGATGAACATCAAGACTTATTTTTCAAAATTTTTAAGAAAAGAAAAACATGCAAGACACCAAACTTAAAAATTTTTATTCTTTAGACATTAATAATTCAAGAATGCATATGAAAAATAAGGAAAGACACAAAACAAGAAAATATGAAGATCAAACAAGAAGACTGGCCAGGAACAACTTGAAGATCATGAAGAACATATGATGAATTTTTGAAAATTCTTGAGAAAAAAGAAACACATGCAAGACACCAAACATAAAAATTGACTCTAGACTCAAACAAGAAACATCAAAAATATTTTTGATTTTATGATTTTGTAAATTTTTTTGTATTTTTTCGAAAATTAATTAGGAAAAACAAAAAAGAAGAATTTTTTTGTATTTTTTGAGAATTAAGAAATAAAAACAAAAAGGTTAAAATTAAAATAAAGTTACCTAATCTTAGCAACAAGATGAACCGTCAGTTGTCCAAACTCGAACAATCCCCGGCAACGGCGCCAAAAACTTGGTGTGCGAAATCGTGATCATTCCATTCCTTGGTAACGGTACTTAAAACTCAATGCGCACGTTCATGATCTTATATCTATTTCACAACTTCGTACAACAAACCAGCAAGTGCACTGGGTCGTCCAAGTAATAAACCTTACGTGAGTAAGGGTCGATCCCACGGAGATTGTCGGCTTGAAGCAAGCTATAGTCACCTTGTAAATCTCAGTCAGGCGGATTCAACTGATTTTATGAATTGATCAATAAAAGATAAATAAAATATAAAATAGAATAGTGGTACTTATGTAATTCATTGGTGAGAATTTCAGATAAGCGTATAGAGATGCTTTCGTCCCTCTGAACCTCTGCTTTCCTGCTGTCTTCATCCAATCCTTCCTACTCCTTTTCATGGCAAGCTTTATGTAGGGCATCACTATTGTCAATGGCTACATCCCATCCTCCTGGGAAAATGGTCCAATGCGCTGTTGATGAGCGGATAATTTATACACTTTTTGGCATTGTTTTTAGTATGTTTTTAGTAGAATCTAGTTACTTTTAGGGATGTTTTCATTAGTTTTTATGTTAAATTCACATTTCAAAACTTTACTATGAGTTTGTGTGTTTTTCTGTGATTTCAAGTATTTTCTGGCTGAAATTGAGGGACTTGAGCAAAAATCAGATTCAGAGGTTGAAGAAGGACTGCTGATGCTGTTGGATTCTGACCTCCCTGCACTCAAAGTGGATTTTCTGGAGCTACCGAACTAAAAATGGCGCGCTTCCAATTGCGTTGGAAAGTAGACATCCAGGGCTTTCCAGCAATGTATAATAGTCCATACTTTGAACGAGTTTAGAGGATGTAAAAGAGCGTTGAACACCAGTTCTACGCTGCTATCTAGAGTTAAACGCCAGAAACAAGTCACAAACCAGAGTTGAACGCCAGAAATACGTTACAACCTGGCGTTCAACTCCAGAAAGAGCCTCTGCACGTGTAACACTCAAGCTCAGCCCAAGCACACACCAAGTGGGCCCCGGAAGTGGATTTATGCATCATTTACTTACTTCTGTAAACCCTAGTAGCTAGTTTATTATAAATAGGACTTTTTACTATTGTATTAGACATATTTGGATCATCTTTTGATCTTTGGATCATCTTTGGATGCCTAGTTCTTAGATCATGGGGGCTGGCCATTCGGCCATGCCTGGACCTTTCACTTATGTATTTTCAACGGTAGAGTTTCTGCACTCCATAGATTAAGGTGTGGAGCTCTGCTGTTCTTCAAAGATTAATGCAAAGTACTACTGTTTTTCTATTCAATTCAACTTATTCCGCTTCTAAGATATTCATTCGCACTTCAACCTGAATGTGATGAACGTGACAATCATCATCATTCCTTATGAACGCGTGCCTGACAACCACTTCCGTTCTACCTTAGACTGAATGAGTATCTCTTAGATCTCTTAATCAGAATCTTCGTGGTGTAAGCTAGATTGATGGCGGCATTCATGAGAGTCCGGAAAGTCTAAACCTTGTCTGTGGTATTTCGAGTAGGACTCCGGGATTGAATGACTGTGACGAGCTTCAAACTCGCGAGTACTGGGCGTAGTGACAGACGCAAAAGGAGGGTGAATCCTATTCCAGTATGATCGAGAACCTCAGATGATTAGCCGTGCTGTGACAGAGAATTTGGACCATTTTCACAAGAGGATAGGATGCAGCCATTGGCAAGGGTGACGCCTCCAGAGGATTAGCCATGCAGTGATAGCGCATCGGACCATTTTCCAGAGAGGATCAAAAGTAGCCATTCACAACGGTGATGTCCTTACATAAAGCCAGCCATAGAAAGGAGTAAGACTGATTGGATGAAGACAGCAGGAAATCAGAGGTTTAGAGGGACGAAAGCATCTCCATGCATTTATCTGAAATTCTCACCAAGGATTTACATAAGTATTTCTATCCCTATTTTATTATTAATATTCGAAAACTCCATAACCATTCTATATCTGCCTAACTGAGATTTACAAGATGACCATAGCTTGCTTCATACCAACAATCTCCGTGGGATCGACCCTTACTCGCGTAAGGTTTATTACTTGGACGACCCAGTGCACTTGCTGGTTAGTTGTGCGAAGTTGTGATAAAAAGTTGAGATTACAATTGAGCGTACCATGTTGATGGCGCCATTGATGATCACAATTTCGTGCACCAAGTTTTTGGCGCCGTTGCCGGGGATTGTTCGAGTTTGGACAACTGACGGTTCATCTTGTTGCTCAGATTGGGTAATCTTCTTTTCGTTTTCTTTTCAAAAAGTTTTCAAAAAATTTTTCAAAAATCTTTCAAAAATTTTCTCCTTTGTTTTCGAAAAAAAAAATTTTAAAATAAAAATGATTTCAAAAAAAATATATTTTTCTTCAGAATTTTTAAGAATGAATTCGAGTGTTTCATGAAGCATGTTGAAGCCTGGCTGGCTGTAAAGCCATGTCTAATTCTTTTGGATAGGGTATGTCAGGCGTGTCATGTCTGAGTTACATACTAAAGCTTGGCTGGCTATTAAGCCATGCCTGACCCTTTGATTGGAGCTTTAGACTAAAGAGCATAAGATTCCTGGAATTCATATTAAAAATTTTGGAATCCTTATTTTTCTTTTTCAAAATGATTTTCGAAAAAATTAAAAGAAAATACAAAAAAAATCATAAAATCATAAAAAAATTCAAAAAATATTTTGTATTTCTTGTTTGAGTCTTGAGTCAGATTTTAAGTTTGGTGTAAATTGCATGTTTTAAAGTTTGCATAAAATTTTCAAAAAATTCATGCATTCATAGTGTTCTTCATGATCTTCAAGTTGTTCTTGGTAAGTCTTCTTGTTTGATCTTAATGTTTTCTTGTTTTGTGTCTTTTCTTATTTTTCATGTGCATTTTTGCATTCATAGTGTCTGAACATGAAAGATTTCTAAGTTTGGTGTCTTGCATGTTTTCTTTGCATATAAAAATTTTCAAAAATAAGTTCTTGATGTTCATCTTGACATTCAAAGTGTTCTTGGTGTTCATCTTGACATTCATAGCATTCTTGCATGCATTCATTGTTTTGATCCAAAATTTTCATGCATTGAGTCTTTTTCATGTTTTTCCCTCTCATCATTAAAAATTCAAAAATCAAAAAAATATCTTTCCCTTTTTCACTCATAAATTTCGAAAATTTGAGTTGACTTTTTCAAAACTTTTTAAAATCTAGTTGTTTCTTATGAGTCAAATCAAATTTTCAATTTAAAAATCTTATCTTTTTCAAAATCTTTTTCAAAAATCAAATCTTTTTCATTTTTTACTTAGTTATTTTCGAAAATTTTAAAAATATTTTTCAAAAATCTTTTTCTTATCTTTATCTCCTAATTTTCGAAAATAACACCATCAATTAATGTTTTGATTCAACAATTTCAAGTTTGTTACTTGCCTGTTAAGAAAGATTCAAACTTTGAGTTCTAGAATCATATCTTGTGATTTCTTGTGAATCAAGTCATTAATTGTGATTTTAAAAATCAAATCTTTTTCAAAACTAATTTCAATCATATCTTTTCAAAAATATCTCCTTATCTTATCTTTTTTCAAAAATTTGATTTTAAAATATCTTTTCTAACTTCTTATCTTCTTATCTTTTCAAAAATTGATTTTCAAAATTTGTTTCAACTAACTAACTAACTTTTTGTTTGTTTCTTATCTTTTTCAAAACTGCCTAACTAACTCTCTCTCTCTAATTTTCGAAAATATCCTCCCTCTTTTTCAAAATTTCTTTTTAATTAACTAATTATTTTAACTTTTGATTTTAAAATTTCAAAAATTACTAACCTTTTTCAAAAACTATTTTCGAAAACCACAAACTCTTTTTCAAAAATTATTTTCGAAAATTCACTTCCCCCTCTCATCTTCTTCTATTTGTTTATTTATTTACTAACATCTCTTCCTCACTCACCAAAAATCCGAACCCCCTCTCTCTATCTGAGTTCAGATTTTCTCTTCTTCTTTTTTTCTATTGACACAGGGACCTCTATACTGTGGTAAAAAGGATCCCTATTATTATTATTATTTTTCTGGCCCTCTTTTTCATATGAGCAGGAGCAAGGACAAGAACATTCTTGTTGAAGCAGATCCAGAACCTGAAAGGACTCTGAAAAGAAAACTAAGAGAAGCTAAATTACAACAATCCAGAGATAACGTTACAGAAATTTTCGAACAGGAAGAGGAGATGGCAGCCGAAAATAATAATAATGCAAGGAGAATGCTTGGTGACTTTACTGCACCTAATTCCAATTTACATGGAAGAAGCATCTCCATTCCTGCCATTGGAATGATGAGTATTTTGGTGAAAAATAAATTTTCCCCAAAACACACAAATCTAACCGGCATGTGTACCGGGTCGTATCAAGTAATAAAAACTCACGGGAGTGAGGTCGATCCCACAGGGATTGAAGGATTGAGCAATTTTAGCTTAGTGGTTAATTTAGTCAAGCGAATCAAGATTTGGTTGAGTGTTTTGTGATGTGCAGAAATTAAATTGCATGGAAGTAAAGAGAACAGGGAATTAAAGTGCTGAATCTTAAAGAACAAGAAATTAAATAGCAGAAACTTAGAATGCAAGAAATGTAAATAGCGGAATCTTAAAGTGCAAGAAATGTAAACGGCTAGAATTGTAAAGGGAATTGGGGATTGGATTTGCAGAATTTAAACAAGGAAAAGTTGAATTGCATTAAACAGAAGAGTAAAAGGGAATTGGGATTGAATCGGATCTGAAACAGAAAAGTAAATGAACATATAAAGCAGTAAACAGAGAATTGAAAATGGGAAATCAGATCTCAGGACCCAGAGACTAGAAAACCAAGTCTAGATCTCAATGCCTTCCTAGATCCAACAAGAAAAATTGAAAGGAAATTGTAAATTGCAAGGAAAGTAGATGAGAAGCAAGTAACAGAAACGGAAATTCAATTAAGCAGTAAATAAACAGAGAGATCCAAGGATGAGATTGAAACAGAATTTCTTCAATTCTCCAACCCAAGATCCAAGACAATTGTAATTGAAATTGAAAGCAATAAAACTAAGAGGAAGAGAAGTGAATTCTCCTTCCCCAAGACAAAGAAATTAAAGATCACTCAATATCAAAAGCTCTCCGAAAACTATTATGAAAATTCCCAAAAGAAAGCTCCCCGAAGAACTTGAATTCTATCCTACTTATACACTTTCTTCCAATGATCTTCAAGCCTTGAGTTGGGCCTTTGCTCTTGGTGGAATTGGGTTGAAAGAGGCCTTGGTTGATTGCTCTTGAAGTTTGGAGAAGAACCAAAGTGAACCAATTGAACCGGGTTTGAGTTTTGCAAAAGTTGGACCAAAAGTTTGAGCAAAAGTTAGGGGTCTAACTTTTGCTCCAACTTTTCATATCAGCTAGCACCACTTTGCTGATATGAACGTTGGTGCCAACGTTAGGGGGTCTAACTTTGGCCCTAACGTTGGCCTTGCCTTGAGTACTTGTGGCGCCAACGTTAGCCACCAAGTTAGGGGGCTAACGTTGGCGCAAACTTTTGCTCCTCCTGGTGATTTTCATGTGCC
This sequence comes from Arachis ipaensis, assembly GCF_059453495.1. NCBI lineage: Eukaryota > Viridiplantae > Streptophyta > Magnoliopsida > Fabales > Fabaceae > Arachis > Arachis ipaensis. The sequence continues at coordinate 92,073,236 of NC_142441.1, read as the reverse complement.
AACGTTAGCCTCAAAGTTAGGGGGCTAACGTTGGCGCAAACTTTTGGTGCCCAGGGAGGTTTTCTTCATGCCAACGTTAGCCTCAAAGTTAGGGGGCTAACGTTGGCGCAAACTTTTGGTGCCCAGGGGTGAATTTCATGTGCCAACGTTAGCCTCAAAGTTAGGGGGCTAACGTTGGCTCAAACTTTTGGTACCCAGGGAGTGATTTTCAAGTTCCAACATTAGCCTCCAAGTTAGGGGGCTAACGTTGGGGCTAACTTTTCAACCAAAAGTTTGTACAAAAGTTTGATGCTAACTTTAGGTCCAGCTTTTTGCTTCCTGGTTCAATTTCACTTATTCCATTGTCTTCTCTTCACTCCTAGTTATTCCTTCTTGCTTCAACCTTTCTCCAAGCTTTCTTCACCTATCATTAATCAACCAAACACATCAAAGCTATGCTTATAATCATGAGATATTCATTCTATCATAATATGCAACAATTATAGCATAAAACCTCATGAAATGGCATGAATTCATACATGGTTGATTCAATCAAGGGAAACATGAAAATCTACTCAATTAGCTTGCTTATGGTTCAAGAAAGTGCATAATTCTAATGAAAACAAAAGAAAAAGACTAGTTAAAATAGGCTAGGATGACTTGTCATCACAACACCAAACTTAAAGCTTGCTTGTCCCCAAGCAAGAAAAGATTTATTGAGAAGAAAGAATGAGATGGAAGAGGATGTTCATGCTAGCAGAGTATTATTGATAGTTCATGGGATTTTGTGTGGATGTGCAAATACTCACTTCTTATTGACTCCTAGGCCTAGAAAGTCTCCTTCAAGCTTCGAGTGACATACTGCTATGACCTCTCATTATTCCTTTATCCTTGGCTATTACTTTGTTCATAAGCTTTATTTGAGTGTCATGTGTAGCAAGTTCATTTTCTTTTCTTTATACTTGACACATTATTCACCATAGACACTTGGCTCACATTCCTTCTTAAAACATTGATGCCCAGCACCTCTTTGGGTTACTAAATGCCTTGTAGTTAGGTTGCTCTTGATAGTGGACTTTCAGCTGATGATCCCGGATTAGTTAACCCAAGTCACCGAGTGTTGAGGCACTCCTAAGAGCTTACTAATCCAAGCAGATCCTAGTACAAAGACATCACAGGCATATATTTTAAAGTTCAAGCTATTGGTGTCCAGCTTTGTTTCTTTTTGTTTCTTTTTGTTCTGCCACTTTTTGGCTATCTTTTTTCTTTCCTTCTTTTTGTTTTTCTTTCTAACCAAGGAATTTTTTTATTTAATTGAGATTCATAGACAGTAGGCCACTCTTTACTTAGAAGGAGATATCCTGGCTCTTTATTCACTAAAAGTGAGCTATTATACAATCACACACATACCACCACTTACTTTTATTCTACTTTTATCTAACAGAGACTATCTTGCTTCACATTCAAACTTTTTCTTTTATTGAATTGAAAGATGCAGGGGACAACACATGCTTCTTGTCAAGTGAAAATAAACACACAAGCACACACATAAACTAGCCTACTTATTTTAAAAGAAACAAACATAATGCAAAGACTTTTAATTAAAAAGAACTACTTAAAAATGCAAAGACAACTTAGAACAGATAGAATGCATGCTCTTTTTTTTTTTGTGATGAACAAGGAGCAAGTCCACCTTTCATTTGTCATGCCTTTTCTTTCTCCTTTCATACACTTGGCTGCTAGTGTTCCCACCATCCGTGTTTGGTGCCTGTTGACCTTGCTAAAAGCCAGCTTTATTCATAGCCTCCTCCACTCTATCTTCAAGTCTCATAGCTCTGCTTACTTCTACCTCACTTCTCTTTTTGAAGAATTCATCAAAAGTTGGGAAAGCCGGATCCATGTTGTGCAAATGTTCTCCAATATAGTTCAGTTTGATTTGGCTATTGATGTTGTAATCGGCTTGCACTTCATACCTTGCATCTTGGAGTGTTGTGAACTCTTTGAGAGCCCTCAAATTTTCAGCTTGCATTTGTTCCAACTTCCCAAAAGATTCATGAGATTGAAAGGCATGTTCCTCTTGCATCACAAGGAATCTTGACTCGAATTCACTTTATTTGTTCATTATTCTTAGCTCCCTTTCTTCTTGTGCTTGTTGGTTTTTCATGTACAGAGAATGGTATTCCTCTTGCCTTTCTTGGATTCTCGTGTACTGTTGAGACAATCTTCCTATTGCTTCTTGCCTTTGAGTCATATCCATATTGCCATGTGGGAAAAAGTGTGGCTGTTCCTCCTCCTCTTGTGGTTCTTCTTCTATGTGTGGCTCATCTTCTTCCATTGGTTCTTCTCTTTCCCTTCCTCCATGTGGTCTTCGGCCTTGATGTGCTTCAAGGGGCATCATCATTCGTTCAATGGTTATGGGCATGCCTTGGCTTAACCACATTGGATTTTTTTCTTCCATTGGAACTTTAGCCTTTGCACACAACCTCCAAATAGTACTCGGATAGTACAACCAAGATCCGGCCGAATTCTTCTCAGCCAGCTTTTGAATGTCTTTTGCAAGGATTTCATGAACTCTAATCTCTCCTCCCACAATGATGCAATGTAGCATCACGGCTCTCTCCCTGTTAACTTCTGAGGTGTTCACTGTGCCCAGAATTGATCTTTTCATTAACTCATACCATCCTTTTGCTTCCGGGGTGAGGTTACATCTCTTCAGGTACTTATATCTGTTCTTGTTATCTCCTTCCTACTCTGAGTTCTCCAAACAAATGTCTCTCGCAATCTCCTCATAATCCTGATCCTCATTCAATCTTTGTTGGTATCCCGGTTCATCAAAGCGGACTGACTTTAGTTTCAAGACTTTCTTGATTGCATCCGGGCTAAAGTCTACTTCCACCCCCCGCACATAGCTCTTGTACGTTGGGGGCTCACGCATGTCAAGCCTTGGGACATTTGCATAGAACTCTCTTATGATATTGGCATTGATTCGGGTGGCTGGTGATGCAAGTTCCTCCCACCTCCTCTTCTGAATTTTGTCCTTCATTTCTTGACATCCATCATCCGGCAACAAGAATGGAATTTCAGGATAGATTCTTTTCTCGTTCATCCATTGAATTTGCATTTGATGAAACCAAGACTTGAATCTCCGTTGGTCATATTCATGTGTGTCTTCCTCCACTATGGGATCTTTTCCTTTTCTTCGTTTGGTTCTTGAGGAGGAGGCCATGGTCACTTGGTTGGTTGAGAAGGAGTGTGAAGAATGTTGGAGAGTTTGATGTGTGTTTGGAGCAAAAAGAAATTGAGACCGGACTTGCTATGACAAGAAATGATGAAGAGAAGTTTAAGTCGTTGGAGTTTAAAGTAAGAGAAAGGTTGCACAAAGCTTGTTATGTTGAGGAGTGATTCGGTCATGTGCATGGCTTGAAGGTGGTATGCTTTTAAATGAGCAATGAAGGGTTGGGATGCAATTAGACTTATGGAGATCAAAGGTATGCATGTAAGGATGAATGAAGACAAAGTTTGCTCCTTCCCTTGCCTTTGCCGTGATCATTCTCAAGGAGTGGCAGATTTCTTTTTCGAGGCATGTGATGGGATTTTGTCTTCATGCTAAGCTTTCCTTTGTCTTGTCTTTTTCTTTGAAGATTCTTTGACCTCCTAGTCACCACAACAAGACAACATACATTAGTCTTATCCAACCGTAGCAAGAGTGTTCTTTTTATTAATACTGTGTGAACCATAAATTCTTATATCATTTGAACCGTGACACTCTCTCTTGAAGACACCAAACTTAATGTTTGGTCATATATAAAGAAAATAAGTATCTTCCTCCAATTAGTGAGATTCAATTGTTAAATGTTCATAAGAATTGTTTTCATCATACTTTCTTTTTCTCTTTTTTTTTTTTCATGAAGGATCAATTGTATCCCTAAATCGGTGCATCAAGGTTTGATGAACACCAAACTTGTTTCTTGTCAAAGGGTACATCACAATTAATGCCTTCATTACCGGAAAAGAATTTTTTCATTTATAAGATTTTGAAAAACAACAAATGTATGATTATTGATGCATGAGTTTCTACTTTTCATGAAGCTATGTGGACACCAAACTTAGTGTTTGGCCATATGCTTTGTCAAGATACTCCAAACATGCAAAATGGAATTACTTGTAACATTGGTTTAGTGTGCTTGAAGGCACACCAAACTTAGCATATGTTCCAAAATAGTGCATGCAGTCAATGGACATGTTTATGAAAAGAGAAAAGAATTCATGCTCAATTGATCATAACTTATTGAATTTAAAATGACATGAATCTTAAAGCATGGTTTGCCTCCCATGGAGTGCTCTTTTATTGTCATTAGCTTGACATTGAGGCTTTCTTTTATGGTGGTTGGTGCTTGTAGGGCCTCAATTTGTCTCCTCTGACCGTGATCCTCTTCTTTGTTCTCTGGTGTTCAATTTCAACATGCTCTAATGATAGTATGTTGCTGACAGTGTAGTAATCCTCGGTTTGTTGATTTGCCCCCAGCTGTTGATATATCAGTTGCACTTTGTCACCTTTGGAAAGCCCCTCTGTTGGAATCTTTCTGTTCTTCCAACCCCTTTTTGCTTTGTTTCTACGTTTCATCTTTCTTTTTGTTGTTCTTTCTTTTCTGGCCGTAGGTTTTCCTTGGGGACCTCTCTTCTCAGTGGCCAATACTCTAATATCCTCTTGGGCTTTTTCATCAGTCTGCACAATCCTTAGCATTGGGATGTTGCTGTGACTTTCCTGGTCATTTTTCATATAGTCTTTCTTCTCCTTGCTAAATTGTGCCTCTGGTAATACCTTCAGAGTGACACTCTGGTCATGCATCCTGAGAGTTAATTCCCCTTCCTCTACGTCAATGATAGCTCTAGCAGTGGCCAAGAATGGCCTTCCCAGTATAACAGAGTCACCATCATCATTGTTTGATTCTAGAACCACAAAATCAGCAGGGTATATAAAACTGTCCACCTTGACCAAAAGATTTTCAATTACACCCCTGGGGTATACCATTGACTTGTCTACCAGCTCTAGAGACATTTGTACTGGTTTGACCTCCTCTATATGCAGCTTTTTCACCAAGGAAGATGGTATTAAGTTAATACTTGCTCCGAGATCGCACGTTGCTTTAGTGATGGTCAATTCCCCAATGGTGCAAGGCAACAGGAAGCTCCCTGGGTCCTCAAGCTTGGGAGGAAGCCCCTTTTGAATCAAGGCCCTGCATTCCTCAGTAATCATTATGGTTTCTTTCTCATCCCAGCTTCTTTTCTTGTTGACAAGCTCCTTCAAGAATTTGGCATACAGAGGCATTTGCTCAAGTGCTTCAGCCAAGGGGATATTGATTTCCAGCTTCTTAAAAATCTCAAGGAATTTGTGAAAATGCTGGTCCTTAACCTCTTTGTTAAACCTCTGGGGATATGGCAGTGGAGGTGTGATGCTCTTTCCTATTTGCTGCTGTCCCTGAGCTACTTCCTTTGAGCTATGTGGCTGGTTGTCCTTCTCTTTAGGTTTCTCAGTGCTTTTGTTTGGCATCACAACTTACTCCTTAGCCTCATCTGCCTTTGTTTGATTCTCATCCTCCGTTGGTTCTTTGATGTTCTCTGCTTGCTTCCTTGTAGTGTCATTGTTGCTTATCAATGTTCTCCCACTCCTTAATTGTATTACCTTGCATTCTTCCTTGGGATTTAGAATTGTGTCACTGGGCAGTGAGTTTGAAGGTCTCTCAACAGATACTTGCTTGGAGAGTTTCCCCATCTGTCTCTCTAGGCTTTTCAGGGAGGCTTCCTGATTCTTGGTTACCATTTCCTGGTGTTTCAACATTTTGTCTATCATGGCCTCCAAGTGAGTGATTCTTTGGGCTTCAGGTGATACTTGAGGTGGGTTATGAGATGTGGGTGGTGGATGGTAGGCATTTTGGTTGGTGGGTTGGTTATTAGATTGGTATTGGTTGAGGTTGGGGTAGTTGTTTTGAGGTTTTCTGTAGGGGTTTTGGTTAGTCTGCTGCTGGTTGTGATTTTGGTTGCTTCTTGGGTTGTGTTGGTTTGAGTTCCTCTGCCATGGTTGTTGGTTTTGGGTATGGTTATCTCCCCATCTGAGATTTGGGTGGTTCTTCCAGGATGGATTGTATGTATCACCATACACTTCATTTGGTCCTTGGTTGTGCATATACTGTACTTGCTCTTGTTGTTGTTCTTCTTGAGTTTCTTCACTCTGTCCCCATGTGGTTGATGGTTGGCTAGTGTTAACTGCTGCAACTTGGAGACTATCAATCCTCTTGGCCATTTGCTCAAATTGTTGTTGAATTTGCTGCTGCATCATCTTGTTTTGAGCTAGGATTGAATCCACTCCTTCTAGCTCCATTACTCCTCTCCTTTGTGATGGTTGGCGGCCTCTTTGATGAGCAAAGAAATATTGGTTGTTGGACACCATATCAATGAGTTCTTGAGCCTCTTCTGCAGTTTTCATGAGTTGCAAGGAACCTCCAGCTGAATGATCCAAAGCATCCTGGGATTTCAGTGTTAAGCCTTCATAGAAGTTTTGAAGCTTCTCCCACTCATTAAACATGGCAGGGGGACATTTCCTTATCAGAGCCTTGTACCTCTCCCATGCCTCATAGATGGGTTCAGCCTCCATTTGTGTAAATGTTTGAACCTCAGCCTTTAACCTTATAATCCTCTGAGGTGGATAAAATTTTGCAAGGAACTTAGTTACCAAATCATCCCAGTTGTTAATGCTGTCCCTTGGAAACGATTCCAACCATTGAGTGGCCTTGTCCCTGAGAGAAAATGGGAATAGCATCAGTTTATAACTGTCAGAGGGCACTCCATTAGTTTTGACAGTGTTGCATATCCTCAAGAAAGTGGATAAATGTTGGTGTGGGTCCTCAAGTGGTCCTCCACCAAAAGAGCAATTGTTCTGAACCAAAGTGATGAGTTGTGGCTTGAGTTCAAAATTATTAGCATTGACATTTGGAGCCAATATGCTGCTCCCACAATGTCTAGGATTTGCAAAGGTATAGGAAGCCAAAACTCTCCTCTGGGGTGGGTTGCCATTGTTGTTGTCTTCTCCACATGGTGGATTGGTTAAATGTTCCTCCATCTCTTGGAATTCTTCGTCTGATTCCTCTTCTCCAACAATATTTTTCCCTCTTTCAGCTTTTCTTAACCTCCTGAGAGTTCTTTCGTCTTGTTCATGAAAATTGGGTATGGTTCTTCTTGTACCTGACATACAAGCAGAGCATGAGAAATGCACAAAACCAGTGACACTTCAATTTACTGCTATATTGAAGTGTTAGTTAGTTTAAGCAAAAAATCAAACAGTTAGTGGGTTAATCAAAATTAAAGAAAAAGTGCTTGATCTAGATCACCACCTCACTTGATCATTGTCAATCTAATCAATCCCCGGCAACGGCGCCAAAAACTTGATGAGTATTTTGGTGAAAAATAAATTTTCCCCAAAACACACAAATCTAACCGGCAAGTGTACCGGGTCGTATCAAGTAATAAAAACTCACGGGAGTGAGGTCGATCCCACAGGGATTGAAGGATTGAGCAATTTTAGCTTAGTGGTTAATTTAGTCAAGCGAATCAAGATTTGGTTGAGTGTTTTGTGATGTGCAGAAATTAAATTGCATGGAAGTAAAGAGAACAGGGAATTAAAGTGCTGAATCTTAAAGAACAAGAAATTAAATAGCAGAAACTTAGAATGCAAGAAATGTAAATAGCGGAATCTTAAAGTGCAAGAAATGTAAACGGCTGGAATTGTAAAGGGAATTGGGGATTGGATTTGCAGAATTTAAACAAGGAAAAGTTGAATTGCATTAAACAGAAGAGTAAAAGGGAATTGGGATTGAATCGGATCTGAAACAGAAAAGTAAATGAACATATAAAGCAGTAAACAGAGAATTGAAAATGGGAAATCAGATCTCAGGACCCAGAGACTAGAAAACCAAGTCTAGATCTCAATGCCTTCCTAGATCCAACAAGAACAATTGAAAGGAAATTGTAAATTGCAAGGAAAGTAGATGAGAAGCAAGTAACAGAAACGGAAATTCAATTAAGCAGTAAATAAACAGAGAGATCCAAGGATGAGATTGAAATAGAATTTCTTCAATTCTCCAACCCAAGATCCAAGACAATTGTAATTGAAATTGAAAGCAATAAAACTAAGAGGAAGAGAAGTGAATTCTCCTTCCCCAAGACAAAGAAATTAAAGATCACTCAATATCAAAAGCTCTCCGAAAACTATTATGAAAATTCCCAAATGAAAGCTCCCCGAAGAACTTGAATTCTATCCTACATATACACATTCTTCCAATGATCTTCAAGCCTTGAGTTGGGCCTTTGCTCTTGGTGGAATTGGGTTGAAAGAGGCCTTGGTTGATTGCTCTTGAAGTTTGGAGAAGAACCAAAGTGAACCAATTGAACCGGGTTTGAGTTTTGCAAAAGTTGGACCAAAAGTTTGAGCAAAAGTTAGGGGTCTAACTTTTGCTCCAACTTTTCATATCAGCTAGCACCACTTTGCTGATATGAACGTTGGTGCCAACGTTAGGGGTCTAACTTTGGCCCTAACGTTGGCCTTGCCTTGAGTACTTGTGGCGCCAACGTTAGCCACCAAGTTAGGGGGCTAACGTTGGCGCAAAGTTTTGCTCCTCCTTGTGATTTTCATGTGCCAACGTTAGCCTCAAAGATAGGGGGCTAACGTTGGCGCAAACTTTTGGTGCCCAGGGAGGTTTTCTTCGTGCCAACGTTAGCCTCAAAGTTAGGGGGCTAACGTTGGCGCAAACTTTTGGTGCCCAGGGGTGAATTTCATGTGCCAACGTTAGCCTCAAAGTTAGGGGGCTAACGTTGGCTCAAACTTTTGGTACCCAGGGAGTGATTTTCAAGTTCCAACGTTAGCCTGCAAGTTAGGGGGCTAACGTTGGGGCTAACTTTTCAACCAAAAGTTTGTGCAAAAGTTTGATGCTAACTTTAGGTCCAGCTTTTTGCTTCCTGGTTCAATTTCACTTATTCCATTGTCTTCTCTACACTCCTAGTTATTCCTTCTTGCTTCAACCTTTCTCCAAGCTTTCTTCACCTATCATTAATCAACCAAACACATCAAAGCTATGCTCATAATCATGAGATATTCATTCTATCATAATATGCAACAATTATAGCATAAAACCTCATGAAATGGCATGAATTCATACATGGTTGATTCAATCAAGGGAAACATGAAAATCTACTCAATTAGCTTGCTTATGGTTCAAGAAAGTGAATAATTCTAATGAAAACAAAAGAAAAAGACTAGTTAAAATAGGCTAGGATGACTTGTCATCATGGAGCAAACAATTTTGAGCTGAAACCTCAATTAGTTTCTCTGATGCAGCAGAACTGCATGTTTCATGGACTTCCATCTGAAGATCCTTTTCAGTTCTTAATTGAATTCTTGCAGATATGTGATACTGTTAAGACTAATGGAGTAGATCCTGAAGTCTACAGGCTCATGCTTTTCCCTTTTGCTGTAAGAGACAGAGCTAGAGTATGGTTGGACTCTCAACCTAAGGATAGCCTAAACTCTTGGGATAAGCTGGTCAAGGCTTTCTTAGCCAAGTTTTTTCCTCCTCAAAAGCTGAGTAAGCTTAGAGTGGATGTTCAGACCTTCAGACAGAAAGAAGGTGAATCCCTCTATGAAGCTTGTGAGAGATACAAAGGACTGACCAAAAAGTGTCCTTCTGACATGCTTTCAGAATGGACCATCCTGGATATATTCTATGATGGTCTGTCTGAACTAGCTAAGATGCCATTGGATACTTCTGCAGGTGGATCCATTCACCTAAACAAAATACCTGCAGAAGCTCAAGAGCTCATTGACATGGTTGCTAATAACCAGTTCATGTACACTTCTGAGAGGAATCCTGTGAGTAATGGGACGCTTATGAAGAAGGGAGTTCTTGAAATTGATACTCTGAATGCCATATTGGCTCAGAACAAAATATTGACTCAGCAAGTCAATATGATTTCTCAGATTCTGAATGGAATGCAAGCTGCATCCAACAGTACTCAAGAGGCATCTTCTGAAGAAGAAGCTTATGATCCTGAAAACCCTGCAATAGCAGAGGTAAATTATATGGGTGAACCTTATGGAAACACCTATAACCCATCATGGAAAAATCATCCAAATTTCTCATGGAAGGATCAAAAGCCTCAACAAGGCGTTAATAATGGTGGAAGAAATAGGTTTAACAATAGTAAACCTTTTCCATCATCCACTCAGCAACAGACAGAGAACTCTGAACAAAATACCCCTAATTTAGCAAACTTAGTCTCTGATCTATCTAATGCCACTATGAGTTTCATGAATGAAACAAAGTCATCCATTAGAAATTTGGAGGCACAAGTGGGCCAGCTGAGTAAAAGGATCACTGAAATCCCTCCTAGTACTCTCCCAAGCAATACAGAAGAAAATCCAAAAGGAGAGTGCAAGGCCATTGAATTAATCACCATGGCCGAACCTGTGAAGGAAGGAGAGGACGTGAATCCCAAGGAGGAAGACCTCCTGGGACGTCCAGTGATCAATAAGGAGCTTCCCTTTGAGGAACCAAAGGAATCTGAGACTCATCTAGAGACCATAGAGATTCCATTAAACCTCCTTATGCCATTCATGAGCTCTGATGAGTATTCCTCTTCTGAAGAGAATGAGGATGTTACTGAAGAGCAAGCTGTCAAGTTTCTTGGTGCAATCATGAAGCTGAATGCCAAATTATTTGGTATTGAAACTTGGGAAGATGAACCTCCCTTGTTCACCAATGAACTAAGTGATCTGGATCAACTGAGATTACCTCAGAAGAAACAGGACCCTGGAAAGTTCTTAATACCTTGTACCATAGGCACCATGACCTTTGAGAAGGCTCTGTGTGACCTTGGTTCAGGAATAAACCTCATGCCCCTCTCTGTAATAGAGAAACTGGGAATCTATGGGGTGCAAACCACTAAAATCTCATTAGAGATGGCAGACAATTCAAGAAAACAGGCTTATGGACAAGTAGAGGACATGTTAGTAAAGGTTGAAGGCCTTTACATCCCTGCTGATTTTATAGTCCTAGATACTGGGAAGGATGAGGATGAATTCATCATCCTTGGAAGTCCCTTCCTAGCCACAGCAAGAGCTGTGATTGATGTGGACAGAGGAGAATTGATCCTTCAATTAAATGAGGACAACCTTTTAAAACTCAAGGATCTCTCTCTGTACCCATGGAGAGGAAGCACAGTAAGCTTCTCTCATTGCAGAGTCAATCAGAGCCCCCACAGTCAAACTCTAAGTTTGGTGTTGGGAGGCCACAACCAAACTCTAAGTTTGGTGTTGAACTCCCATATCCAAACTCTAAGTTTGGTGTTGGGAAGTCTCAACAATGCTCTGAACATCTGTGAGGCTCCATGAGAGCCCACTATCAAGCTATTGACAATTAAAGAAGCGCTTGTTGGGAGGCAACCTAATTTTTATTTATCTAATTTCTATTTTTCTTGTTCTTTCATGTTTTATTAGGTTCATGATCATGTGGGTCACAAAATAAATATAAAAATTGAAAACAGAATCAAAAACAGTAGAAGAAAAATCACACCCTGGAGGAGGATCTCACTGGCGTTTAAACGCCAGTAAGAAGCAGCTGGCTGGCGTTCAACGCCAGAACAGAGCATGGTTCTAGCGCTGAACGCCCAAAATGGGCAGCATCTGGGCGTTTGAATGCCAGAATTGCACCCTGGAGAAGAGCTGGCGCTGAACGCCCAGAACAAGCATGGTTCTGGCGTTCAACGCCAGAAATGGGCAACAAATGGGCGTTCAACGCGCAGAACAAGCACCAATCTGGCGCTGAACGCCTAGAGTTGTGTGCAAGGGAATTTCGCATGCCCAATTTGGTGCAAGGTTGTAAATCCCTGAACACCTGAGGATCTGTGGACCCTACAGGATCACCTCAGGATCTGTGGACCCCACAGGATCCCCACCTACCTCCACTCACTTTTTCTCACCCCTCTTTCACACAATCCTATAAACACTCTTCCCCAAAACTCTTCACCAATCACCTCAATCTCTCTTCCCTATCACCACTTCACCACTCACATCCATCTACTCTTCCCCATAAACCTACCTCATAAACTCCACCTACCTTCAAATTCAAAATCAATTTCCCATCCAAAACCCACCCTTATGGCCGAATCTTACCCCCCCTCCCTTCCCTATATATAGCCCTCCATTCTTCCTCATTTTCACACAACACAACCCTCTCTTCTCTTCTTGTCCGAATAGACCACCCCCCTCTCCTCCATATTTTCTTCTTCTTCTTCATCTATTATTTCTTCTCTTGCTCGAGGGCGAGCAACATTCTAAGTTTGGTGTGGTAAAAGCATAAGCTTTTTGTTTTTCCATTACCATTGATGCCACCTAAGACCGGAGAATCCTCTAGAAAAGGGAAAGGAAAGACAAAAGCTTCCACCTCCGAGTCATGGGAGATGGAAAGATTCATCTCCAAAGCTCATCAAGACCACTTCTATGATGTTGTGTAAAGAAGAAGGTGATCCCTGAGGTCCCTTTCAAGCTCAAGAAGAATGAGTATCCGGAGATCCGACATGAAATCCAAAGAAGAGGTTGGGAAGTTCTAACAAAACCCATCCAAGAAGTCGGCATCCTAATGGTTCAAGAGTTCTATGCCAATGCATGGATCACTAGGAAACATGATCAAAGTAAGAACCTAGACCCAAAGAATTATCTCACCATGGTTCGGGGGAAATACTTAGATTTTAGTCCGGAAAATCTGAGGTTGGCATTTAACTTGCCTATGATGCAAGGAGATGCACGCCCCTACACTAAAAGGGTCAACTTTAATCAAAAGTTGGACCAAGTCCTCATGGACATATGTGTGGAAGGAGCTCAATGGAAGATTGACTCCAAAGGCAAGCCGGTTCAACTAAGAAGACTGGACCTCAAATTTGTAGCTAGAGGATGGTTAGAGTTCATACAACGCTCTATCATCCCCACTAGCAACCGATCCGAAGTTACTGTGGATCGGGCCATCATGATTCATAGCATCATGATTAGAGAGGAAGTAGAAGTTCATGAAGTCATCTCCCTTGAACTCTACAAAATAGCCGAAAAGTCCTCCCCCATGGCAAGGCTAGCTTTTCCTCATCTTATTTGCCATCTCTGTTACTCAGCTGGGGCTTTCATAGAAGGAGACATTCCCATTGAGGAAGAGAAGCCCATCACTAAGAAAAGGATAGAGCAAGCAAGAGAGCCCATTCATGGAGCTCAAGAGGCGCATGAAGCTCATCACCATGAGATCCCGGAGATGCCTCCAATGCATTTTCCTCCACAAAACTATTGGGAGCAAATCAACACCTCCCTAGGAGAATTAAGTTCCAACATGGGACAACTAAGGGTGGAACATCAAGAGCACTCCATCATCCTTCATGAAATTAGAGAAGATCAAAAAGCAATGAGGGAGGAGCAACAAAGACAAGGAAGAGACATAGAAGAGCTCAAGGACATCATTGGTTCCTCAAGAAGGAAACGCCACCATCACTAAGGTGGACTCATTCCTTGTTCTTACACTCTCTGTTTTTTGTTTTCTATGTTAAGTGCTTATCTATGTTTGTGTCTTATTACATGATCATTAGTAGTTAGTAACTATGTCTTAAAGTTATGAATGTCCTATGAATCCATCACCTGTCTTAAATGAAAACTGTTTTAGTTCAAAAGAACAAGAAGTACATGAGTTTCGAACTTATCCTTGAACTTAGTTTAATTATATTGATGTGGTGACAATGCTTCTTGTTTTCTGAATGTATGCTTGAACAGTGCATATGTCTTTTGAAGTTGTTGTTTAAGAATGTTAAATATGTTGGCTCTTGAAAGAATGATGACAAGGAGACATGTTATTTGATAATCTGAAAAATCATGAAAATGATTCTTGAAGCAAGAAAAAGCAGCAAAGAACAAAGCTTGCAAAAGAAAAAAAATAGGCGAAAGAAAAAAAAATAGAAAGAAAAAGAAAAAGCAAGCAGAAAAAGCCAAAAGCTCTTAAAACCAAGAGGCAAGAGCAAAAAGCCAATAACCCTTAAAACCAAAAGGCAAGGGCAAATAAAAAGGATCCCAAGGCTTTGAGCATCAGTGGATAGGAGGGCCTAAAGGAATAAAATCCTGGTCTAAGCGGCTAAACCAAGCTGTCCCTAACCATGTGCTTGTGGCGTGAAGGTGTCAAGTGAAAACTTGAGACTGAGAGGTTAAAGTCAAGGTCCAAAGAAAAAAATGAGTGTGCTTAAGAACCCTGGACACCTCTAATTGGGGACTTTAGCAAAGCTGAGTCACAATCTGAAAAGGTTCACCCAATCATGTGTCTGTGGCATTTATGTATCCGGTGGTAATACTGGAAAACAAAGTGCTTAGGGCCACGGCCAAGACTCATAAAATAGCTGTGTTCAAGAATCATCATACTGAACTAGGAGAATCAATAACACTATCTGAACTCTGAGTTCCTATAGAAGCCAATCATTCTGAACTTCAATGGATAAAGTGAGATGCCAAAACTATTCAAGAGGCAAAAAGCTACAAGTCCCGCTCATCTTATTAGAGCTATGTTTCATTGATAGTTTGGAATTTATAGTATATTCTCTTCTTTTTATCCTATTTGATTTTCAGTTCCTTGGGGACAAGCAACAATTTAAGTTTGGTGTTGTGATGAGCGGATAATTTATACGCTTTTTGGCATTGTTTTTAGTATGTTTTTAGTAGAATCTAGTTACTTTTAGGGATGTTTTCATTAGTTTTTATGTTAAATTCACATTTCTGGACTTTACTATGAGTTTGTATGTTTTTTTGTGATTTCAGGTATTTTCTGGCTGAAATTGAGGGACTTGAGCAAAAATCATATTCAGAGGTTGAAGAAGGACTGCTGATGCTGTTGGATTCTGACCTCCCTGCATTAAAAGTGGATTTTCTGGAGCTACAGAACTAAAAATGGTGCGCTTCCAATTGCGTTGGAAGGTAGACATCCAGGGCTTTGCAGAAATGTATAATAGTCCATACTTTGAACGAGTTTAGATGACGTAAAAGGGCGTTGAACGCCAGTTCTACGCTGCTGTCTGGAGTTAAACGCCAGAAACAAGTCACAAACCAGAGTTGAACGCCAGAAATACGTTACAACCTGGCGTTCAACTCCAGAAAGAGCCTCTGCACATGTAACACTCAAGCTCAGCCCAAGCACACACCAAGTGGGCCCCAGAAGTGGATTTATGCATCATTTACTTACTTCTGTAAACCCTAGTAGCTAGTTTATTATAAATAGGACTTTTTACTATTGTATTAGACATATTTGGATCATCTTTTGATCTTTGGATCATCTTTGGATGCCTAGTTCTTAGATCATGGGGGCTGGCCATTCGGCCATGCCTGGACCTTTCACTTATGTATTTTCAACGGTAGAGTTTCTGCACTCCATAGATTAAGGTGTGGAGCTCTGCTGTTCCTCAAAGATTAATGCAAAGTACTACTGTTTTTCTATTCAATTCAACTTATTCCGCTTCTAAGATATTCATTCGCACTTCAACCTGAATGTGATGAACGTGACAATCATCATCATTCCTTATGAACGCGTGCCTGACAACCACTTCCGTTCTACCTTAGATTGAATGAGTATCTCTTAGATCTCTTAATCAGAATCTTCGTGGTGTAAGCTAGATTGATGGTGGAATTCATGAGAGTCCGGAAAGTCTAAACCTTGTCTGTGGTATTCCGAGTAGGACTCCGGGATTGAATGACTGTGACGAGCTTCAAACTCGCGAGTACTGGGCGTAGTGACAGACGCAAAAGGAGGGTGAATCCTATTCCAGTATGATCGAGAACCTCAGATAATTAGCCGTGTTGTGACAGAGCATTTGGACCATTTTCACAAGAGGATAGCATGCAGCCATTGGCAAGGGTGACGCCTCCAGACGATTAGCCATGCAGTGATATCGCATCGGACGATTTTCCAGAGAGGATCAAAAGTAGCCATTGACAACGGTGATGTCCTTACATAAAGCCAGCCATAGAAAGGAGTAAGACTGATTGGATGAAGACAGCAGGAACGCAGAGGTTTAGATGGACGAAAGCATCTCCATGCATTTATCTAAAATTCTCACCAAGGATTTACATAAGTATTTCTATCGCTATTTTATTATTAATATTCGAAAACTCCATAACCATTCTATATCCACCTAACTGAGATTTACAAGATGACCATAGCTTGCTTCATACCAAAAATCTCCGTAGGATCGACCCTTACTCGCATAAGGTTTATTACTTGGACGACCCAGTGCACTTGCTGGTTAGTTGTGCGAAGTTGTGATAAAAAGTTGAGATTACAATTGAGCGTACCATGTTGATGGCGCCATTGATGATCACAATTTCGTGCACCAGCTGTCACTGCATGGCTAATCATCTGTCGGTTCTCGATCATACTGGAATAGGATTTACTATCCTTTTGCGTCTGTCACTACGCCCAGCACTCGCGAGTTTGAAGCTCGTCACAGCCATCCCTTCCCAGATCCTACTCGGAATACCACAGACAAGGTTTAGACTTTCCGGATCTCAGGAATGGCCATCCATGGGTTCTAACTTATACCACGAAGACGCTAATAACTCGGACTCGGTCCCCTGTATTAGATATCCAAGAGATATCCATTCAGTCTAAGGTAGAACGGAAGTGGTTGTCAGGCACGCGTTCATAAGTTGAGAATGATGATGACTGTCACGATCATCACATCCATCATATTGAAGTGCGAATGAATATCTTAGAAGCGGAATAAGTTGAATTGAATAGAAAAATAGTAGTACTTTGCATTAATCCTTGAGGAACAGCAGAGCTCCACACCTTAATATATGGTGTGTAGAAACTCTACCGTTGAAAATACATAAGTGATGAAGGTTCAGGCATGGCCGAATGGCCAGCCCCCAAAACATTATCAAAGGACCAAAAGATAATCCAAAGATGATCCAAAAGATGTAAATACAATAGTAAACACCTATTTATACTAAACTAGTTACTATGGTTTACAGAAATGAGTAAATGATGCATAAATCCACTTCCAGGGCCCACTTTGTGTGTGCTTGGGCTGAGCTTGAAGTTTACACGTGGAGAGGTCATTCTTGAAGTTGAACGCCAGTTTGTAACGTGTTTCTAGCGTTGAACTCCACTTTGCAACTTGTTTCTGGCGCTGAACGCCAGACTGCAACATGGAACTGGCGTTCAACGCCAGTTTGCGTCGTCTAAACTCGGAAAAAGTATGGACTATTTTTTATTTCTGGAATGCCCTGGATGTCTACTTTCCAACGCAATTGAAAGCGCGCCATTTGGAGTTTTTTAACTCCAGAAAATCCACTTTGAGTGCAGGGAGGTCAGAATCCAACAGCATCTGCAGTCCTTCTTCAACCTCTGAATCTGATTTTTGCTCAGGTCCCTCAATTTCAGCCAGAAAATACCTGAAATCACAAAAAAACACACAAACTCATATTAAAGTCTAGAAATGTGATTTTTAATTAAAAAATAATAAAAATATACTAAAAACTAACTAAATCATACTAAAAACTATGTAAAAACAATGCCAAAAAGCGTATAAATTATCTGCTCATCAACTAGGACTTGAGGATCAATCTAATTAGTCCACTTGACTTTACTAAGTGGGATTAAAATCCAATTCGCATCACACCTGATAAGGATAACTAGGATAGGAATTCCAAATTCTCATACCTTGCTAAGAGTTTATTTTACAGCTGTTTATTTATTTCAATTGTCATTTAAATTACTTGTTCCTTACTTTCAAAACCCCAATTTACAAAACTCATAACCAATAATAAGAACATACTTCCCTGCAGTTCCTTCAGAAGACGACCCGCGGTTTAAATATTTCGGTTATCAATTTTAAAGGGGTTTGTTACTTGTGACAACCAAAACGTTTGTAAGAAAGGACTTTTGTTGGTTTAGAAGCTATACCTGCAACGAAGATTTATCTTCAAATTTCTAGACCACGCAAAAGTTCTCTCTTTAAAGCCTTACGTAAAAATCTTTACTCTAAGGAGTATGATCTCCATAGAGAATGGTATTTACGTACATATACAGCTTCCCAAATATTACAATTTTCTCAATGAAGTAAAAATTCATATTCCTTTCTTTGAATGGTTTCATGCTTATTCCATCAAAAACAATATCAATTTTTCTTTTAAAAATAAAAAACTTTTTTAATCAGCAAATGTTATTTCAACCTGGAAAGTTAAAGAAGGAAATTTAATCAGATATGAGTTTCCTCCAAAAGCTTCTTTTGTTATTCCAAATACGGAAGGACGTAGCCCGGTTATGGCCTCTCCATTTAAAACAAAATATGTAAATGAAGCTGTCACCCTAAAAGATATTAAAAATCTCATTGAACAGTCAAATTATACTAATAGGTTTTTACAATGTCTGGGTGACAACCTTTCATCTTCAGGATCCCTTTTGTCTTTGAAAAATGCTCCTAAAGCCTCTACTTCCAAAACTATTGAAAAAACACTTTTTAAACCTTTCAAAATGAGTAGTAAGGCTAAGAAAAGTCTTAAAACTTCTATTTTGAAACAAGAATCTGGTGATTCAGAAGTCATACAAAAGATTGACCAACTTTTAAATCGTCTTACTACTGTCCCTGAAACTCCTACAAACTCTGGTGAATCTATTTCTCGTATTCAAACTCGCTCATCCGAAGCCATTAATGCCCTTGGCCATGATTCCAATGATTCTTCCTCAGATCTAAGTGATGATTCTGGCAAATCATCTCTCAAAGTCAGCCCAATTATGACCAATTCTATAACCAAGTGGAAGGGTTTAACCAAACCCCCTGCGTATGGTTATAATCGCATATCCACACCAGATCTAGCTCTCGAGGAAAGAGAACTAGGTTTTGTCACCTTCAATGCCAACAATGTCTATGAATGGAACATAGATGGTAAAACTGAATACAACATCATGAGCATGCTTCAGCATATGATCATGGTAGGCACAACCTATTAAGCTGCTCATGAAACCTCTGAGGAAGCAATAGCCAATGTTATTGTTTCTGGATTCTCAGGTCAACTCAAAGTTTGGTGGGATAACTACCTTTCTGATGACTAAAAATAATCAATCTTTTCTGCCATAAAGGTTAATGATCAAAACGAACCCATCCTAGGTGATGACGGGGAGCCTATCCCTGATGCTGTTAACACCTTAATCTTT
The DNA here is from genome assembly GCF_059453495.1 of Arachis ipaensis. Taxonomy (NCBI): domain Eukaryota; kingdom Viridiplantae; phylum Streptophyta; class Magnoliopsida; order Fabales; family Fabaceae; genus Arachis; species Arachis ipaensis. The sequence continues at coordinate 92,053,983 of NC_142441.1, read as the reverse complement.
ACAACAGCAAGCCATTACATCGGTGACCCATCTCTTTGGAAAGATTATTCTGCCGAATTACTTTCCAATCTCAGATGCAAAATTTTGTTTGACCTCAGATGGTACAAAGATACCTTTCTTACTAGGGTCTATACCAGAGAGGATAGTCAACAACCTTTCTGGAAGGAAAAATTACTAGCCGGACTTTCCAAATCCCTGGCAGATAAAGTAAGGGACAAATTTTGTAGCTTAACACTAGATGGGATAATTCCCTATGATGCGTTAAGTTATGGCCAAATTATCTCTTTCATCCAAAAAGTTTCTGTAAAGATCTGTCAAGATGATAAGATCCAACAGCAACTTGCTCGTGAGAAAAAACAAAACCGTATCGATTTGGGAACTTTCTGTGAACAATTTGGTCTTCCTGCTTGTCATCCTAGGAAATCTAAAAGATCATCCAATCAAAAAGTTTTTAAACCTTATCCTGAAAAGAATTTCAGAAGACCAAGAAAAAGTTTTCAAAAAACCAAGAATGAAAAAAGTTTCCAAAAGAATTTCCAAAACTATCCCCAGAAAAACCCCATTATTTGATATACATGTAAAAAACCAGGACATGTTAGCAAATACTGTAGGTTAAAAGGAAAGATTAATAATCTGAACCTTGATCCCCAGATTGAGGAACAGATTAACAATCTTTTAATTGAAAGTTCAGATGATAATTCTGGACCAGAATCCTCGGATGATATCAATAATATCCAAGTTGATGATATTGAATCATCCTCAGATTCCGATGTCAAGCAAATTAATGTTTTATCCAAAGTTCAAGATCTCTTATTTCATGCTATAGAGGTGATGAGCGGATAATTTATACGCTTTTTGGCATTGTTTTTAGTATGTTTTTAGTAGGATCTAGTTACTTTTAGGGATGTTTTCATTAGTTTTTATGTTAAATTCACATTTCTGGACTTTACTATGAGTTTGTGTGTTTTTCTGTGATTTCAGGTATTTTCTGGCTGAAATTGAGGGACTTGAGCAGAAATCAGATTCAGAGGTTGAAGAAGGACTACTGATGCTGTTGGATTCTACCTCCCTGCACTCAAAGTGGATTTTCTGGAGCTACAGAATTCGAAATGGCGCGCTTCCAATTGCGTTGAAAAGTAGGAATCCAGGGCTTTCCAGAAATATATAATAGTCCATACTTTGGCCAAGAATAGATGACGTAAACTGGCGTTCAACGACAATTTTCTGCCCAAATCTGGCGTCCAGCGCCAGAAAAGGAGCCAAAACCAGAGTTGAACGCCCAAACTGGCACAAAAGCTGGCGTTCAACTCCAAGAAGGACCTCTACACGTGCAACACTCAAGCTCAGCCCAAGCACACACCAAGTGGGCCCCGGAAGTGGATTTATGCATCAATTACTTACTCATGTAAACCCTAGTGACTAGTTTATTATAAATAGGACCTTTTACTATTGTATTAGACATCTTTGGTCTCAGTTTTAATCCATTGTTCATCTTAGGAGACTATTGATCACGTTTTAGGAGGCTGGCCATCTCGGCCATGCCTGGACCTTTCACTTATGTATTTTCAACGGTAGAGTTTCTACACTCCATAGATTAAGGTGTGGAGCTCTGCTGTTCCTCAAAGATTAATGCAAAGTACTACTATTTTCTATTCAATTCATCTTATTTCGCTTCTAAGATATCCATTCGCACCCAAGAACGTGATGAAGGTGATGATTATGTGTGACGCTCATCACCATTCTCCCCTATGAACACGTGCCTGAGAAACACTTCTGTTCTACATGAAATAATCTAGAACGAATATCTCTTAGATCTCCTAACCAGAATCTTCGTGGCGTAAGCAAGAATGATGGCGGCATTCAAGAGAATCCGGAAAGTCTAAACCTTGTCTGTGGTATTCCGAGTAGGATTCAATGATTAAATGACTGTGACGAGCTTCAAACTCGCGAGTGCTGGGCGTTAGTGACAAACGCAAAAGGAGGGTGAATCCTATTCCAACATGATCGAGAACCGACAGATGATTAGCCGTGCTGTGACAGAGGATGTGAGCATATTTTTCACTGAGAGGAGGGGATGTAGCCACTGACAACGGTGATGCCCTTGCATAAAGCCAGCCATGGAAAGGAGTAAGACCGATTGGACGAAGACAGTAGGAAAGCAGAGGTTCAGAGGAACGATTGCATCTCCATACGCTTATCTGAAATTCCTACCAATGATTTACATAAGTACCTCTATCCCTATTCTATTATTTATTATTCGAAAACATCATTATCAATTTATATCTGCCTAACTGAGATTTGCAAAGTGACCATAGCTTGCTTCATACCGACAATCTCCGTGGGATTCGACCCTTACTTACGTAAGGTATTACTTGGACGACCCAGTGCACTTGCTGGTTAGTTGTATCGAAGTTGTGAACCATGGTATTGGCACCATGTTCTTGGTGCCATTTCCAGGGAAAGAAAGAGCCATGAATTTTTCATAATCAAAGTGTAATCACGATTGCGCGTACCAAGTTACTCACGTTGCCAGGGATTGTTTGAGCCTGGACATCACAATTTCGTACACCAAGTTTTTGGCGCCGTTGCCGGGGATTGTTCGAGTATGGACAACTAATGGTTCATCCTGTTGCTCAGATTAGGTAATTTTCTTTTTGTTTTCTTTTCAAAAAAAAAATTTTCAAAAATATTTCAAAATTTTCTCACCTGTTTTCGAAAAAAATTTTAGATTCAAAATTTTTAAGAATGAATTCTAGTGTTTCATGAAGCATGTGAAGCCTGGCTGGCTGTAAAGCCATGTCTAAATTCTTTTGGACTGAGGCTTCCAACCATCAGCTATTATACGACTGTAGGGTATGTCAGGCATGTCATGTCTGAATTACATGTTGAAGCTTGGCTGGCCATTGGCCATGTCTAGTGTTTTGGACCGGAGCTTTCATTGAAAGCTTGGCTGGCTAGTGAGCCATGTCTAATTCCTGGACTGAAGCTTTAGACTAACATGGCAAGATTCCTGGAATTCATATTAAAAATTTTGGAATCCTTATTTTTCTTCTTCAAATTAATTTTCGAAAAATCCAAAAAAAATTAGAAAATCAAAAAAACTCAAAAAATATTTTGTGTTTCTTGTTTGAGTCTTGAGTCATGTCATAAGTTTGGTGTCACTTGCATATGCATCTTGCATTTTTCGAAAATATCATGCATTCATAGTGTTCTTCATGATCTTCAAGTTGTTCTTGGTAAGTCTTCTTGTTTGATCTTGATGATTTCATGATTTGTGTCTTTTCTTGTTTTACATGTGCATTTTTCGTTTCTTAGAGTCTAAACATGAAAGATTTCTAAGTTTGGTGTCTTACATGTTTTCTTTGCATAAAAAATTTTTCAAAAATATGTTCTTGATGTTCATCTTGACATTCAAAGTGTTCTTGGTGTTCATCTTGACATTCATATCATTCATGCATGCATTCATTGTTTTGATTCAAAATTTTCATGCATTGAGTCTTTTTGTTGTTTTTCTCTCTCATCATAAAAATTCAAAAATAAAAAAAAATATCTTTCCCTTTTTCTCTCATCAAATTCGAAAATTTGGATTGACTTTTTCAAAAATTTTTAAAATCTAGTTGTTTTCATGAGTCAAATCAAATTTCAATTTGAAAATCTTATCTTTTTCAAAATCTTTTTCAAAAATCAAATCTTCTTCAAAATTCTTAGTTATTTTCGAAAATTCCAAAAATATTTTTCTTATTTTTATACCAAATTTTCGAAAATAACAATAACAATTAATGTTTTGATTCAAAAATTTCAAGTTTGATACTTGCTTGTTAAGAAAGATTCAAACTTTGAGTTCTAGAATCATATCTTGTGATTTCTTATGAATCAAGTCATTAATTGTGATTTTAAAAATCAAATCTTTTTCAAAACTAATTTCTATCATATCTTTTCAAAAATATCTTCTTATCTTATCCTTTTCAAAAATTTGATTTCAAAATATCCTTTCTAACTTCCTAACTTCTTATCTTTTCAAAATTGATTTTCAAAATTTGTTTCAACTAACTAACTAACTTTTTGTTTGTTTCTTAACTTTTTCAAAACTACCTAACTAACTCTCTCTCTCTCTCTCTAATTTTCGAAAATATCTTTCCCCTTTTTCAAAAATTTCTTTTTAATTAACTAATTATTTTAACTTTTGATTTTAAAAATTTTCGAAAAAAAAATTACTAACATTCTTCAAAAACTATTTTCGAAAATCACTAACTCTTTTTCAAAAATTATTTTCGAAAATTCTCTTCTCTCTCATCTCACATCTCTGCTCTCCTCACAGTTGTGTTTCTTCCATTACATTACATTCTTTGTCTACCTCTCTTCTTCTACTCACACAGGGATCCCTATATTGTGGTATAAAGGATCTCTATTATTATTATTTTTCTGTGCCCTCTTCTTTGTCATATGAGCAGGAGCAAGGACAAGAATATTCTTGTTGAAGCAGATCCAGAACCTGAAAGGACTCTGAAGAGAAAATTAAGAGAAGCTAAAATACAACAATCCAGAGATAATCTTTCAGAAATTTTCGAACAGGAAGAGGAGATGGCACCTAATTCCAATTTACATGGAAGAAGCATCTCCATTCCTGCCATTGGAGCAAACAACTTTGAGCTGAAACCTCAATTAGTTTCCCTAATGCAGCAGAACTGCAAGTTTCATGGACTTCCATCTGAAGATCCTTTTCAGTTCTTAACTGAATTCTTGCAGATATGTGACACTGTTAAGACTAATGGAGTAGATCCTGAAGTCTACAGGCTCATGCTTTTCCCATTTGCTGTAAGAGACAGAGCTAGAATATGGTTGGACTCTCAACCTAAAGATAGCCTGAACTCTTGGGATAAGCTGGTCACGGCTTTCTTAGCCAAGTTCTTTCCTCCTCAAAAGCTGAGCAAGCTCAGAGTGGATGTTCAAACCTTCAAACAAAAAGATGGTGAATCCCTCTATGAAGCTTGGGAAAGATACAAACAGCTAACCAAAAAGTGTCCTTCTGACATGCTTTCAGAATGGACCATCCTGGATATATTCTATGATGGTTTATCTGAGCTATCAAAGATGTCACTGGACACTTCTGCAGGTGGATCCATTCACCTAAAGAAAACGCCTGCAGAAGCTCAAGAACTCATTGACATGATTGCTAATAACCAGTTCATGTACACTTCTGAGAGGAATCCTGTGAGTAATGGGATGCCTATGAAGAAGGGAGTTCTTGAGATTGATACTCTGAATGCCATATTGGCTCAGAATAAAATATTGACTCAGCAAGTCAATATGATCTCTCAGAGTCTGCATGGAATGCAAGCTGCATCCAACAGTACTCAAGAGGCTTCTCATGAAGAAGAAGCTTATGATCCTGAGAACCCTGCAATAGCAGAGGTGAATTACTTAGGTGAACCTTATGGAAACACCTATAACTCATCATGGAGAAATCATCCAAATTTCTCATGGAAGGATCAAAAGCCTCAACAAGGCTTTAATAATGGTGGAAGAAACAGGTTTAACAATAATAAACCTTTTTCCATCATCCACTCAGCAACAGAGAGAGAACTCTGAACAAAATACTTCTAATTTAACAAACTTAGTCTCTGATCTATTTAAGGCCACTGTAAGTTTCATGAATGAAACAAGGTCTTCCATTAGAAATTTGGAAGCACAAGTGGGCCAACTGAGTAAAAGGATCACTGAAATCCTCCCAGTACTCTCCCAAGCAATACAGAAGAGAATCCAAAAGGAGAGTGTAAGGCCATTGACATAAGCAAAATGGCCGAACCCAATGAGGGAGAGGAGGACGTGAACCCCAAGGAGGAAGACCTCCTGGGACGTCCAGTGACCAATAAGGAGCTTCCCTCTGAGGAACCAAAGGACTCTAAGGCTCATCTAGAGACCATAGAGATTCCATTGAACCTCATTATGCCCTTCATGAGCTCTGATGAATATTCCTCTTCTAAAGAGAATGAGGATGTTACAGAAGAGCAAACTGCCAAGTTTCTTGGTGCAATCATGAAGCTGAATGCCAAATTATTTGGCATTGATACTTGGAAAGTTGAACCTCCCTTGTTCATCAATGAACTAAGTGATCTGGATCAACTGACATTGTCTCAGAAGAGACAGGATCCTGGAAAGTTCATAATACCTTGTATCATAGGCACCATGCTCTTTAAGGCTCTGTGTGACCCTGGTTCAGGAATAAACCTCGTGCCCCTCTCTGTAATAAAGAAACTGGGAATCTATGGGGTGCAAGCTGCTAAAATCTCGTTAGAGATGGTAGACAGTTCAAGAAAACAGGCTTATGGAAAAGTAGAGGACGTGTTAGTAAAGGTTGAAGGCCTTTACATCCCTGCTGATTTCATAGTCCTGGATACTGGAAAGGAAGAGGATGAATCCATCATCCTAGGAAGACCTTTCCTGGCCACAGCAAGAGCTGTGATTGATGTTGACAGAGGTGAAATAGTCCTTCAATGGAATGAGGACTCCCTTTTGTTTAAAACTCAAGGATCTCCCTCTGCAACCATGGAGAGGAAGCAGAAAAAGCTTCTCTCAAAGCAGAGTCAACCATAGCCCCCACAGTCAAACTCTAAGTTTGGTGTTGGGAGGCCACAACCAAACTCTAAGTTTGGTGTTGAACTCCCATATCCAAACTCTAAGTTTGGTATTAGAGAGTCTCAACAAAGCTTTGCACATCTGTGAGGCTCCATGAGAGCCCACTGTCAAGCTATTGACATTAAAGAAGCGCTTGTTGGGAGGCAACCCAATTCTTATTTATCTAACTATATTTTTCTTAGTTATATGTCTTTGTAGGTTCATGATCATGTGGGGTCACAAAATAAATATAAAAATTGAAAACGGAATCAAAAACAGCAAAAGAAAAATCACACCCTGGAGGAGCATCTATCTGGCGTTCAGCGCCAGAACAGAGCATGGTTCTGGCGCTGAACGCCCAAAATGGGCAGCTTCTGGGCGCTGAACGCCAAGACAGGCATGGTTCTGGCGTTCAACGCCAGAAATAGCACACAAATTGGCGTTGAACACCCAAAATGGCCACCAACCTGGCGCTGAACGCCCAGAGTTGTGTGCAAAGGCATTTTTACATGCCTAATGGGTGCAGGGATGTAAATCCTTGAACATCTCAGGATCTGTGGACCCCTCAGGATCTGTGGACCTCACAGGATCCCCACCTACCTCCACTCACTTCTTCTCACCACTCTCTTTCACACAACCCCATAAACACTCTTCCCCAAAAACCCTTCACCAATCACCTCAATCTCTCTTCCCCATCACCTCTTCACCACTCACATCCATCCACTCTTCCCCATAAACCTACCTCATAAACTCCACATACCCTCAAAATTCAAAACCAATTTCCCACCCAAACCCACCCATATGGCCGAAACCTTAACCCCTGATGCACATAAACTAGTTATGCTACGAATTAGGAAATTGCACGATCGGCAAAATTCCTTCCGGCAAGTGCACCGGTTATCGTCGTCAAGTAAAAACTCACAATAGAGTGAGGTCGAATCCCACAAGGATTGGTTGAGTGAGCAATTCGGATTAGAAGTGTGTTCTAGTTGAGCGGAATCAAGAATTGAGATGATACTTGCGGAATGTAAAATTGGCGGGAAAAGTAAATGACAAGAAAATTAAATGGCTGAATCTTAAATTGCATGAATTAAAGAGCAGAATGTAAATTGCTGAAATTAAAAGGGAATGGGGATGATTGCAAGAATTGAATTGCAGAATGTAAAGAGAAAGTGGAAATCAGAAATGGGGAATTCATTGGGTTTAGGAGATATTGAAATCTCCGAATCAAAACATGTAAATCTCTTCCTCAACCAATGCATTCATTAAATTTTGCTTGGCAATCTTATATGATTGGATCCCAATTCCTTGGCTCACCAATGCTCTCTAAAAACAAACAAATTCCCAATCCCTTGGTTTAAATGTTCATAAGAAGAGATGATGCTTGATCACTGATTATACCACACAATTTCATGAACCACAATTTGGTAGGATTACATGTCACAATATCCATCCAAACCCCAATCCAATCCACTGTGAGAAAGCTTCTCTAGCATGAATCCTCCATTCCTTTCCCAAGGCTCCGAAGGATTCCAAATATGAGTAGTCTCTTTCCCAAGACAACTACTCAATGGAATTAGATCGAGAAGCTTTCTAACAAAATTCAAGAGAAAAGATTGAAGAAGAAGATAAACTATTATTGATTCATTGAATTACAATAGAGCTCCCTAACCCAATGAAAGGGGGTTTAGTGAATCATAGCTCTGAATTCAATTACAAAGAAAAGGAAACTAGCCAAAAGTGAACGTAAAAGTTCTTTCTAACTTAACTTCTATCCTATTTATACACTTTCTATATTGAGCTTCAGTTGTGCTTCTTGGGCTTTGAGGCCTCTCTTTGCTTTCCTTTTGCCTTGGGTTTATGATCCATAATCTTGATGAGGTTGTTGATCCAAATCCTGTAACATTTATTGAGCCAACTTAGTGATAATCAAATAATGACACATGACTCAATAATTTGAGATTTCAAACTCATCAATCCTTCAGGCCCAATCCCATAAACCATGATATTCAATTGGGTTTCATACCAAAGTAAGTTTAAGTTAATACTTGTGCTCAAAGACTAACTTAAATCACAATATTTTTGGCCCAGAAACCCTTTTCAAGAGTGGCGTTTAAGTTGTAGTTTAAGCTTAAACCGCAACTTAAACGCCAGACACTTCCAGTGAGGCCATTTGTAGAAGCACGTTTAAGTTTCAGTTAAGGTTAAACTGAAGCTTAAACGTGGAAATGGAAGAATGGTAGCCCTGGAGAGTAATGTAGTCGAACACATTTAACCTCCAGTTTAAGATTAAACTGGAGGTTAAACGTGGAAAAGGAATGAGGCATCCTGGAGGTCGAACACGTTTAACCTCCAGTTTGAGGTCAAACTGGAGGTTAAACGTGGAAAGGGGTGTAGGCATACTGGAGGTCGAACACGTTTAACCTCCAGTTTGAGGTCAAACTGGAGGTTAAACGTGGAAGCTTGGAATGGTGGCCCTGGAGGTGTCGAACACGTTTAACCTCCAGTTTGGGGTCAAACTGGAGGTTAAACGTGGAGGTGGAGAGAGCAACCCTGGAGTGGAGAAACTATCGAACACGTTTAACCTCCAGTTTGAGGTCAAACTGGAGGTTAAACGTGGAAGCTTGGAGAGAGCAACCCTGGAGTGGAGAAACTATCGAACACGTTTAAGCTCCAGTTTGAGTCAAACTGGAGCTTAAACGTGGAATGGCCCCTGGTACTCTTCCTGGTTCTGGCGTTTAACCTCCAGTTTGAGGTCAAACTGGAGGTTAAACGTGGAACTCCTCCTTGGGTGGCATACTCATTCTGGCGTTTAACCTCCAGTTTGAGGTCAAACTGGAGGTTAAACGTGGAATGCTCCTTAAGTGAGGCTTTTCATTCTGGCGTTTAACCTCCAGTTTGAGGTCAAACTGGAGGTTAAACTTCAATCCCAGCATTTCTTATCCTTCATGATTTTTGGCGTTTAAGCTCCAGTTTAGGCTTAAACTGGAACTTAAACTCCACATGTTATATACAAGCTTCCTTTATTGATTTTGTTGCTTCCTTGCTTAGCCTCTTCTTCCCTGAAATCATCCAAACAATTGCATCAAAGTCTTGCAAAATTTCATGAGAAATCTTTCATTCATAGCATTTAAGTAATATAACTAAAACTCATGGAATTTGCATCAAAATCATATTGTTTGGATGGTTCATTACTTTGTTCTTTATTTAACCATTTTTGGTTACTTTAAGCTCAAGAAAATGCATAAAACAACTAAAACTAACAGAAAAATGCTAGTGAAACTAGCCTATGATGCCTTGGCATCACAACACCAAACTTAATACTTGCTTGTCCCTAAGCAAGTCCTGAGTTAATTGAGAAGAAAGTATGAAACAGAAAGCAATTACATTGGCTATATTAGCAAGCATTTGAAGTTCATCAGAAGGGTTTTATGCAGAAAGTTGCAGCATCACTTTTTCATACTTATCAGGTAGGATTATCACTTTTTCATTGCATCCATCAAAAATTGCTATGGCCTCTTGTTATTCTTATGTCTTTGGCACTTTTCTCTTCTTTGTTTTTCTTTTCTTTTTCTTAGAGCTTCTTTTGCTCCTTGTTTGCTTAGTGTCATGTGTTGCACAAGCCTTTGGCATTTTCTTTTTCTTAACAGTGCACTACACATATCCACTTTAGGTATTTTAGTTCACATTTCTTCTTGAGACATTGGTGCCCAGCACCTCTTTGTGTGACTAAATGTTTTGTATTGAGGTTGCTCTTGATAATGGACTTTTGGTTGATAATCCCGGGTTAGTTAACCCAAGTTACCAAGTGTTGAAACACTCCTCAGAACCTATTCATCCAAGCATATCCTTAATACATAAACACCACAGGCATTTGTCTCAGAAGTTCAAACCATTGGTGCCTAGCTTATTTTCTCAATTTTTTTGCTTTTTGGTTGCCTTTTTCCGTGGCTTTTTCTTTTCCTTTTTCTTTCTTTTTCATGGCCAAAGACATTTATTCATCAAGATCCATAGACAATTTTTACTTCTACATAAAAAATGATAATTCTACACTCAAATTTTAGTGATGTGATTAAACAATCAAGCATGCATACCACCACTTAATTCTACTTGATTTGTCACTAATTTAGCCAAGTTACTTTTGTTCAAACTTTTCTTTTATTTTTGAAACAGAACAAGCATGGCACGCACTTGTTTAAGAAGGTGAAGTTATATCCAAACATCTAGGCATTCACTTTATTCAAAGCAATTAACAAACAGACATACTAAAACAAACTACACATTCCAAAAAGATTCAACATTTACAGTTTAAACCAGAACACGCATGCTTTTGTTTGGCCTTTTTAAAGAATTATCAAGGAATAATACCACCTTGTGAAATTCCTTGTTTTCTCTTTGTTGACAGGAAACACTTTGATTTCTCCTTCTTCTTCCTAAATGTTGCTTCATGCTTTATGGTTCTTGTATCCTTTCCTGCAAAGAGTAATGAAGTTGCTTGCTCCTCAAGCACTTAAGTGGTTAGCTCAACTATGTGTGGGTAAGCATCGGATTCTTAAGTTGGTGTGTGAACACCAAACTTAGTCTCCCACTTACTTCTCTGTGTTCTTTGAATCCTTGAGTTATCTTGGAATGATGTTGCTACTAAGGGTTTTAAGCATTTCTGTGACTGCTTAGAATAGTTGTTCCTTTCACATAATTCAAAGGTTGTTGTGTTCAGTTGATCTTTATGGTGGAACACCAAACTTAGAGTCACACATTCCCCTTTGACTTATGGATCCATGAATTCATTGTTTGGTGTGAAACACCAAACTTAATTCTTTGCAATGCACAGAAACTACTTTACCCTTTTTATTGAAACAAATAAAAGAAACAGCAACAAGGTATTACCTCAGGTTGGGTTGCCTCCCAACAAGCGCTTCTTTAACGTCATTAGCTTGACGGTCAGCTTCCTCAGTTGAGGTGATATTTAACTTTGTCCTTCTCCTCCACATCTCCCAAGTAATGTTTGAGTCTTTGACCGTTAACAATGAAGGTTCGTTGTGACTTTTCTTCCATGATTTCTACTTGTCCATAATTGGAGACCTTGGTGACAAGGAATGGTCCAGACCACCTTGATTTTAGCTTCCCTGGAAATAGCTTCAGCCTAGAATTGTAGAGCAATACTTTTTGCCCTTCTTCAAATTTCCTTGGGGCTATGTTGCTGTCATGCTTCTTCTTTGCTCTTTCTTTGTAAATTTTGGCATTCTCATAAGCTTCCGCTCTGAATTCTTCCAACTCTTGAATTTGCAACATCCTTCTTTCTCCAGCGGCTTTGTTATCCAAGTTCAGAAGTTTCAAGGCCCAGTATGCCTTGTGCTCCAACTCCAGTGGCAGATGACAAGCTTTTCCATATACTAGTTGGTAAGGCGACATTCCAATTGGTGTTTTGAAAGCTGTCCTATATACCCAAAGAGCATCATCTAGCTTAATCGACCAGTCCTTCCTTGAAGTTCCCACAGTCTTTTCCAGGATTCTTTTGAGTTCTCTGTTAGATATTTCGGCTTGCCCACTTGTCTGTGGATGGTATGGTGTGGCTACCCTGTGTTTGACTCCATATTTTAGAAGCAATGCCTCTAATGGTTTGTTGCAGAAGTGGCTTCCTCCATCACTGATGATTGCTCTTGGAACCCCAAAACGGCAAAAAATGTGTTTTCTGAGGAAGTTCATGACTACCTTATTATCATTGGTTGGAGTTGCTATTGCTTCAACCCATTTGGAGACATAGTCTACTGCCACAAGAATGTAATTGTTTGAGTATGAGGAGGGAAATGGTCCCATGAAATCTATCCCCCACACATCAAACAATTCAAGTTCCAGAATGAATTGTTGTGGCATTTCATTTCTTCTTGGCAAGTTCCCAGCTTTCTGGCATTCATGGCAGTGCTTCACTAATTCTTTTGCATCTTTGAAGATAGTGGGCCAATAAAAACCACACTGCAACACCTTAGCTGCTGTTCTTTCTCCTGCAAAGTGCCCTCCATAAGTGGAGCCATGGCAGTCCCATAAAACTTCCCTTCCTTCTTCCTTGGATATGCATCTTCTGAGTATGCCATCGGAACATTTTTTGAACAAGTATGGTTCGTCCCAGATGAAGTATTTGGCATCATTTACCAATTTCTTCCTTTGATGTTTGTTAAATTCCAAAGGTAAACTCCCAGTGGCCTTGAAATTTGCTATGTCTGCAAACCAGGGTGCTTTGTGAATTACCATGAGTTGTTCATCAGGAAAGCACTCATTTACATGTGTGCTTTGTGTGCTTCCTTCTTCACATGGTATCCTTGATAAATGATCTGCCACCTTGTTTTCTACACCCTTCTTGTCTTTGATTTCAATGTCAAATTCCTGCAACAAAAGAACCCATCTAATAAGTCTTGGTTTAGATTCTTGTTTAGCAAGTAAATATTTTAAAGCTGAATGATCAGTGAAGACAATGACTTTAGATCCAATGAGATAAGATCTAAATTTGTCAAATGCAAAGACTATTGCCAAGAGTTCTTTTTCAGTGGTTGTGTAATTCTTTTGGTTAGCATTCAAGACTTTACTGGCATAATAAATCACATGCACCAAATTGTTTTTCCTTTGTCCTAACACGGCCCCAATAGCAAGGTCTGATGCATCACACATCAGTTCAAAAGGTAAGTTCCAATCAGGTGGGGCAATGATAGGTGCAGAGGAAAGTTTTTGCTTCAAAAGATCATAGGCTAGCATGCAATTTTTATCAAATACAAAGGGTGTATCAGAGACGAGCAAGTTACTCAAAGGTTTTGCTATTTTAGAAAAGTCTCTAATAAACCTTCTGTAAAAACCAGCGTGTCCCAAAAAGCTTCTAACTGCCTTGACATTACTAGGTGGAGGTAGTTTTTCAATGATTTCCACCTTAGCTCTGTCCACCTCCATGCCTCTATTAGAGATTTTGTGGCCAAGGACTATTCCTTCTGTGACCATGAAATGACACTTTTCCCAGTTTAATACTAGGTTAGTCTCTTGGCACCTCTTAAGCACCAAGGCAAGGTGGTGTAGGCAGCTGGGAAAAGAATCCCCAAACACAGAAAAATCGTCCATGAAGACCTCAATAAATTTTTCAATCATGTCCGAAAAGATGGACAGCATGCATCTTTGGAAAGTGGCAGGTGCATTGCACAACCCAAAGGGCATGCGTCTATAAGCAAAAACTCCATATGGACAAACAAATGATGTTTTCTCTTGATCACTAGGATCAACTACTATTTGGTTGTAGCCCGAATATCCATCCAAGAAGCAATAGTAAGCATGTCCGGCAAGCCTTTCAAGCATCTGATCCATGAATGGGAGTGGGAAATGATCTTTTCTGGTGGCTTCATTGAGTTTCCTGTAGTCTATGCACATCCTCCATCCAGTAACGGTTCTTGTGGGTATGAGTTCGTTCTTCTCATTTGGAACCACAGTTATGCCACCTTTCTTGGGCACTACATGGATGGGACTAACCCATGGGCTATCAGAAATGGGGTAGATTACCCCTGCCTGCCATAACTTCCTCACTTCCTTTTGTACCACTTCTTTCATGACGGGATTCAATCTTCTTTGAGCTTGAATGGAGGGTCTAGCATCTTCTTCTAACAAGATTTTATGCATGCATATGGATGAACTTATCCCCTTCAAATCAGCTAGGGTCCATCCAATGGCATCTTGATGAGTTTGCAGCACCTTGATCAATTCTTCTTCTTGTTCTTGGCTCAAGGCCGAGCTAATGATAACAGGGTGACTCTCATCACTACCCAAGTATGCATACTTGAGATTAGGGGGCAATGCTTTGAGCTCAGGTTTTGGTGCTTCCTTTTCTTCTTTCACTTTCTCTGGCCTGCTTAGCATAGTTGTGTCATCATCCTTGATATCACTAACTTCAATATCCTTGGTGAACTCCTCCTCTGCCACTTCCTTTATTGTTTCCTCAAAAGTTTCTTGTACTGCAATGTCCACTACATCAACCCTCATGCATTCCCTTAGTGATTCTGATGGATAGCTCATTGCCTTGAATACATTAAACACCAATTTCTCATCATGGAGTCTAAGGGTGAGTTCACCCTTTTGTACATCTATGATGGCTCCAGCAGTAGCTAGGAAGGGTCTTCCCAGAATTATTGAAGCTTTGGCTTCTTCCTCCATATCTAACACCACAAAATCAGCAGGAAATATAAATTCTCCCACTTTCACCAACAAATCCTCAACTATCCCATGAGGGAATTTAAAAGTTCGATCTGCCAATTGGAGGGCCATTCTTGTTGGTTTGGCTTCTTCAATCTTCATTCTTCTCATCATTGTTAGCGACATCAAATTGATGCTGGCCCCTAAATCACACAAGGCCTTCTCCACCATGACTTCTCCTATAATACAGGGGATTTGGAAACTGCCTGGGTCCTTCAATTTCTGAGGCAATTTGTGCTGAATGATGGCACTGCATTCTTCAGTTAACAACACAGTTTCCTCATTTCTCCAGCTTCTCTTCTTGGTCATTAATTCTTTTAAGAATTTTGCATAGAGTGGCATTTGCTCTATTGCCTCAGCAAAGGGAATGTTGATTTGAAGCTTCTTGAAAATCTCCAAGAACCTGGAGAATTGGCCATCCTTTTCACTTTTCATCAAACGTTGAGGATAAGGTGCTTTAGGTGTATAAGGCTTCAAGACCTCTTTTTCTTTTTCTTTTGTTGCAAATGGTGTAACAGATTGTCCTTGTTCTTTGTCTTTCACATTTTCCTTTGCTTCATCCTCTGTGGTTTCCCTTGAAATCTCCTTTAGATTCTTTCCACTTCTGAGTGTTATGGCCTTACATTCCTCCCTTGCAATAGCCTTGGCAGCATGAGAACTGCTTGTCCCAGGGGCTTGCTTAGTCAAATACAAAATTTGATTTTCTAGCTTCTGGATGGCAGCTCCTTGGTTTTGCAAGTTAGAATTTACTTCTTCCTTAAAAGCCTTCAATTCAATTATGTCTTGGCTCATGGTTGCAAGCATTCCTTCCATCCGGTTTAATTGATCTTGAAATTGTTGGTTCGGATTAGGTTGGGTATGTTGATTATTTTGGCCATGATATGATGATTGGGGGTAAGTGTTTTGTGTGGCTTGGTATGATCTTTGGTTGGAGTTTTGGTATGTGGAATTGTTTTGTTGGTTGTGGTTGTAAGGTTTGTGGTTTTGTGGTTGGGTTTGTTGGTTTCCCCACCCAAAGTTTGGGTGGTTTCTCCAGCCTGGGTTGTAAGTGTTGGAGTGTGGATCATATGATTGCCTTTGTTGGTTTCCCACATAGTTAACCTCATCCCAATCACCTCCTTCAATGCCTACTTCCTCTTGATCTTGTGTGTGTATTGCAGCCACTTGCTTTGTTTCTAATTGCCTGGTAAGTTCTGCTAGTTGCTTGGCAAACACCTTGTTTTGGGCTAGAATTGTATCAACATGGTTCAGCTCCATGACTCCCTTAGTGTTGTGCCTTTCTGATGCATAGTAGTACTCATTCTCAGCCACTGTCTCAATCACTTCAATGGCTTCTTCCACGGTCTTTTTCTTGTTCAATGAACCTCCTGATGAATGGTCTACAGCCTTCCTTGATTCATAAGAGAGCCCATCATAGAAGATGTGCAATTGCACCCAATCATGGAACATGTTTGGTGGGCATTTCCTTGTCAAGTCCTTGAATCTCTCCCATGCCTCGTAGAGAGTTTCACCATCTTGTTGTCTAAAAGTCTGGACCTCAGATCGAAGCCTATTGACCTTTTGTGGAGGGTAGAAACGTGCCAGAAACTTGCCTTCCACCTCATCCCATGTGGTTAGGCTCCCCCTTGGGAATGATTCCAGCCACTTAGCTGCCTTGTCCCTAAGTGAAAATGGGAACAAGAGCAGTTTATAGGCATCTTCCTGGACTCCATTGGACTTCACAGTGTCACAGATTCTCAGGAATTTTGTGAGATGTTGGTTTGGGTCTTCATTAGCACTTCCTCCAAAGGAACAATGATTTTCCACCAATGATATTAGCTGTGGCTTGAGCTCAAAATTGTTGGCCTGAATGGGTGGTTTCTGGATGCTACTACCACAATTCCCAGAGGTTGGGTTTATGTATGAACTAAGAACCCTCCTCTCAGGAATGGCATTGTTTCCATCAGCTCTCTCATGGTTGTGAACTTCTCTATCCATGTTGAGATCTAGAGCTTCCTCAAAGTTGTCCTCAGATTCTCCTTCAGATTCCTCTTCTCCCACTACTCTCTTCCCTCTTGCTTCCCTTCTAAGTTTATGAAGGGTTCTTTCCGGTTCGGTATATGGAGGAGTTGATGTCCCTCCTCTCCTACCTGTCATACAAGAACACAGCTCAAACACAAACAAGTGAAATACTCTTGGTTAATGGAAGAGTATGGTTAGATCAATTGAGGAATTAAATCAAACAGTTAGTGAGTCAGTGAGTTAGTTGCATGGATTTAAAGGCATAAAGAAGGAAAGCATGTAAAAGTGCAGAAATTAAAATTCAACAAGTATCTAGAACAGAATTAACAAAGCAAGAGAAAATTGCTCAATCTAGTTAGCTTCCAATTTGAGAATTGTCAATCGAAAACCAATCCCCGGCAACGGCGCCATAAACTTGATGCACATAAACTAGTTATGCTACGAATTAGGAAATTGCACGATCGGCAAAATTCCTTCCGGCAAGTGCACCGGTTATCGTCGTCAAGTAAAAACTCACAATAGAGTGAGGTCGAATCCCACAAGGATTGGTTGAGTGAGCAATTCGGATTAGAAGTGTGTTCTAGTTGAGCGGAATCAAGAATTGAGATGATACTTGCGGAATGTAAAATTGGCGGGAAAAGTAAATGACAAGAAAATTAAATGGCTGAATCTTAAATTGCATGAATTAAAGAGCAGAATGTAAATTGCTGAAATTAAAAGGGAATGGGGATGATTGCAAGAATTGAATTGCAGAATGTAAAGAGAAAGTGGAAATCAGAAATGGGGAATTCATTGGGTTTAGGAGATATTGAAATCTCCGAATCAAAACATGTAAATCTCTTCCTCAACCAATGCATTCATTAAATTTTGCTTGGCAATCTTATATGATTGGATCCCAATTCCTTGGCTCACCAATGCTCTCTAAAAACAAACAAATTCCCAATCCCTTGGTTTAAATGTTCATAAGAAGAGATGATGCTTGATCACTGATTATACCACACAATTTCATGAACCACAATTTGGTAGGATTACATGTCACAATATCCATCCAAACCCCAATCTAATCCACTGTGAGAAAGCTTCTCTAGCATGAATCCTCCATTCCTTTCCCAAGGCTCCGAAGGATTCCAAATATGAGTAGTCTCTTTCCCAAGACAACTACTCAATGGAATTAGATCGAGAAGCTTTCTAACAAAATTCAAGAGAAAAGATTGAAGAAGAAGATAAACTATTATTGATTCATTGAATTACAATAGAGCTCCCTAACCCAATGAAAGGGGGTTTAGTGAATCATAGCTCTGAATTCAATTACAAAGAAAAGGAAACTAGCCAAAAGTGAAAGTAAAAGTTCTTTCTAACTTAACTTCTATCCTATTTATACACTTTCTATATTGAGCTTCAGTTGTGCTTCTTGGGCTTTGAGGCCTCTCTTTGCTTTCCTTTTGCCTTGGGTTTATGATCCATAATCTTGATGAGGTTGTTGATCCAAATCCTGTAACATTTATTGAGCCAACTTAGTGATAATCAAATAATGACACATGACTCAATAATTTGAGATTTCAAACTCATCAATCCTTCAGGCCCAATCCCATAAACCATGATATTCAATTGGGTTTCATACCAAAGTAAGTTTAAGTTAATACTTGTGCTCAAAGACTAACTTAAATCACAATATTTTTGGCCCAGAAACCCTTTTCAAGAGTGGCGTTTAAGTTGTAGTTTAAGCTTAAACCGCAACTTAAACGCCAGACACTTCCAGTGAGGCCATTTGTAGAAGCACGTTTAAGTTTCAGTTAAGGTTAAACTGAAGCTTAAACGTGGAAATGGAAGAATGGTAGCCCTGGAGAGTAATGTAGTCGAACACGTTTAACCTCCAGTTTAAGGTTAAACTGGAGGTTAAACGTGGAAAAGGAATGAGGCATCCTGGAGGTCGAACACGTTTAACCTCCAGTTTGAGGTCAAACTGGAGGTTAAACGTGGAAAGGGGTGTAGGCATACTGGAGGTCGAACACGTTTAACCTCCAGTTTGAGGTCAAACTGGAGGTTAAACGTGGAAGCTTGGAATGGTGGCCCTGGAGGTGTCGAACACGTTTAACCTCCAGTTTGGGGTCAAACTGGAGGTTAAACGTGGAGGTGGAGAGAGCAACCCTGGAGTGGAGAAACTATCGAACACGTTTAACCTCCAGTTTGAGGTCAAACTGGAGGTTAAACGTGGAAGCTTGGAGAGAGCAACCCTGGAGTGGAGAAACTATCGAACACGTTTAAGCTCCAGTTTGAGTCAAACTGGAGCTTAAACGTGGAATGGCCCCTGGTACTCTTCCTGGTTCTGGCGTTTAACCTCCAGTTTGAGGTCAAACTGGAGGTTAAACGTGGAACTCCTCCTTGGGTGGCATACTCATTCTGGCGTTTAACCTCCAGTTTGAGGTCAAACTGGAGGTTAAACGTGGAATGCTCCTTAAGTGAGGCTTTTCATTCTGGCGTTTAACCTCCAGTTTGAGGTCAAACTGGAGGTTAAACTTCAATCCCAGCATTTCTTATCCTTCATGATTTTTGGCGTTTAAGCTCCAGTTTAGGCTTAAACTGGAACTTAAACTCCACATGTTATATACAAGCTTCCTTTATTGATTTTGTTGCTTCCTTGCTTAGCCTCTTCTTCCCTGAAATCATCCAAACAATTGCATCAAAGTCTTGCAAAATTTCATGAGAAATCTTTCATTCATAGCATTTAAGTAATATAACTAAAACTCATGGAATTTGCATCAAAATCATATTGTTTGGATGGTTCATTACTTTGTTCTTCATTTAACCATTTTTGGTTACTTTAAGCTCAAGAAAATGCATAAAACAACTAAAACTAACAGAAAAATGCTAGTGAAACTAGCCTATGATGCCTTGGCATCAACCCCCCCTCCCTTCCCTATATAAAGCCCTCCATTCTTCATCAAACTCACACAACATACCCCTCTACACCCTTCTTGGCCGAAAACACTTCCCACTCTCCCTCTCCTCCATTTCTTCTTCTTCTTCTTCTATTCTTCTTTTCTTGCTCGAGGACGAGCAAAATTCTAAGTTTGGTGTGGTAAAAGCATAAGCTTTTTGTTTTTCCATTACCATTTATGGCACCTAAGACCGGAGAATCCTCTAGAAAGGGGAAAGGGAAGACAAGAGCTTCCACATCCGAGTCATGGGAGATGGAAAGGTTCATCTCCAAAGCCCATCAAGACCACTTCTATGATGTTGTGGCCAAGAAGAAGGTGATCCCTGAGGTCCCTTTCAAACTCAAAAGAAATGAGTATCCGGAGATCCGACATGAAATTCAAAGAAGAGGTTGGGAAGTTCTAACAAATCCCATCCAACAAGTCGGCATCCTAATGGTTCAAGAGTTCTATGCTAATGCATGGATCACCAAGAACCATGATCAAAGTAAGAACCCGGATCCAAAGAACTATGTTACAATGGTTCGGGGGAAATACTTGGATTTTAGTCCAGAAAATGTGAGGTTAGCGTTTAACTTGCCCATGATGCAAGGAGATGAACGCCCTACACTAGAAGGGTCGACTTTAATCAAAGGTTGGACCAAGTCCTTATGGACATATGTGTAGAAGGAGCTCAATGGAAGATTGACTCCAAAGGCAAGCCGGTTCAACTAAGAAGATTGGACCTCAAGCCTGTAGCTAGAGGATGGTTGGAGTTCATTCAATGCTCAATCATTGCCACTAGCAACCGGTCTGAAGTTACTATAGACCGGGCCATCATGATCCATAGCATCATGATTGGAGAAGAGGTGGAAGTTCATGAGATTATACCTCAAGAACTCTACAAGGTGGCTGACAAGTCCTCCACCATGGCAAGGTTAGCCTTTCCTCACCTCATTTGCCACCTATGCAATTCGGCTGGGATTGACATAGAGGGAGATATCCTCATCAAAGAGGAAAAGCCCATCACTAAGAAAAAGATGGAGCAAGCAAGAGAGCCCACTCATGGAGCTCAAGAGGCGTATGAAGCTCATCACCATGAGATCCCGGAGATGCCTCAAATGCACTTTCCTCCACAAAACTATTGGGAACAAATTAACACCTCCCTAGGAGAATTGAGTTCCAATATGGGACAACTAAGGGTGGAACATGAAGAGCACTCCATTATGCTCCATGAAATCAGAGAAGATCAAATAGCAATACGGGAGGAGCAACAAAGACAAGGAAGAGACATAGAAGAGCTCAAGGACATCATTGGTTCCTCAAGAAGGAAATGCCACCATCACTAAGGTGGATTCATTCCTTGTTCTTATTTCTTCTGTTTTTCGTTTTCTATGTTATGTGCTTATCTATGTTTGTGTCTTCATTACATGATCATTAGTAGTTAGTAACTATATCTTAAAGTTATAAATGTCCTATGAATCCATCACCTCTCTTAAATGAAAAATGTTTTAATTCAAAAGAACAAGAAGTACATGAGTTTCGAATTTATCCTTGAACTTAGCTTAATTATATTGATGTGGTGACAATGCTTCTTGTTTTCTGAATGTATGCTTGAATAGTGCATATGTCTTTTGAAGTTGTTGTTCATGAATGTTAAATATGTTGGCTCTTGAAAGAATGATGACTAGGAGACATGTTATTTGATAATCTGAAAAATCATAAAAATGATTCTTGAAGCAAGAAAAAGCAGCAAAGAACAAAGCTTGCAGAAAAAAAAATTATAAATAGGCGAAAAAAAAAATAATAAGAAAAAGAAAAAGCAAGCAGAAAAAGCCAAAGCTCTTAAAACCAAGAGGCAAGAGCAAAAAGCCAATAACCCTTAAAACCAAAAGGCAAGGGTAAATAAAAAGGATCCCAAGGCTTTGAGCATCAGTGGATAGGAGGGTCTAAAGGAATAAAATCCTGGCCTAAGCGGCTGAACCAAGCTGTCCCTAACCATGTGTTTGTGGCGTGTAGGTGTCAAGTGAAAACTTGAGACTGAGCGGTTAAAGTCAAGGTCCAAAGCAAAAGAAGAGTGTGCTTAAGAACCCTGGACACCTCTAATTGGGGACTTTAGCAAAGCTGAGTCACAATCTGAAAAGGTTCACCCAATTATGTGTCTGTGGCATTTATGTATCCGGTGGTAATACTGGAAAACAAAGTGCTTAGGGCCATGGCCAAGACTCATAAAGAAGCTGTATTCAAGAATCATCATACTGAACTAGGAGAATCAATAACACTATCTGAACTCTGAGTTCCTATAGAAGCCAATCATTCTGAGCTTCAATGGATAAAGTGAGATGCCAAAACTATTCAAGAGGCAAAAAGCTACAAGTCCCGCTCATTTGATTGAAGCCATGTTTCATTGATAGTTTGGAATTTATAGTATATTCTCTTCTTTTTATCCTATTTGATTTTCAGTTTCTTGGGGACAAGCAACAATTTAAGTTTGTTGTTGTGATGAGCGGATAATTTATACGCTTTTTGGCATTGTTTTTAGTATGTTTTTAGTAGGATCTAGTTACTTTTAGGGATGTTTTCATTAGTTTTTATGTTAAATTCACATTTCTGGACTTTACTATGAGTTTGTGTGTTTTTCTGTGATTTCAAGTATTTTCTGGCTGAAATTGAGGGACTTGAGCAGAAATCAGATTCAGAGGTTGAAGAAGGACTGCTGATGCTGTTGGATTCTGACCTCCCTGCACTCAAAGTGGATTTTCTGGAGCTACAGAACTCGAAATGGCGCGCTTCCAATTGCGTTGAAAAGTAGGCATCCAGGGCTTTCCAGCAATATATAATAGTTCATACTTTGGCCAAGAATAGACGACGTAAACTGGCGTTCAACGCCAATTTTCTGCCCAAATCTGGCGTCCAGCGCCAGAAAAGGAGCCAAAACCAGAGTTGAACGCCCAAACTGGCACAAAAGCTGGCATTCAACTCCAAGAAGGACCTCTACACGTGCAACACTCAAGCTCAGCCCAAGCACACACCAAGTGGGCCCCGAAAGTGGATTTATGCATCAATTACTTACTCATGTAAACCCTAGTGACTAGTTTATTATAAATAGGACCTTTTACTATTGTATTAGACATCTTTGGTCTCAGTTTTAATCCATTGTTCATCTTAGGAGACTATTGATCACGTTTTAGGAGGCTGGCCATCTCGGCCATGCCTGGACCTTTCACTTATGTATTTTCAACGGTAGAGTTTCTACACTCCATAGATTAAGGTGTGGAGCTCTGCTGTTCCTCAAAGATTAATGCAAAGTACTACTGTTTTCTATTCAATTCATCTTATTTCGCTTCTAAGATATCCATTCGCACCCAAGAACGTGATGAAGGTGATGATTATGTGTGACGCTCATCACCATTCTCCCCTATGAACACGTTCCTGACAAACACTTCCGTTCTACATGAAATAAGCTAGAATGAATATCTCTTAGATCTCCTAACCAGAATCTTCGTGGCGTAAGCTAGAATGATGGCGGCATTCAAGAGAATCTGGAAAGTCTAAACCTTGTCTGTGGTATTCCCAGTAGGATTCAATGATTGAATGACTGTGACCAGCTTCATACTCGCGAGTGCTGGGCGTTAGTGACAAACGCAAAAGTAGGGTGAATCCTATTCCAGCATGATCGAGAATCGACAGATGATTAGCCGTGCTGTGACAGATCATGTGAGCATATTTTTCACTGAGAAGAGGGAATGTAGCCACTGACAACGGTGATGCCCTTGCATAAAGCCAGCCATGGAAAGGAGTAAGACCGATTGGACGAAGACAGCAGGAAAGCAGAGGTTCAGAGGAACGATTGCATCTCCATACGCTTATCTGAAATTCCTACCAATGATTTACATAAGTACCTCTATCCCTATTCTATTATTTATTATTCGAAAACATCATTATCAATTTATATCTGCCTAACTGAGATTTGCAAAGTGACCATAGCTTGCTTCATACCGACAATCTCCGTGGGATTTGACCCTTACTCACGTAAGGTATTACTTGGACGACCCAGTGCACTTGCTGGTTAGTTGTATCGAAGTTGTGAACCATGGTATTGGCACCATGTTCTTGGCGCCATTGCCAGGGAAAGAAAGAGCCATGAATTTTTCATAATCAAAGTGTAATCACGATTGCGCGTACCAAGTTTCTCACGTTGCCAGGGATTGTTTGAGCCTGGACATCACAATTTCGTACACCAAGAGGCTATTGAGGATCCAGAACAAAAGAAAGACTTTCTTTTGAAGTTAAAAAAAATCTTTACAACAGGGAAAGAAACCCAAAAACCTTGTCCTTAATAATAAATATGATGTCAAAAACATTTTCAAAAAATTAGAAAAATAAGGTATTCATCCTATAACCATTCAGGATCTCCATACTGAGGTCAACAACCTTAAAAAGGAAATCCGAGAAATCAAAAGAAATCAAGACAATCATCAACTCATTCGTTCGCAAATAATGCAAGAAGAAGAGCCTGATGATAAAGAACTTGATTCTCTTATAAACCATCCTGAGTTTTCTGAAAAACAAGAAAATGAAATTTCTAACAACAATGATGGAAAAGAAATCTTGAAATAATAAACATATTTTCTTTTATGAAATGTCATATTAATATCTAAATTGTCGTTAAAGATTTTGTTCTTGAAACAATAGCACTTTTTGACTCAGGTGCAGATTTAAATTGTATTAAAGAAGGTCTGATCCCCACAAAGTATTTTGAAAAGACTACTGATATGCGAAATTGTTACTCAGGTTGTGAATTATTGTTCGAAATAGATTCCCTGGCGATGGCACCAAAAACAGATGCACAGAACCATGGTCTAAACGTATCTTCACAACTTCGCATAACTAACCAGCAAGTGCACTGTGTCGTCCAAGTAATACCTTACGTGAGTAAGGGTCGAATCCCACGGAGATTGTTGGTATGAAGCAAGCTATGGTCACCTTGTAAATCTCAGTCAGGCAGATATAAAATAGTTATGTAGTTTTCAAAATTTAGTAATAAAAGAAGGATAGAAATACTTATGTAAATCATTGGTGAGAATTTCAGATAAGCGTATGGAGATGCATTCGTTCCTCTGAACCTCCGCTTTCCTGCTGTCTTCATCCAATCAGTCTTACTCTTTTCCATGGCTGGCTTTATGCAAGGGCATCACCGTTGTCAATGGTTACATCCCCTCCTCTTATGAAAATGGTCCAAGTGCTCTGTCACAGCACGGCTAATCATCTGAGGTTCCCGATCATGCTGGAATAGGATTCACCCTCCTTTTGCGTCTGTCACTACGCCCAACAATCGCGAGTTTGAAGCTCGTCACAATCATTCAATCCCAGAATCCTACTCGGAATACCACAGACAAGGTTTAGACTTTCCAGATTCTCATGAATGCCGCCATCAATCTAGCTTACACCACGAAGATTTTGATTAAGAGATCCAAGAGATAATCATTCAATCAAAAGTAGAACGGAAGTGGTTGTCAGGCACGCGTTCATGGGGAATGATGATGATTGTCACATTCATCACATTCAGGTTGAAGTGTGAATGAATATCTTAGAAGCGAAATAAGATAAATTGAATAGAAAATAGTAGTACTTTGCATTAATCTTTGAGGAACAGCAGAGCTCCACACCTTAATCTATGGAGTGTAGAAACTCTACCGTTAAAATTACATAAATGAATAGAGGGTAAGCATGGCCGAGTGGCCAGCCTCCCATGGAGGTCTAGAGATCTAAAAATGATCAAAATATGTCTAATACAATAGTAAACAGTTATATTTATACTAAACTAGTTACTAGGGTTTACAGAAGTAAGTAATTGATGCATAAATCCACTTTTGGGGCCCACTTGGTGTGTGCTTGGGCTGAGATTGAAGTCTACACGTGGAGAGGTCATTCTTGGAGTTGAACGCCAGCTTTTGTGCCAGTTTAGGCGTTGAACTCCACTTTGCAACTTGTTTCTGGCGCTGGACGCCAGAATTGGGCAGAGAGCTGGCGTTGAACGCCAGTTTGCGTCATGTAAACTTGGGCAAAGTATGGACTATTATATATTACTGGAAAGCTCTTGATGTCTACTTTCCAACGCAATTGGAAGCGTGCCATTTTGAGTTCTGTAGCTCCAGAAAATCCATTTTGAGTGCAGGGAGGTCAAAATCCAACAGCATCAGCAGTCCTTCTTCAACCTCTGAATCTGATTTTTGCTCAAGTCCCTCAATTTCAGCCAGAAAATACCTGAAATCACAGAAAAACACACAAACTCATAGTAAAGTCCAGAAATGTGAATTTAACATAAAAACTAATGAAAACATCCCTAGAAGTGACTAAATTCTACTAAAAACATACTAAAAACAATGCCAAAAAGCGTATAAATTATCCGCTCATCAACTACTGAATGTCTTAACTCGATAACGGGTGAAAGACTGAATATCAAATTCAAATTATCGAATGCTTTTGTTGAAAAGGGTAATCTTAGGATTCTAACCAATTTCATCATAGCAAAGGATATCAAAAACGATGTAGTCTTGGGGACGCCTTTTATAATCCTTTTGTATCTATACATGGCAGATTTTCTTGGAATTACCTCTTATGTGGGTGGACAGAAAACCTTCTTTGAATTTCTAGACTCACCAATCCAGAAATCCCTAAACCAAATTGAATCCAAAATCAAACAGATTTTTTTTTTGAAAGAAGAAATCTCCTTCAAAACCCTTGAATCTCAACTTTCCCAACCAAGGATTCAAGATAAAATCAAAAATCTTTCAAACCAAATTGAAAAGTCTATCTGTTCAGATCCGCCTCATGCCTTCTGGGAAAGGAAAGAACACATTGTGGATCTTCCTTATGAAAATGATTTCAAAGAATCACGAATCCCTACCAAAGCTCGCCCCATTCAAATGAATGAGGAGCTTTTGCAGCATTGTCAAAAGGAGATTAAAGATCTTCTGGACAAAGTATTAATTCGTCGAAGTAAGAGTCCTTGGTCCTGCTCAGCTTTTTATGTCAATAAGCAAAGCTGAGATAGAACGAGGAACCCCTAGGCTTGTCATCAATTACAAACCTTTGAATTCAGCTTTACAATGGATTCATTATCCTATCCCAAACAAAAAAGATTTTCTCAATAGGCTAAACTCAGCAAATATCTTTTCAAAATTTGATATGAAATCTGCTTTTTGGCAAATCCAAATTAAAGAATCTGACAGATATAAAACTGCATTCACTGTTCCATTTGGACAATATGAATGGAATGTAATGTCGTTTGGTCTGAAAAATGCCCCATCTGAATTTCAAAAAATCATGAACGATATTTTTAATCCATATTCAAACTTTGCAATCATTTATATAGATGATGTCTTAATCTTCTCTCAAACTTTAGGAGAACATTTCAAACATGTTAAGACTTTTATGTACATCATCCAGAAAAACGGACTTGCTGTTTCTAAATCAAAAATTGTCCTTTTCCAAACAAAAATCCGTTTTCTTAGTCATATGATTTCCCAAGGAACTATAACCCCAATCGAAAGATCAATTTTATTTGTAGAAAATTTCCCAGACTATATCCTTGACAAACCTCAACTCCAGAGGTTCCTAGGATGTCTAAATTATGTCGCAGATTTCATCCCAAACCTCAATTTACTTTCTTGCACTTTATTGCTTTCCTTTACTTTCATGTCATTTACATTTCCTTATTGATTATCACTCAAAATTGAATCGTCTAATTAGAATAATCAATCAACTATTGCTTGCTTAATCCGTTAATCCTCGTGGGACTCGACCCCACTCCTAGTGGGTTATTACTTGACGATATTTGGTGCGCTTGCCAAAGAATGGATTCATTCATTATATGTGGGAGTGAATTCGACTCATCACCTCTCCATGATAGGCTTAAGATAAATCCTCCACCTTGGAAAGAAAAACATTCTGAGATCATCAGATTTCTTAAAAGTAAAGTTCGCAATCTTCCTTGTCTGTACCTACCTGTTCCCCATGCATTCAAAATCATTAAAATAGATGCATCTGATTTAGGATATGGTGGTATCATAAAACAAAAATTGCATGATAAAGAGTGTATCATTGCATTCACATCAAAGCATTGGAATAGTACTCAACAAAACTATTCTACCATCAAAAAAGAAATTTTAGCAATAGTTTTATGCATCACAAAATTTCAATTTGATTTACTCAATCAAAAATTTTTGGTCCGAGTTGATTGCAAATCAGCTAAAGAAGTCTTACAAAAAGATGTTAAAAACCTTGCATTAAAACAAATTTTTTCCAGATGGCAAGCCATCCTAAGCGTTTTTTATTTCGATATTGAGCACATCAAGGGTAACTCAAACTCTCTCCCTGACTTTCTCACATGTGAATATCTGGAGGAAGACAAGCAAGCACAAGATGCCTAAAAAGGCAATTATCGCCTCCTCAAGAGGCAGAGGCAGAGGTATTCGACTGGCCTTTCCAGGGCCATCCAAGGGTTCTCAATCTGATCATGAATCTGGGTCATCTACCCAACAACCCTCCAACAATCCAGCCCAACAATCTAATGAACCAGCAATCAACCAAGCCAAACAGACTAAGGCAGATGACGCCTTCCCAATCGAAACCCTCTTGGCCTTACAAGACCAAGGTCTCACTAAACTTAACAAAAAATCTTGGGCTAACATCTGCAGTGACTCAGATGAAGAAATTGACTTAGCTCAGCTGATATCCCAAGTAGCCAACCAAAAAATAATCGTCCAAAAACCAAATGAAAAGGCTATAGTCATGACACCACAAACATCCTCAATCACTACCAATACACAAAATGCCCAAATCAATTACATATCCACAAACAAATATTCAAACATTATTCAAATGGAGCCTGAATTTTGGGATAATTCTCCAAACAAAGTCATTCCAAAAATCTTTCCCACTGGATTCCATTTCAAGCCATTTGCACCAAATAAAATCTGTCAATTTTATGAATTCATTTTAAGTAGATACTAACTCAGTATCTATTAAACACTACAAGGACAAAACCAATCCTGACCTCAAAACCCATTCAACAATCTAAATCCTCAAAGTCTTGACCCCAAAGCAATTAGGGAACAATCTAAACAAAACCCAAAAGTTTTCTCAAAACTATGACCCAATAGGTTTTAACTATTGGGACTACATGGAAGCCTGGACTAAGGTATTTTGGTTTCAAAATGCCCAGTACAGACATTCATGGCTAATATATTTTAAAAGAAAATCAAAATATGTTTTTCCAAATTGGTTCTACCAATGGTGGGACTTCTTTGGGCCAATCCCCGAAATCTTACCATCACCTACCGATGAAGGGTATAAAACTTTTCAATCAAAATTTGACGTTCAGGAAACATGTGTTCCCGTAATGCTAAAATTTTTCTCAATCTTTTCACTAGCCTGGGTATTCTCGTGGCAGTACAAATATGCAAAGCCAGACCACCCTAAATTATTCCCAATATTACAGAGGCATGGTTATGTCAAATGGTGGTCCCAATTTGATTCATCCATGGCCTATCCAGAAAAGGTCAGAGAATGGTTCAAAATTAATCCCAATAATCAGAAGATCTCCGATCCTGAAACAGCTTTGTTTCTCAATTAGAAGGCACAAATCCAGGCAGCCCTTGCAGCCTCACAATCGAAAGAATCAATCAAAGGAAAGCTTCAACAAATCCTTTGCTTACTACAAGAAGATGAAGAGTCCTCGTCTAAAGAAGGACGTGATGAACAAGATCAAGACAAACAAAGTGAAGAAGATTGTTTTGAAGTTTGCCTAGGTGATGATTAAAATCCCATAAATGTAATTATGATCAAGAAAACAATATTCATAACTTTTACCGATACTGTAGCTATAGTTCAGGTCACACTTACCTACACTGTAGAAATAGTAGAATCCTGATGAGGGAAAAATGATTCCACACAAACTCACCGGCAAGTGTACCGGGTCACATCAAGTAGTAAACCTCACAAAAGTGAGGTCGATCCCACAGGGATTGATGGATCAAGCAACTTTAGTGAGTGATCAGTCTAGTCAAGCAGACAGTGGTGAATTGAGTGAAATTGAAGCAACAGAAAGTAAATTGTAGAGAATTGTAAATTGCAGAATGTAAATTGCAGAAGATTAAATGACAAGAAAAGTAAATTGCATCAAATGTCAAGGGAATTGGGTGCTGGGAAATTAAAGGAAGCGGTAAATCAGAACTTAGAACAATTGCAGAAGGAATAAATTGCATGGAAAGTAAATTCAAGTCACAGCAAACTCAAATGTATAGTTGCGGAAAGTAAAATTGCAGAAATGAAAATTGTAGCAGAGGATTGTAGAAACTGAAATTTCATCAACTGAATTTAATACTGAAATGTAGAAAGTGTAGAAAAATAAAAGTGTATCAAAGAGAGTCTTCTATTCTACTCCTACTCCTACTCCTACTACTGCCTACTACTATTGCAGCCTAACCCCGCTTTCCCTTTGAAATGAAACTGATGCCCTTTATATAGGCTTTACAAAATGAAATTGAAATTGAAAACAAATTACAATTCAAATAAAATTTCTATTCTAACTGTTTCTTGTGCCATTAAGTGATGAAAATGGGCTCTGCTTGCTTTGAATTTCACTTGGGCTTGGAATCAGATAAATTGAGCCACAATTTTGCTCCCAGGAGAACGTAGCATTTTAAAATTGAGCGCAATGTTCATTCACCCACGCGTACGCGTCCTGCACGTGTGCGCTTGCTTTTGCATTTTTCGCCCATCGACGCGTACGCATCACCCACGCGTACGCATCCTTTGCAGCGTTCTTTTAATGAGCGCTACGTTAGCTTAGTGAACGCTACTCCACGCATGCGCGTCATGTACGCGTGTGCGTGGGTAGAAAAATTTCAATTCAGGCTTCAGTGCTAGCCACGCGTGCGTGTGCTTTGTCCCAGGTGCACCATCGACGCATGCGTGTCTAGCACGCGTGCGCGTAGTTTGCAAAACTTTGCCTCTAAATTTTAACTTGCCCGAAAACGCTGGCTTTGTTAACTTAGCGTTCTCTTGGCAAACGAGCACTGATTGTCAAATAGAGCACGCTTCCTTGCTTTAATCATGGGCCACGCTTTTTAAAAGCGTGGCCTAAGGCTCCAAAGTGTGCCTAAACTCCAAAATGTGCCCCAAAATTCCTCTTTTCTCCTTTTTAACTTATTTTGTGCTTTTTGCTTCTTTTTTCACTTATTTTCTTCATAGTTTATAAAATTAAAAGATCAAAAAAATATACCATTTAAGCACAAAAGGATTCATTATTTAAGCACTAATCATCAATTTCTTGTATGAAAAAGCATAGAAAAACATGACATGGTGACATGTCATCACAACACCAAACTTAAACCTTGCTTGTCACCAAGCAAGAAAAGAATCATGCAGTAAATTTTAACAAACCAAGGTGAGAAGAATAACAAGTTAATGTTCATGGTTGGCTAGTTTTCTATGCATGCTACAATCACAAAAGAAATGTAAATGATTGATGCTTCCATCTAGCTCATTTTATGAAATCTTTCCTTTATATTTCTTCCTTGAAATAAGCTTTTGATTTTCTTATTAGCTTCTTCTTTTGGGTGCTTTGCCCCATGAGTTGATAACAAAACTATGACTCTAAATGCTTTATTTTCAAGTATTACCACTTGATACATAAGCACCACAAGCATTTAATTAGAGGACTTCATTAAGCTGATTTGTTTCTTTTCTTGACTCTCTAATCATTGATGCTTAGAGCCTTGAACTTTGAGGGAGTGCTTTTGCACTTGAGCCTAACCTTGACTCTAAGTGTTTTATTTTCAAGCTTTTTGCCTGATACATAAACACCATAAGTACTTAACAATTGAATTTCATTGGTACTCAGAGCCTTCAGCTTTCTCATTCTTTTCCGTTTGCTTTTCTTTCCTTAATTGTATTTGCTTCTTGAAGGTTTTAATGATTTCAAAAATTTCATAAAATATCCTAGATGAAAACTTGAATTAAATAAAATCGAACTAAATTCTTCTTTAATGGCCTTGTTTGTTTATGATCATGATGCTTTATTGCTTTTGAACTCACAAAATTCAAGTTGGTAGTCATAATGTCACAGCAAGATGTTAAAAAACAGTAATCAAACTATGCTTATTCATAACATACATGCATACAGAGAAGATAAAGACAATCATGCAATTTTCAGTGCTGGAAGTAAGTAGGAGGAGAAAGGAACGTTACCACCTTGTAGTTCATCTTCCTTGTTGTTGTCTTTTTCCTTCTATTCTTTCCCTTCCCATGCCAAACTCAGAATGCTTGCTCATTCTCAAGCAACAATTAGAACAATGGTGATGGGGTCTAAAATGGACCATGAATGTCTTACACAATAAAAATATTAGTAGTACATGTGTTTTAAGCAAGCAAAATTAAAGATAACAATAAAGGCACAGGAAGCAGAGACATTGTGATTGCAAAAATAAGAGGGTGTGTGTATGCATGCATGAAATATTTGTTGATTGTTAGATGAAAAAAAAATCTTGGAAAGCATGATTAGGGGAGAATTGAGAGAATCGACCCTACATAATTGAGCGACTGGAGTGCAAACACTTCCGGTGAGGGTTCGACGCTCAATTCTTTGATTCCCGGCTTTCATGAGCATTCTTCTTGCAAGTCTACTTGATCTTCATTTTTATACTTAAATTGGTAGGATTCATGAGTCGTCATATGACCAAGTAGGTAGAATCATTTTTCATTTCATTTCATTCATACAAATAGATGCATTTAGGTTATTTGAATTGAATAAATGTGCATACCCCTTCTCTTATCCTTCTTGGTTTAGCATGAGGACATGCTATGGTTTAAGTGTGGGGAGGTTGATAAACCCCATTTTTAGCATTTATCTTGTGTTGAATATAGAGGGTTTTGTCAACTTTTCTCCCATGTATCCAATGAAATAGCATGGTTTTGTAAATTCTCCTTTAATTGTCCTTAAGAGTGAAAACATGCTTTTTAGGTCTTAAAATAGCTAAATTTAATTCACCTTGATTCCATTAGATGCCTTGATATGTTTGTTAAGTGATTTCAGATTTAGGAGGCAAGGATTGGATTGAGGGAATGAAGAAAAAGCATGTAGAAATGGAGAACTCATGAAAAAATGAAGGAATTCAAAGCTGTCAAGCCCGACCTCTTTGAACTTAATCGATCATAACTTGAGCTACAGAGATTTAAATGATGCGGTTCCAGTTGCGTTGGAAACCTAACATCCGGGGCTTCAAAATGATATAAAATTTGTCATAGTTGTATCGGGTTTAAGGACACGTACACTCACTGTACGCGTATGCGCCGATGTTGCATGTGACTCACTAAAGTGTAACTCGTGGCCAGCGATTTCTGAAGCATTTTGGGCCCATTCCAACTCATTTCTGATGCTATTTAACCCAATGATTGAAGAGGGATGACACTGATAAACCACTATTTTATGGTATATATTGTGTTTAATTATGTGGTTTTATCATGATCTTTACCCACTTATTCATTAAATAAGCATGCATTTATAATTCCTTCCTAAAATTATTGCATGATTGAAAACTTGCTTCGTAGAGACTTTTAATTATGTATTTTATTTCTCCTTTATTCCATTCGATGTCGTGATCTGTGTGTTAGGTGTTTCAGGCTTTATAGGGCATGAATGATTTAGAGATTGGAAAGGAAGATTGCAAAAAATGGAAGGAACACAAGAAATTGAGGAGATGACCAGCGAGAAGCAACGCGGCTGCATGGATGACGCGACCACGCGGAAGAGAGGAAATCACAATGACGCGGCCGCATGGATGACGCGGTCGCGCAAATTGGAAACTGCACAAGTGACGCGGAGGCATGGACGACGCGCCCGCGTGGCAAAGCGAAACGCCAAATGATGCGTCCGCCTGAATGACGCGTCCGCGTGACATGCGCGATCTGCATAATCTGTAGATTCGCTAGGGGCAATTTCGGGCCTTATTTTGACCCAGGTTTTGGCCCAGAAAAGCAGACTAGAGCCAGAGAACATGCAGAAACCAAAAACAACATTCATTCCGCATAGTTTTAGTTTTTAGATCTAGTTTTCCTCTCCTCTAGGTTTTCTCTCTACACATTCATAGTTTTTTAGGATTGGTTATTTTCATTGTTTTTGCATTGGGATATTGAGAAGAGTTATTGCCTCATCAAGACTTCGACATTCTAGTTCGTTCTCTTTACTTGTCTCTTACTCTTCCATGTTCCTTAATTTACTTAATTTTACTATTGGATTATTTTAGCATTTATTAATACAAGAATTACTTTTATTTTTAATTAATCTTTTGATCATTATTTATCATGTCTTTCTTTAATTCCCTTTCTTATGTTATGAATTTTACATTTACAATGAGCGAGTAGTTCCCTAACTTGATGGGGAGTTGATTGAAAGGAACCCTTGAGTTAGGATGCTCAAGAGAAAGATTGTAATTGGGTTTATTGTTGGATTGCTCTCTAGTCACTAACACCAATCCTCCCAAGAGCGGATTGGAACTTGTGGATAGAAACAGCATTCCAACTTGTTTAACTTTCCCTTACTTAGTGAGGGACAACTAAACATAATAACCCTCAATTGTCAATTAATCTTGAGAGTACTCCAACAAGAATAGGGCTTCCAGCTAATCAACTCCCAGTCAAGGCTTTTATTTAAATTTATATAAATTCTCTAATTTAATTTTCTGCCATTCAACTCAAACCTTTTTGAAAACATCTGATTAATAAAATAGCACACTTTTCTGCAACTCGTTAGGAGTCGACCTGGGATTCATACACCCAGTATTTCAATTTTAATTTTTGTGACACCCTTTTAAATTGATAAGCAGATTTCTGGTTGGTTGAGAACTATACTTGCAACGCATATTTTATAATCATTCTTAACTCGCTAATTTCCGCCACCATCAATTTTTGCCGCCGTTACCGGGGAGTTGCAATAGAGTGCTAAAGTTATTGATTGGATTTTATTTATTTGCATTTTATTTTATTTTACTACTATGAGCTGCTTGTTTCTTTCGTTGGATGACGCGTTCGCTTCCTGACCCAAGCTTGCTAGTATTCGATCCTGAGATTGAAAGAACTATTTCACGAATAAGGCAAGCTCGGCGTCGGTTAGTCCTCTCGGAGGGCGGATCTGAAATGTCACTTGAGAAAGAAACCAGCCCGCGTTCTACTGATTTGGTTATTTTACGTGCAGGTAACATGGCAGCAGCTAGGAGAGTTACTATCCTGGAGGCTGGAACCCCTGATTTTACAATGCAACCATTTCGAGTGCATCACCCAGCGGTGGCTACAGACTTTGAAATAATGACCGCACTGCTCAATTTGATGCCCAAGTTTCATGGCTTGCCTGCTCAAGAGCCTATCAAGCACCTGAGAGATTTTCAAGCAGCCTGTTCTACTGTCAGGCGTGATGGTGCAGATGAAACTTCAATTTTGCTGAAAGTTTTCCCATTTTCTCTTGAGGGGAAGGCAAGAGAGTGGTACTACACTCAACCAGTAGCAATTATATCCAACTGGTATACACTGAGAAGAGAATTCTTGGAAAAGTTCTTTCCAGCTGAAGTTACTGATAAACTGAGGAAAGATATTTCCATGATTGTTCAGGATGATTATGAAACTCTCTATGAGTACTGGGAGCGCTTCAATAATCTTCTGGAAGCTTGCCCCCACCATATGATTGACAAGATAGTGTTACTCAGTTACGTCACACAAGGCATGAGGCCCCAAGACAAGACCACATTGGAAAGTGCTAGCAATGGGTCTATGAAAAAGTACAAGACCACTGATGAGGCATGGCAATTGATCAGCGACTTAGCTGAATCTACTAGGAATCACAGACAGAAACAAGGCCGTGCAAAAGTCGTTGCAGAAGTATCCTCTAGCAGAGAGACTACTGCTTTAACTCAGAGTATCTGTGAAATGACCAACTTGCTGAAGCAGATGCAATTGAATCAACAACAAGTTCAGCAAGCTCAACCTTCTCCACCATAGTAAAACCAACAGTTAGTTCCATAAAGAGCTTGTAGATTCTGTGCCGATTACAGCCATTATACTGACGAATGTCCACAGCTCCAGCAGGAAGACAACACCGTGGCAGCCACTCATAAATTCTATGACCGCCCCAACCAAGGGTACAATCAAGGTGGCAACTACAGCCATGGATGGCAGGAAATTCTAACCAGAATTGGATGGACAACAACAACAACAGAGGATGCAGAGATAATCAGGGGAATCAAAGGTGGAATAACAACAACAATAGGCAGCAGAACCAGTACCAGCCTTACAGAGCACCTCACCTAAGGCAATCCCAAGGACCACAGAATACCCAACAGCAGACCTCTCAAATTACCTATCCTTCTTCTTCTGCTAATGATGACTTACTACAATCAATTGATCGGAGACAGCAGACCATAGAAAATAACATTAATGCCACTCTGAATGGTCTGAATGCTACTTTGTAAGCTCTTGTCTCACAGATTGGTTCAATGAATAACTCCAATAATCAACCTTTGAGCTCCAGTGGGATTCCCTCTCAACCATTACCCAATCCCAAGGGTGGTATTAATTCCATCACCCTAAGGTCCGGAACCACACTGCAGGAGAGGAACCAGGAGGAGCCAAGCTCACCAGAACACGCTTCAGCTGAAGAGGTAGTGGAAATAGAAGATGTTGAAGAGGAAAAAGACATACAGGACATAGCTGAAAAAGAAGAAGTGCAACCACAAGAGGAAGCATCAAAAGGCGCAGACACTGCAGAAGACACCACTCCTATTCTATTTCCACAACTTGCTAGGAAGCCCAAGAAGCAGTTGGAACCTGATCCAAAAATGGTAGAGATATTCAAAAAGGTTGAGGTAACTGTTCCTCTATTTGATGTTATTCAACAGGTACCTAAGTATGCAAAGTTTCTAAAAGATTTATGTATACATAAAGACAAAATTAATGAATTAGAAACTATTCCTTTAGGAAGTTCCATATCTGCTTTAATGGGAGGTTTACCTGAAAAGTGTAGTGACCCAGGTCCTTGTATAGTTAATTGTACTATTGGTGGTGTGATAATTTCTGACTGCATGTGTGATTTAGGAGCATGTGTAAGTATAATGCCTTTGTCTATATATGATGTTTTGAGGCTCCCTCCCTTAAAAAGGTCGGCAGCTCATTTTGTGTTAGCAGATAAAAGCTTTATTACAGTGGTTGGAGTTGCTGAAGATGTCTTAGTGGGCATTAAGGGACTCACGTTCCCCACTGATTTTTATATCCTGGAAATGCCCCCAAAATGACTCAGACAAGCCATCATCAATCCTACTCGGAAGGCCATTCTTGAAGACCTCAAAGTTTAAATTAGATGCTTTTTCAGAAACATACTCTTTTAAAATAGATGGCCGAATAGTGATCTTCAACCTGAATGGAGTTATGACACATCCTCCGGAGAATCACTCTATCCTCAAGTGTGACATTATAGATGAAACCATGGCTGAAGTTCACCAGGAGAAATTTAAAGAGAAGCACACAGGACAAGGCCCAAGTGTGGGGACATTCTTAGAGGACAATGACAGTGCCTTACCACTCTTACTAGCTCCAGACAACCCAGAGCCTGAACATGATCAGAAGTTAGAATTAAAACCCCTTCCTCCACACCTCAAATATGCTTACCTTGAAGACGGGCAGAAGTTTCCGGTTATCATTGCAAGGGAACTCACTTCTCAACAGGAAGAGCAACTACTTGGTATGCTGAGGAGGCACAAGAAGGCAATTGGTTGGAGTTTGGCAGACATAGTAGGCATCAATCCCCAAGTCTGTGAGCATAGGATATTTTTAGAAGAAGGAGCAAAACCTGTCCGTCAACCCCAGAGAAGACTGAACCCCACTATCCTCGAGGTTGTCAAAAAGGAAGTGACCAGACTACTGGAGGCAGACATCATCTACCCCATCTCAGACAGTGAATGGGTGAGCCCAGTACAAGTAGTGCCAAAGAAGTCTGGAGTCACTACAGTGAAGAATGAGCATGGAGAGCTCATAGCAACCAGAGTTCAGAACGCCTGGAGGGTCTGCATTGACTACAGACGCCTCAACCAAGCAACCCGTAAGGATCACTATCCTCTTTCATTCATTGATCAAATGCTGGATCGCCTGTCAGGTAAATCACATTATTATTTTCTAGATGGTTACACAGGTTATTTCCAGATTTATATAGCTCCTGAGGATCAGGAAAAGACCACTTTTACATGTCCTTTTGGGACTTATGCTTACAAGAGAATGCCCTTTGGCTTGTGCAATGCACCAGCTACCTTTTAGAGGTGCATGATGAGTTTTTTCTCTGATCTTTATTGAGGACTGCATAGAAGTTTTTATGGATGATTTTAGTGTTTATGGCGATTTCTTTAGCCTTTGCTTAGATGGATTATCTAGAGTATTAGATAAATGTGTCAATACAAACCTGGTATTAAATTTTGAAAAATGTCATTTTATGGTTAAACAAGGGATTGTACTAGGACATGTATCTAACACTGGCATTTCTATAGATCCAGCAAAGGTGGATGTTATTTCTAGTTTACCTTACCCCTCTTCTATGAGGGAGGTCCGTTCTTTCCTTGGCCATGCAGGTTTTTACAGGAGGTTCATTAAGGACTTCAGTAAGGTAGCACTTCCCTTATCCAGGCTACTACAGAAAGATATTGAGTTCGAGTTCAGTGAAAATTGCAAACAAGCGTTTGATAAGCTAAAGAATGCACACACTCAAGCCCCAATTGTGAGAGAACCAGACTGGAGCCAACCATTTGAAATAATGTGTGATGCTTCCAACCATGCCGTAGGAGCAGCACTGGCTCAGCGTGAAGGTAAGGATCCTTTTGTTATTGCTTACGCGTCTAAAACTTTAGATGCCGCTCAGTCGAATTACACTACTACTGAGAAAGAGCTTCTTGCTATTGTTTTTGCTCTAGATAAATTCTGAGCCTATTTACTTGGTACTAAAGTAGTAGTGTATTCAGACCACGCAGCTCTAAAGTATTTATTAGCTAAAAAGGAGTCCAAACCAAGGCTTATACGTTGGATACTGCTATTACAAGAATTTGATTTGGAAATTAAGGACATGAGTGGCAACTAGAATTTAGTGGCAGACCACTTGAGTCGCCTTGAACATATTACAGATGACTTCACTCCTATAGCTGATAATTTCCCATTTGATAACCTGCAAGCAGTATCTGAGATAGTCCTTGGTATGCACCTGTAGCTAATTATCTAGTTAGCCGCACTTTTCCTCCAAACTTTTCTAAGCATCAAAGAGACAAGCTGAAAAGCGAGTCTAAATATTATATATGGGATGACCCATATTTATGGAGATGTGGCGCTGACCAGGTAATTAGACGGTGTGTGCCTCAATCAGAATTCCAGTCCATCTTAGAGGCTTGTCACTCATCTGAGAGTGGAGGACATTTTGGCCCTCAAAGAACTGCTAAAAAAATCTTAGACTGTGGATTCTGGTGGCCTACTCTTTTTAAGGATGCTGCTGAATTTTGTAGATCTTGTTTTCCATGCCAGAAATTTGGTAATATATCCAGGAGGGATGAGATGCCTCAACAGATTATGCTTTTCTGTGAAATTTTTTATGTTTGGGGCATTGACTTCATGGGTCCATTTCCAAATTTTAATGGTTATTTCTATATATTATTAGCTGTGGATTACGTTTCCAAATGGGTGGAAGCAATTCCTACCCATACTGATGATGCTAACACTGTTGTTTCCTTTGTGAGAAACCATATTATTTGTCGCTTTGGATCACCACGAGCATTCGTGAGCGATCAAGGCACCCATTTTTGTAATAGGATACTAACAGGACTAATGAAGAAGCATGGGATAATTCATAAAGTTGCAACAGCCTACCATCCTCAGACTAATGGGCAAGCCGAGGTGTCAAATAGAGAGATAAAGCGTATCTTGTAGAAGATAGTCAAACCTCATAGAAGAGACTGGAGCACTAGGCTACAAGATGTACTCTGGGCATATAGAACAGCATACAAAACACCTATTGGGATGAGTGTTTTCCGCTTAGTTTATGGAAAAGCTTGTCATCTCTCTGTTGAAGTAGAGCACAAAGCCACTGGGCAGTAAAGGAATGTAACATGGGAATTGAAAAAGCCGGAGCTGAAAGGAAGTTGCAACTGCAGGAACTGGAGAGCCTTCGCCTAGAAGCTTATGAGAACTCAAGACTATACAAGGAGAAGATGAAGGCTGTACATGATCAGCACATCAAGAGGAAAGAGTTCCAACCTGAGGACTTAGTCCTCCTTTATAAATCTCGACTGAGGCTCATGCCAGGCAAGTTGAGATCAAGATGGGAAGGTCCATACAGAGTAGAGAAGGACGAACCGTACGGAGTCTATCACCTAAGTCATCCTTCAAGCTCTGAAGTCATCAAAGTTAATGGACATCGTTTAAAGTTGTACCATGGAGAGAAGCTGAAGAAAAACCAGGAGCTTGAGATCTTCTGATGCACACAGAAACTTGTCTCTCAATAATTTTCCTTCGGCAAGTGTACCGAATTGTCGTCAAGTAAAAACTCACAATAGAGTGAGGTCGAATCCCACAGGGATTGATTGGTCAAGCAACTTTAATTAGAGGAATGTTCTAGTTGAGCGAAGCAGAATTTGGTTTGAGAGTTGCAGGAAATTAAATGGCGGGAAAGTAAATAGCAAAAAATGTAAATTGCTGGAAATAAAGAGCTGAATGTAAATGGCGAAAAGTAAATTGCAGAATCTTAAATGGGAATGGGGAAGATACTCATAAAAGTAAACTACAAAAATTAAAGAGAATGGGTAAGATCAGAGATGCGGATTCATTGGGCTTAGGAGATGTTGCATTCTCCGGATCAAGTTCATTTTCATCTCTTCCTCAATCAATGCATTCATTGATCTCCTTGGCAATCTTAAGTGATCGAATTCCA
This sequence comes from Arachis ipaensis, assembly GCF_059453495.1. Classification (NCBI taxonomy): domain Eukaryota; kingdom Viridiplantae; phylum Streptophyta; class Magnoliopsida; order Fabales; family Fabaceae; genus Arachis; species Arachis ipaensis. The sequence goes on along the minus strand of NC_142441.1, from coordinate 92,013,225 downwards.
ATTCCTTGGTAATTCAATCTCTCAAATCTTGATCAATAGCCAATTCCTTGGTCAATTGCTCATGAGAAGAGATGAAGTATGGTCACTGATTATACAACATGCATTCCCAAATCAAGTGTTAGTAGGATTATTGTCACCATATCCAACCAAACCCAATTTGGTCCAACATAAGAAAGCATTTCTAACATGATCTCTTCATTCCTCTTCCAAGGTTCAGAAGAGATCCAAGTATGAATAGCTTCTTTTCCAAGATAACTACCCAATTGGATGAAGATTGAAAGCTTTCTAGTAAAATCAAGAGAAAAGATAGAAGAAGAGTAATGAAAACTAGTATTGATCCATCAAATTACAACAGAGCTCCCTAACCCAATGAAAGGGTTTAGTTATTCATAGCTCTGGAAATAGAAAACAAAGGTGGAGAACACATCATGAAAACTGGAACTAGAAGTACAGAGAAAGTAATTTTTACAGAGAGTAGTTCCTAATTTCCAATCCCCCAAAAAGCTCCTTCCTAATTCAAAACTACCCCTATATAGACTACTCTTCTGATCTTCTAGTTGGTTCTTCAAGTCTTGGATATGGGCCTTTGGATCTTGAGTTTGAAGCAGTTATACTCTTCAGTGGGCTTAGCTTTACTTGCAGAGAGAAAGTGTGAAGTAGGCAGGGTGTTTAGCTCAGGACGTTAGTGGCGTTAACGTTAAGTGAGAGTGTGGGTTCGAGAACGTTAGTGACAATCACCTTTTTCACTAACGTTCCTCACCCAGGGATGGTCCACGTTAACTTCAACATTAGTGGCACTAACGTGACCACTAACGTTGCCTCTTGGTCCTTCGCACACATTATTGGGACTCACCTTTCCCAATAACGTTGAGAGTCTTCCCTTCCCCCTACGTTAGAGTCCACGTTAACTAAGTTAACGTGGCTCTTACCGTAAGCTTGCCAATCCTTCGAGAACGTTAGTGACATTTACCTTTGTCACTAACGTTCCAATGTGCCGCTACTTCCCACGTTAGAGTCCATGTTAACTAGGTTAACATGGCTTCTAACGTAGCAATGATAGCTATTTCCATCATTCCCTTATCCAAGTTAGCTTCCACGTTAACTAAGTTAACGTGGGAGTTAACGTTGCTCACATTGGCTCATTCCAACATTAGTGACAAAGGTGAGTGTCACTAACGTTGGCGATTCTTGCTCCCTCTACGTTAGCTTCCACGTTAACTAAGTTAACGTGGGAGTTAACGTGGCTTATTGTGGCTTAGCTCAACGTTAGTGACAAAGGTAAGTGTCACTAACATTGGCTTCTCTTTTGCTTCTCAACGTTAGTGTCCATGTTAACTGAGTTAACGTGGCTCTTAACGTGGCCAATTGTGAGCTTGGTCCAACGTTAGTGACAAAGGTAAGTGTCACTAACGTTGGCTTTATTTCCTTCTTCCACGTTAGAGTTCATGTTAACTTAGTTAACGTGACTCTTAACGTGGGCTATTATGGCTTCGAGGGCGTTATTGGCGATTACTTTTCTCATTAACTTTGCAAGTTAGCTCCCATTCCACGTTAGAGGTCACGTTAGTTAGACTAACGTGGCTGCTGACGTGGTTCTTCCTTGCTTCCTTTGTCCTGAAATCAAGCAATAAAGTGCATCAAAGCTCTAGTCCAGTCATGGGAAATGCATCATCCAATTTGTCATTCAATTCATGCAAAATCCTCATAAAATCATGTAAAGTGCACAATGTATGCTTGAATCAAGATGTAGGTGAAATTCTACCCAAAACTTGCTTATTCCCTAAGAAAATGCATGAAACTACCCTAAAAAAGAAAAAGTCAGTGAAACTGGCCAAAATGCCCTGGCATCACAACACCAAACTTAAAGCTTGATTGTCCCTAAGCAAGTACTGGAACAAGAGAATGATGAATAGAATGCCAAGAGAAATAAGTCATTATTGTGGAGGTCATGTCCTTGGTTTTATTGTGGTTTAATGCATAGCAACTTAGGTTCATTCCTTCACTGGCTTTCAGACCTTTATCATGTCCTAGAATACTCACTTGATTGCATCCCATGAGACTTTTATTCATTGATCCTTTTTGTTATTTCAGGGTTTGTTTGTGTTCTTAGACTAGGTGCTCTATGAGGGGACGACTCTTTAAGATAAGCTTTTAGCCAGCACTCCCAAACCAGTTGGTTCAAGGTGCTAGGTGTTGAGACACCCCTAAGGACTTACTCCCTCAAGTCTCTTTCCCCCATACATACACACCACATGCACATGGTTTGTTTATTTTCTTTCTTGAGACCTTGGTGTCCAGCACCTCTTTGGGTTACTAAATATTCTGTAGCAAGGTTACTCTTGATAGTGAATTTTCAGTTGATAATCTCGGGTTAGTTAACCCAAGTTACCAAGTGATGAAGCACTCCTAAGAACTTATTCATCCAAGCAGATCCTTGGTACAGCAGCACCACAGACACATCTCTCAAGTTTCAAACCCTTGGTGCCTAGCCTTATTCTTTATTAACTTTTCTTTCTTTTTCAACTCTTATTGTTCTTTTCCCCTTTTTCTTATTAGGATCTTGTTATTTAGCTAGCCTCATGGGGTGTGTTTCAAGTATATGATTCAGGCCAGATAGTTATCTTCCCACCTTGTGGTTGAACCAATTTACCTAACTTATGACCACATCACAAACTAAGGAATTTACTCCACAATATGAACTCCACTCTGGTCTTTGATAACACACATTCTCTTTTTAATTGATTAGAAAGGACAAGCATACAAGTAAGCAAAGTAAGGATGCAGTGACATCTAGACAGCACACATATGACCTGAGCAAATAAGCAACATTAAACTCTAATTATCTAAATCAAGTTCCTTTGGACTTCCATGTTTTAGCATTTTAAGTATATGGAATTAAGTAACAACACAACCTTCGGGTGATGTTTTCTTGCTGTCCCCTTGTTGTCCTCGTCCATAGTTCTTGCTCCTTCACTTCCTTGGATGATGGTGCACCATTTTTTTTCAGAAGGTTCCTGCAAAGTTATTGGAAGTTGCTTGTTTCCAAAGCACTTGAGACATAGTTAGCTTGCATGTATGCTTGCGAATTTCTGAACTTAATTTGGTGTGTGAACACCAAACTTAGTTCTTTTGCCTAGTGCAACAGATTGCTTACTTGCAGAGAGCCTCATATGTTGTTATTAACAAAACAACCATTAACTTCAGACTAAACTACTGCCAAGTAGTTCCCCTGATTGTTTGGAGCTAGCAATCTGTCATTGGAGTGTAGTGTGATTATAACTCATATCTTTGGTGGAACACCAAACTTAAAACTACACTTTCACTCTTGGATTTGTTTTGGTGTGGAACACCAAACTTAGCTCCTCGTAATACAGGGGAAACAACTTGTGATTTTTATTGAAATGACAATGAAAAAGATACTACCTCAGGTTGGGTTGCCTCCCAACAAAGCGCTCTTTTAGCGTCGCTAGCTCGACGATTCCTCCATTACTTGAGATGATACTTCACTTTGGGGTTTTCCCCCATGTTGCCCAGGTAGTGTTTGAGCCTTTGCCCGTTCACAGTGAAAGTCCTCTCCGAACTTTTATCCATGATTTCTATGTGCCCATATGGCGAGACCTTTGTGACAAGGAAGGGTCCTGACCACCTTGACTTGAGTTTGCCAGGGAACAGTCTCAATTTGGAGTTGTAAAGGAGTACTTGCTGCCCCTTTTCGAAACTCCTTGGTGCCAGATGCAGGTCATGTCTTCTCTTCACCTTTTCTTTATAAATCTTGGCATTTTCATAGGCTTGAGATCTAAATTCCTCCATCTCTTGCAGCTGCAGGATCCCCTTTGCACCGGCAGCAATGCTGTCAAAATTTAGTACCTTGAGAGCCCAGAGAGCTTTGTGTTCCAGCTCCAGTGGTAAATGACAAGCTTTCCCATACACCAGTTGATATGGGGACATTCCAAGTAGAGTTTTGAATGCTGTTCTGTATGCCCAAAGAGCATCATCCAACTTCTTCGACCAATCCTTTCTTGATCCACCCACAGTCTTTTCCAGAATCCTTTTTAACTCTCTGTTGGATATCTCAGTTTGCCCGCTTGTTTGGGCATGGTAAGGAGTGGCCACCTTGTGTTTTACCCCGTATCATAGGAGAAGAGCTTCTAGTGGTCTGTTACAAAAATGGCTCCCTCCATCACTGATGAGTGCTCGTAGAACTCCAAATCGGCTAAAGATATTCTTCCTAAGGAAGTTCATGACCACCTTGTTATCATTCGTTGGAGTTGCAATAGCCTCCACCCACTTGGAAACGTAATCCACTGCCACCAAGATGTACTTGTTTGAATATGAAGTTGGGAATGGTCCCATGAAATCGATTCCCCACACATCAAACAGTTCTAGTTCTAAGATAAAATTTTGTGGCATCTCATTTCTCTTGGGCAAGTTTCCAGCTCTTTGACACTCATTGCAGTTTTTTGCTAGTTCTTTGGTATCTTTGAAAAGGGTGGGCCAAAAGAATCCGCTTTGTAACACTTTGGCTGTAGTTCTGTCCCCTCCAAAATGGCCTCCATAACATGAGCCGTGGCAGTTCCACAGGACCTCTCATCCCTCTTCTTCTGAAAGACATCTCCTCAGGATTCCATCTGAACACTTCTTGAAGAGATATGGCTCATCCCAGACAAAATACTTTGCATCATTTAAGAGCTTTCTTTTTTGATATTTATTGATCTCTGGAGGTAAAGCCCCAGTTGCTTTGAAATTGGCAATGTCTGCAAACCATGGTGCTTTGTGAACTGCCATCAACTGCTCATTAGGGAAGAGCTCATTTACACTTGTATCATGTGTTACACCTTCATCCTGAGGGATTCTGGATAGGTGATCCGCTACCTTGTTCTCCACTCTTTTCTTGTCTCTGATTTCAATATTGAATTCCTGCAACAATAAGATCCATCTTATTAGTCTCGGTTTTGATTCTTGCTTGGCAAACAAATATTTAAGTGCTGTGTGATCTGTGAAAACAATCACTTTAGCACCAATGAGGTATGATCTAAACTTGTCAAATGCAAAAACTATTGCTAGCAACTCCTTTTCAGTAGTGGTATAATTTCTTTGAGTATCATTGAGGACTTTGCTATCATAGTATATCACATGGACTAAGTTATCTTTCCTCTACCCTAACACTGCCCCAACTGCAAAGTCAGATGCATCACACATCAATTCAAAGGGTAAGTTCCAATCAGGTGGGGAAATGATATGGGCAGAGGACAATCTTTTTTTTAAATTCTCGAATGCTTGCATGCATGTTTCATTGAAGATAAATGGTGTATCAGATACAAGGAGATTACTCAAGGGCTTGGCTATCTTTGAGAAGTCTTTAATAAATCTTCTGTAAAAGCCAGCATGCCCTAAAAAGCTTCTAATTACCTTGACATCACTAGGTGGAGGAAGTTTTTCAATAAGTTCCACTTTAGCTCTGTCCACCTCAATGCCTTAGTTAGAAACCTTATGGCCAAGGACTATTCCTCCTGTTACCATGAAGTGACATTTCTCCCAGTTCAAGACTAGATTGGTCTTTTGGCACCTTTTCAATACCAAGGCTAGGTAATTCAGGCAGCTAGGAAAGGAATCTCCGAATACTGAGAAATCATCCATAAAAACTTCAATGAATTTCTCTATCATATATGAGAAGATAGAAAGCATGCAGCGTTGGAAAGTTGCCGGTGCATTACATAGCCCAAATGGCATGCGCCTGTAGGCAAACACTCCATATGGGCAAGTGAATGAGGTTTTCTCTTGGTCTCTAGGATCAACCACTATTTGGTTATATCCTGAATAACCGTCGAGAAAACAATAATATGCGTGTCCTGCGAGTCTTTCCAACATCTGATCCATGAATTGGAGGGGGAAATGATCCTTTCGTGTAGCCTCATTGAGTTTCCGGTAGTCTATACACATCCACCATCCTGTGACGGTCCTTGTAGGAATTAGTTCGTTCTTCTCATTGTGAACTACAGTGATCCCTCCTTTTTTGGGCACCACATGCACGGGGCTGACCCAGGGGCTGTCTGAAATCGGGTAGATTACCCCTCCCTGCCATAACTTCATAACTTCTTTCTGCACCACTTCCTTTATGATTGGGTTCAGCCTCCTTTGGGATTGAATGGATGGTTTGGCATCATCTTCCAACAGTATCTTACGCATGCATATGGCCGAACTGATTCCTTTCAAATCAGTGAGGGTCCATCCAATGGCATCCTTATGCTTTTGCAACACTTGGAGTAACTCTTCCTCTTGATCTTGGCTGAGGGATGAGTTTATGATCACCGGGTAGCTTTCATTCTCTCCTAAGTATGCATATTTGAGAGTGGGTGGTAATGCCTTGAGTTCAAGTTTGGGTGCTTCTAACTTTTCATTCTCTTCCTTTGGTGCACCTTGTATATGAATTTCTGTTGTTGCAACCTCTTCACTAGATGTTAATCCCTCCTCTATTAATCCTTCAGGTTCTTCTTCTTCAAAACTCTCCTGCATTGCATCTTCCAGTGAGTCCAACCTCATAAATTCTCCCCATTGTTCTGGTGGATAATTCATGGCCTTGAACACATTGAATGTCATTTTTTCATTATGTAATCTCAAGGTGAGATCACCTTTTTGGACATCAATAACAGCTTTAGCAGTAGCTAAGAACGGTCTTCGCAGAATGATAGAGGCCTTGGCTTCCTCCTGCATGTCCAACACCACAAAGTCTGCTGGGAAAATGAAATCCCCCACCTTCACCAGCAGATCTTCCACTATACCATGAGGGAACTTGAACGATCGGTCTGCCAGTTGTAGGGCTATTTTTGTTGGCTTAGCCTCCTCGATCTTCATTTTTCTCATCATAGCTACTGACAACAGATTTATGCTGGCTCCTAAGTCACATAGAGCTTTCTCCACTGTGATCTCCCCTATAATACAAGGGATCTGGAAGCTCCCAGGATCCTTCAATTTCTGGGGTAGTTTATGCTGAATGATAGTACTACATTTTTCGGTTAGTATCACAGTCTCGTTGCTCTTTCAACTTCTCTTCTTAGTCATCAATTCCTTCAAGAACTTGGCATAGAGCGGCATTCGCTCTATTGCTTCAGCAAAGGGAATGTTAATCTGTAATTTCTTGAAGATTTCTAAAAATCTGGAGAACTGGCTGTCATCCCCTTTCTTCTTCAGTTGTTGAGGATATGGTACTTTCGGAACATATGGCTTCAGTTCTCCTTCCTTTTGACGTGAGTTGGAGGTGAGGATTTGAACTTCATCTTTTTCCTCTTTCTTTCCAACTGAATCTTTCTCTTGGGGTTGCTTGGGAGTCTCCTTCAATTCTTTTGCACTTCTGAGGGTTATAGCCTGACACTCCTCCCTTTGGTTTGAGTCTGCATCACTACGAGGGTTGTGGTTGGAAATTCTCTTGAATAGGTAGCCAATTTGTGTCTCAAGTTTCTTGATTGCAGCATCTTGATTCTGCATATTGGACTGCACTTCTTCTCGAAATGCCTTACTGTCTTGAATCTCTTTGCATATGCCCTCAAGCATAGTCTCAATTTTGGAGAGCCTATCTTCAGATAAGGGTGAGTTGAGAGTAGAGGGGTAAGTTGGGTTATGCTGGTTTTGGTATGGATGTGGAGAGGTGTTGTCAGGGTGGTGTTGATATGATCTTTGTGTGGAATGTTGGTAAGCTGCATGGTTGTTGGGGTTGTGACGTCTCTGATCTTGGTTTTGATCTTGTTGGTTTCCCCACCCAAAGTTTGGGTGATTCCTCCATCCAGGGTTGTAGGTTTTGGAGTATGGATCATGGGTTTGCCTGGGTGGGTTTCCAATGTAGTTGGCTTGCTCTTGCTCCTCCTCTGCCTCAGTATTCTCTCCCTCTTGGGTTGCTGATGAGGTGGTGATTGCTGCCACTTGGTTCCTCTCCATCTTCTTGGTGAAGTCAGCCAGCTACTTGGTAATAAGCTTGTTTTGGGCTAGCAGTGCATCCACATTGTTTAGCTCCATCACTCTTCTAGTGTTGCCTCTTTCAGAAGCATAGAAGTAGTCATTCTCTGCTACAGTCTCAATGATATCTATGGCTTCTTCAATGGTCTTCTTCTTGTTCAAAGATCCCCCGGATGAATGGTCTACTGCCTTCTTTGATTCATAAGAAAGGCCTTCATAGAAAATATGTAGCTGCACCCTTTCATTGAACATATCTGGTGGACACTTTCTTGTCAGGTCCTTAAACCTCTCCCATGCTTCATATAGAGTCTCACCATCCTGCTGCCTGAATGTTTGCACCTCAGTTCTCAGCCTGTTAATTTGTTGAGGAGGATAGAATCTTGCCAAGAATTTGTTTACCACATCTTCCCAGGTTACTAAGCTCTCCTTTGGGAAGGATTCCAGCCATTTAGATGCCTTGTCCTTGAGTGAGAAAGGGAACAGAAGTAGTCTATAGGTGTCAGGATGAATACCATTAGACTTCACGGTATCACATATCCTCAAGAAGGTGGTTAGATGTTGATTGGGGTCTTCTTGGACACTCCCTCCGAATGAACAGTTGTTCTAAACAAGGGTGATGAGCTGTGGCTTTAGTTCAAAGTTGTTGGCATGTATGGTTGGCCTTTGGATGCTACTCCCACAGTTTCCTAGGTTTGGGTTGATGTAAGAACCCAGAACTCTTCTCTCTTGCCCAGCATGATTTGCTAGACCCTCTCTGCCCTGGTTGTGAGCCTCTTCTTCATGATGGTTCTCCATGTTTTCATCCATGTCTGGTTCAAAATACTCTTCCTCTTCCTCAGCACCAACTACTCTCTTTCCTCTTGCTTCCCTCCTTAATCTAAGGAAGGTCCTCTCAGGTTCAGAATCAAAGGAAGTTGAAGCCCCGCTTCTTCTCCCTGTCATACAACCAACAAGGCACAAGCAAGGAACTAGAGGCAGAGACTATTCTTGTTAGAAATGCTGTTAGTTTGAGTGATGCAATATATCAAACAGTTAGTGGGTTAGTGGACTGAATCGTAAACAACTAAGAAAATAGGTAGTGGGAAGGGAAGAAAATAACTGAACAGAAAGTAAATTACTCAAATGAACTTAAATCAAACAAAAGAAAAAAAATGCTCAATCTAGTTATCCTCCAATTTAATCATTGTTGATACAAAATCAATCCCCAACAACGGCGCCATAAACTTGATGCACACAGAAACTTGTCTCTCAACAATTTTCCTTCGGCAAGTGTACCGAATTGTCGTCAAGTAAAAACTCACAATAGAGTGAGGTCGAATCCCATAGGGATTGATTGGTCAAGCAACTTTAATTAGAGGAATGTTCTAGTTGAGCGAAGCAGAATTTGGTTTGAGAGTTGCAGGAAATTAAATGGCGGGAAAGTAAATAGCAAAAAATGTAAATTGCTGGAAATAAAGAGCTGAATGTAAATGGCGGAAAGTAAATTGCAGAATCTTAAATGGGAATGGGGAAGATGCTCATAAAAGTAAACTGCAGAAATTAAAGAGAATGGGTAAGATCAGAGATGGGGATTCATTGGGCTTAGGAGATGTTGCATTCTCCGGATCAAGTTCATTTTGATCTCTTCCTCAATCAATGTATTCATTGATCTCCTTGGCAATCTTAAGTGATCGAATTCCAATTCCTTGGTAATTCAATCTCTCAAATCTTAATCAATAGCTAATTCCTTGGTTAATTGCTCATGAGAAGAGATGAAGTATGGTCACTGATTATACCACATGCATTCCCAAATCAAGTGTTAGTAGGATTATAGTCACCATATCCAACCAAACCCAATTTGGTCCAACATGAGAAAGTATTTCTAGCATGATCTCTTCATTCCTCTTCCAAGGTTCAGAAGAGATCCAAGTATGAATAGCTTCTTTTCCAAGATAACTACCCAATTGGATGAAGATTGAAAGCTTTCTAGTAAAATCAAGAGAAAAGATAGAAGAAGAGTAATGAAAACTAGTATTGATCCATCAAATTACAACAGAGCTCCCTAACCCAATGAAAGGGGTTTAGTTGTTCATAGCTCTGGAAATAGAAAACAAAGATGGAGAACACATCATGAAAACTGGAACTAGAAGTGCAGAGAAAGTAAATTATACAGAGAGTAGTTCCCAATTTCCAATCCCCCAAAAAGCTCCTTCCTAATTCAAAACTACCCCTATATATACTACTCTTCTTATCTTCTAGTTGGTTCTTCAAGTCTTAGATATGGGCCTTTGGATCTTGAATTTGAAGCAGTTATACTCTTCAGTGGGCTTAGCTTTACTTGCAGAGAGAAAGTGTGAAGTAGGTAGGGTGTTTAGCTTAGGACGTTAGTGGCGTTAACGTTAAGTGAGAGTGTGGGTTCGAGAACGTTAGTGACAATCACCTTTTTCACTAACGTTCCTCACCCAGGGATGGTCCACGTTAACTTCAACGTTAGTGGCACTAACATGACCACTAACGTTGCCTCTTGGTCCTTCGCACACGTTTTTGGGACTCACCTTTTCCAATAACGTTGAGAGTCTTCCCTTCCCCCTACGTTAGAGTCCACGTTAACTAGGTTAACGTGGCTCTTAACGTAAGCTTGCCAATCCTTCGAGAACGTTAGTGACACTTACCTTTGTCACTAACGTTCCAATGTGCCCCTACTTCCCACGTTAGAGTCCACGTTAACTAGGTTAACGTGGCTTCTAACGTAGCAATGATAGCCATTTCCAACGTTAGTGACAAAGGCGAGTGTCACTAACGTTGGCTCATCATTCCCTTATCCACGTTAGCTTCCACGTTAACTAAGTTAACGTGGGAGTTAACGTTGCTCACATTGGCTCATTCCAACGTTAGTGACAAAGGTGAGTGTCACTAACGTTGGCGATTCTTGCTCCCTCCACGTTAGCTTCCATGTTATCTAAGTTAACGTGGGAGTTAACGTTGCTCATTGTGGTTTAGCTCAACGTTAGTGACAAAGGTAAGTGTCACTATCGTTGGCTTCTCTTTTTCTTCTCAACGTTAGAGTCCACGTTAACTGAGTTAACGTGGCTCTTAACGTGGCCAATTGTGAGCTTGGTCCAACGTTAGTGACAAAGGTAAATGTCACTAACGTTGGCTTCATTTCTTTCTTCCACGTTAGAGTTCATGTTAACTTAGTTAACGTGACTCTTAACGTGGGCTATTATGGCTTCGAGGGCGTTGTTGGCGATTACTTTTCTCATTAACTTTGCAAGTTAGCTCCCATTCCACGTTAGAGGTCACGTTAGTTAGACTAACGTGGCTGCTGACGTGGTTCTTCCTTGCTTCCTTTGTCCTGAAATCAAGCAATAAAGTGCATCAAAGCTCTAGTCCAGTCATGGGAAATGCATCATCCAATTTGTCATTCAATTCATGCAAAATCCTCATGAAATCATGTAAAGTGCACAATGTATGCTTGAATCAAGATGTAAGTGAAATTCTACCCAAAACTTGCTTATTCCCTAAGAAAATGCATGAAACTACTCTAAAAACAATAAAGAAAAGGTCAGTGAAACTGGCCAAAATGCCCTGGCATCATCTTCCTCTTGGAAGATCCCCACATAGCCGAAGACTGAGCTAGTGGAGCGTCCAACTTACGGACATTAAAGCAAAGTGCTAGGTGGGAGACAACCCACCATGGTATGATCGTTCTTTTCTTTATTTTTAGTTTTCTTATTCAATAACTCTTCTCTTTATTAGTACATTTCGTGCATCTACATTTCCATACTTTTATTTTAATTAAAAAAAAATTCACGCGACGCGACCGCCTTATTGACGCGTCTGCGTCGTAGGTGTGGGAGAGAATAATAAATTGAACAGAGAGTCACGCGAGAGCGTGGCTGGAGGCGTGCCAATGGCACAAATTGTACCACGCGACCGCGTCGCCGACACGACCGTGTCATATGGGAATAATGGCCTCCCACGCGACCGCGTGCCCCACGCGGCCGCATGACCAGGATTTCGACGTCAAAGTGGTGCACACCCGAAAGTTGTGCTAGAGTGGTGCTGGACTGGCGCTGGAGGCGCAGTCCCTCTCACGCGATCGCGTGTCCCACGTGTCTGCGTCGTACCATAATAATTGACCACTCACACGATCGCATGCCCCATGCGATCGCGTCACCCAAAATTTGGCATTTAATGATTTTGAACAGAGAGTTGTGCGGGTGCGAGGCTACCCTCGCGCCATTAGCCTAAAACGGGCCACGCGACCGCGTGACCGACACGACCGCGTCATTCAATTTAAGCGCAAGTCGCGCGACCGTGTGCCCCACGTGACCGCGTCGCTTGCGCCGCACAGTTTTCCTAATTTACCAATTATCATATCTTTTTCTCCCCAAATCCTATTTTCTCTTTTCCCTCCTTATTTCTTCTCCCTCCCTTCCCCCGTTCTTCCTTCTTTCTCACTTTTTCCTCTCTCTCACCCCCATTAATAAGGTTTTTCCTTTTTTTTCTCCTTCACTCCTTACTTTTCTATTATTCTTCTTATTTTTATATGTTATCTTCTTTTCTTTTCTTCTTACTTTCATTACTCATATCTTCTTTTTCTCCCTCTCTTTTCCCTTTTTACTTGGTGTTATGAATTTATTTGAGTCATTGTTTTTCATTATATGCTTGTGGATTGTTGTAAATTTGTTTGACAATTATATATTGCTTTTTAAGGGATTACTTGCATGTTCAAATTTTTATTTTCAAGAGCTCTTCTACATGCATGCTATGTGTTTGTGAAAAAGCCCATATGGCATTAGAAACTTCTTTACATTTTTCTACTCTAATATTCAATGCTTACTTTTCACAAATTCCCTTTACTATTTTATTCATTGAATTTAATTGTCAATACAAACGTGATGGTTAGTTACGAGTGATAACATATTTTAATTGGACACTATGCTACTCATGCCTTTGCCTGCATGCCAATAAACCCCTTGCATTTATTTGTCCCCATATGCACTTGCTATATTTCTATTGATGACTTTTTCCATGTGATCATAACCATGAGTTAACGTCATTCTTCTTTATTGTGCACCGATTATCACTTACACCACCATCTTCATTGCTCTACCCCTGTAAATTTAATTTACTTTCTCTTTCCTCTTTCAGGATGGCCACCAAGAAAGTAAAGGAGAAAGCTATCCCCAAACAACCAGTAAGAAGAGGTACAAAAAGAGCATTAGTGGCAGAACCCTCTTCAACTGCGGTAAAGCCCTCCACAAAGAAGATTAAGAGGATCATAAAGGTTGATGATAAAGAAAAAGCCTTCCCAGCAAAGGATACTATGCGATTTCCCAATCGCTACTGTGAGTAGATGTTCCCCATCCTGGCTGAAAGGAGTTACAACAACGAATACCTTCTTCTCCTCCCGCCCAATAATGCTACCTTTGTTGAGCCGCAAATTACACGAAGACAATGGGATTTCCTACAGAGACAGCCAAGGCAGGTCAATCTTTCTTGGGTAGTCGAGTTCTACTCCAACTTCCACCTGCCAACCCTACAGTCTGTCTATGTCCGTCAGAAGTAAGTCCCCATTACTGAAGAAGCCATTCAAAAAGCTCTAGGTCTTCCCCCTGTTCCAGAAGGATTGGACGTCTTTCAAGAAGCCGCACTCAAGTGCCAGAAGTACCAATTTGACTGGGACGCCGTTCTCAGAGTTATCGCACTACCTGACAGCAGATGGATCTACGGATACCATCGTACCCACCCTAAGGGAATTTCGGCTTCAGCACTTACCTTGGAGGCTCGCGTATGGGCACAGATTATGTCCCACTACGTCTTTCTGAGCACTCATGAATCCTCCTTCACTGCGGACATGGCCGTTCTACTATGGTGCATACTTACAGACCAACCTCTGAATCTACCAAGACATATCCGGAATACCATGGGACACGTACAAATCGCTGGCAACATACCTTTTCCCACCCTGGTCTCAGATCTTGTCTCAGCAGCCGGAGTCTCCTACAGAGCTGGGGACACCAAAGCCATGCTTCCCCGGGATGATCAGTATGTCCCTAACGGGAAGTACCTTAGACTTCCAGCAGCCACTATCAGCCAGCCTACTGAACTAGTTGAAGATATTCCTTCTTCAACACCACAAGCACCTACAACAGCCCAACTGCTCCATCAGATACTTGAAAAGTTGGATCGGCATGAACAGAAAGCTAAGATGAGAGAGCACCATAACAAGCGCCGATTTACATACCTCAAGGAGCTGATCATGGGAAAATTCAAGGACTCAGATACCTCGGACTCTACTTCTTTTACCAGCACAGGGAGCCACGATGGCCCCGACGATGGAGATACTGCTACCAACCCACCTTTGTTCCTGACAGATGACACCGAGGACGGTGCAAAGCCTTAAGTGTGGGGAGGTCGGTCAGTACCTGACTTCCGGAGGTAATTTCTCTTCCCTAGCACCAATAAACTAGGATATTTAGTTAGATTTTTCTTTTGTAGAAAAGGATAAATTGCATAGTAATAGATTAGTTGCATGCATGTTCTGCTTGATTGAAAAAACGATAAGTTTCTTCTAAGACCCTATCTTTGGAACAAAATTTCACTAATTTTAATTAAAACTTTTATGTTAAATTTGCTTGAAGTTGTATTTGGAACATGATTTTTGAGCTAAAGAACACACAACCTGTGAGATTTGAGCCTTTATGAATGGTTACATTATTTAACCATAATTATTTTATTCTTGTGTGTTTACTTCTCTATGATTGTAATCTATATTTTGTTTCATCCTATATGTCCAATGTTTATTATATTTATATGTTTGCATATGATTGAGGCCATTATTTGTTTAGCTTACTTATCCAAATTAAGCCTACCCTTTCAATTACCTTTGTTAGCCACTTTGAGTCTTTAAATCCCATTTGTTCTATATTTTACCACATTACTAGTCTTAAGCGGAAAAACAATTATATATCCCAAATTGAATCTTTGGTTAGTTTAAGATAGAATTGTGTATGTTATTTAAGTATGGGATATTATGGAAGCAAAAGATAATAAGGGAATGTGTCATGATAATATATTAGGAATTTGGATAACTACTCAAGAGAAACTGTAAGAATTAAAAATCTATGTGTATTGATAAGCTATGTTTATGTTTATGTTTATGTTAAAAAAAATTTCAAAAAATAAAATAAATAAGGGGACAAAATTACCCCAATGTTAAATTAAGAATTCAAGGGACAATGCATGTATGATAAAATTAAAATAAAAGGTTGAACATGAGTATGGAATGTGAAAGGAAATTTCTGGGTAGCTAGGTATGAATTTTAAAAGTTATATAGAATATATATAGGTTATGTTAAAGCTTGGGTTAATTAAAGATTCAATTTATAAGCTTACTTAGCCATATATATATATATATATCCTTACCCTCACCTTGGCCCCATTATAACCTTGAAAAGACCTCATGATGTTTGCATTGGTGTATTAAATGTTGTTGATTGGTTAGGAGAAGAACAAAAACTAGAAAGCATGACTAGAGAAGGATAGAGTAATTACCCTATACACTAGAGAGACTGGAGTGTACATACACGTCAGTGAGGGTTCAATGCTTGAAATATTATGTTCCCTGCTTTCATGAGCTATCTTCTTGCATTTTTAGTTGTTCTTGCTGTATGAGAATTGGGTTAGTGGAATTTGATTTGTAATTGTTCTGAAGAGCTTATTTACTTTAGATCAAGTGGACAAGAATCATATAGTTGCATTCGCATATATAGGCTGCATTGCATTGCATGGGTTTTACATGTTCTTACTCATTCATTTTATCTCCTTCAACTAAGCATGAGGACATGCTAATGTTTAAGTCTAGGGAGGTTGATAAACCACTATTTTATGGTTTATATTGTGTTAAATGATGTGGTTTTATCATGATCTTTACCCACTTATTCATTAAATAAGCATGCATTTATAATTCCTTCCTAAAATTATTGCATGATTGAAAACTTGCTTCCTAGAGTCTTTTAATTATGTATTTTATTTCTCCTTTATTCCATTCGATGCCGTGATCTATGTGTTAGGTGTTTCAGGCTTTATAGGGCATGAATGAGTTAGAGATTGGAAAGGAAGCTTGCAAAAAATGGAAGGAACACAAGAAATTGAGGAGATGACCAGCGAGAAGCGATGCGGCCGCATGGATGACGCGACCGCGCGGAAGAGAGGAAATCGCAATGACGCGGCTGCATGGATGACGCGGCCGCGCGAATTGGAAATTTGCACAAGTGACGTGGAGGCGTGGACGACGCGCCCTCGTGGCAAAGCGAAACGCCGAATGACGCATCCGCCTGAATGACGCGTCCGCGTGACATGCGCGATCTGCATAATCTGTAGAATTGCTGGGGGTGATTTCGGGCCTTATTTTGACTCATTTTTTGGCCCATAAAAGCAAACTAGAGCCAGAGAACATGCAGAAACCAAAAACAACATTCATTCCGCATAGTTTTAGTTTTTAGATCTAGTTTTCCTCTCCTCTAGGTTTTCTCTCTACACATTCATAGTTTTTTAGGATTGGTTATTTTCATTGTTTTTGCATTGGGATATTGAGAAGAGTTATTGCCTCATCAAGACTTCGACATTCTAGTTCATTCTCTTTACTTGTCTCTTACTCTTCCATGTTCCTTAATTTACTTAATTTTACTATTGGATTATTTTAGCATTTATTAATACAAGAATTACTTTTATTTTTAATTAATCTTTTGATCATTATTTATCATGTCTTTCTTTAATTCCCTTTCTTATGTTATGAATTTTACATTTACAATGAGCGAGTAGTTCCCTAACTTGATGGAGAGTTGATTGAAAGGAACCCTTGAGTTGGGATGCTCAAGAGAAAGATTGTAATTGGGTTTATTGTTGGATTGCTCTCTAGTCACTAACACCAATCCTCACAAGAGCGGATTGGAACTTGTGGATAGAAACAGCATTCCAACTTGTTTAACTTTCCCTTACTTAGTGAGGGACAACTAAACATAATAACCCTCAATTGTCAATTAATCTTGAGAGTACTCCAACATGAATAGGGCTTCCAGCTAATCAACTCCCAGTCAAGGCTTTTATTTAAATTTATATAAATTCTCTAATTTAATTTTCTGCCATTCAACTCAAACCTTTTTGAAAACATCTGATTAATAAAATAGCACACTTTTCTGCAACTCGTTGGGAGACGACCTGGGATTCATACTCCCAGTATTTCAATTTTAATTTCTGTGACACCCTTCTAAATTAATAAGCGAATTTCTGGTTGGTTGAGAACTATACTTGCAATGCATATTTTATAATCATTCTTAACTCGCCAATTTCCGCCACCATCAGACACACTTTGACACTTAGTTAGTTTTAGTTTTAGTTTAGTTTTATCAAGCTTTTAGTTAGTTTCTAGATTAGAATCCTTAGATCTAGGTTAATTTCATGCTTTGATTTACTTTTCCTTTATCAATTCTTGTTCCTCTACTTCTCCTCTCTCTAGTTTTGTATTTCAATTCTTGTAATTCTCTACTTTTATGTTGATGCACTTTTGTTTCCTCTATTTTTCTTTTAATGCAAATTATGTTTTCATGTTCTTTTATTGTTCGTTTGATTTGTTGTTCTTTAATTCCTAGAAATTGAGTAGTGTAGATTTACTATCCTTGCAATTTTACTATGCTTTCCTTTTATGCTCTCCAAGTGTTTGATAAAATGCTTGGAAAGGTGTTAGAGTAGAATTTTATGCTCTTGGCTTGGAAAGGTAACTTAGGAACTCTTGAGTTACTAATATCCAAGTAATTGATGATTGGGAGCCATTTACTCTAGTTCTCATTAATTCAATTAGTGGAGAGCCAGGACTTATGGACATGGATTGATATAGCTCATTTGACATTCCTTTACTAGTTATAATGGGATTCATCCTTGCCAATTCTCATGTTGTGGTTAGTGATAGGGATAGAGATCCTTGACCACCAACCCTTGCCAAGACCTTTTTAGCTATTAGTTTACTTCCTTGCCATTTATCTTTCATGTCTCTTATCAAAACCCCAAACATAACTCATAACCAATAACAAGAACACCTTACTGCAATTCCTAGGGAGAACGACCCGAGGTTCCAACACTTCGGTTATTAATTTTAAGGTTTTTTTTAGTGACAAACAATCTTTTGTATCAAAGGATTATTTGTTGGTTTAGAAACTATACTTGCAACGAGATTTTATTTGTGAATTCTAGACCCTCAAAAATCCGTTACTCAAAATGGCGCTATTGCCGGGGAATTGTAATGGTGTTGTGTTATTGGTTATTGTATATATGTGAATATTGTGAATAGCTTGATTTTTGGATTGATTGTTAGTTTTTGCTGGTTTAAGGATTTGGCTTTCTTTATTTCTTATTAGCTTTTAATTTTATTTTCTCTTTCCATTATGAATTTTCACTTTGGCTATGAGTTTGCATCTAACTATGTTGTAGGAGATGTGAATTTCAATAACAACATGTTGATAGCACGAAAACGTGTCTCTCAACAAATTTCCTTCGGCAAGTATACCGAATTGTCGTCAAGTAATAACTCACAAAAGAGTGAGGTCGAATCCCACAGAGATTAACGGATTAAGCAATCAATGGTTGATTAATTATCCTAGTCAGACGGTTCAGATTTGGATAATGAGCAGCAGGAATTGTAAATTGACAGAAAAGAAAGGAAAAGCAATAAAGTGCAGAAAAGTAAAATGACAAGAAAAGTAAATGTAAGAACTAAAAATAAAATGAACATTGGGATCAAGAGATATTGCAATCCTCCGGATCATGTTCATTCTCATCTCTTCCTCAATCAATGCGTTCATTGATCTCCTTGGCAATCTTAAGTGATCGAATTACAATTCCTTGTAATTCAATCTCTCAAATCTTGATCAATAGCCAATTCCTTGGTCAATTGCTCATGAGAAGAGATGAAGTATGGTCACTAATTATACCACATGCATTCCCAAATCAAGTGTTGGTAGAATTATAGTCACCATATGCTTCCAACCCCAATTTTGTCCAACATGAGAAAGCATTTCTAGCATGATCTCTTCATTCCTCTTCTAATGTTCAGAAGAGATCCAAGTATGAATAGCTTCTTTTCCAAGATAACTACCCAATTGGATGAAGATTGAAAGCTTTCTAGTAAAATCAAGAGAAAAGAAAGAAGAAGAAGAATGAGAACTACAATTGATCTATTGAATCACAATAGAGCTCTCTAACCCAATGAAAAGAGTTAGTTGTTCATTGCTCTACAAAAAAATAGAAAAGAAAGAAAGTGCAGAAAAGTAAAGATGAAGATTAAAACTAAAATTGAAACTTCAAAATTCATAAATGAAAAGTACAAAGAAAAGAAAGAAAAGGAAAAGTGTGTGCGGGGATGGAGTCCGAAGACCCCTCTCTAATCCCCCCTCCAGAATCCTTCTTTGAATGTAAAAGCTAAGGCCCTTATATAGGCTCTCCTAAATTACAAAATGAAATTAAAAGCAATTTTACAATTAAATGAAAATTCCTTTTCTAGATGCTTCTTGTGGCCTTGATTGGTTGACACTTGTGGGCTTGCTTCCTTGAGGTTGGGTGGTCCTTGAAAGAGAATCGAGTTGAGGTCCAGGTGCTAATGTCAGTGCTAATGTTAACCACACTAACTGATGCACGGAAAACTTGTCTCATAACAAATTTCCTTTGGCAAGTGTACCGAATTTGTCGTCAAGTAAAAACTCACAATAGAGTGAGGTCGAATCCCACAGGGATTGATTGATCAAGCAACTTTAATTAGAGGAATGTTCTAGTTGAGCGAATCAGAATTTGAGTTGAGAATTATAGAAAATTAAATGGCGGAAAAGTAAATAACAGAAAAGTAAATGCTAGAAATAAAAAGGTGAACGTAAATGACGGAAAGTAAATTGCAGAATCTTAAATGGGAATGGGGAAATTGCTCATAAAAGTAAATGACTGAAATTAAAGAGAATGGGTAAGATCAGGAATGGGGCGTTCATTGGGCTCAGGAGATGTTGCATCATCCGGATCAATTTCATTTTCATCTCTTCCTCAATCAATGCACTCATTGATCTACTTGGCAATCATAAGTGATCGAATTATAATTTCTTGTAATTCAATCTCTCAAATCTTGATCAATAGCCAATTTCTTGGTCAATTGCTCATGAGAAGAGATGAAGTATGGTCACTGATTATACCACATGCATTTCCCAAATCAAGTGTTGATAGGATTATAGTCACATATCCATCCAAACCCAATTTGGTCCAGCATGAGAAAGCATTTATAGCATGATCTCTTCATTCCTCTTTCAAGGTTCAGAAGAGATCCAAGTATGAATAGCTTCTTTTCCAAGATAACTACCCAATTGGATGAAGATCGAAAGCTTTCAAGTAAAATCAAGAGAAAAGATAGAAGAAGAATAATGAAAACTAGTATTGATCCATCAAATTACAACAGAGCTCCCTAACCCAATGAAAGGGGTTTAGTTGTTCATAGCTCTGGAAAATAAAAACAAAGATGGAGAATACATGATGACACTAGAAGTGCAGAGAAAGTAAAATACAGAGAATAGTTCTATGCCCAGAGGCTCCCTATAATTTTCAACTCCCAATTTAATTCAAAGCTACTCCTATATATACTACTATTCTGTTCTTCTAGTTGGCTCTTCAAGTCTTGGGTAAGGGCCTTTGGATCTTGAGTTTGAAGCAGTTCTCTTCTTCATTGGGCTTATCTTTACTTGCAGAGAGAATGTGAAGTGGGCAGAGACTTTAGCTCAGGACGTTAGTGGCGTTAACGTTCAGTGAAAGTATGGGTTCGAGAACGTTAGTGACATTTAACTTTTTCACTAACGTTCCTCACCCAGGT
The DNA here is from genome assembly GCF_059453495.1 of Arachis ipaensis. NCBI lineage: Eukaryota > Viridiplantae > Streptophyta > Magnoliopsida > Fabales > Fabaceae > Arachis > Arachis ipaensis. The sequence goes on along the minus strand of NC_142441.1, from coordinate 91,992,395 downwards.
AAGAGCCACGTTAACCTCAACGTTAGTCGCACAAATGTTGCCACTAACGTTGCATCTTTGTCCTTTGCGCACGTTATTGGGACTCACCTTTCCCAATAACGTTGAGAAGCCTCCCCCTTCCCTACGTTAGAGTCCACGTTAACTTAGTTAACGTGGCTCTTTTAACGTAGGCTTACCAACCTTCGAGAACGTTAGTGACACTTACCATTGTCACTAACGTTCCAATGTGCCCCTTAGCTCCCATGTTAGAGTCCACGTTAACTAGGTTAACGTGGCTTCTAACGTGGCTGTGCTAGCCATCTCCAACGTTAGTGACAAAGTTGAATGTCACTAACGTTGGCTCATCATCCCTCTCCTCACGTTAGCTTCCACGTTAACTAAGTTAACGTGGGAGTTAACGTGGCTCATTGTGGCTTGTGTTGGCTCCTTCCAACGTTAGTGACAATGTTTGGTGTCACTAACGTTGTCGATAACCTTTCTTCTTCACGTTAACTCCCACGTTAACTAGGTTAACGTGGGAGTTAACGTGGCTTCCTGGGGATAGTGTGTGTTCATCCCAACGTTAGTGACAATGTTTGGTGTCACTAACGTTGTCGACCACCTAGTTTCTTCACGTTAGCTTCCACGTTAATTAGGTTAACGTGGGAGTTAACGTGGCTTCTTGTGACTTGGCCAACGTTAGTGAGAAAGTTGAATGACACTAACGTTGGCGTCCCCCTTTTTTTCTTAACGTTAGAGGCCACGTTAACTAAGTTAACGTGGCAACTAACGTGGCCACTTATGAGCTTGGTCCAACGTTAATGATAATGTTAAGTGTCACTAACGTTGGCTCCATTTTGCTTTCCTCCACGTTAGAGTTCACGTTAACTTACTTAACGTGACTCTTAATGTGGGCAATGATGGCTTCGAGAGCGTTATTGGCAATTACTTTTCTCATTAACTTTGCAAGTTACTCCCATTCCACGTTAGTGTTAACGTTAGTGTAACTAACGTAGCCACTAAAGTGGTTCTTCTTTTCTTCCTTTGTCCTGAAATCAAGAAATAAAGTGCATCAAAGTTCTAGTCCAAGTCATGGGAAATGCAACATCCAATTTGTCCTTAAATTCATGCAAAATTCTCATAAAATCATGTAAAGTGCACAATGTATGCTTGAATCAAGATGTAAGTGAATATCTACCCAAAACTAGCTTATTTCCTAAGGAAATGCATGAAACTACCCTAAAAATAGTAAAACTGTCCCTAAGCAAGTAAAACTGGCCAAAATGCCCTGGCATCACAACACCAAACTTAAAGCTTGCTTGTCCCTAAGCAAGTACTGGAACAAGAGAATGATGAATGGAATGCCAAGAGAAATGAGTCATTCTTGTGGAAGTCATGTCCCTGGTTTTATGGTGGTTTCATGCAGAGCAAGTTAGGTTCATTCCTGGCTTTCAGACCTTTATCATGTCCTAGAATACTCACTGTGAATGCATCCCATGGGACTTTTATTCATTGATCCTTTTATTATTATTTCAGGGCTTATTTTTGTTCTTAGGCTAAGTGCTCTGTAAGGGGGCAACTCTTTAAAATAAGCTTTCAGCCAACACTCCCGAACCAGTTGGTTCAAGGTTCTAAGTGTTGAAGCACCCCTAAGGACTTACTTGCTCAAGTCTCTCCCTGATACATACACACCACAGGCATATAGTTTATTTATTTTCTTTTCTTGAGACCTTGGTGTCCAACACCTCTTTGGGTTACTAAATGCTCTGTAGTGAGAGTTACTCTTGATAGTGGACTTTCAGCTGATAATCCCGAGTTAGTTACCCAAGTTACCAAGTGATAAGGCACCCCTAAGAGCTTATTCATCCAAGTAGATCCCTCACACAGGAGCACCACAGACACATGCCTCAAGATTAAAACCATTGGTGCCTAGCCTTATTGCTTACTCTTTATTTTTTATTTTTCAACCTTTATTGTTCTTTCCCTTTTTCTTATTAGGATCTTCTTATTTAGCTAGTCTCATGGGGTGTGTCTCAAGCATAGTATTCATGACAGATAGTTGTCCTCCCACCTTGTGGTTGAACCAACTTAGCTAACTTATGAGTATAACATAAACTCATGAACTTACTCTGAACTCGTCTCTGGTCTTTAAAAACACTCATTCTCTTTTCATTTGATTTAAAGGGACAAGCATACAAGTAAGTAAAGAGAGGATGCAGTGACATAGAGACTAGCAAACATAGACCTCTTCAACACAAAAAAAAAAAACTTAAAAGATAGAATTTAAAAAGGTTCAGACTAACATTTAACTATTAATCAAGATTGCATTTGGACTTCCAGTTTTCAACATTCTAAGTACATGGAATTAGGTGACAATACAACCTTTAGGGGATGGTTTCTAGTTGCCCCCTTTTTTTGTCATCATCCTGGTCTTTGTTACCTCACTTCCTTGGGTGAAGGTGCACCATTTCCTCATAAGATTCCTGCAAAGTTATTGGAAGTTGCTTGTTCCCAAAGCACTTGATAAATAGTTAGCTTGCATGTATGCTTGTGACTTCTGAACTTAATTTGGTGTGTCAACACCAAACTTAGTTCCTTGCCCAGTACAGAACCTTGCATATATGCAGAGAACCTCATATCTTATTGTTTAACAAAACAATTATCAACTAAAACCTAACTAAATCTAAGTGGTTTCCATTGATTGATTGGAGCTAGCAATGTGCTTTGGGAATGGAGTGTGATTCCTTTGGTGGAACACCAAACTTAGAATCACACTTTCACTCTTGAATTGTTTTGGTGTGGAACACCAAACTTAGCTCCTCGCAATACAGGGGAAACAACTTGCGATCCTTATTGAAATAAAGATGAAAAGAAAACTACCTGAGGTTGGGTTGCCTCCCAAGAGAGCGCTCTTTTATCGTCGCTAGCTCGACTGTTCCTCCTTTACTTGAGACGGTAATTCACTCTGGGGTTTTCCCCCATGTTGCCCAGATAATGCTTGAGTCTTTGTCTGTTCACTGTAAAAATCCTCTCTGAACCTTCATCCATGATTTCGATGTGTCCATATGGCGAAACTTTTGTGACAAGAAAAGGTCCGGACCACCTTGATTTGAGTTTTCCTGGGAATAGTCTTAATTTGGAATTGTAAAGGAGTACTCGCTGCCCCTTTTCGAAACTCCCGGGTGCAAGATGCAGGTCATGTCTTCTCTTTGCCTTCTCTTTATACATCTTGGTATTTTCATAGGCTTGTGACCTGAATTCGTCCATCTCTTGCAGCTGCAAGATCCTCTTTGCACCAGCAGCAATGCTGTCAAAATTTAGTATCTTGATAGCCCAGAGAGCCTTGTGTTCCAGCTCTAGTGGTAAATGACAATCCTTCCCACACACTAGTTGATATGGGGACATTCCAAGTGGTGTTTTGAATGCTGTTCTGTATGCCCAAAGAGCATCATCCAGCTTCTTCGACCAATCCTTTCTTGATGCACCCACAGTCTTTTCCAGAATCCTCTTTAGCTCTCTGTTGGATATCTCAGTTTGTCCACTTGTTTGGGGATGGTAAGGTGTGGCTACCTTGTGTTTTACCCCATATTGTAGGAGAAGAGCTTCTAGTGGTATGTTACAAAAATGGCTCCCTCCATCACTGATGAGTGCTTGTGGGACTCCAAACCGGCTAAAGATATTCTTCCTGAGGAAGTTCATGACTACCCTGTTATCATTCATTGGGGTTGCAATAGCCTCTACCCACTTGGAAACATAATCCACTGCTACCAAGATGTACTTGTTTGCATATGAGGTTAGGAATGGTCCCATGAAATCGATTCTCCACACATCAAACAATTCCAGTTCCAAGATGAAATTTTGTGGCATCTCATTTCTTTTGGGCAAGTTTCCAGATCTTTGGCATTCATTGCAGCTCTTTACTAGTTCTTTGGCATCCTTGAACAAGGTGGGCGAAAAGAATCCGCTTTGTAACACCTTAGCTGTAGTTCTATCCCCTCCAAAGTGGCCTCCATAGCATGAGCCGTGGCAATTCCATAGGACCTCTCGTCCTTCTTTTTCCAAAACACATCTTCTAAGGATTCCATCTGAACATTTCTTGAATAGATATGGCTCATCCCAGTCAAAGTACTTTGCATCATTCATGAGCTTCCTTTTTTGATGTTTATTGATCTCTGGAGGCAATGCCCCAGTTGCCTTGAAGTTGGCAATGTCTGCGAACCATGATGCTTTGTGAACTATCATCAACTGCTCATCAGGGAAGAACTCGTTCACACTTGTATCAGGTGTTCCACCTTTATCATGACGAATCCTGGATAGGTGATCTGCTACCTTGTTCTCCACTCCTTTCTTGTCTTTGATTTCAATATTGAATTCCTACAATAATAAGATCCATCTTATTAGTCTTGGCTTTGATTCTTGCTTGGCAAACAAATATTTAAGTGCTGTGTGATCTGTAAAAACAATCACTTTAGCACCAATGAGGTACGATCTAAACTTGTCAAATGCAAAAACTATTGCTAGCAACTCCTTTTCAATAGTGGTATAATTTCTTTGAGTATCATTAAGGACTTTGCTCGCATAGTATATCACATGGACTAAGTTATCTTTCCTCTGTCCTAACACTGCCCCAACTGCAAAATCAGATGCGTCACAAATTAATTCAAATGGTAAATTCCAATCAGGTGGGAAAATGATAGGATCAGAGGATAACCTCATTTTCAAATTTTCAAAGGCTAACATGCATGTTTCATCAAAGATAAATGGTGTATCAAATATAAGGAGATTGCTTAAGGGCTCGGCTATCTTTGAAAAATCTTTAATAAACCTTCTGTAAAAACCCGCATGCCCTAAAAAGCTCCTAATTGCCCTGACATCACTAGGTGGAGGCAGCTTTTCAATAAGTTCTACTTTGGCTCTGTCAACCTCAATGCCTTGGTTAGAAACTTTGTGACCAAGGACTATTCCTCCTGTTACCATAAAGTGACATTTCTCCCAGTTCAAGACCAGATTGGTCTCTTGGCATCTTTTCAATACCAAGGCGAGGTGATGTAGGCAACTAGGAAATGAATCTCCGAATACCGAGAAATCATCCATAAAAACTTCAATGAATTTTTCTATCATATCTGAAAAAATAAAAAGCATGCAGCGTTGGAAAGTCGCAGGTGCATTACATAGCCCAAATGGCATGCGCCTGTAGGCAAACACTCCATAAGGGCAAGTGACTGAGGTTTTCTCTTGATCTCTGGGATCAACCATTATTTGGTTATATCCTGAATAACCGTCGAGAAAACAATAATAAGCGTGCCCTGCGAGTCTTTCCAACATCTAATCCATGAATGGAAGGGGGAAATGATCTTTTCGTTTAGTCTTATTGAGCTTCCTGTAGTCTATGCACAGCTGCCATCCTGTGACTGTCCTTGTAGGAATTAGTTCGTTCTTCTCATTGGGAACTGGTGCACGAAATTGTGATCTCAGGCAACGGTGCTAGAAACTCTGTACGCACGTCTTAATAAATCGTTTTTCATTCACAACTTCGATACAACTAACCAGCAAGTGCACTGGGTCGTCCAAGTAATAAACTTTACGTGAGTAAGGGTCGATCCCACGGAGATTGTTGGTATGAAGCAAGCTATGGTCACCTTGTAAATCTCAGTTAGGCGGATATAAAATAGTTATGGAGTTTTTGAATATTAATAATAAATAGAAAATAAGGATAGAAATACTTATGTAATTCATTGGTTAGAATTTCAGATAAGCGTATAGAGACGCATTCGTTCCTCTGAACCTTTGCTTTTCTGCTATCTTCATCCAATCAATCTTACTCCTTTCCATGGCTGGCTTTATGTAAGGACATCACCGTTGTCAATAGATACTTTTTATCCTCTCTGGAAAATGGTCCGATGCGCTGTCACTGCATGGCTAATCGTCTGGAAGCATCACCCTTGTCAATGGCTGCATCCCATCCTCTTGTGAAAATGGTCCAAATGCTCTGTCACAGCACGGCTAATCATGTGAGGTTCTCGATCATACTGGAATAGGATTCACCCTCCTTTTGCGTCTGTCACTACGCCCAGCACTCGCGAGTTTGAAGTTCGACACAGTCATTCAATCCTAGAGTCCTACTCGGAATACCACAGACAAGGTTTAGACTTTCCGGACTCTCATGAATGCCGCCATCAATCTAGCTTATACCACAAAGATTCTGATTAAGAGATCCAAGAGATACTCATTCAATCTAAGGTAGAACGGAAGTGGTTGTCAGGCACGCGTTCATAGGGAATGATGATGACTGTCACGTTCATCACATTCAGGTTGAAGTGCGAATGAATATCTTAGAAGCGGAATAAGTTGAATTGAATAGAAAAACAGTAGTACTTTGCATTAATCTTTGAAGAACAGCAGAGCTCCACACCTTAATCTATCGAGTGCAAAAACTCTACCGTATGAAAATACATAAGTGATAATGGTCTAGGCATGGCCGAATGGCCAGCCCCCATGAAAGTCTAAGATAGCATAAAACTGATCAAAGATCTCTAATACAATAGTAAACAGTCCTATTTATACTAAACTAGTTACTAGGATTTACAGAAGTAAGTAATTGATGTATAAATCCACTTTCGGGGCCCACTTGGTGTGTGCTTGGGTCAATCTTGGAGTTGAACGCCAGTTTGTAATGTAATTCTGGCGTTTAACTCTGGCTTGTGACGTGTTTTTGGCGTTTAACTCCAGACAGCAGCGTAGAATTGGCGTTCAACGCCCTTTTACGTCATCTAAACTCGGCCAAAGTATGGACTATTATATATTGCTGGAAAGCCCTGGATGTCTACTTTCCAATGCAATTGGAAGCGTGCCATTTTGAGTTCTGTAGCTCCCGCAAATCCACTTTGCGTGCAGGGAGGTCAGAATCCAACAGCATCAGCAGTCCTTCTTCAACCTCTGAATCTGATTTTTGCTCAAGTCCCTCAATTTCAGCCGGAAAATACCTGAAAACACAGAAAAACACAAACTCATAGTAAAGTCCAGAAATGTGAATTTAACATAAAAACTAATGAAAACATCCCTAAAAGTAACTAGATTCTACTAAAAATATACTAAAAACAATGCCAAAAAGCGTATAAATTATCCGCTCATCACAACACCAAACTTAAATTGTTGCTTGTCCCCAAGCAACCGAAAATCAAATAGGGTAAAAAGAAGAGAATATACTATAAATTCCAAACTATCAATGAAACATAGCTCCAATCAGATGAGCGGGACTTGTAGCTTTTTGCCTCTTGAATAGTTTTGGCATCTCACTTTATCCTTTGAGGTTCAGAATGATTGGCATCTATAGGAACTCAGAGTTCAGATAGTGTTATTGATTCTCCTAGTTCAGTATGATGATTCTTGAACACAGCTACTTTATGAGTCTTGGCCGTGGCCCTAAGCACTTTGTTTTCCAGTATTACCACCAGATACATAAATGCCACAGACACATAACTGGGTGAACCTTTTCAGATTGTGACTCAGCTTTGCTAAAGTCCCCAATTAGAGGTGTCCAGGGTTCTTAAGCACACTCTTCTTTTGCTTTGGACCTTGACTTTAACCGCTCAGTCTCAAGTTTTCACTTGACACCTTCACGCCACAAGCACATGTTTAGGGACAGCTTGGTTTAGCCGCTTAGGCCAGGATTTTATTCCTTTAGGCCCTCCTATCCACTGATGCTTAAAGCCTTGGGATCCCTTTTATTGCCCTTGCCTTTTGGTTTTAAGGGTTACTGGCTTTTTGCTCTTGCCTCTTGGTTTTAAGAGCTTTTGGCTTTTTCTGCTTGCTTTTTATTTTTATTTTATTTTATTTTTTTCGCCCTTTTTTTTCTGCAAGCTTTGTTCTTTGCTGCTTTTTCTTGCTTCAATAATCATTTTTATGATATTTCAGATTATCAAATAACATGTCTCCTTATCATCATTCTTTCAAGAGCCAACATATTTAACATTCTTAAACAACAACTTCAAAAGACATATGCACTGTTCAAGCATTCATTCAGAAAACAAGAAGCATTGTCACCACATCAATATAATTAAACTAAGTTCAAGGATAAATTCGAAACTCATGTACTTCTTGTTCTTTTGAATTAAAACAGTTTTCATTTAAGATAGGTGATGGGTTCATAGGACATTCATAACTTTAAGACATAGTTACTAACTACTAATGATCATGTAATGAAGACACAAACATGGATAAGCACTTAACATAGAGAAAACGAAAAACAGAGAATGTAAGAACAAGGAATGAGTCCACCTTAGTGATGGTGGCGTTTCCTTCTTGAGGAACCAATGATGTCCTTGAGCTCTTCTATGTCTCTTCCTTGTCTTTGTTGCTCCTCCCTCATTGCTTTTTGATCTTCTCTTATTTCATGAAGGATGATGGAGTGCTCTTGATGTTCCACCCTTAATTGTCCCATGTTGGAACTTAATTCTCCTAGGGAGGTGCTGATTTGCTCCCAATAACTTTATGGAGGAAAATGCATCTGAGGCATCTCCGGGATCTCATGGTGATGAGATTCATGTGTCTCTTGAGATCCATGAATGGGCTCTCTTGCTTGCTCCATCCTTTTCTTAGTGATGGGCTTCTCTTCCTCAATGGGAATGTCTCCTTCTATGAAAGCTCCAGCTGAGTAACATAGATGGCAAATAAGATGAGGGAAAGCTAGCCTTGCCCCAGGAGAGGGCTTTTCAGCTATTTTGTAGAATTCAAGGGAGATGACTTCATGAACTTCTACTTCCTCTCCAATCATGATGCTATGAATCATGATGGCCCGATCCACAGTAACTTCAGATCGGTTGCTAGTGGGATGATGGAGCGTTGGATGAATTCCAACCATCCTCTAGCCACAGGCTTGAGGTCCAGTCTTCTCAATTGAACTGGCTTGCCTTTGGAGTCAATCTTCCATTGAGCTCCTTCCACACATATGTCCATGAGGACTTGGTCCAACCTTTGATTAAAGTTGACCCTTCTAGTGTAGGGGCGTGCATCTCCTTGCATCATAGGCAAGTTAAATGCCAACCTCACATTTTTCGGACTAAAATCTAAGTATTTCCCCCGAACCATTGTAATATAATTCTTTGGGTTTGGGTTCTTACTTTGATCATGGTTCCTAGTGATCCATGCATTGGCATAGAACTCTTGAACCATTAGGATGCTGACTTGTTGCATAGGGTTTGTTAGAACTTCCCAACCTCTTCTTTGGATTTCATGTCGGATCTCCGGATACTCATTATTCTTGAGCTTGAAAGGGACCTCGGGGATCACCTTCTTCTTGGCCACAACATCATAGAAGTGGTCTTGATGAGCTTTGGAGATGAATCTTTCCATCTCCCATGACTCAGAGGTGGAAGCTTTTGTCTTCCCTTTCCCTTTTCTAGAGGATTCCCAAACTTAGAATATTGCTCGCCCTCGAGCAAGAGAAGAAAGAATAGATGAAGAAGAAGAAGAAAACATGGAGGAGAGGGGGGAGGGGTGTATTCGGCCAAGAAGGGGAAGAGAGGGTTGTGTTGTGTGAAAATGAAGAAGAATGGAGGGCTTTATATAGGGAAGGGAGGGGGGGTAAGGTTCGGCCATAAGGGTGGGTTTTGGGTGGGAAATTGATTTTGAATTTTGAAGGTAGGTGGGGTTTATGAGGTAGGTTTATGGGGAAGAGTGGATGGATGTGAGTGGTGAAGTGGTTATAGGGAAGAGAGATTGAGGTGATTGGTGAAGAGTTTTGGGGAAGAGTGTTTATGGGATTGTGTGAAAGAGGGGTGAGAAGAAGTGAGTGGAGGTAAGTGGGGATCCTGTGGGGTCCCCAGATCCTGAGGTGATCCTGTGGGGTCCACAGATCCTGAGGTGTTCAAGGATTTACAACCTTGCACCAAATTAGGCATGCAAAATGCCCTTGCACACAACTCTGGGCGTTCAGCGCCAGATTGGTGCTTGTTCTGGGCATTGAACGGCCATTTGTTGCCCATTTCTGGCGTTGAACGCCAAAACCATGCTTGTTCTGGGCGTTCAGCGCCAGCTCTTCTCCAGGGTGCAATTCTGGCGTTCAAACGCCTAGATGCTGCCCATTTTGGGCGTTCAGCGCCAGAACCATGCTCTGTTCTGGCGTTGAACGCCAGCCAAATGCTTCTTACTGGCGTTTAAACGCCAGTGAGATCCTCCTCCAGAGTGTGATTTTTCTTCTGCTGTTTTTGATTCTGTTTTCAATTTTTATATTTATTTAGTGACTCCACATGATCATGAACCTAATAAAACATGAAAGAACAATAAAATTAGATAAATAAAAATTGGGTTGCCTCCCAACAAGCGCTTCTTTAATGTCAATAGCTTGACAGTGGGCTCTCATGGAGCCTCACAGATGTTCAGAGCATTGTTGAGACTTCCCAACACTAAACTTAGAGTTTGACTGTGGGGGCTCTGGTTGACTCTGTTTTGAGAGAAGCTTACTGTGCCTCTTTTCCATATTTACAGAAGGGTAACCTTGAGTTGTAAACACAAGGGAGTCCTCATTCAATTGAAGGACTAATTCACCTCTGTCAACATCAATCACAGCTCTTGTTGTGGCTAGGAAAGGTCTTCCAAGGATGATAGATTCATCCTCATCCTTCCCAGTATCAAGGATTATGAAATCAGCAGGGATGTAAAGGCCTTCAACCTTTACTAACCCGTCCTCTACTTGTCCATAAGCCTGTTTTCTTGAATTGTCTGCCATCTCTAATGATATTTTAGTAGCTTGCACCCCAAAGATTCCCAGTTTCTCTATTACAGAGAGGGGTATGAGGTTTATCCCTGAACCAAGGTCACACAGAGCCTTTTCAAAGATCATGGTGCCTATGGTACAAGGTATTAGGAACTTTCCAGGATCCTGTTTCTTTTGAGGCAATCTCAGTTGATCCAGATTACTTAGTTCATTGGTGAACAAGGGAGGTTCATCTTCCCAAGTCTCAATACCAAATAATTTGGCATTCAGCTTCATGATTGCACCAAAGTACTTGGTAACTTGCTTTTTAGTAACATCCTCATTCTCCTCAGAAGATGAATACTCGTCAGAGCTCATGAAGGGCATAAGTAGGTTCAATGGAATCTCTATGGTCTCTAGATGAGTCTCAGATTCCTTTGGTTCCTCAAAGGGAAACTCCTTATTGATCACTGGACGTCCCAGGAGGTCTTCCTCACTGGGATTTACGTCCTCCCCTTCCTCTCCAGGTTTGGCCGTGTTAACTATGTCAATGGCCTTGCACTCTCCTTTTGGATTTTCTTCTGTATTGCTTGGGAGAGTACTAGGAGGGATTTCAGTGATCCTTTTACTCAGGTGGCCCACTTTTGCCTCCAAATTTCTAATGGAGGACCTTGTTTCATTCATGAAACTTACAGCGGCCTTAGATAGATCAGAGACTAAGTTTGCTAAATTAGAGGTATTTTGTTCAGAGTTCTCTGTCTGTTGCTGAGTGGATGATGGAAAAGGTTTACTATTGTTAAACCTATTTCTTCCACCATTATTAAAGCCTTGTTGAGGCTTTTGTTTATCCTTCCATGAGAGATTTGGGTGATATCTCCATGATGAGTTATAGGTGTTTCCATAAGGTTCACCTAAGTAATTTACCTCTGCTATTGCAGGGTTCTCAGGATCATAGGCCTCTTCTTCAGAAGATGCCTCTTGAGTACTGTTGGATGCAGCTTGCATTCCATTCAGACTCTGAGAAATCATATTGACTTACTGAGTCAATATTTTATTCTGAGCCAATATGGCATTCAGAGTATCAATTTCAAGAACTCCCTTCTTCATAGGCGTCCCATTACTCACAGGATTCCTCTCAGAAGTGTACATGAACTAGTTATTAGCAACCATGTCAATGAGTTCTTGAGCTTCTGCAGGCATTTTCTTTAGGTGAATGGATCCACCTGCAGAAGTATCCAATGACATCTTAGCTAATTCAGACAGACCATCATAGAATATATCCAGGATGGTCCATTCTGAAAGCATGTCAGAAGGCTTACTTTTTGGTCAGTCCTTTGTATCTCTCCCAAGCTTCATAGATGGATTCACCTTCTTTCTGTCTGAAGGTCTGAATATCCACTCTAAGCTTACTTAGCTTTTGAGGAGGAAAGAACTTGGCTAAGAAAGCCTTGACCAGCTTATCCCAAGAGTTCAGGCTATCCTTAGGTTGAGAGTCCAACCATACTCTAGCTCTGTCTCTTACAGCAAAAGGGAAAAGCATGAGCCTGTAGACTTCAGGATCTACTCCATTAGTCTTAACAGTATCACATATCTGCAAGAATTCAGTTAAGAACTGAAAAGGATCTTCAGATGGAAGTCCATAAAACTTGCAGTTCTGCTGCATCAGAGAAACTAATTGAGGTTTAAGCTCAAAATTGTTTGCTCCAATGGCAGGAATGGAGATGCTTCTTCCATGTAAATTGGAATTAGGTGCAGTAAAGTCACCAAGCATCCTCCTTGCATTATTATTATTTTCGGCTGCCATCTCCTCTTCCTGTTCGAAAATTTCTGAAAGGTGCTTGCTGGATTGTTGTAATTTAGCTTCTCTTAGTTTCCTCTTCAGAGTCCTTTCAGGTTCTGGATCTGCTTCAACAAGAATGTTCTTGTCCTTTCTCCTGCTCATATGAAAAAGAGGGACAGAAAAATAATAATAATAGAGGTCCTTTTTACCACAGTATAGAGGTCCCTGTGTGAGTAGAAGAGAAGAAGAAGAAAAAATTCGAACACAGATGGAAGAGGGGGTTCGAATTTGGGTGAGATGAAGTGTTAGTAGATGAATAAATAAATAAAAGAAGATAAGAGAGAGAGAGAATTTTCGAAAATAATTTTTGAAAAAGAGTTAGTGATTTTCGAAAATAGTTTTTGAAAAAGGTTAGTGCTTTTCGAGAATCAAAAATTAAAATAATTAGTTAATTAGAAAGAAATTTTGAAAAAGAGGGAAGATATTTTCGAAAATTAGAGAGAGAGAGTTAGTTAGGTAGTTTTGAAAAAGATAAGAAACAAACAAAAAGTTAGTTAGTTAGTTGAAACAAATTTGAAAATCAATTTTGAAAAGATAAGAAGATAAGAAGTTAGAAAGGATATTTTAAAATCAAATTTTGAAAAAGATAAGATAAAGAGATATTTTTGAAAAGATATGATTGAAATTAGTTTTGAAAAAGATTTGATTTTTAAAATCACAATTAATGACTTGATTCACAAGAAATCACAAGATATGATTCTAGAACTCAAAGTTTGAATCTTTCTTAACAAGCAAGTAACAAACTTGAAATTTTTGAATCAAAACATTAATTGATGATGTTATTTTCGAAAATTAGGAGATAAAGATAAGAAAAAGATTTTTGAAAAATATTTTTAAAATTTTCAAAAATAAATAAGAAAAATGAAAAAGATTTGATTTTTGAAAAAGATTTTGAAAAAGATAAGATTTTTAAATTGAAAATTTGATTTGACTCATAAAAACAACTAGATTTTAAAAAGTTTTGAAAAAGTCAACTCAAATTTTTGAAATTTATGAGTGAAAAAGGGAAAGATATGTTTTTTTTTATTTTTGAATTTTTAATGATGAGAGGGAAAAACATGAAAAAGACTCAATGCATGAAAATTTTGTATCAAAACAATGAATGCATGCAAGAATGCTATGAACGTCAAGATGAACATCAAGAACACTTTGAATGTCAAGATGAACATCAAGAACTTATTTTTGAAAAATTTTTAATGCAAAGAAAACATGCAAGACACCAAACTTAAAAATTTTTCATGTATAGACACTATGAATGCAAGAATGCATATGAAAAATAAGAAAAGACACAAAACATGAAAACATCAAGATCAAACAAGAAGACTTACCAAGAACAACTTGAAGATCATGAAGAACACTATGAATGCATGAATTTTTTGAAAAATGCAAGATGAATATGTAATTGACACCAAACTTAAAATCTGACTCAAGACTCAAACAAGAAACACAAATTTTTTTTTATTTTTATGATTTTCTAATTTTTTTGGATTTTTGTATATTTTTTCGAAAAAACATGTAGGAAAAAGAAAATAAGGATTTCAAAATTTTTTTAATATGAATTCCAGGAATCTTGTATTCTTAGTCTAAAGCTCCAATTCGAGGGTCAGGCATGGCTTAATAGCCAGCCAAGCTTTAGTATGTAACTCAGACATGCCACGGCTGACATTCCAATTAAATTGCCTCTATGCTGATGGTTGGAAGCCCCTATCCAAAAGAATTAGACATGACTTTACAGCTAGCCAGGCTTCAACATGCTTCATGAAACTCTAGAATTTATTCTTAAAAATTCTGAAGAAAAATATATTTTTGAAAAGATTTATTTTATTTTTTTTTCGAAAACAGATGAGAAATTTTTAAAAGGTTTTTGAAAAATTTTTGAAAATAAAACAAAAAGAAAATTACCTAATCTGAGCAACAAGATGAACCGTCCGTTGTTGAAACTCGAACAATCCCCGGCAACGGCGCCAAAAACTTGGTGCACGAAATTGTGATCTCAGGCAACGGCGCCAGAAACTCTGTACGCACGTCTTAATAAATCATTTTTAATTCACAACTTCGATACAACTAACCAGCAAGTGCACTGGGTCGTCCAAGTAATAAACCTTACGTGAGTCAGGGTCGATCCCACGGACATTGTTGGTATGAAGCAAGCTATGGTCACCTTGTAAATCTCAGTCAGGTGGATATAAAATAGTTATGGAGTTTTCGAATATTAATAATAAATAGAAAATAAGGATAGAAATACTTATGTAATTCATTGGTTAGAATTTCAGATAAGCGTATAGAGATGCATTCTTTCCTCTGAACCTCTGCTTTCCTGCTGTCTTCATCCAATCAATCTTACTCCTTTCCATGGCTGGCTTTATGTAAGGACAACACCGTTGTCAATGGCTACTTTTTATCCTCTCTGGAAAATGGTCCGATGCGCTGTCACTGCATGGCTAATCGACTGGAGGCATCACCCTTGTCAATGGCTGCATCCCATCCCCTTGTGAAAATGGTCCAAATGCTCTGTCACAGCATGGCTAATCATCTGAGGTTCTCGATCATACTGGAATAGGATTCACCCTCCTTTTGCGTCTGTCACTATGCCCAGCACTCGCGAGTTTGAAGTTCGTCACAGTCATTCAATCCCAGAGTCCTACTCGGAATACCACAGACAAGGTTTAGACTTTCTGGACTCTCATGAATGCCGCCATCAATCTAGCTTATACCATGAAGATTCTGATTAAGAGATCCAAGAGATACTCATTCAATCTAAGGTAGAACGGAAGTGGTTGTCAGGCACGCATTCATAGGGAATGATGATGATTGTTACGTTCATCACATTCAGGTTGAAGTGAGAATTAATATCTTAGAAGCGGAATAAGTTGAATTGAATAGAAAAATAGTAGTACTTTGCATTAATCTTTGAGGAACAGCAGAGCTCCACACCTTAATCTATGGAGTGCAGAAACTCTACTGTATGAAAATACATAAGTGATAATGGTCCAAGCATGGCCGAATGGCAAGCCCCCATGAAAGTCTAAGATAGCATAAAACTGATCATAGATCTCTAATACAATAGTAAACAGTCCTATTTATACTAAACTAGTTACTAGGGTTTACAGATGTAAGTAATTGATGCATAAATCCACTTCCGGGGCCCACTTGGTGTGTGCTTGGGCTGAGCATGAATGTTACACATGTAGAGGTTAATCTTGGAGTTGAACGCCAGTTTGTAACGTATTTCTGGCATTCAACTCTGGCTTGTGACGTGTTTCTGGCGTTTAACTCCAGACAACAGCGTAGAACTGGCGTTCAACGCCATTTTACATCATCTAAACTCGGCCAAAGTATGGACTATTATATATTGCTGGAAAGCCCTGGATGTCTACTTTCCAACGTAATTGGAAGTGCGCCATTTTGAGTTCTGTAGCTCCAGAAAATTTACTTTG
Organism: Arachis ipaensis; assembly: GCF_059453495.1. Lineage (NCBI taxonomy): Eukaryota > Viridiplantae > Streptophyta > Magnoliopsida > Fabales > Fabaceae > Arachis > Arachis ipaensis. The sequence continues at coordinate 91,976,446 of NC_142441.1, read as the reverse complement.
AGTGCAGGAAGGTCAGAATCCAACAGCATCAGCTGTCCTTCTTCAACCTCTGAATCTGATTTTTGCTCAAGTCCCTCAATTTCAGCCAGAAAATACCTGAAATCACAGAAAAACACACAAAGTCATAGTAAAGTCCAAAAATGTGAATTTAACATAAAAACTAATGAAAACATCCCTAAAAGTAACTAGATTCTACTAAAAACATACTAAAAATAATGCCAAAAAGCGTATAAATTATCCGCTCATCAGGAACCACGGTAATTCCTCCCTTTTTTGGGACAACATGCACGGGGCTAACCCAGGGGCTGTCTGAGATCAGGTAAATTACCCCTCCCTGCCATAACTTCATATCTTCTTTCTGTACCACTTCCTTCTTGATTGGGTTCAACCTCCTTTGGGATTGAATGGATGGTTTGGCATCATCTTCCAGCAGTATCTTGTGCATACATATGGCCGAACTTATCCCCTTCAAGTCAGCAAGAGTCCAACCAATGGCATATTTGTGGTTTCGCAGTACTTTGAGCAGTTCATCCTCTTGATCTTGGCTGAGGCATAAGCTTATAATTACTGGGTAATTTTCATCTTCTCCTAAGTATGCATATTTGAGAGAGGGTGGCAATGCTTTGAGTTCAAGTTTGGGTACTTCTGACTTTTTGTTCTCTTCCTTTGGTGCACCTTGTATTTGACTCTCTGCTGTTGCAACCTCTTCAATAAACGTAGACTCCTCCTCTATTATACCTTCAGGTTCTTCTTCTTCAAAATTTTCCTGCACTGCGTCTTCAAGTGAGTCCAACCTCATACACTCTCCCATTTGCTCTGGTGGGTAACTCATGGCCTTGAACACATTGATCGTCATCTTTTCATTGTGTAATCTCAGGGTGAGATCTCCTTTTTGTACATCAATGACAGCTCCAGCAGTGGCCCAAGAATGGCCTTCCCAGGATGATGGAAGCCTTGGCTTCCTCCTGCATGTCTAGCACTACAAAGTCTGCTGGGAAGATAAAATCTCCCACTTTCACCAGCAAATCTTCTACGATGCCATGTGGGAACTTGAATGATCGGTCTGCCAATTGTAAGGCCATCTTTGTCGGTTTAGCTTCCTCAATCTTCATCTTTCTCATCATAACTACCGACATCAAATTGATGCTGGCTCCTAAGTCACAAAGAGCCTTTTCCACTGTGATTTCCCATATAATACAAGGGATCTGAAAACTCCCGGGATCCTTCAATTTCTGGGGTAGTTTGTGCTGAATGATAGCACTACATTCTTCGGTTAGTATCACAGTCTCGTTGTTCTTCCAGCTTCTCTTCTTAGTCATGAGCTCCTTCAAGAACTCGGTGTAGAGTGGCATTTGTTCTATTGCTTCAGCAAAGGGTATGTTGATTTGAAGTTTCTTGAAGATTTCCAAAAATCTCGAAAACTGATTGTCATCCCCTTTCTTCTTTAATTGCTGAGGGTATGGGACTCTTGGGGCGTCTGGCTTCAGCACTCCTTCCCCTTTTTGTGAACTCAAAGTGGGAATTCGAGCTTCGTCCTGCTCTTCTTCCTCTTTATTTGAGTCCTCTTCTTGTGGTTTCTGGGGGGTTTCCTTCAGTTCCTTCCCACTCCTAAGGGTGATAGCCTGACACTCCTCCCTTTGTGTTGAGCTAGTATTGCTGCGAAGGTTGTGGCTGGAAATTTGCTTGAATAAGTAGCCAATTTGTGTCTCAAGTTTCTTGATGGCAGCATCCTGATTCTGCATATTGGACATCACCTCTTCTCGGAACGCTTTACTATCCTGAATCTCTTTGCCTATGCCTTCAAGTAGATTCTCAATCTTTGAGATTCTGTCATCCAATGATTGTAGATCGTGATTAGAGGTGGAAGGATGAGGTAAGTTATTTTGGTTTTGATGTGGATGTGGAGAGGTGTTGTTATTGGGGTGTTGATATGGTCTAGATGTGAAATTTTGGTGGCTTGCATTGTTGGGATTTGGGCATCTTTGATCAAGGCTTTGGTCAGGTTGATTTCCCCACCCAAAGTTTGGGTGATTCCTCCATCCAGGGTTGTAGGTCTTGGAGTATGGATCATGGTTTTGCCAGGTGAATTACCAATGTAGTTGACTTGCTCCTGACTTCCCTCTGCTGAAGTGGTGATTGCTGCTACTTGGTTCCTCTCCATCTTCTTGGTGAGGTCAGCCAGCTGCTGGGTAATGAGCTTGTTCTGAGCCAGCAGCGCATCTACATTGTTTAGCTCCATTACTCCTCTAGTGTTCCCTCTTTCGGAAGCATAGAAGTAGTCGTTCTCTGCTACTGTTTCAATGACATCTATGGCCTCCTCAATGGTCTTCTTCTTGTTCAAAGATCCTCCGGATGAATGGTCTACTGCCTTCTTTGACTCATAGGAGAGCCCTTCATAGAAAATGTGCAGCTGCACCCATTCTTTGAACATATCTGGTGGGCACCTCCTTGTTAGGTTTTTAAACCTCTCCCATGCTTCATACAGAGTCTCACCATCTTGTTGCCTGAAAGTTTGAACCTCAGCTCTTAGCCTATTGATTCGTTGAGGGGGGTAAAATCTTGCTAAGAATTTGTTCACCACATCTTCCCAAGTTGTCAAGCTCTCCTTTGGGAAAGACTCCAGCCACTTGGCTGCCTTATCCTTGAGTGAGAATGGAAATAAGAGCAGTCTATAGGCGTCAAGATGAGCACCATTAGACTTCACTGTGTCACATATTCTCAGGAAGGTGGTTAGATGTTGATTGGGATCTTCTTGGACACTTCCTCCGAACGAACAGTTGTTCTGAACAAGGGTGATGAGCTGTAGTTTTAGTTTAAAATTATTGGCATGGATGGTTGGCTTTTGAATGCTACTTTCACAGTTTCCTGGGTTTGGATTGATGTAAGAGCCTAAAACTCTTCTATCCTCCCCAGCATGATTTGCTCGTCCTCTTCCGCCATGGTTGTGAGCTTCTTCTTCACGATGGTTTTCCATGTTTTCTTCCGTGTTTGGTTCAAAGTATTCCTCAAAGTGTTCCTCCTCTTCTTCAGCACCAACTACACGTTTTTCTCTTGCCTCCCTCCTTAGTCTAAGGAAGGTTCTCTCAGGTTCAGAATCAAAGGAAGTTGAAGCCCCGCTTCTTCTCCCTGTCATACAACCAACAAGTACAAGCAAAGAGAATAGGTGCAGAAAGTATATCCATCAGAATTACTGTTAGTGTGAGTGATGCAATATATCAAACAGTTAGTGGGTTAGTGAAATGAATGGTAAATAACAAAGAAAAAGTAGGGGGAAGGGAAGAAATTAACTAAAACAGAAAGTAAATGACTCAAACAGAAAATTAAATCAAACAGAAAATTAAATCAAACAAAAATAAAATGCTCAATCTAGTTATCCTCCAATTTAATCATTGTTGATGCACAATCAATCCCCGGCAATGGCGCCATAAACTTGATGCACGGAAAACTTGTTTCATAACAAATTTCCTTCGGCAAGTGTACCGAATTTGTCATCAAATAAAAACTCACAATAGAGTGAGGTCGAATTCCACAGGGATTGATTGATCAAGCAACTTTAATTAGAGGAATGTTCTAATAAAGCGAAGCAGAATTTGAGTTGAGAATTGCAGAAAATTAAATGGCGGGAAAGTAAATAACAGAAAAGTAAATGCTAGAAATAAAAAGGTGAATGTAAATGACGGAAAGTAAATTGCAGAATCTTAAATGGGAATGGGGAAATTGCTCATAAAAGTAAATGACTGAAATTAAAGAGAATGGGTAAGATCAGGAATGGGGCGTTCATTGGGCTCAGGAGATGTTGCATTCTCCGAATCAATTTCATTTTCATATCTTCCTCAATCAATGCACTCATTCATCTCCTTGGCAATCTTAAGTGATCGAATTACAATTTCTTGTAATTCAATCTCTCAAATCTTGATCAATAGCCAATTCCTTGGTCAATTTCTCATGAGAAGAGATGAAGTATGGTCACTGATTATACCACATGTATTTCCCAAATCAAGTGTTGAGAGGATTATAGTCACATGTCCATCCAAACCCAATTTGGTCCAGCATGAGAAAGCATTTCTAGCATTATCTCTTCATTCCTCTTTCAAGGTTCAGAAGAGATCCAAGTATGAATAGCTTCTTTTCCAAGATAACTACCCAATTGGATGAAGATCGAAAGCTTTCAAGTAAAATCAAGAGAAAAGATAGAAGAAGAATAATGAAAACTAGTATTGATCCATCAAATTACAACAGAGCTCCCTAACCCAATGAAAGGGGTTTAGTTATTCATAGCTCTGGAAAATAAAAACAAAGATGGAGAATACATGATGAAACTAGAAGTGCAGAGAAAGTAAAATACAGAGAGTAGTTCTATGCCCAGAGGCTCCCTATAATTTTCAACTCCCAATTTAATTCAAAGCTACTCCTATATATACTACTCTTCTATTCTTCTAGTTGGCTCTTGAAGTCTTGGGTATGGGCCTTTGGATCTTGAGTTTGAAGCAGTTCTCTTCTTCATTGGGCTTAGCTTTACTTGCAGAAAGAAAATGTGAAGTGGGCAGAGACTTTAGCTCAGGACGTTAGTGGCGTTAACGTTCAGTGAAAGTATGGGTTCGAGAACGTTAGTGACATTCAACTTTTTCACTAACGTTCCTCACCCAGGTAAGAGCCATGTTAACCTCAACGTTAGTGGCACAAACGTTACCACTAACGTTGCATCTTTGTCCTTTGCGCACGTTATTGGGACTCACCTTTCCTAATAACATTGGGAAGCCTCCCCCTTCCCTACGTTAGAGTCCACATTAACTTAGTTAACGTGGCTCTTTTAACGTAGGCTTGCCAACCTTCGAGAACGTTAGTGACACTTACCATTGTCACTAACGTTCCAATGTGCTCCTTAGCTCCCACGTTAGAGTCCACGTTAACTAGGTTAATGTGGCTTCTAACGTGGCTGTGCTAGCCATCTCCAATGTTAGTGACAAAGTTGAATGTCATTAACGTTGGCTCATCATCCCTCTCCTCACGTTAGCTTCCACGTTAACTAAGTTAACGTGGGAGTTAACGTGGCTCATTGTGGCTTGTGTTGGCTCCTTCCAACGTTAGTGACAATGTTTGGTGTCACTAACGTTGTCGATAACCTTTCTTCTTCACGTTAACTAGGTTAACGTGGGAGTTAATGTAACCCGCATTTTTGAAAATCTAATTATAAATAAATTATGATTTTATCTTATTAAGTTTAAACTTTATAATTTTAGAAAATTATTTTGTTAGAAATAAATAAATAGATTCGGAGATAGTTTTATTTCGAATCAATTGATATTTTTAAGTAATCTAATTATAATGGAATATTTTGTATAATTTTAGTAATTGAAAAATAAAAAAAGAATTGTATAATTTAATTTAAGTAACTATTATCCTAAAAAAAAAAGGTACGATTTATTTTATTAATTTGATATCTTATTTTATAAATTAATTAATTAAGAGTAATTAAATTAGTTTTATTAATATTTGGAGTTTAAGTTGATTAATATTCTTATGTAATTTTTATAATTGGTTATTTCAAATGCTTTGGAAATAAAATTTAGTAATGAAAGTATTATATAATTTAATTTAGGTAATTTCTAATATGAATGAATTATGGTTTATTTTATTAGTTTGAACTTTTAGAGATTAATTTATTAGGAATGATTAAATGGATTTTTATAAATACTTTAAGTTTAAGTAATTTTATTATAATTAGATATTTTGTAAATTGAAATTAAAATTTCGGTGATAGAAAAATAATAAAAAGTTATATCATTTAATTTAACTAATTAGTATTGAGTTTAAACTGTATTTTATAAAAATGTGATTAATATGTTTATTTTATAATTTAAATTAGAAATAATTAATTTCACTTAGCAATATGTTGATAAATGATGTTCTTAAAAATTTTAAGAGAGTATATTTGATTTTAAAATTACTCTACCTTCCAATTTTATCAAAATATCTATTCATAGCTATCCTTTATTCTTTTATAAAATCCCTAATTTCTAACCCTAATTCCCAAATTGGAAATCAGAAACCCTAATCCTAATTTTTCCTTTTCCCCAGCCTGAGAACGCAGCCCCCACCCCACCTTTCTTCCAAAACACCAACACCCAAACAAAAGAAAGAAACAAAGAAATGGAAAGGGAGAACAGAGAGCTTGGAATCAGAGAAGAGGGAGCCGTAATCTGCGCCGTCCAGCTCGCCGCCGCAGCACCTCGCTTGCGCCGTTATTCATGCCCATCGTCGTGCAGCCGTTGCTAACTCGCCTTGCCATCACCACCGCTGAAGCAAGGTCACATCGCCGTCAGATTTGAAGCCATTGAGGAGCTGAACGCTCGTGAGTGAGAGGACAAACACGAGGAGAGCTTGTGCGCGAAGGGTAGCGCCGCTGTGTCTCTGTCGCACCTTCATCACTGTCGAAGCTGCACTTTCACGTCACCATCGTTGTACCTCCACCGAACCGTCACACCGCTGCTGTTGCGATGTCATTACTGTCGCGAGGGAGAAGAGATGCGTGAGGAAGGAAGCTCGCAGGGGAGAAAGAAGAGGCTGCCTGTGCCATTATTTGGTTTGCTATTGCCTTGACTATAACATGCCTCGTTTTCTTGATCTTCCTTAGCTGCCAATCATTACTGTCTTTGTTCGGTATTGCTGTCCTTATCCGGAACCACCGATGTCATTGTCGTTGCTTCCCCAGAAGAACTGAGGTTCATGCTACTGTTCCGGCCGTACTAGCTATTGTAAACTGGAAAAAGAAGGGGATCGCCACATTTAAATTCGACGGTTTCGACTAACTGAGGTAGGGGGTTTAAAACGATTTCAATTTAAGAATGCCTACAATGTTTATTGAATAACTGCAAATAGATTTAATAGCTGTGAGTAATCGATTGATTATGTAATTATTGAATTGTGGCTGAAATTGTGATTGGAATGGTTGAGGTTGTGATTTGGAATTGTTGATTTGTGATATTGATTGATTATGTGGATTGGGAATTGCTTGATGACTAATTGTTGAGAATTTCTGAATTTTAATGGGTTATGTTGGATTTGTTGCCGTTGAGTTGTTATTTGGTATATTGTAATGTTAATGAACTTGGTTGGTGGTTGATTTGGAATTGGTTTTGAGGGGTTTTGAAGGGTTGGATTTTGAATACTAAATAGATTGCTGAAAATCTGATTTTTTGAAATTAAAAGGTGACTTTGGAAGTGAATCAGTTATTCAACGATAATCGAAATGATATAAGAGTAAAGGATGAGTAAAGTATAATAAAAGTTGTTGTTGGGACACAATTTTGAGAAGTTTGAATTAATTATAGAACTAGTTATGATTTTTCAAAATTAAAATGTAAAACTTGATTTTCTGCATTATTTTTAAAGGAAGCCGGAAACTTTGAAAAACTATAACTATTTCTGTGATTATTGGAATTGTGTGGGACCAAGTCCGGATTGAGCTTGGGCATATAGGGAACTCGACTGCTGAATTTGAGACTTTTTCACTAATTTTATGATTTATGGTGAATTTTTGAATCATGGATGTCAAAACTGGTTTTTCTGCAGAACGTTTAACGCAGCAGCAACTTGATTCCTCTATTGGAAATTCTGCAATTTGAATTTTGAAATGGAACTAATTTTAAATAAAACTTTATTCCTATTATTTTAATGCCGTAAAATTTCAGAACAATTGGACTTGTAGTTTTAAAGATATGAATTTTTAAAGGATGATGCATTATGCAGAAAAAGCCAGATTCTGTTTTCGTAAATTAGTAACTTTGGGAGTTTATAAATTTTTATCCTGGATAGATATTGAGATGCAACTAATTGGAGGTGAAAATTAAGTATGTTTAGTATATGTGATTTAAATTTCAGGATTTTTCATGTTTTAATAAGTGAGTTATGGGACTTGGAAGAGGTTGTGTTCAATGATTTGTAAAACAGAATTCTGCAGAAAATTACCTAACTTCCAAGCTATGTAAATCCTTCATTAAAAATGGTATGACCCTGGAACCAATTGAGAAAGAAATTTAGATGAGTTATGTTTAACCACATTAATTTTAAAGGTAGTTGGATTTAATTTGGATTTTATATGAAATTTCAAATGTTGTATGGTGCTGCTGTCTTCTGGTTTTAAAACACTGCAGAACAGTCACGGTTTTGCTTATATTCCCGAAGCTATAGTCAGCGAAAAATTATGATTTTTAATTTAATAGAAAACTTAATCTGAGACAGTCGCATGGATATAAAGTTTGCGCAATTTCAAATTCATTTGATATTTTAAAAACAAAATGGACATCAGGCTGCCAAGTTGTGTTGGTAATTATCAAATGTTTTTGAGAATATATTGCTATGGCAAATGCTGAAAGAGGCTGATGAATTGTTGAGAAAGAAGGAACCCGTAAGGGTGGATAAGTCCTATTTTTAAAGGAGATTATGTCCAAATTTTTATAAAAAATATAAGGACTTAATCAAAATAAATATTCAGGGCTTATTTAATAATAATAACTTCAATGATTCTTTTAAGAAAAGAATATTTGATCTATGAGATTGTTGGCAAGGGTGTGGGTCTAGTCCCGCTTGCGAATCTGCAATTATGAAAGAAAAAGGAAAGAGTAAAGTACTTATTGTATGATTATCTGTTGCTTGAGGCAACCCAAGAGATATTATTTGTTTGTTTGTTGCTTGAAGCAACCCAAGAGATGTTTGTTTGTTGCTTGCGGCAACCCAAGAGATATTATATATATATTTGTTGCTTAATGCAACCCAAGAGATATTATATATTTGTTTGTTGCTTAATGCAACCCAAGAGATGTTTGTTTATTTATCTGTTGCCCTGTGGTAACCCAAGAGTAATTTTCCGTTCCCAAGAGTATATATTTCCTGCGAGTAGAAAGCAGAGGCTGTCTCAATAGAGCTGCTAATAATTATATGCGCATTTATTTGAACGGAAAATCGTATCCGGGAAATCGTGAACTCGTGACCGGATAAATGTCAGGAATGCAGGTGCTAACCGACACATGAGCTCATGGCCTGTACTAGGACTAGACATTTATCATATGCATCTATGTGACATTGTTTGGGTGTGCATATTGTAATTGGTTTGCCTAAATGAATAATTCTGTTAACTGTTAATTGCTATATTTGATATAATTGCTCTTAATTGTGTTTGAACCTCATTACTTGTGTTTGAAATTGATTGGCTGGATTGTGGTGAATTGGGTGTTGGTTGAATTGCTTGGGCCTGAGGCCATGACTGGTTTGTGTTGGAAGTCTAGTTCTGTATAAAGTATCTGACTGGTTAGCATAGACTTAATGAACCTATGCTTGGAGCAGGATGATCATTTATACCGCGTAGGTAACTTCTTTTATGTTATGGTCTAGTAAGGTATGAAAAATCAAACAGGTTCAGCATAGACTTAATGAACCTATGACTGGGACAGGTTGGTCATTCATACAGTCTAGGAAACTTTTAAAAGTTTTACAAGAAAAATATGGATTTAGGATATTGAGTAATTAACTAATGCTTTTAAAGAAAGTTAGTTTCCTTTTAGATGTCTATTGAATGCAGTTAACTATTTGCGCTTTATTCTTTACTTTCACGGCATTCTCGACCTCTACTGAGAACATGTGGTTTGGTTCTGACCCCCAAATTTTCCACCCTTTCAGCGACAGGTTTGAAGACGCAATTTGAAGCTGCGAGCGATCAGTAGGCTTTCTTTATGGTTTTAATTGCTTTCATAGAGTTCCCTCGCTCTTGTCCTTTGAGATTTTATTTTACATAGAGGGGTAGGTTTAGTATATTGTATTTGAGTTTTATTTGGTCTCTTTTGTATAAGAATTATTATCAATAATATTTATGTGATTATTATTATTTATGAATGTTTGAATTATGACTTTAATGAATAAAAAAAACAAAATTTTCTGGCATTTTCTTAAAACTGAAACGCGAACTTGATACAAAGGCTCGATAATTAAGTAGTTAATACTAGAGAAGGTTACGTAATGTTCTTTCTAGTGGAAATACCCTGACTTAAGCAAGTTATTTTGCTGGACGGGACGTTACAGTTAACGTGGCTTCTTGGGGATAGTGTGTGTTCATCCCAACGTTAGTGACAATGTTTGGTGTCACTAACGTTGTCGACCACCTAGTTTCTTCACGTTAGCTTCCACGTTAACTAGGTTAACGTGGGAGTTAACGTGGCTTCTTGTGACTTGGCCAACGTTAGTGAGAAAGTTGAATGACACTAACGTTGACGTCCCCCTTTTCTTCTTAACGTTAGAGGCCACGTTAACTAAGTTAACGTGGCAACTAACGTGGCCACTTATGAGCTTGGTCCAACAATAGTGATAATGTTAAGTGTCACTAACGTTGGCTCCATTTCCTTTCTTCCACGTTAGAGTTCACGTTAACTTAGTTAACGTGACTCTTAACGTGGGCAATGATGGCTTCGAGAGTGTTATTGGCAATTACTTTTCTCATTAACTTTGCAAGTTACTCCCATTCCACGTTAGTGTTAACGTTAGTGTAACTAACGTAGCCACTAAAGTGGTTCTTCTTTGCTTCCTTTGTCCTGAAATCAAGCAATAAAGTGCATCAAAGTTCTAGTCCAAGTCATGGGAAATGCAACATCCAATTTGTCCTTAAATTCATGCAAAATCCTCATGAAATCATGTAAAGTGCACAATGTATGCTTGAATCAAGATGTAAGTGAATATCTACCCAAAACTAGCTTATTTCCTAAGGAAATGCATGAAACTACCCTAAAAATAGTAAAGAAAAGGTCAGTGAAACTGGCCAAAATGCCCTGGCATCACTAACGCTACAAGTGTGACGTTAGTTCTGAAGTTAGTGTGGCTAACGTCACACTTGCTACCCCGTTGGTGTTTTTGGGGCTTAAAAGATGCCTATGATTTATGCTCCAATTTCATACCCACTATAGAGTATTATATATCGTTGGAAAGTTCTGAATGTCAGCTTTCTAACACAACTAGAATCACCTCAATTAGACCTCTGTAACTCAAGTTATGCTTTTTTGAAGGGGATAGGGTTGCTGGCATAATGGCTGGCGTTATTGGCAAACGTGAGTGCCAATAATGTCCGCGATCAGGGGCTGAAAATTGCCAGTTTCTGAAGCTCAACGTAATGTCCACCCCATACTATTATATATTTTTAGAAAGCCATGGATGTCTACTTTCCAACGCCTTTGGAAGCGCATCATTTGGAGCTCTACAACTCGAGTTATACTTCTTGGAAGGTGAAGAGGTCAGCTGGCCTTACTACAAGTTGATACCATTTTCATCTTTGCACTTTCGGGGCAGGTTTTCTCCCTCAAATGTAGTATCCACCATGTAGTGCCATATATTCTTGGAAAGCTCTTGAATCCTACTTTCCAATGCAACTAGAATCACCTCATTTGGAGCTTTGTGGCTCAAGTTATTCTTGTTTGAAGAAGGCATGGTCAGGCTGCTGGGTGAGACTTTTGCCCACGTTAACTACCACGTTAATGTAGTTAACGTGGAAGCTAACGTGGGTCTTTTTGCTTGGAAAACGTTAGTGGAGATCACCTTTTCCACTAACTTTGGCATCTCCCCTTCCTTCCACGTTAGTTCCCACGTTAATGTAGTTAACGTGGAAGCTAACGTGGGTCTTTTTGCTTCGCAAACGTTAGTGGAGATCACCTTTTCCACTAACGTTGGCATCTCTCTTTCCTTCCACGTTAGTTTTCACGTTAATGTAACTAACGTGGAGACTAACGTGGGTCTTCTTGCACCTTCGCTAGCATTATTGGCACTCACTTTTGCCACTAACACTGCTCCTTCTTCAAAGTTGATGCCATTAACGTTCCCACTAACGTTCCAACTTTCCTTCCTTCCACGTTAGTGGCCAAGTTAGTGGTACTAACGTAGCCACTAACATGGCTCTTCTCTGCTTCTTGTTACCTGAAATCAATCAAATAAAGTGCATTAAAGTCTTGCTCTTAATCATGGGATCATGCATCATCCATTTTATCATTCAATTCATGCATAATTTTCATGAAATCATTCAAAATTCACAATGTTTGCTTGAATCATGGTCTGAATGCATTTTCATCCAAATACTTGCTCATTTCCTAGAAAAATGCATGAAACAACCCTAAAGCATACAAAAAATGGCTAGTAAAACTAGCCAAGATGCCCTGGCATCACAACACCAAACTTAAATCTTGCTTGTCCCAAGCAAGAAAAGAACTATGCACAAAGAATTATCTTAATTGAAATGTATTGAAGAATTGCTTATGATGCCTTAGTGGATGAAGTGAATAAGTGGCAATGGGGTGAACTCTAATTTGTATGCTTATGCAAGGATTCCAGTGTTCATTAGTCCTTACATTTTGAAAGTCTTAGATCTTAGAACTTTCATTCTAATGATATTATGGAAATCTCTTTATAGATTGTCACCTTGAAGCAGCACTTATTTTCTAGCATTTTTCTTTCTTTTTTGGAATTTGGCCTCGACTCTAGGTGTCATGTATCAAAGCGGCTTTTTAAGATAAGCTTTCAATCAATACTCCTAAACCAGTTGGTCTAAGGTATGAGGTGTTGAAGCACCCCTTAGGATTTACTTGCTCAAGCCCCTCTCTTTGATACAAATCCACCACAAGCATTTAACTAGGACAATAACTCTTTGAGTTCTTGTTTCTTTCTTCTTCTTCCTAGTAATTGATGCTCAGAGCCTTGGGCTTATTCTTTGTTTTTCTTTTTCTTTTGTTTTCTTTTGTTACTGCTTCTTGGATCGATAGATGTTTGAGAAATTCCATAAAACTTCTCTAAACTTTATTTCCTATCTATGAGCTCCCATGCAAGTTTTCACAAATATGCAACCTCAAGACACAATCATACAATCAAAACCTCCACTCCTCTTAATCTTTTGCTTGCCCCAAGATTTATAAAATTCTTCAACATTTTTCCTTTCAAAAGAATGATTTCTTTGTTGCATTCTTAGAGATATTAGGTGCAAGTAAAATTCAAGATGATAATCATGATATCATAGCAACATGTTACAAATCAAATATCAAATTATGCTTATTCACAAGGAGTAATCACACATGCATACAAAGAAAATAGAAGACAATCATGCAATTTAAAGTGCTGAAAATAAGTAAGAGGAAAAAGGAACTTTACCACCTTGTAGTTCATCTTCATTGTTGTTGTCCCTTTCCTCCTATTCTTCCCCTTCCCACACCAAACTTAGAATGATTGCTTATACTCAAGCAACAATTAAAACAGTGGTGATGGGGTCTATGATGGATGATGAGTGTCTTAGAAAGAAGTGTGAGTATGCATGTATTTCAGCAAGCAAGATTAAGGATACAATAAAGGCACAAGAGATACAAATAGAGACATTTTGATTGCATTAATAAGTGGTGTTGGCATGGTACTTTGCATGAAAGTTAAGTGGCAACACCAAACTTAGTGTGACACTTTCAATTTAGAATGTTGCAAGTACCCAGTGAAGATTGAAAATCAAATTATTGCATGGCAACACCAAACTTAGAATGCAATCATATGCCAAATTATTGAAAGTGAACTAAGCAAAGCAAGGAAATGTTACCTACGGTTGGGTTGCCTCCCAACAAGCGCTCTTTTAATGTCATTAGCTTGACATGTTGTTCATGACTTTCTTCCTCTTCTTCCAGTTTGTTAAGAGGAATGACCTCAAGAGGAAAGAGGAGCCAGTTAATGCCCCTTGTTTTGAGTGCTTCTCCCCAGCAAGCTTTCTTTTGTTGTTAGCTTGTGTAAACTTGCTTGTTGGGGTAGGGGTGGGATGGCTTTTAGTTGACCTTTTCTTCTTCATGGATATTGTCCTTCTTTTCTTGGTCACCATCCTCTTTTTAGTGCTCATGTTGATTGCCTTCACCACCTTGCTTTCAGAATTTGGGTATTGTATGATGGGTGGAGCATCCTCTTCATCAAGAACTTCTTGAATTGGTGGTTCAATGAACTCACCCTCTATACAACTCTCTGTTTCATTGGAGTGTGGGCTCCCTTGATTGACTTCCTCCCTTTTTCTTGACCTTTGAATGAACTCCTCTGTTTCTGGAGAGAGTGGAGTGATCTCTCTTTGTGATCTCAGCTCTTCAATGAATTATTCTTCAGAATAGAGTTGTGCATTCTGTCTCAATTTTTCTTTATGGTCTCTTTCTGCTATTTTCTCCTCTTCATTTGTCTTTATTATTTCTTCAAGGAGGAGTTCTATCCTAGCGAATCTCTCTTCTTCTCTACTTTTTTTGAGCTCTTCCATGATGAGTTCCATCCTAGCAAGTCTATCTAAAGGCGGTTGGGTAGGTTGTAATGGTTGGGCGGGGTTGGCTTGTAAATGGAATTGGTTGTTTTGTGGTTGTGTGTTCTAAAAGTGGTATGACTCTTGTGGGTAGTAGATTGAGTTTTGTGGATGGTGAAATGAATTGTATGGATTTGGGATAGACTTTTGTGCTGAGGCATACTCAAATGATGAAGAATTTAGGCATGTAAAACTTGGAGGTGAGGTTGGATAATTGAGAGGTGATGGCTCTTAATGAATGGGGTATGAATGAGTGGAATCTCTTTGATTTTGATCTTCCAAGCCACAACCTGAGTAGTGATCAATTTCACCAAAATATGGACCATTTTGTGGCTCTGGAAAGTACCCCATTTCATGTTCTTGATACTCCCACCCACTATGAGCATAGTAAAGTGAATCATTCTGTGGTGGTGGAGAGTTTTCCATGAAATTTGATTGACTAAAATATGATGGATGCTCCTTTCTTTCCTGCAGAAAGCTCTGTCTCAAACAATAATCACCAAAAGAAATTGGAATCTCCATTGTCACAGATGAGGAAATTCCCAGTGAGGTAATATCACAAACAATTAGTTAGCAAAAGAAAATAGAGAAACAAAAGAAAACAAAGACAAAAGAAAAGTGTCTAATCTAGTAAATCAATCAACCGGTAGTTTGTTAATCACAATTAATCCCCGGCAACAGCGCCATAAACTTGATAGCACAGAAACTTGTCTCTCAACAAATTTCCTTCGGGAAGTATACTGAATTGTCGTCAAGTAATAACTCACAAAAGAGTGAGGTCGAATCCCACAGAGATTAACGGATTAAGCAATCAATGGTTGATTAATTATCCTAGTCAGACGGTTCAGATTTGGATAATGAGCAGCAAGAATTGTAAATTGACAGAAAAGAAAGGAAAAGCAATAAAGTGCAGAAAAGTAAAATGACAAGAAAAGTAAATGTAAGAACTGAAAATAAAATGAACATTGGGATCAAGAGATATTGCAATCCTCCGGATCATGTTCATTCTCATCTCTTCCTCAATCAATGCGTTCATTGATCTCCTTGGCAATCTTAAGTGATCGAATTACAATTCCTTGTAATTCAATCTCTCAAATCTTGATCAATAGCCAATTCCTTGGTCAATTGCTCATGAGAAGAGATGAAGTATGGTCACTAATTATACCACATGCATTCCCAAATCAAGTGTTGGTAGAATTATAGTCACCATATCCTTCCAACCCCAATTTGGTCCAACATGAGAAAGCATTTCTAGCATGATCTCTTCATTCCTCTTCCAAGGTTCAGAAGAGATCCAAGTATGAATAGCTTCTTTTCCAAGATAACTACCCAATTGGATGAAGATTGAAAGCTTTCTAGTAAAATCAAGAGAAAAGAAAGAAGAAGAAGAGTGAGAACTACAATTGATCTATTGAATCACAATAGAGCTCTCTAACCCAATGAAAAGAGTTAGTTGTTCATTGCTCTACAAAAAAATAGAAAAGAAAGAAAGTGCAGAAAAGTAAAGATGAAGATTAAAACTAAAATTGAAACTTCAAAATTCATAAATGAAAAGTACAAAGAAAAGAAAGAAAAGGAAAAGTGTGTGAGGGGAGGGAGTCCGAAGACCTCTCTCTAATCCCCCCTCCAGAATCCCCCTTTGAATGTAAAAGCTAAGGCCCTTATATAGGCTCTCCTAAATTACAAAATGAAATTAAAAGCAATTTACAATTAAATGAAAATTCCTTTTCTAGATGCTTCTTGTGGCCTTGATTGGTTGACACTTGTGGGCTTGCTTCCTTGAGGTTGGGTGGTTCTTGAAAGAGAATCAAGTTGAGGTCCAGGTGCTAATGTCAGTGCTAACGTTAGCCACACTAACGCTACAAGTGTGACGTTAGTGCTGAAGTTAGTGTGGCTAACGTCACACTTGCTACCCCATTGGTGTTTTTGGGGCTTAAAAGATACCTCTGGTTTGTGCTCCAATTTCATGCCCACTATAGAGTATTATATATCGTTGGAAGCTCTAAATATCAGCTTTCTAACGCAATTGGAATCACCTCAATTGGACCTCTATAACTCAATTTATGCTCTTTTGAAGGGGACAGGGTTGCTGGCATAGTGGCTGGCGTTATTGGCAAACGTGAGTGCCAATAACGTCCGCGATCAGGGGCTGAAAATTGCCGGTTTCTGAAGCTCAACTTAATGTCCACCCCATACTATTATATATTTTTGGAAAGCCCTGGATGTCTACTTTCCAACGCCTTTGGAAGCGCATCATTTGGAGCTCTACAACTCGAGTTATACTTCTTGGAAGGTGAAGAGGTCAGCTGGCCTTACTACAGGTTGATACCATTTTCATCTTTGCACTTTCGGGACAGATTTTCTCCCTCAAATGTAGTGTCCACTATGTAGTGCCATATATGCTTGAAAAGCTCTGGAATCCTACTTTCCAATGCCACTGGAATCACCTCATTTGGAGCTTTGTGGCTCAAGTTATTCTTGTTTGAAGAAGGCATGGTCAGGCTGCTGGGTGAGACTTTTGCCCACGTTAACTACCACGTTAATGTAGTTAACGTGGAAGCTAACGTGGGTCTTTTTGCTTCGCAAACGTTAGTGGAGATCACCTTTTCCACTAACTTTGGCATCTCCCCTTCCTTCCACGTTAGTTCCCATGCATAATTCTCATGCATAATTCTCATGAAATCATTCAAAATTCATAATGTTTGCTTGAATCATGGTGTGAATGCATTTTCATCCAAATACTTCCTCATTTCCTAGAAAAATGCATGAAACCACCCTAAAGCATACAAAAAATGGCTAGTAAAACTAGCCAAGATGCCCTGGCATCACATGTATCAAGAATGGGACAATCAAAGGTAGGAGGAGCCATATGTGCATGATTAATCTTCATGGCAACAACCTCCACCAATAGACTATGAACAAGAGCCTTTCTTTGATGCATATCAATCCAATGGCTATGGTGAATCTCCTTGTGACTTTCAAGAACCACCACCATATGCCTATGAGCCAAATCCTCAACATAGCCATCTACCACACTCACAAGCCTCTTTTCACCAAACACCTCCATGTGACCTTAACCCATTTCCACCATACCAACTACCTCTCAACCATATGAGCCACACATGGAACCACTATTGGTGGTGTGATAA
The DNA here is from genome assembly GCF_059453495.1 of Arachis ipaensis. Lineage (NCBI taxonomy): Eukaryota > Viridiplantae > Streptophyta > Magnoliopsida > Fabales > Fabaceae > Arachis > Arachis ipaensis. The sequence continues at coordinate 91,958,968 of NC_142441.1, read as the reverse complement.
TTTCTGACTGCATGTGTGATTTAGGAGCACGTGTAAGTATAATTCCTTTGTCTATATATGATGTTTTGAGGCTCCCTCCCTTAAAAAGGTCAGCAGCTCGTTTTGTGTTAGCAGATAAAAGCTTTATTACAGTGGTTGGAGTTGCTGAAGATGTCTTAGTGGGCATTAAGGGACTCACGTTCCCCACTGATTTTTATATCCTGGAAATGCCCCCAAAATGACTCAGACAAGCCATCATCAATCCTACTCGGAAGGCCATTCTTGAAGACCTCAAAGTTTAAATTAGATGCTTTTTCAGAAACATACTCTTTGAAAATAGATGGCCGAATAGTGATCTTCAATCTGAATGGAGTTATGACACATCCTCCAGAGGATCACTCTATCCTCAAGTGTGACATTATAGATGAAACCGTGGCTGAAGTTCACCAGGAGAAATTTAAAGAGAAGCACACAGGACAAGGCCCAAGTGTGGGGACATTCTTAGAGGACAATGACAGTGCCTTACCACTCTTACTAGCTCCAGACAACCCAGAGCCTGAACATGATCAGAAGTTAGAATTAAAACCCCTTCCTCCACACCTCAAATATGCTTACCTTGAAGACGGGCAGAAGTTTCCGGTTATCATTGCAAGGGAACTCACTTCTCAACAGGAAGAGCAACTACTTGGTATGCTGAGGAGGCACAAGAAGGCAATTGGTTGGAGTTTGGCAGACATAGTAGGCATCAATCCCCAAGTCTGTGAGCATAGGATATTTTTAGAAGAAGGAGCAAAACCTGTCCGTCAACCCCAGAGAAGACTGAACCCCACTATCCTCGAGGTTGTCAAAAAGGAAGTGACCAGACTATTGGAGGCAGACATCATCTACCCCATCTCAGACAGTGAATGGGTGAGCCCAGTACAAGTAGTGCCAAAGAAGTCTGGAGTCACTACAGTGAAGAATGAGCATGGAGAGCTCATAGCAACCAGAGTTCAGAACGCCTGGAGGGTCTGCATTGACTACAGACGCCTCAACCAAGCAACCCGTAAGGATCACTATCCTCTTCCATTCATTGATCAAATGCTGGATCGCCTGTCAGGTAAATCACATTATTGTTTTCTAGATGGTTACACAGGTTATTTCCAGATTTATATAGCTCCTGAGGATCAGGAAAAGACCACTTTTACATGTCCTTTTGGGACTTATGCTTACAAGAGAATGCCCTTTGGCTTGTGCAATGCACCAGCTACCTTTTAGAGGTGCATGATGAGTTTTTTCTCTGATCTTTATTGAGGACTGCATAGAAGTTTTTATGGATGATTTTAGTGTTTATGGCGATTTCTTTAGCCTTTGCTTAGATGGATTATCTAGACTATTAGATAGATGTGTCAATACAAACCTGGTATTAAATTTTGAAAAATGTCATTTTATGGTTAAACAAGGGATTGTACTAGGACATGTATCTAACACTGGCATTTCTGTAGATCCAGCAAAGGTGGATGTTATTTCTAGTTTACCTTACCCCTCTTCTATGAGGGAGGTCCGTTCTTTCCTTGGCCATGCAGGTTTTTACAGGAGGTTCATTAAGGACTTCAGTAAGGTAGCACTTCCCTTATCCAGGCTACTACAGAAAGATATTGAGTTCGAGTTCAGTGAAAATTGCAAACAAGCGTTTGATAAGCTGAAGAATGCACTCACTCAAGCCCCAATTATGAGAGAACCAGACTGGAGCCAACCATTTGAAATAATGCGTGATGCTTCCAACCATGCCGTAGGAGCAACACTGGCTCAGCGTGAAGGTAAGGATCCTTTTGTTATTGCTTACGCGTCTAAAACTTTAGATGCTGCTCAGTCGAATTACACTACTACTGAGAAAGAGCTTCTTGCTATTGTTTTTGCTCTAGATAAATTCTGAGCCTATTTACTTGGTACTAAAGTAGTAGTGTATTCAGACCACGCAGCTCTAAAGTATTTATTAGCTAAAAAGGAGTCCAAACCAAGGCTTATACGTTGGATACTGCTATTACAAGAATTTGATTTGGAAATTAAGGACAGGAGTGGCAACTAGAATTTAGTGGCAGACCACTTGAGTCGCCTTGAACATATTACAGATGACTTCACTCCTATAGCAGATAATTTCCCATTTGATAACCTGCAAGCAGTATCTGAGATAGTCCCTTGGTATGCACCTGTAGCTAATTATCTAGTTAGCCGCACTTTTCCTCCAAACTTTTCTAAGCATCAAAGAGACATTTTGGCCCTCAAAGAACTGCTAAAAAAATCTTAGACTGTGGATTCTGGTGGCCTACTCTTTTTAAGGATGCTGCTGAATTTTGTAGATCTTGTTTTCCATGCCAGAAATTTGGTAATATATCCAGGAGGGATGAGATGCCTCAACAGATTATGCTTTTCTGTGAAATTTTTTATGTTTGGGGCATTGACTTCATGGGTCCATTTCCAAATTTTAATGGTTATTTCTATATATTGTTAGCTGTGGATTACGTTTCCAAATGGGTGGAAGCAATTCCTACCCACACTGATGATGCTAACACTGTTGTTTCCTTTGTGAGAAACCATATTATTTGTCGCTTTGGATCACCACGAGCAATCGTGAGCGATCAAGGCACCCATTTTTGTAATAGGATACTAACAGGACTAATGAAGAAGCATGGGATAATTCATAAAGTTGCAACAGCCTACCATCCTCAGACTAATGGGCAAGCCGAGGTGTCAAATAGAGAGATAAAGCATATCTTGTAGAAGAAAGTCAAACCTCATAGAAGAGACTGGAGCACCAGGCTATAAGATGTACTCTAGGCATACAGAACAGCATACAAAACACCTATTGGGATGAGTCTTTTCCGCTTAGTTTATGGAAAAGCTTGTCATCTCTCTGTTAAAGTAGAGCACAAAGCCTTCTGGGCAGTAAAGGAATGCAACATGGGAATTGAAAAAGCCGGAGCTGAAAGGAAGTTGCAACTGCAGGAATTGGAGAGCCTTCGCCTAGAAGCTTATGAGAACTCAAGACTATACAAGGAGAAGATGAAGGCTGTACATGATCAGCACATCAAGAGGAAAGAGTTCCAACCTGAGGACTTAGTCCTCCTTTATAAATCTCGACTGAGGCTCAAGCAAGGCAAGTTGAGATCAAGATGGGAAGGTCCATACAGAGTAGAGAAGGCCGAACCGTACGGAGTCTATCACCTAAGTCATCCTTCAAGCTCTGAACTAATCAAAGTTAATGGACATCGTTTAAAGTTGTACCATGGAGAGAAGATGAAGAAAAACCAGGAGCTTGAGATCTTCTGATGCACACAGAAACTTGTCTCTCAATAATTTTCCTTCGGCAAGTGTACCGAATTGTCGTCAAGTAAAAACTCACAATAGAGTGAGGTCGAATCCCACAGGGATTGATTGGTCAAGCAACTTTAATTAGAGGAATGTTCTAGTTGAGCGAAGCAGAAATTGGTTTGAGAGTTGCAGAAAATTAAATGGCGGGAAAGTAAATAGCAGAAAATGTAAATTGCTGGAAATAAAGAGCTGAATGTAAATGGCGGAAAGTAAATTGCAGAATCTTAAATGGGAATGGGGAAGATGCTCATAAAAGTAAACTACAGAAATTAAATAGAATGGGTAAGATCAGAGATGGGGATTCATTGGGCTTAGGAGATGTTGCATTCTCTGGATCAAGTTCATTTTCATCTCTTCCTCAATCAATGCATTCATTGATCTCCTTGGCAATCTTAAGTGATCGAATTCCAATTCCTTGGTAATTCAATCTCTCAAATCTTGATCAATAGCCAATTCCTTGGTCAATTGCTCATGAGAAGAGATGAAGTATGGTCACTGATTATACCACATGCATTCCCAAATCAAGTGTTAGTAGGATTATTGTCACCATATCCAACCAAACCCAATTTGGTCCAACATAAGAAAGCATTTCTAGCATGATCTCTTCATTCCTCTTCCAAGGTTTAGAAGAGATCCAAGTATGAATAGCTTCTTTTCCAAGATAACTACCCAATTGGATGAAGATTGAAAGCTTTCTAGTAAAATCAAGAGTAAAGATAGAAGAAGAGTAATGAAAACTAGTATTGATCCATCAAATTACAACAGAGCTCCCTAACCCAATGAAAGGGGTTTAGTTATTCGTAGCTCTGGAAATAGAAAACAAAGATGGAGAACACATCATGAAAACTGGAACTAGAAGTGCAGAGAAAGTAATTTATACAGAGAGTAGTTCCCAATTTCCAATCCCCCAAAAAGCTCCTTCCTAATTCAAAACTACCCCTATATAGACTACTCTTCTGATCTTCTAGTTGGTTCTTCAAGTCTTAGATATGGGCCTTTGGATCTTGAGTTTGAAGCAGTTATACTCTTCAGTGGGCTTAGCTTTACTTGCAGAGAGAAAGTGTGAAGTAGGCAGGGTGTTTAGCTCAGGACGTTAGTGGCGTTAACGTTAAGTGAGAGTGTGGGTTCGAGAACGTTAGTGACAATCACCTTTTTCACTAACGTTCCTCACCCAGGGATGGTCCACGTTAACTTCAACATTAGTGGCACTAACGTGACCACTAACGTTGCCTCTTGGTCCTTCGCACACATTATTGGGACTCACCTTTCCCAATAACGTTGAGAGTCTTCCCTTCCCCCTACGTTAGAGTCCACGTTAACTAAGTTAACGTGGCTCTTAACGTAAGCTTGCCAATCCTTCGAGAACGTTAGTGACATTTACCTTTGTCACTAACGTTCCAATGTGCCGCTACTTCCCATGTTAGAGTCCACGTTAACTAGGTTAACATGGCTTCTAACGTAGCAATGATAGCTATTTCCATCATTCCCTTATCCACGTTAGCTTCCACGTTAACTAAGTTAACGTGGGAGTTAACGTTGCTCACATTGGCTCATTCCAACGTTAGTGACAAAGGTGAGTGTCACTAACGTTGGCGATTCTTGCTCCCTACACGTTAGCTTCCACGTTAACTAAGTTAACGTGGGAGTTAACGTGGCTTATTGTGGCTTAGCTCAACGTTAGCGACAAAGGTAAGTGTCACTAACATTGGCTTCTCTTTTGCTTCTCAACGTTTGTGTCCATGTTAACTGAGTTAACGTGGCTCTTAATGTGGCCAATTGTGAGCTTGGTCCAACATTAGTGACAAAGGTAAGTGTCACTAACGTTGGCTTTATTTCCTTCTTCCACGTTAGAGTTCACGTTAACTTAGTTAACGTGACTCTTAACGTGGGCTATTATGGCTTCGAGGGCGTTATTGGCGATTACTTTTCTCATTAACTTTGCAAGTTAGCTCCCATTCCCCGTTAGAGGTCACGTTAGTTAGACTAACGTGGCTGCTGACGTGGTTCTTCCTTGCTTCCTTTGTCCTGAAATCAAGCAATAAAGTGCATCAAAGCTCTAGTCCAGTCATGGGAAATGCATCATCCAATTTGTCATTTAATTCATGCAAAATCCTCATGAAATCATGTAAAGTGCACAATGTATGCTTGAATCAAGATGTAGGTGAAATTCTACCCAAAACATGCTTATTCCCTAAGAAAATGCATGAAACTACCCTAAAAACAATAAAGAAAAGGTCAGTGAAACTGGCTGGTGCACGAAATTGTGATGTCCAGGCTCAAACTATTCCTGGCACGTGAGCAACTTGGTACGCGTAATCGTGATTACACATTCATAATTTGTCACAACTTCGATACAACTAACCAGCAAGTGCACTGGGTCGTCCAAGTAATACCTTACGTGAGTAAGGGTCGAATCCCACGGAGATTGTTGGTATGAAGCAAGCTATGGTCACCTTGCAAGTCTCAGTCAGGCAGATATAAAGTGATAATGTTGTTTTCGAATATTATATAATAGAATAGGGATAGAGATACTTATGTAAATCATTGGTAGGAATTTCAGATAAGCGAATGGAGATGCTTTTCGTTCCTCTGAACCTCTGCTTTCCTGCTATCTTCATCCAATCAGTCTCACTCCTTTCCATGGCTAGCTTTATGTGATACATCACCACTGTCAATGGCTACTTTCGGTCATCTCTCGGGAAAATGATCCAATGCCCTGTCACGGCACGGCTAATCGTCTGGAGGCATCACCCTTGCCAATGGCTTCATCTTATCCTCTCAGTGAATAATATGCTCACGCACCCTGTCACGGCACGGCTATTCATCTGTCGGTTCTCAATCATGCCGGAATAGGATTTACTATCCTTTTGCGTCTGTCACTAACGCCCTGCAATCGCGAGTTAGGAGCTCGTCACAGTCATTCATTCATTGAATCCTACTCGGAATACCACAGACAAGGTTTAGACTTTCCGGATTCTCTTGAATGCCGCCATCATTCTAGCTTACGCCACGAAGATTCTGGTTAGGAGATCTAAGATATACTCATTCTAGCTTAATTCATGTAGAACAGAAGTGTTTGTCAGGCACGCGTTCATAAGGGAGAAGGATGATGAGCGTCACACATAATCATCACCTTCATCACGTTCTTGGGTGCGAATGGATATCTTAGAAGCGAAATAAGATGAGTTGAATAGAAAACAGTAGTACTTTGCATTAATCTTTGAGGAACAGCAGAGCTCCACACCTTAATCTATGGAGTGTAGAAACTCTACCGTATGAAAATACATAAGTGAAGGTCCAGGCATGGCCGCGATGGCCAGCCCCCAAAACGTGATCAAAGGATCATAAGATAATCCAAAGATGCCTAATACAATAGTAAAAGGTCCTATTTATAATAAACTAGTTACTAGGGTTTACATGAGTAAGTAATTGATGTATAAATCCACTTCCTGGGCCCACTTGGTGTGTGTTTGGGCTGAGCCTGAGTGTTGCACGTGTAGAGGTCCTTCTTGGAGTTGAACGCCAGTTTTAGTGCCAGTTTGGGCGTTCAACTCTGGTTTTGGCTCCTTTTCTGGCGCTGGACGCCAGATTTGGGTAGAAAGCTGGCGTTGAACGCCAGTTTAAGTCGTCTATTCTTAGTCGAAGTATGGACTATTATACATTGCTGGAAAGCCCTGGATGTCTACTTTCCAACGCAATTAGAAGCGCGCCATTTCGAATTCTGTAGCTCCAGAAAATCCACTTTGAGTGCAGGGAGCTCAGAATCCAACAGTATCAGCAGTCCTTTTTCAACCTCTGAATCTGATTTCTGCTCAAGTCCCTCAATTTCAGCCAGAAAATACCTGAAATCACAGAAAAATACATAAACTCATAGTAAAGTCCAGAAATGTGAATTTAACATAAAAACTAATGAAAACATCCCTAAAAGTGACTAGATCCTACTAAAAACATACTAAAAACAATGCCAAAAAGCGTATAAATTATCCGCTCATCACAACACCAAACTTAAATCGTTGCTTGTCCCCAAGAAACTGAAAATCAAATAGGATAAAAAGAAGAGAATATACTATAAATCCAAACTATCAATGAAACATAGCTGCAATCATATGAGCGGGACTTATAGCTTTTTGCCTCTTGAATAGTTTTGGCATCTCACTTTATCCATTGAGGTTGAGAATGATTGGCATCTATAGGAACTTCAGATTTCGAATAGTGTTATTGACTCTCCTAGTTCAGTATGATGATTCTTCAACACAGCTTCTTTATGAGTCTTGGTCGTGGCCCTAAGCACTTTGTTTTCCAGTATTACCACCAGATACATAAATGCCACAAACACATAATTGGGTGAACCTTTTCAGATTGTGACTCAGCTTTGCTAAAGTCCCCAATTTAGAGGTGTCCAGGGTTCTTAAGCACACTCTTCTTTTTTTTGCTTTGGACCTTGACTTTAACCGCTCAGTCTCAAGTTTTCACTTGACACCTACACGCCACAAGCACATGGTTAGGGACAGCTTGGTTTAGCCGCTTAGACCAGTATTTTATTCCTTTAGGCCCTCCTATCCACTGATGCTCAAAGCCTTGGGATCCTTTTTATTTGCCCTTGCCTTTTGGTTTTAAGGGTTATTGGCTTTTTGCTCTTGCCTCTTGGATTTAAGAGCTTTTGGCTTTTTCTGCTTGCTTTTTCTTTCTATTTTTTTTTCTAATTTTTTTTTCGCCCTTTTTTTTTCTGCAAGCTTTGTTCTTTGCTGCTTTTTCTTGCTTCAAGAATCATTTTTATGATTTTTCAGATTATCAAATAACATGTCTCCTAGTCATCATTCTTTCAAGAGCCAACATATTTAACATTCTTAAACAACAACTTCAAAAGACATATGCACTGTTCAAGCATACATTCAGAAAACAAGAAGCATTGTCACCACATCAATATAATTAAGCTAAGTTCAAGGATAAATTCGAAACTCATGTACTTCTTGTTCTTTTGAATTAAAACATTTTTTTATTTAAGAGAGGTGATGGATTCATAGGACATTCATAACTTTAAGACATAGTTACTACTACTAATGATCATGTAATGAAGACACAAACATAGATAAGCACATAACATAGAAAACGAAAAACAGAAGAAAGAAGAACAAGGAATGAATCCACCTTAGTGATGGTGGCGTTTCCTTCTTGAGGAACCAATGATGTCCTTGAGCTCTTCTATGTCTCTTCCTTGTCTTTGTTGCTCCTCCCTCATTGCTTTTTGATCTTTTCTTATTTCATGAAGCATGATGGAGTGCTCTTGATGTTCCACCAATAGTTGTCCCATATTGGAACTCAATTCTCCTAGGGAGGTGTTGATTTGCTCCCAATAATTTTGTGGAGGAAAGTGCATTTGAGGCATCTCCGGGATCTCATGGAAATGAGCTTCTTGCGCCTCTTGAGCTCCATGACTGGGCTCTCTTGCTTGCTCCATCTTTTTCTTAGTGATGGGCTTGTCCTCTTTAATGAGGATATCTCCCTCTATGTCAATCCCAGCCGAATTGCATAGGTGGCAGATGAGGTGAGGAAAGGCTAACCTTGCCATAGTAGAGGACTTGACAGCCACCTTGTAGAGTTCTTGAGGTATAATCTCATGAACTTCCACCTCTTCTCCAATCATGATGCTATGGATCATGATGGCCCGGTCTATAGTAACTTCAGACCGGTTGCTAGTGGGAATGATTGAGCATTGAATGAACTCCAACCATCCTCTAGCTACAGGCTTGAGGTCCAATCTTCTTAGTTGAACCGGCTTGCCTTTGGAGTCAACCTTCCATTGAGCTCCTTCCACGCATATGTCCATAAGGACTTGGTCCAACCTTTGATTAAAGTTGACCCTTCTAGTGTAGGGGCGTTCATCTCCTTGCATCATGGGCAAGTTAAACGCCAACCTCACATTTTCCGGACTAAAATCTAAGTATTTCCCCCGAACCATTGTAACATAGTTCTTTGGATCCGGGTTCTTACTTTGATCATGGTTCTTGGTGATCCATGCATTAGCATAGAACTCTTGAACCATTAGGATGCCGACTTGTTGGATGGGATTTGTTAGAACTTCCCAACCTCTTCTTTGAATTTCATGTCGGATCTCCGGATACTCATTTCTTTTGAGTTTGAAAGGGACCTCGGGGATCACCTTTTTCTTGGCCACAACATCATAGAAGTGGTCTTGATGGGCTTTGGAGATGAACCTTTCCATCTCCCATGACTCGGATGTGGAAGCTTTTATCTTCCCTTTCCCTCTTCTAGAGGATTCTCCGGTCTTAGATGCCATCAATGGTAATGGAAAAACAAAAAGCTTATGCTTTTACCACACCAAACTTAGAATATTGCTCACCCTCGAGCAATAAACAAAAGAATGGAAGAAGAAGAAGAAGAAATATGGAGAGGGAGAGGGAGATGTGGTTTCGGCCAAGAAGGGTGTAGAGGGGTGTGTTGTGTGAATTTGATGAAGAATAGAGGGCTTTATATAGGGAAGGGAGGGGGGGTTAAGGTTCGGCCATATGGGTGGGTTTGGGTGGGAAATTGGTTTTGAATTTTGAAGGTAGGTGGAGTTTATGAGGTAGGTTTATGGGGAAGAGTAGATGGAAGTGAGTGGTGAAGAGGTGATGGGAAGAGTGTTTGAGGTGATTGGTGAAGGGTTTTTGGGGAAGAGTGTTTATGGGGTTGTGTGAAAGAGAGTGGTGAGAAGAAGTAAGTGGAGGTATGTAGAGATCCTGTGGGGTCCACAGATCCTGAGTGGATCCTGTGGGGTCCACAGATCCTGAGGTGTTCAAGGATTTATATCCCTACACCCATTAGGCATGTAAAAATGCCTTTGTACCCAACTCTGGGCGTTCAACGCCAGGTTGGTGGCCATTTTGGGCGTTCAGCGCCCATTTGTGTGCCATTTCTGGCGTTGAACGCCAGAACCATGCCTGTTCTGGCGTTCAGCGCCCAGAAGCTGCCCATTTTGGGCATTCAGCGCCAGAACCATGCTCTGTTTTGGCGCTGAACGCCAGACAGATGCTCCTCCAGGGTGTGATTTTTCTTCTGCTGTTTTTGATTCCGTTTTCAATTTTTATATTTATTTTGTGACTCCACATGATCATGAACCTATAAAGACATATAACTAAGAAAAATATAGTTAGATAAATAAAAATTGGGTTGCCTCCCAACAAGCGCTTTTTTTATGTCAATAGCTTGACAATGAGCTCTCATGGAGCCTCACAGATGTGCAGAGCATTGTTGAAACTCTCCAACACCAAACTTGGAGTTTGGATATGGGAGTTCAACACCAAACTTAGAGTTTGGTTGTGGCCTCCCAACACCAAACTTAGAGTTTGACTATGGGGGCTTGGGTTGACTCTGCTTTGAGAGAAGCTTTTCATGCTTCCTCTTCATGGTTGCAGAGGGAGATCCTTGAGTTTTAAACACAAGGGAGTCTTCATTCCATTGAAGGACTATTTCTCCTCTGTCCACATCAATCACAGCTCTTGCTGTGGCTAGGAAAGGTCTTCCTAGGATGATGGATTCATCCTCTTCCTTTCCAGTATCCAGGACTATGAAATCAGTAGGTATGTAAAGGCCCTCAACCTTTACATCTTCTACTTGTCCATAAGCCTGTTTTCTTGAGCTGTCTGCCATCTCTAGTGAGATTTTAGCAACTTGCACCCCATAGATTCCCAGTTTCTCTATTACAGAGAGGGGCATGAGGTTTATTCCTGAACCAAGGTCACACAGAGCCTTAAAGATCATGGTGCCTATGGTGCAGGGTATTATGAACTTTCCAGGATCCTGTCTCTTCTGAGGCAATGTTAGTTGATCCAGATCACTTAGTTCATTGATGAACAAGGGAGGTTCAACTTCCCAAGTATCAATACCAAATAATTTGGCATTCAGCTTCATGATTGCACCAAGAAACTTGGCAGTTTGCTCTTCAGTAACATCCTCATTCTCTTCAGAAGAGGAATACTCATCAGAGCTCATGAAGGGCATAAGGAGGTTCAATGGAATCTCTATGGTCTCTAGATGAGTCTCAGATTCCTTTGGTTCCTCAGAGGGAAGCTCCCTATTGATCACTGGACGTCCCAGGAGGTCTTCCTCCTTGGGATTCACGTCCTCTCCTCTCCTCACAGGTTCGGCCATGGCGCTTATGTCAATGGCCTTGCACTCTCCTTTTGGATTCTCTTCTGTATTGCTTGGGAGAGTACTAGGAGGGATTTCAGTGATCCTTTTACTCAGCTGGCCCACTTGTGCTTCCAAATTTCTAATGGAAGACCTTGTTTCATTCATGAAACTTACAGTGGCCTTAGATAGATCAAAGACTAGATTTGCTAAATTAGAAGCATTTTGTTCAGAGTTCTCTGCCTGTTGCTGAGTGGATGATGGAAAAGGTTTATTATTGTTAAACCTGTTTCTTCCACCATTATTAAAGCCTTGTTGAGGCTTTTGATCCTTCCATGAGAAATTTGGATGATTTCTCCATGATGAGTTATAGGTGTTTCCATAAGGTTCACCTAAATAATTCACCTCTGCTATTGCAGGGTTCTCAGGATCATAAGCTTCTTCTTCATAAGAAGCCTCTTGAGTACTGTTGGATGCAGCTTGCATTCCATTCAGACTCTGAGAGATCATATTGACTTGCTGAGTCAATATTTTATTCTGAGCCAATATGGCATTCAGAGTATCAACTTCAAGAACTCCCTTCTTCATAGGCGTCCCATTGCTCACAGGATTCCTTTCAGAAGTGTACATGAACTGGTTATTTGCAACCATGTCAATGAGTTCTTGAGCTTCTGCAGGCGTTTTCTTTAGGTGAATGGATCCACTTGCAGAAGTGTCCAGTGACATCTTTGATAGCTCAGATAAACCATCATAGAATATATCCAGGATGGTCCATTCTGAAAGCATGTCAGAAGGATACTTTTTGGTCAACTGTTTGTATCTTTCCCAAGCTTCATAGAGGGATTCACCTTCTTTCTGTCTGAAAGTTTGAACATCAGCTCTAAGCTTGCTCAGCTTTTGAGGAGGAAAGTACTTGGCTAAGAAAGCCGTGACCAGCTTATCCCAAGAGTTCAGGCTGTCTTTGGGTTGCGAATCCAACCATAATCTAGCTCTGTCTCTTACAGCAAAAGGGAAAAGCATGAGCCTGTAGACTTCAGGATCTACTCCATTAGTCTTAACAGTATCACATATCTGCAAGAATTCTGTTAAGAACTGAAAAGGATCTTCAGATGGAAGTCCATGAAACTTGCAGTTCTGCTGCATCAGAGAAACTAGTTGAGGTTTCAGCTCAAAGTTGTTTGCTCCAATGGCAGGAATGGAGATGCTTCTTCCATGTAAATTGGAATTAGGTGCAGTAAAGTCACCAAGCATCTTCCTTACATTATTATTATTTTCGGCTGCCATCTCCTCTTCCTGTTCGAAAATTTCTGAAAGGTTATCTCTGGATTGTTGTATTTTAGCTTCTCTTAATTTTTTCTTTAGAGTCCTTTCAGATTCTGGATCTGCTTCCACAAGAATGTTCTTATCTTTGCTCCTGCTCATATGACAAAGAAGAAGGCACAGAAAAATAATAGTAATAATAGAGATCCTTTATACCACAGTATAGGGATCCCTGTGTGAGTAGAAGAAGAGGGGGAGACAAAGAATGTAATATAATGGAAGAAACACAACTGTGAGGAGGCTAGATATGTGAGATGAGATGTTAGGATATGAATGAATAAATAGAATGAGATGGGAGAGGGAGAATTTTCAAAAATATTTTTGAAAAAGAGTTAGTGATTTTTGAAAATGGTTTTTGAAAAATGTTAGTAATTTTCGAATTTTTTTTTTTTGAAATCAAAAATAAAAAATAAAAATAATTAGTTAATAAAAAAGAAATTCTTGAAAAAGAGGGAAGATATTTTCGAAAATTAGAGAGAGAGAGTTAGTTAGGTAGTTTTGAAAAAGTTAAGAAACAAACAAAAAGTTAGTTAGTTAGTTGAAACAAATTTTGAAAAGATAAGAAGTTAGGAAGTTAGAAAAGATATTTTGAAAAAGATAAGATGAGAAGATATTTTTGAAAAGATATGATAGACATTAGTTTTTGAAAAAAGATTTGATTTTTAAAATCACAATTAATGACTTGATTCATAAGAAATCACGAGATATGATTCTAGAACTCAAAGTTTGAATCTTTCTTAACAAGTAAGTAACAAACTTGAAATTTTTGAATCAAAACATTAATTGATTATGTTATTTTCGAAAATTTGGTATAAAAATAAGAAAAAGATTTTTGAAAAATATTTTTGGAATTTTCGAAAATAACTAAGAATTTTGAAAAAGATTTGATTTTTGAAAAAGATTTTGAAAAAGATAAGATTTTCAAATTGAAAATTTGATTTGACTCATGAGAAACAATTTGATTTTTAAAAATTTTTGAAAAAGTCAACTCAATTTTCGAATTTGATGAGAGAAAAAGGGAAAGATATTTTTTTTATTTTTGAATTTTTTTTGAAAAACATGAAAATTATGCAATGCATGAAATTTTTAGATAAAAAAAAAATGAATGCATGCAAGAATGCTATGAATGTCAAGATGAACACCAAGAACACTTTGAATGTCATGATGAACATCAAGAACATATTTTTGAAAAATTTTTAATGCAAAGAAAACATGCAAGACACCAAACTTAGAATTCTTTAATGCTTAGACATTAAGAATTCAAGAATGCATATGATAAACATGAAAAGACACAAAAAAAAAATCATCAAGATCAAACAAGAAGACTTACCAAGAACAACTTGAAGATCATGAAGAACACTATGAATGCATGATATTTTCGAAAAATGCAAGATGCATATGCAAGTGACACTAAACTTATAACATGACTCAAGACTCAAACAAGAAACAGAAAAATATTTTTGATTTTTATGATTTTCTAATTTTTTTGGATTTTTTGAAAATTAATTGAAAAAGAAAAAATAAGGATTCCAAAATTTTTAACATGAATTTCAGGAATCTTGCATTCTTAGTCTAAAGCTTCAGTCCAGGAATTAGACATGGCTCACTAGCCAGCCAAGCTTTCAATGAAAGCTCCAGTCCAAAACGCTAGACATGGCCAATGGCCAGCCAAGCTTTAGCATGTAATTCAGACATGACATGCCTGACATACCCTACAGTCGTATAAGAGCTGATGGTTGGAAGCCTCAGTCCAAAAGAATTTAGACATGGCTTGACAGCCAGCCAGGCTTCACATGCTTCATGAAATACTAGAATTCATTCTTTAAAAATTTTGAATAAATTTTTGAAAACATTTTTATTTATTTATTTTTTTTTTCGAAAACAGATGAGAAAATTTTGAAAAATTTTTGAAAAATTTTTGAAAATAAAACAAAAAGAAGATTACCTAATCTGAGCAACAAGATGAACCGTCAGTTGTCCGAACTCGAACAATCCCCGGCAACGGCGCCAAAAACTTGGTGCACAAAATTGTGATGTCCAGGCTCAAACTATTCCTGGCACGTGAGCAACTTGGTACGCGTAATCGTGATTACACATTCATAATTTGTCACAACTTCGACACAACTAACCAGCAAGTGCACTGGGTCGTCCAAGTAATACCTTACGTGAGTAAGGGTCGAATCCCACGGAGATTGTTGGTATGAAGCAAGCTATGGTCACCTTGCAAATCTCAGTCAGGCAGATATAAAGTGATAATGTTGTTTTCAAATATTATATAATAGAATAGGGATAGAGATACTTATGTAAATCATTGGTAGGAATTTCAGATAAGCGAATGGAGATGCTTTTCGTTCCTCTGAACCTCTGCTTTCCTGCTATCTTCATCCAATCAGTCTCACTCCTTTCCATGGCTGGCTTTATGTGATACATCACCACTGTCAATGGCTACTTTCGGTCATCTCTCGGGAAAATGATCCAATGCCCTGTCACAGCACGGCTAATCGTCTGGAGGCATCACCCTTGCCAATGGCTTCATCTTATCCTCTCAGTGAATAATATGCTCACGCACCCTGTCACGGCACGGCTATTCATCTGTCGGTTCTCGATCATGCCGGAATAGGATTTACTATCCTTTTGTGTCTGTCACTAACGCCCTGCAATCGCGAGTTAGGAGCTCGTCATAGTCATTCATTCATTGAATCCTACTCGGAATACCACAGACAAGGTTTAGACTTTCCGGATTCTCTTGAATGCCGCCATCATTCTAGCTTACGCCACAAAGATTCTGGTTAGGAGATCTAAGAGATACTCATTCTAGCTTAATTCATGTAGAACAGAAGTGTTTGTCAGGCACGCGTTCATAAGGGAGAAGGATGATGAGCGTCACACATAATCATCACCTTCATCACGTTCTTGGGTGTGAATGGATATCTTAGAAGCGAAATAAGATGAGTTGAATAGAAAACAGTAGTACTTTGCATTAATCTTTGAGGAACAGCAGAGCTCCACACCTTAATCTATGGAGTGTAGAAACTCTACCGTATGAAAATACATAAGTGAAGGTCCAGGCATGGCCGAGATGGCCAGCCCCCAAAACGTGATCAAAGGATCATAAGATAATCCAAAGATGCCTAATACAATAGTAAAAGGTCCTATTTATAATAAACTAGTTACTAGGGTTTACATGAGTAAGTAATTGATGTATAAATCCACTTCCTGGGCCCACTTGGTGTGTGTTTGGGCTGAGCCTGAGTGTTGCACGTGTAGAGGTCCTTCTTGGAGTTGAACGCCAGTTTTAGTGCCAATTTGGGCGTTCAACTCTGGTTTTGGCTCCTTTTCTGGCGCTGGACGCCAGATTTGGGTAGAAAGCTGGCGTTGAACGCCAGTTTACGTCGTCTATTCTTAGCCGAAGTATGGACTATTATACATTGCTGGAAATCCCTGGATGTCTACTTTCCAACGCAATTAGAAGCGCGCCATTTCGAGTTCTGTAGCTCCAGAAAATCCACTTTGAGTGCAGGGAGGTCAGAATCCAACAGTATCAGCAGTCCTTTTTCAACCTCTGAATCTGATTTCTGCTCAAGTCCCTCAATTTCAGCCAGAAAATACCTGAAATCACAGAAAAACACATAAACTCATAGTAAAGTCCAGAAATGTGAATTTAACATAAAAACTAATGAAAACATCCTTAAAAGTGACTAGATCCTACTAAAAACATACTAAAAACAATGCCAAAAAGCGTATAAATTATCCGCTCATCACTGGCCAAAATGCCCTGACATCACAACACCAAACTTAAAGCTTGATTGTCCCTAAGCAAGTACTGGAACAAGAGAATGATGAATGGAATGCCAAGAGAAATAACTCAATATTGTGGAGGTCATGTCCTTGGTTTTATTGTGGTTTAATGCGTAGCAACTTAGGTTCATTCCTTCACTGGCTTTCAAACCTTTATCATGTCCTAGAATACTCACTTGATTGCATCCCATGAGACTTTTATTCATTGATCCTTTTTGTTATTTCAGGGCTTGTTTGTGTTCTTAGACTAGGTGCTCTGTGAGGAGACGACTCTTTAAGATAAGCTTTCAGCCAGCACTCCCAAACCAGTTGGTTCAAGGTGCTAGGTGTTGAGACACCCCTAAGGACTTACTCCCTCAAGTTTCTTTCCCCCATACATACACATCACATGCACATGGTTTGTTTATTTTCTTTCTTAAGACCTTGGTGTCCAGCACCTCTTTGGGTTACTAAATATTCTGTAGCAAGGTTACTCTTGATAGTGAATTTTCAGTTGATAATCCCGGGTTAGTTAACCCAAGTTACCAAGTGATGAAGCACTCCTATGAACTTATTCATCCAGGCAGATCCTTGGTACAGGAGCACCATAAACACATCTCTCAAGTTTCAAACCCTTGGTGCCTAGCCTTATTCTTTATTAACTTTTCTTTCTTTTTCAACTCTTATTGTTCTTTTCCCCTTTTTCTTATTAGGATCTTGTTATTTAGCTAGCCTCATGGGGTGTGTTTCAAGCATATGATTCAGGCCAGATAGTTATCTTTCCACCTTGTGGTTGAACCAATTTAGCTAACTTACGACCACATCACAAACTAAGGAATTTACTCCACAATATGAACTCCACTCTGGTCTTTGATAACACACATTCTCTTTTTAATTGATTAGAAAGGACAAGCATACAAGTAAGCAAAGTAAGGATGCAGTGACATCTAGACAGCACACATATGACCTGAGCAAATAAGCAACATTAAACTCTAATTATCTAAATCAAGTTCCTTTGGACTTCCATGTTTTAGCATTTTAAGTATATGGAATTAAGTAACAACACAACCTTCGGGTGATGTTTTCTTGCTGTCCCCTTGTTGTCCTCGTCCATAGTTCTTGCTCCTTCACTTCCTTGGATGATGGTGCACGATTTTTTTTCAGAAGGTTCCTGCAAAGTTATTGGAAGTTGCTTGTTTCCAAAGTACTTGAGACATAGTTAGCTTGCATGTATGCTTGCGAATTTCTGAACTTAATTTGGTGTGTGAACACCAAACTTAGTTCTTTTGCCTAGTGCAACAGATTGCTTACTTGCAGAGAGCCTCATATGTTGTTATTAACAAAACAACCATTAACTTCAGACTAAACTACTGCCAAGTAGTTCCCCTGATTGTTTGGAGCTAGCAATCTGTCATTGGAGTGTAGTGTGATTATAACTCATATCTTTGGTGGAACACCAAACTTAAAACTACACTTTCACTCTTGGATTTGTTTTGGTGTGGAACACCAAACTTAGCTCCTCGTAATACAGGGGAAACAACTTGTGATTTTTATTAAAATGACAATGAAAAAGATACTACCTCAGGTTGGGTTGCCTCCCAACAAAGCGCTCTTTTAGCGTCGCTAGCTCGACGATTCCTCCATTACTTGAGATGATACTTCACTTTGGGGTTTTCCCCCATGTTGCCCAGGTAGTGTTTGAGCCTTTGCCCGTTCACAGTGAAAGTCCTCTCCGAACTTTTATCCATGATTTCTATGTGCCCATATGGCGAGACCTTTGTGACAAGGAAGGGTCCTGACCACCTTGACTTGAGTTTGCCAGGGAACAGTCTCAATTTGGAGTTGTAAAGGAGTACTTGCTGCCCCTTTTCGAAACTCCTTGGTGCCAGATGCAAGTCATGTCTTCTCTTCACCTTTTCTTTATAAATCTTGGCATTTTCATAGGCTTGAGATCTAAATTCCTCCATCTCTTGCAGCTGCAGGATCCCCTTTGCACCAGCAGCAATGCTGTAAAAATTTAGTACCTTGAGAGCCCAAAGAGCTTTGTGTTCCAACTCCAGTGGTAAATGACAAGCTTTCCCATACACCAGTTGATATGGGGACATTCCAAGTAGAGTTTTGAATGCTGTTCTATATGCCCAAAGAGCATCATCCAGCTTCTTCGACCAATCCTTTCTTGATGCACCCACAGTCTTTTCCAGAATCCTTTTTAACTCTCTGTTGGATATCTCAGTTTGTCCGCTTGTTTGGGGACGGTAAGGAGTGGCCACCTTGTGTTTTACCCCGTATCGTAGGAGAAGAGCTTCTAGTGGTCTGTTACAAAAATGGCTCCCTCCATCACTGATGAGTGCTCGTAGAACTCCAAATCGGCTAAAGATATTCTTCCTAAGGAAGTTCATGACCACCTTGTTATCATTCGTTGGAGTTGCAATAGCCTCCACCCACTTGGAAACGTAATCCACTGCCACCAAGATGTACTTGTTTGAATATGAAGTTGGGAATGGTCCCATGAAATCGATTCCCCACACATCAAACAGTTCTAGTTCTAAGATAAAATTTTGTGGCATCTCATTTCTCTTGGGCAAGTTTCCAGCTCTTTGACACTCATTGCAGTTTTTTGCTAGTTCTTTGGTATCTTTGAAAAGGGTGGGCCAAAAGAATCCGCTTTGTAACACTTTGGCTGCAGTTCTGTCCCCTCCAAAATGGCCTCCATAACATGAGCCGTGGCAGTTCCACAGGACCTCTCATCCCTCTTCTTCTGAAAGACATCTCCTCAGGATTCCATCTGAACACTTCTTGAAGAGATATGGCTCATCCCAGACAAAATACTTTGCATCATTTAAGAGCTTTCTTTTTTGATATTTATTGATCTCTGGAGGTAAAGCCCCAGTTGCTTTGAAATTGGCAATGTCTGCAAACCATGGTGCTTTGTGAACTGCCATCAACTGCTCATCAGGGAAGAGCTCATTTACACTTGTATCATGTGTTACACCTTCATCCTGAGTGATTCTGGATAGGTGATCCGCTACCTTGTTCTCCACTCCTTTCTTGTCTCTGATTTCAATATTGAATTCCTGCAACAATAAGATCCATCTTATTAGTCTCGGTTTTGATTCTTGCTTGGCAAACAAATATTTAAGTGCTGTGTGATCTGTGAAAATAATCACTTTAGCACCAATAAGGTATGATCTAAACTTGTCAAATGCAAAAACTATTGCTAGCAACTCCTTTTCAGTAGTGGTATAATTTCTTTGAGTATCATTGAGGACTTTGCTAGCATAGTATATCACATGGACTAAGTTATCTTTCCTCTGCCCTAACACTGCCCCAACTGCAAAGTCAGATGCATCACACATCAATTCAAAGGGTAAGTTCCAATCAGGTAGGGAAATGATAGGGGCAGAGGACAATCTTTTTTTTAAATTCTCGAATGCTTGCATGCATGTTTCATCGAAGATAAATGGTGTATCAGATAAAAGGAGATTACTCAAGGGCTTGGCTATCTTTGAGAAGTCTTTAATAAATCTTCTGTAAAAGCCAGTATGCCCTAAATAGCTTCTAATTACCTTGACATCACTAGGTGGAGGAAGTTTTTCAATAAGTTCCACTTTAGCTCTGTCCACCTCAATGCCTTGGTTAGAAACCTTATGGCCAAGGACTATTCCTCCTGTTACCATGAAGTGACATTTCTCCCAGTTCAAGACTAGATTGGTCTCTTGGCACCTTTTCAATACCAAGGCTAGGTAATTCAGGAAGCTAGGAAAGGAATCTCCGAATACTGAGAAATCATCCATAAAAACTTCAATGAATTTCTCTATCATATCTGAGAAGATAAAAAGCATGCAGCGTTGGAAAGTTGCCGGTGCATTACATAGCCCAAATGGCATGCGCCTGTAGGCAAACACTCCATATGGGCAAGTGAATGAGGTTTTCTCTTGGTCTCTAGGATCAACCACTATTTGGTTATATCCTGAATAACCGTCGAGAAAACAATAATATGCATGTCCTGCGAGTCTTTCCAACATCTGATCCATGAATTGGAGGGGGAAATGATCCTTTCGTGTAGCCTCATTGAGTTTCCGGTAGTCTATACACATCCACCATCCTGTGACGGTCCTTGTAGGAATTAGTTCGTTCTTCTCATTGTGAACTACAGTGATCCCTCCTTTTTTGGGCACCACATGCACGGGGCTGACCCAGGGGCTGTCTGAAATCGGGTAGATTACCCCTCCCTGCCATAACTTCATAACTTCTTTCTGTACCACTTCCTTTATGATTAGGTTCAGCCTCCTTTGGGATTGAATGGATGGTTTGGCATCATCTTCCAACAGTATCTTACGCATGCATATGGCCGAACTGATTCCTTTCAAATCAGCGAGGGTCCATCCAATGGCATCCTTATGCTTTTGCAACACTTGGAGTAACTCTTCCTCTTGATCTTGGCTGAGGGATGAGTTTATGATCACCGGGTAGCTTTCATTCTCTCCTAAGTATGCATATTTGAGAGTGGGTGGTAATGCCTTGAGTTCAAGTTTGGGTGCTTCTAACTTTTCATTCTCTTCCTTTGGTGCACCTTGTATATGAATCTCTGTTGTTGCAACCTCTTCACTAGATGTTAATCCCTCCTCTATTAATCCTTCAGGTTCTTCTTCTTCAAAACTCTCCTGCATTGCATCTTCCAGTGAGTCCAACCTCATAAATTCTCCCCATTGTTCTGGTGGATAACTCATGGCCTTGAACACATTGAATGTCATTTTTTCATTATGTAATCTCAAGGTGAGATCACCTTTTTGGACATCAATAACAGCTCCAGCAGTAGCTAAGAACGGTCTTCGCAGAATGATAGAGGCCTTGGCTTCCTCCTGCATGTCCAACACCACAAAGTCTGCTGGGAAAATGAAATCGCCCACCTTCACCAGCAGATCTTCCACTATACCATGAGGGAACTTGAACGATCGGTCTGCCAGTTGTAGGGCTATTTTTGTTGGCTTAGCCTCCTCGATCTTCATTTTTCTCATCATAGCTACTGACAACAGATTTATGCTGGCTCCTAAGTCACATAGAGCTTTCTCCACTGTGATCTCCCCTATAATACAAGGGATCTGGAAGCTCCCAGGATCCTTCAATTTCTGGGATAGTTTATGCTGAATGATAGTACTACATTTTTCGGTTAGCATCACAGTCTCGTTGCTCTTCCAACTTCTCTTCTTAGTCATCAATTCCTTCAAGAACTTGGCATAGAGCGGCATTCGCTCTATTGCTTCAGCAAAGGGAATGTTAATCTGTAATTTCTTGAAGATTTCTAAAAATCTGGAGAACTGGCTGTCATCCCCTTTCTTCTTCAGTTGTTGAGGATATGGTACTTTCGGAACATATGGCTTCAGTTCTCCTTCCTTTTGACGTGAGTTGGAGGTGAAGATTTGAACTTCATCTTGTTCCTCTTTCTTTCCGACTGAATCTTTCTCTTGGGGTTGCTTGGGAGTCTCCTTCAATTCTTTTCCACTTCTGAGGGTTATAGCCTGACACTCCTCCCTTTGGTTTGAGTCTGCATCGCTGCGAGGGTTGTGGCTGGAAATTCTCTTGAATAGATAGCCAATTTGTGTCTCAAGTTTCTTGATGGCAGCATCTTGATTCTGCATATTGGACTGCACTTCTTCTCGAAATTCCTTACTGTCTTGAATCTCTTTGCATATGCCCTCAAGCATAGTCTCAATTTTGGAGAGTCTATCTTCAGATAAGGGTGAGTTGAGAGTGGAGGGGTAAGTTGGGTTATGCTGGTTTTGGTATGGATATGGTGAGGTGTTGTCAGGGTGGTGTTGATATGATCTTTGTGTGGAATATTGGTGAGCTGCATGGTTGTTGGGGTTGTGACGTCTCTGATCTTGGTTTTGATCTTGTTGGTTTTCCCACCCAAAGTTTGGGTGATTCCTCCATCCAGGGTTGTAGGTTTTGGAGTATGGATCATGGGTTTGCCTGGGTGGGTTTCCAATGTAGTTGGCTTGCTCTTGCTCCTCCTCTGCCTCAGTATTCTCTCCTTCTTGGGTTGCTGATGAGGTGGTGATTGCTGCCACTTGGTTCCTCTCCATCTTCTTGGTGAGGTCAGCCAGCTGCTTGGTAATAAGCTTGTTTTGGGCCAGCAGTGCATCCACATTGTTTAGCTCCATCACTCTTCTAGTGTTGCCTCTTTCAGAAGCATAGAAGTAGTCATTCTCTGCTACAGTCTCAATGATATCTATGGCTTCTTCAATGGTTTTCTTCTTGTTCAAAGATCCCCCGGATGAATGGTCTACTGCCTTCTTTGATTCATAAGAAAGGCCTTCATAGAAAATATGTAGCTGCACCCTTTCATTGAACATATCTGGTGGACACCTTCTTGTCAGGTCCTTAAACCTCTCCCATGCTTCATATAGAGTCTCACCATCCTGCTGCCTGAATGTTTGCACCTCAGCTCTCAGCCTGTTAATTTGTTGAGGAGGATAGAATCTTGCCAAGAATTTGTTTACCACATCTTCCCAGGTTGCTAAGCTCTCCTTTGGGAAGGATTCCAGCCATTTAGATGCCTTGTCCTTGAGTGAGAAAGGGAACAGAAGTAGTCTATAGGTGTCAGGATGAATACCATTAGACTTCACAGTATCACATATCCTCAAGAAGGTGGTTAGATGTTGATTGGGGTCTTCTTGGACACTCCCTCCGAATGAACAGTTGTTCTGAACAAGGGTGATGAGCTGTGGCTTTAGTTCAAAGTTGTTGGCATGTATGGTTGGCCTTTGGATGCTACTCCCACAGTTTCCTGGGTTTGGGTTGATGTAAGAACCCAGAACTCTTCTCTCTTGCCCAGCATGATTTGCTAGACCCTCTCTGCCCTGGTTGTGAGCCTCTTCTTCATGATGGTTCTCCATGTTTTCATCCATGTCTGGTTCAAAATACTCTTCCTCCTCCTCAGCACTAACTACTCTCTTTCCTCTTGCTTCCCTCCTTAATCTAAACCAGGTCCTCTCAGGTTCAGAATCAAAGGAAGTTGAAGCCCCGCTTCTTCTCCCTGTCATACAACCAACAAGGCACAAGCAAGGAACTAGAGGCAGAGACTATTCTTGTTAGAAATGCTGTTAGTGTGAGTGATGCAGTATATCAAACAGTTAGTGGGATAGTGGACTGAATCGTAAACAACTAAGAAAATAGGTAGTGGGAAGGGAAGAAAATAACTGAATAGAAAGTAAATTACTCAAATGAACTTAAATCAAACAAAAGAAAAAAAAATGCTCAATCTAGTAATCCTCCAATTTAATCATTGTTGATACAAAATCAATCCCCAGCAATGGCGCCATAAACTTGATGCACACAGAAACTTGTCTCTCAACAATTTTCCTTCGGCAAGTGTACCGAATTGTCGTCAAGTAAAAACTCACAATAG